>NC_064540.1:16581973-17181973 GCF_023856365.1 Brienomyrus brachyistius
TAGTTAGCTTTGTATTTGCACTTATTGCTTTTATATTTGCGCTTATCCATTTTATGTTTATTTAGATCCGTGTTTCTCAAGCCGGTCCTTGGGGACCCCTAGACGGTCCACAGTTTTGCTCCCTTCCAGCTCTCTACACACCTGTACCAAGTTTTCTGTGTTCTTGATTGCTTGGTTCAGATCTGCTGGGAGCTGGGAGGGAGTTAAAATGTGGAACTGCTGGGGGTCCCCGCGGACCGGCTTGAGAAACACTGATCTACAAGACACTTTTATTGAGAGCAACACACAAGTAAGAAATGCTTGCGGTATGACAGCACCCTGCACCCCTTAGTGGTTAGGGATAAGGCCCGGTGGTGTGATTAGTCTACCAGTATGGGATTCAAACCCATAACCTTCATGACACAGGTACAGATCCGTAACTAGCTGAGGTGCACACCGCCCCAAATTACACTGCATTGAAAATATTTCTCCAGACATTTTTTATTCGAGATGATGCATCGCTGTGTTCTCCTGTTTAACATTAAATAGGTTTCTAGAGGCAGAACTCAGCTATATATAATATAGGGTTTACATGTACTTCCTGCTGGTTTATTGGCAAGACGCACAAGTCCTATTTCAGTACCTGCTTTTGATGACTTCAGTTTGCAGCCTTTGATTCTGAATTTTAAGTAAAAAGGCCTCATACTTAATTTTTCCAAGGACACCAGTGAGCAGAGAGATATATGTGTGAACAGGAGAGGGGCAGTGCACTAAGCAGCTTGAAGTCCCATTTTTAAATTCCACAGACATCTCCGTGCTGTGCGGCAGACTAGCAGGATTTGTTGCCGAGATTGAGGCTCATCTCTGAGCGACGGCGTTGGGCTCCTTGGAGGCTCCAGAGGACATTAGAGAGGCTCCCGCACGTTTGTGGCTGTAGATGATTCTGACTGGCACATGTTTTAAAATCTTTAGGGTTTCCCGAAACAGTCTTTCCTCCGTTTTATGTCTAAAGCGGTGGCTTCTCTCCATTCTGGGAATTTCTTTTGTGGTTTGAGCTCAGAATATCATGTGTGAAACTACTAGTTCTATACACACATCAGAGATTGAGTCAAATATTATGCTGTATATAGGAAGTGTAGGACTTTCTGTATTTGTTACATGATGGGACTTTATTCTGTAGTCATAAGCATTATATTTACCATAATATTTGTACGTTTTTCTTCTCACTGAAATGCATGTAAATACTGTGTAAAAACAAGACGGAACCTAGGGGGCGCTATCATCATCACATTCGCGTCATTAATACCGGGACTGTATTTTCACCGTTCATTTGGTGAATAGATAATAAATAAGTGCAAATGATTAATTACTCTGATACTGGTCCAGCAGGACAGGAGGCTGAAACAGTTCATCAGAGACGACACCTGGACAGCAGGGTGACGACGGGTGTAAGACAGGAATGAGAACAAAGTGTCTCCGGTTCAAAGGGGATGATCTGCTCTGGTACCCACAGCATACCACCCTTCTGTTCTCAGTCATAGGAAGCTGGCTTGAATTAACACCAGAAAGATTACAGCTTAAATTAATAGTGCATTTCGATTTTACGTTGAGCTTAACGCTTTTGTGTTACTGTAGGCATGCACTTTTGTTTTATTACTTCTTATTTTAGCTGTAGATATTCCTGTTACTGTATGTTTGTTTAGTCAGGAATGAAAAGGGTTTGAGCAGTTTATATGGCTGGTGATACATTGACTGATGGTGCATCAACCCAAGACTTCAGGATGCAGAACGCGTGCAATTCAACAAATTGTCGGTCAGTATTGGTAAATATGATGTATTCCAGGTAATATTAGGTGGTGCTGAGTGCATTCGCACACTGATGGCAATGTAGGAGCAGCAGTTCATGTAAGTGTCCTGGGGTACATGGAGGAAGGCGGCGAAAACACAGGGTGAACATGCAAGCCACAGCTGCCCAGAGGCTGGGCTGGACACCGGCTCGACACGCTGCCCCAAATGTCATTCCTCGTTTTACCTCACCAGTGAGAGCAGATTCTCCATTTAACCAGCATATGGAACGATGACATGAGTCTCGTGACTTTCAAGTCATGAATGATTCAGTTCAGGTATTTTGAAAGATTTACAATATAATGAGGCATTGAGTCAAACAATGAACACCTTTTACTGTTCATTAGCAATCTATTATAATGCATATAAATCCACGCCTAGCCATTTTAAAACGTAATTTACTGATAATTGCTCATAGGAAAATACAAAATATCATTTGCTTGCACTTTTAAAAGTACGATCTCACATCACATATGATGTCAAAAACACATTTTCCTTTTTATTGGGTACAGAACTGTAGTGGTACATTTGACTCAGCGAGTCGGTTAGCTGTAGTAAGTGAGTCTCTTTTGTGTACAATGTGCTGAATCATACTGTGTCAGTATGCACATTTTAACCAGGAATAGTAGAAGGAAAATCATTACAGAATTTATACATGCGGAGGAATGCAGAATACATGCTGTTTTGCTGGGTGGCATTGTGTCAGCACAAATGAACAAAGGATTCGCAGAGTGGCAAAACTGCAGATGGTGCGAAGCTACTACATATATACATGGGAATTAATAGTGGTGATGCACTCAACATTAGGTCTGAATTTATAGCATTCATGGTATTCAAATACATCATTACACCTGGTTCTTGGGGGGGGGGGGGGGGAATCTTTTTTTCCCCCTCCCTGATAGTCAGATCATTAGTGCAAAAGGCCAAGCATTTTTTGTAGGTTAATTTTTTACGCTAGGGTACATGCTAAGTATGTCAGAGAATCTATAAAATAATGTACTTTAATGTTGCTAATTCTAACGGTCTACATCATATAGCAGAGAAGCATTTACAACGATTGTCACTATGTAGTTTGTATAAATATTATATGACGTTGCGTTCTACAGTATATGCAAAACATCTGTTCTACGTGCTGCATCAAGCAGATGAATAAAGGAAAAACAAATGTAGAGATAAGCGATGAAGCTACCATTCACTTTGTCATTCGCGATTCTTTTTCCATCTGCGTGGAATCTGCATTAATGCTCATCATCTGCCTTTGGAGGCCCCCGCTAACCCGCTGCTATAAATGCACTGAAGATGGACCCCGCATCTCAAGATGCTATCGATTTTTTTTTTCTTTTCTTTTTTTTTCCCTTCATCCTTTCTTTGCGCCTTTCTGTCCCAGGCCTGCAGCACACAGAGAATTACTGTCCCTTAGACACAAAGGGAGCATTTGAGCACGGGGGGATGATTCTGCGGTGGGCTCGCCACCCCTGGGACTTCCGCTGAGGGGAGACACGCAGGAGACTCTGACACAGTGGAGGCTCTGTTGTCAGGGGAATCGAGCTACTGTGTGCTAGGTTATGGCACTGCCGAAACATGGCTTCAAATATGGAATGTTCATTTATCTGGCGTGCAGATAATGATTACCAAAACTATTTCTTGGAAAAGGCTATGTGTGTAACAGGCTTTTCCCCCTCACACGCAATATGCTGTAAAATAGTATTTTCTCAGTGTTAGTCAATTTTCGGAACTAATAGGACAATTCTGTCAAAATCTTTGCGATATCCTGGCATCCCGTCAAGGATGTTTCTTGCCTTGTGTCCTGTGCTGACCAGAATCAGCTCCAATCTCTCTATGGTCCTGCACTGGATAAGCAGAAGATGGATGGATGGATGGATGGAATTTTGTCAAAAAAATAAAATAATAAAATATAATATGATAATATATGTATATCATTGTATTGAATGCACCATCACTGTGTTTGAGAGCAACCAATAAATAGATTAAAATATATAAAAATAGAGTTCTTTACTAGTATTTTGTTTTTAGACACAACTCTTTTTAGTGTTTTTTGGAAACCTATAGGCCTTGACAACCATGCAAGAATTTTTTTATTTCTTTTTTGGTCAAGTGATTTTTTTATGCTCTTTCAGTCTTTGTAAAAATCATATGTGTGGACGACTTTCAAACGAACCAGTCTTTCGGCTATGACCGTTCAAAGCACACACTGATTTTGTGAGCTGCAGTAAAAATTATTACTAGAATCATACAAAGGACTCTGACACTTGTAAGCGGCAAGATACTCTGTTGTCTTTAACATAAAGCAGGGATGGTTTAGTGATTCTGGTCTCAGATGTAAGAGCCCAAAGGGTTACCATTACAGCTAAACTGCGGTGCATTTTCCCACTGAAGGAAAACCAGGGTGGGCTCCGTGCTGCAGTGAGTAACACTGTTTACCCCACATCTCCAGTGTATGGGGTTCAGATTCTGTGTGTGCAGTTTGCGTGCTCTCTCTGCGCTGACTGCTCTGCTCCCGCTACCTCTTGCGGCTGTGTAGTTACAGGCTCACTGGTGTTTTTGCAGCTGTCGGCATTGTGTGTGGGCATTCCCAGCCACAGGGCACTGGCCTCCCACCCCGGAGGTTCCTCTGCCCCATGTCCTGTGCTGCCTGCTTCTGGCTCCAGGATAAACCCACAGTTCTGTCCTGCATAAGCAGCTGGAAGATACTTTGGTTTCTTTATGCAACTTTTTATACCTTCATAAATATTTCACACAATAAAAATGTTAACACATATTTTAAGTATAAAAGTTGAAGACTATTACACATGTGGTGTAATACATATTTAATTTAAGTTCTAATTGAAATCTAGTACTTTTTGTATTGCTATACTCTGTACATTATACCTGCTCTGAATGTGAGCCTTTGTGTGTGTAATATATTCTCTTTATTTCTTCTTCTTTCATTCAGAATAAAGACCTGGGAAGCTACTAAAAGGATATCATACCCTTGTGATTGGACGTGAGCCTACTTTGACCCCAGAAATTGAAGATGATGTTGCTATGGAAACTGCTGGTGCTGGCCTCTTCGGTGGGGTGCCTCACAGGTGAAGTCTTATTAAGAACTTGTGATGTGCGCATGCCAAAGCTCTTTCTGAGAAGTTTGCACGCTTATTCGTATGTATTTGGGGCAGGCTGTGCTTGGAAAACGTAATTTAGAATATAAGTTCTTCTAATACCCAAATATAGGAAAACATTAATCTTTTTTTTCCCATTAAGATACAAATAGCCAGATTGTTCTATTTAATGCTGAGTGCATTTTGAAAAGAATAATTGGAGCTGTATGATTGCACTCTGAAAAGGCTGTCTGCGGTTAACTGTCTGGAATATATATGAGGATCTGATATACACCTAAGCAGATGAAAATATGAAATCTAATACATTGATTTGGACAATGTGTAAGATTTAATCAAAAAAGGAAAAAAGATCTTCATTCAGGGACAGGTATTTGTGCTCATCCATACTGAGGCCATTGCTGTTGTCTTTTTATTGTAGTGTGAAACAAACATCACCGGCAAAGTAGCGAAATGTAATGATCCAATCAGACCAACACAAAGATCTATAGTAAATTTTAATAATCCAATCAAATTAGTCGGCTCATTCTCCATCCTATTCCACCCAATTTGTGAGTTGTGCCAGTAATCTAGTGTTTAGAGACCCCTTAATGATATATCCTAAATGTACGTGTTCTATAATCGAATAGATAGTCTAACATTAAAATACACGGTCTGCATTTAATCGAAAATGAAGTCCTTTGTTCGATGCTTCATTTAATTTTCCTTGTAGATATTCCAGTACAAAATGCCACTTGAGCATTACAATTACTCCTAGATTAATACTCTGGCTAATAAGAGTATTGCTGCTGTCACTGCATTTATTTTAAAACAATTATACTCCCTAGCAATATGGCCAACATGTATGCTTGTTCAAGTATTTGCAGTAACACTAAAAGCCTAAGCCTACAAGTTAGAGCTAACGAGAAGCAATGTTGCACATCTTTCCCGTTGAAAGGCTTCATAGACTGAAATTCAGAATGGCTTAGTCTTTAAGTAATATTCCTCAGACAAATAATCTACATCAAAGGAGCCAAATGTGCGAGCCGTACTGTATAGTTGGCATAGTGGCTATTCCCAACGGCGGCCCGTGTGGCAGCATTTTCTAGCCTCCCTCTTATTGATCTAATTTTACGAAATGGCTTCGTTTTTCTTACTTACAGCTTTTAACAGCAGTGAGATGCAAGTCAGCATTCAGTGAGGAGTCATTGTACTCGCTGGGGTAAAAGCCAATGATCATTGGTAGAGTTTGCCATCCCTAAATGCAGAATTGAATGATTTGACTTTGTGCCCAGAAGTTGAAGCTGAACCTTGTTTACTGATGTGCTGGTTTTACATGCTTCATGAGATCATGATGTAAATGGGGCGTCGGCTAAGGCGTGACGGGGGCAGTGTGGGTGAACAGCTAGGGCTCCGTGCCTGTCATCGGGAGGTTGCCGGTTTGAATCCCAAGCCCCACCAGTTGATGATGTTGTTGAGCCCTGGACTAAAGCCCTTAAATCCCAAATTCTCTGGGGGGGAGAGAAAATGACCTGACCCTTCACTCTCACCTGTATTTGCGTATGTCTCAAAGGATGGCACAATGGCATAGCTGAAAGGTCCAAAGCACCAGGAAAAAGAAGCATCATTTATATTTTCTATACTGTAAAGGTTAATGCAAAATGCCTTTTATTCTCGGTCGTCTGGTGTGACTAAGTGAAGGGCCAGACGTCCACCGGCGAGCCGGCTGACCAGTCACGTGCCGTGTCGAGTGTCACCATGTGAGCCAAGTACAGAATGTGAGGCCGACTCTGAAAGGTCATGCTGTCTGTGGATAGCCAGTCAGCATCCACGTCATCCTGCCGGATTCCCTGGGAGACCCCGCTTGATGTTGGGGGGGGGGTCTGGATGATCCCCGTTCCCCTGCTAAGTGCTGCGCTTTGTTCTCCGACCAGCCATGACAGGTCGGCCTCCCGTTCCCTCTCCTCCTTCGCTCACACCCTCCCCACTGCCACCTGATCACTGCAGAGTCCCCCCCCACCCCATTCCTTAGAACACATGCTCGCAATTATAATCCCCCCCCCTCCGCCCCCTCCAGGTCACGGTGGCAGGTGTTCCTTTGTTTATTCATCTCTTACACGCCAATGTGGAACAACATTAATGGCTTCCCACCTACTGCTGCTCAGCATCAGCAGCAGTTTCCTTCTCAGACGTTATCAGTTTGAAATGCAGCGCGCAACCAAGAAGCCCCGCCTGCGGCGGTGGAGGAGGGCGGGGATGCCGGCGCATGCGGCTCTACCTCTAGAAACGGGATCGGTGACTGTGTCACAGTCTGTTTCAAGCCGGCAACAGGGAAAATCTCTCTTAAGGACTAGAAGCAAAGAGCGATCACAGCCGGTTGAAAAGAAGGCAAAAGATGTGAAACCCTTCTCTTTGTTTCTAATAATCCAGGAAGGTCGCTGTTAACCTGATTCAATCCAGATGAATGTAAAGAGCAAATCTGAGTATAAAAAGGACAAGACAAGAGGACACGCAGTTTCCCTGACAAAGACAAACACATCAAACCACTAGTTTAGTCTCATGGTTACAGATGTATCACACACAAACATATACACACACACACACACACACACACAGACGTACGTTTGTGTTCGTATCTTTGTGGGGACTGTCCAGTCATTTCTATGGGGAAAAACGCTAATCCCAACTATGACGACCTACACCCCTACCCAGCCCTAACCTTAACCATAAGTAACCACATGAAATACAAGATGTTCGGCATTTTTGGATTTTTATAAAATTGAGTTTCCCTTTATGGGGACTGAAAAGGTTTTTATGACATTTTAGGGATGTTTGGTCCTCACAATGTTATATATACGTGACCCAGGCACAAAACACACACACACAAACTGAGAGCACTGGCTTACAATAATTGATTTTGATTGTTGATGATAAATCACACTAACGTGTTAAAGACCCAGAGTCAGGAGCCATGATGCAGCACTACTATAAGTACTATAGTCATATTGACACCAGCATTTCAAAAACCTCATATATATATATATATATATATATATATATATATATATATATATATATATATATTATTCAGTGTTTCTGTGATTCATAGAAAATAATCATTCTGTATAAGACTGGCTCAGTTTTTTAAATGTCTCTTTAAATATGGTTAACTTTATTACTCAATTACAAATTAATAACGCCATCTTATTTACAGTTTCTCAGTTTCAAGGCAGTGAATACAGACGCTCCTCTACTTACGAACGAGATGTGTTCCGAACGGCCGTTCGTAACTTGAAATGTTCATTAGTCATTATTCAACATCATTATAAGGGTATACGCAAGTACAAAGACCTAGGATGCTGGGAGTATGCAGGCTACGCTGCTGCGTGGCGGGAGTAGTGGTCCGAAGTCGTACTGGGTGGAATTGGTGTGCAGGAAACAATTTGATGTTGCGGACAGTAAACGGGAGCCTAACGAATACAATTTGGACTTACAGTCCTCTTCATTCATATGTCTAAAAGTTTGTAAGTTGAATGTTCGTAAGTAGAGGAACGTCTGTATATTCCTTTTGTCTTAAGAGGATGCTGGCATGTTCTTGAGAATGAATAGATGAAAGGCGAATGTATGAAGACTGAGAGATGTAATGTTCACTTTAAAATGAAATGGGGGGAGGGGGGGCAGGAAAACAAGATATTTTAAACTGCTTGTATAACAGCAATTCCATAAGCCCCTGGCTGTGCTTAATTTCAGTGTATCATTTGAATGTTAAATTAGGCAATCAGAATGTGGAAACCTTTTTCCACAGTGTATATTTCAAATCTTGTAGATTCATCTCTATACAGTACTGTGGGAAATCCTTTTTGTATGTTTGTATAATGTTGACTGTAAATGCTAAACAGCTGTAATTGGTTGATAACATTCTCAGATTTGGAATAATTGAATAAAATCGCATTGTGGAATTTTAAAAGGCTTCGATATTGCCAAGTCATGGCAAATGTTTTCTGTATACGGAACTCAGCAGTTTTAATTTTATAAAGAATTTCCTTTGAAATGCTACATTGCACAAAATATGGGCAACATAATCATACCTCTGCAGTCTTACACATTTTCTAAAACGCAATGCATTCCTTCTGTACTGAATTTTTAGAAAGCTTGCTTTCGTGCTTGACATTTAATTTAATTCATTATTAATTTAAAAATGTATTTAGGAAATGACAAAAAAGATCATCACCAAAACATTCATAAACACGGTACACTTTTATTCCGACATCTCTAAAACCTTTAGCATTTCTTAAACATCCATTTTGAATGCTTCTAGGTTAAAAGTGCATTTTTAGTTTCATGCTGATGGCAGCACTGTCAGGGATGTCCTGTGCATCTGTGTGGGGGAAGGGGGGTGGGGGGGGTGGATATAAGCAAATTTGATCTGCTTATAAGGGGCATGAGAATCGGTGAGAGGAAATAACAAAGCGAACATGACATACAGAGCGAAAACAACTAAGTCTCATGGTACACCTGTAGATAAGGTCCAAGGTCACCTGTCAGGGACAGCCTGAGGGATCTGGGCCAGCAGGAGTGACTGCTTTACAAACTCAAGCCAAGGATGGATCTTTAATGCAGCAGAGCTGCTTGTGGGAGTTTTACTTACAGAATAATGTTCTGAGGGCAGAAGGAATAATGATTGGTTCAGAAAGATAACCAATTAGATTGTAGTGGAGCTGGGTCCAAGCAGTGAGAGCAGGAGGGACCAAGACATCTGGTTGATTAGTCCCACCTCCTCTAGTTGCTTGGGCCCATCTTCTCTACAATCTGATTGGTTCAGTGAGATAACCAATCATTGTTCCTTCTGCCCTCAGAACATTTTTCCGTAAGTAAAACTCCTACGGTATAAGCAGTGGACCTGGCCATCTCTGGGAGACCATGGATGGCTATTTAAACGGATCACTCAATTTCGCCTTGCAGCTGACTCAGCACTCATCCCACAGTTTATTTTTAAAGGGAAAGATTGAGGGGCAAAAGGAAGTCTGTCCTTTGTTTACTTTGGTCCCATGTTTGCTTGGTATCTGTTGGAGTATATCCAGTACACAACAAAAACGGTTAGGGACAAGTCAAAATAAGGGAATGGCACGGGCTGGTCTGTTCATAAACAGCCAGGAATCTGAGGTATTGATGACTGAAGTTTGATATTCTACATGTATGTACACACAAGCATAATTTAGCGTGTGTTGACTTTGCAGAGTATGTACACAGACGTAAACATAGCAGTAGACACAGAACAGACAAGTGACAAATGTGCCACAGGAAAATAATGACACACAACATTAATAATACACATTTAGACATTAAACACATAGAGGGCAGATTTCTGATTCCAAAAAGCCCTGATGTGTTCGGTTATGAACCCTGCAGAATTTTAGAGGAATGTCTTGGAGGTCTGGAGGCTTAGTGATCGATTAATGATTAATGAAAACTGAGAATTAAATATTTTAGCCTGGCCTGACATTTTCCAAGAACTGAGGGTATCTTTGCATGTTCTAAAGGCCTCCATTTATGTGACATGTAGGAAAGAGATTCACACGTCCTCCCCTGTTCCGTAAAGGCTTATGCTGTGTATCGTCAGGCCTGTCACAGGCTGCAAAGGGGACACTCTGGATGGGATGCCAGTCCATTGCTGGCCACAAACAAACCATCACACACTATGGGCAGTTTAGAGACACCATATGCTTTTGGACTATGGGAATACTCTGGAAAAAACCTCACATAAACAGGGGAAGTAAAAACACCGAGCCCAGGGCAAGAAGTGCATAATCCTGGGGGTGTTGGGTCATGGTGCTCATCCCTGCATAATGACACCCCCCAAGACACAAACGTCAAAAGAAAAACAGCTCATCTTTGTTTATGGCTTCAACTACATGATACAGATTATTGACTTATAACTTGGTGCAGATTATCAGTGTCTCAGAGATATGGATCCTTATAAATCATTCAACAAACACTAAGTTCTGTCTGACAGAGGGAACATTCAATAGGTGAAAATACTTCTAGAAAGTATTCTCTCTCTGCTCGATATTCATGTTTAACTTTCCACCCCTGAGTCACTTAGCTGTCGGCTACTATTGAGTTTTCAGTTGTTAACAACAAATTACTACATAATGCGGAATATTGATATTAACTGCAAATCGTGAAGTGGAACACAAAACATTGAATATTCAAACAGAAGGTTTTATCATTCAATTTTTAACTATTTAAAATGTTTTTGTAGTTTTTTAAATTTTAAGTGGTAACAGCATGTAATAAATGTATAAAATTTTATTTCTGTATACAGTATGCTGTGTAATTCTTACTATCCACCTATCTCTGTATAGTCCCATCTACAAATGAACAGAGTAACAGGTTTTTGTTCTTATGACCTAGCTTAATGCATGAGAGTAGTATTTTTTTTCAAATACTTCTCGTGAAGCACAAACAGCAAAAGCCTGCTTTTTGTATAACCCTGACCTTGAAGCTATTCATGTAGCATTTAGCCACTTCCAGCACTGAACACATTTGCCTATTTGCCTCCCATATCATTCAGTTCCTTGTGCAGCTGATCGTAGCTTGTAATTGTCTTGCCTGGATTTTTCCCCCTTTTATAAAGAGACACAATATCTCAGACAGAATCCGCTGTGTAACCTCAGGAGACCAGAAGGGCAGCACACTTGAAACACTAAGACCTCTGCTGGATGCTTCTTATCTGCGGGATGGGAAGTCGAGCGTCTTTATTATGTGCGGCTGACAATGCATTATGAATGTCAATTGAATGAATGCTGCGACTCCAAAAGCAGATGCTTTGTTCTTCATTCTTTCTCTGGGTTTAATTTTTGCATTTATGCTGAGGTAAGCGCAATCAAGTTATTTGTCACTTGATATTGAATATGACTTTCATTTTGTTTTATTGTTTTATTTATTTATTTTTTTAATTGCAATGAGACTGTTGCTTTCATGGCTGGCCTTCTGAACCCCGAATCACTGCCCCAAAGGGGGAAAGTCACAAAATAGGAAAGTATCCAGAAATCACCATACAAATGACCTTTTCCAGGTTTAATTAAGGCATGTAGTATTTTGGACATTTAATTGTCACACTAGTCACCGTCCACGTTAACAAGCAAAAGAAAAAACTCAGTACCTCCCTGTATTCATTATTCATGAGACATTGACAGAAATTGTCAATTTCACATGATCGTTTGTCCTCGTCCGCTGTTTGGTATTTTAGTAAAACACATTATTCAAACACATAATCATTCTGTTTATGATTTATTTCAGAAAATTACACAAAGTTCAGGCTTATCCAGCACTGTTTACAATATCTGTAGGTCCACCTTTGGCAGTTCAATTCAAAATTTAGCAGAGTATAGTAATCGCCTGACGCGTAACAATATAACAGGAAAAGAAAAATCATTTATGGGACTTGTCATTAGTTGTCCTGTGACAAGATGCATATTATTGGAGTACTTTTTCCTCATGTGGTTGATATTTAGTCTCACTACACGAAACCTATACATTTATGTGACTCTGGGAGTGTTATCACTCTGAATCTGCCTCCCCAGGCACAGCCTCGGGGAATCCATGTTAGCTTAATACCCTGATCATTTCCGCACCGATAAGCCTAGCGACTGAAAGCTGAAGTTGAGCTCACTGACTGGGAGGATTTGTGTTGAAGGAGAGACTATAGCTTTTCTCGCTAAGGTTAAACAGGTGTTAACAGCCCTTAGAGAAACCTCTGCAATGGAGCACATGTGTGTATCATAATTCTGCAGAGTCTGACTCTTAAAAATGTAGTAATCATCAAAAATATGCCAGAAACTGTATCCTACCAACATTTAAGCCTAAATGTAAATGAGCTCAGATCATCTGTATGTAAAAGTTTTTCTAAAGAAAATTTTACATGCTGCTCAAAACCTGTAATATCTTGACGGTCTTCTTCTCAGCCAGGAAATTAATAATCTGCTGATTCTTTAACCTACACTTATGGAAACCTAATGAGAAGCAGGCCTGACAGCTGCTTGGCTTTGAAAGATTTGGGCACAGATAAACCTTACGACAGACACCCAAGCTGGGGGATAAAACACAGCCAAGTGTAAATCTGAAGCAAATTATCACAGTGTTTATGGCCAAAAAACATGACAAAGAACACAGGTGTTCAAAACCTTGGTGAAGTTAATGGGAAGTTTTTTAAGGAAACAGATCAGTCCATATATTTATAGTGATTTCTATGAAGTATTTGTGCAAGTTTACAATATAGATTTAATGCATCACAGTACAGTGTCTATAATGAAATTGAAACGGAAGTGGAGAGATACAAATTGGGAAAATCGGGATTTGTGTGGTAAGAAATCAAATAACACAAAATATAAGCCCAGTGGCAGTATTATGGCATAGCCATGTAATTTACTCAGTTTATTACCAAAGGAATTCAAGAATAAAATTATATTAGCAAAATGAAAGGTTTTATCATAATTTTTATATTCCCCAGGAAGGGGAATATATAAGCTTTTGGGACAGGTCTACCTCTGTTGTTGCAGACACTTTCTCGTTATGACCATAACTCAAAAAGTTTTTGATGGATTTTTTAAAACTTTGCTGAGATACTGTATGGGTGATGACCTGGACCTGATTAAGACAGATCATGACAAAACTGAAGCCTTGTGATAGCAAAGAAAAGGGCAGTTTTGACACTTGATCCTGTTAGAGAGAGAACTGAGAAAATATAAAGATTTTTTGAGAGGTGGGGAGAGAGTGTAACATAGGTCTGGGCATTATTATGGTCATACTTTTGGTTTACTGCAGAATTTTTGTCCGGCAAAATTTATTGTGGGAAATTTAACTGGAGCTTGTGTGTGTACAGTGAAAACAATCTCAGTAACATTTAATCTCAGAATTAAATCACTGTGGGGTCTGTATGTGTCTGTATTGTTTTTTGTCTGTTTCATATTACATGGTAGTTACTTATACCATTGGTGTGTCTGTTACATTCCTTACTGTTATGTCATGGAAAACATTGGTCATGGTGGAAATGAGGAAGTAATAAATTGAATATAAATATTCAGGCATTTACATAATATAGATTGCATTTTAAGACAAACATTAAAACATACACAGTGAAATACAGTTAGCTACCTAAGTGGTGGGGAAACAAATCCATAATTTGTTGCAAATTGCAGGTGGGAATGTGCAGTCAGACAATTCCTTGTGTATGATATTAGAATGTGAGGTTTTTTTTTTGGTTTGTGTTTGATGGTGAGAACATATAGTTTCATTTGGGTTATCACAACAACATACATATCTCCCATACTGTACAACGGTACCACTCAGCCATATACAGCTTCTGGTAAACCCTACAAAGAACGTTCTGGACTATCGGCAGCTAGGGCTTCATTGGCCATAAAAAGTGGTGCCAGTCAGTTTTTCTTCATTTCTCTGCACGACTCTGTTCTGTCTAAAAGTCTGACTAGCAGACGGGTCTTTTTGCGGAGTTGCTGTGATATTTGGAAGGGTTCTCCACCCCCTTGGTCTCTCTAGGTGTAATGGACCCCTGCAGGTAACAAATGTGTGCCTCTCCCAGTCATCAGGGTAAAGGGTGTTTTGTGAAAGCCAGGTGTTACCTCTAGGGTACTCTGACGTTTGCCAGTGAAACAGTGCTTCGCTCTAATGCAGTGACAATTCATGCTTATTGTGCACAGATATGCGCAGTGAGGAACTTGGCATAATTAGTTCTTCATACTTGTCCAAAACTGTTGAAATTCCCTTGAATATAAAAACTCGATTAAATTTGTAAATAAATTTGTAAATGGTTTTTAATCATATAGAATTCTGTGTATTAGGGAATTATTGAAACACTTTCATATATGTGGATGAATAAATATACAAAGTAACTTTTGTAAATGTTTAGAACAGAACTGAAAACTCAAGTGCATTTATTTTATTTTTTTTAGCAATTTTACCCTGTTTTTATTAAAGTGGGCATTTCTGTGGCTTTGTAAATGATGAATATTATAGTATTCACAGTTTCATTAACCTAGATATTATTAGTGGCTCTACTATGTTCACAGAAGACCACACTGTATATCTGTAACTACACGGATGCCTCTCCTGGAGGACCCACCTGGTACTCCCCTGGAGATGCAATTACTGTACTCTACACGTGGCTTGATGAAAGGGTGTCACGTCCTCAGACGATAACAAAGGCAGGCCCCTGCTGATTGGTGACGTCAGAGATTCAGGCCGCATGCAAGACCCTTTTTTATTCGTAGAATATGTCATGTGATATGTTTTGTAGTTTTTAATTATTGTTTTTTCCTAAATGCTTATGCAAAAAGCCATCTGGAAACAGTGATAATTAATATGTTTTGTCGCTCAAAAAAAAAGAGGGTAATGCCCATTTTATTTTAAGTGTGTGGCAGTAGGAGAGTGGTGGAGAAAGTTCCAGACACTGAACCTCCTGAATTCCTCCACCGAAGAAACACAGCTTTGCCATACATGCTTTGTTCAGTTAAGATTTTAATCTATTAAAATTAAGCAAAAATTGAATAAATCAGAATAAATGTGCAATTTCATTCCAATAAGCAGAACAATAATTTTAAATTATATAATGCACTCACAGTTCATCCAGCCCTGCCCTTACTGGTTACCTGTGCAATTCATCTAGAGAGCAAGTGCTTGTATGTTTTTGCTTGTTAACACCGCGAAGAAGTGCAATTATACCAGGCATCTAATGAATGCCTGTTTGGCAGTACAGTAAACAGGTCTGGTCTCCCTGCATTGTGCAGAATGGTCACAACAGTGCCTGATTTCCCCCGGGTGGAGCGGTACGATTTAATCAGCATTTGGTGTCTCCAGGTACGCCCTGTCGTGGAGAGAGAGAGAGAGAGAGCTTCCCATATCGAAGATGCGGAAGCAAGTGTCTTTCCTATCACAGGGGGAATTAGTCAAGCAGCCGAGACTTGGATGATGTGTCTGCATGGATGAAAACAAAACAACAGTGAGGATACCTGCTAGCACAGTAGCACCCTGAGATGGACGACTGGGAAAGAGGGGTCTTTAAAGACTATCAAACAACTAGTGTTAATATTTTTCACATTACAAAGGGAAAAACAAATACACCCTATAGCTCTAGATAAACAGATGAGTATTATTATCATTAGGCTGAATCACATAAACCACTTTAGTAAAAATAATTGAAAATAATGAAGAATTATGGATTATTTTTAAAGATGATGCCTCTATTCGAGGTGAGCCATAAATTCTGTGAAAGTGGCTCCATAGCTCAGCTAGGGATCTTTCCTAAAAGGACCATTGTCTTGTCACTGAACTCCTTTGAGCCGCCGTTGTAAACACAACCCTCCTTTTGGGGAACGAGCCATTTATGTCATTTTCGCAGCAACATTTGCTCAATCTGCAGCTCGAGCGAACAATAAAGATGGAAAAAGCGAGTTCAGCTGGAACGAAAATGAGCATGCAGTAGTGAACGTGAGAATGTGTTTGTCAGCCTAGCTGTAGCTGATGGGTTTGAAACTTACGCACCGTACTGAAATCATATTTAAAAACAAGCACCTGCAAAGAGCACTGTTAACTGATTAATGGAAGGTATTAAGATATGCAGAAAGCTACCAGGCTGACCCCATAAGACCAGAATGATGGTGATTTTTATTTTAGTTGTGTTTACTGTACGAAATGACAGACAAAAGCCTCGTCTGAAATGTTATCAAAGGCTGAGATTAATCGGATTTGGTTATATACCCTGACATGAATGAGATCGGAGGCTTCATAGTCTTTGTCTGTGTTTTTCCTTTCTATGTTTACATCATTGTAGGCTTATGACCATCTCTGCTTAATTCATAAATCTCTTCATGTCTTTCTTCTGTCTTATTTCCTATTGCTGAAGTCGACCAATTTTAGTTTAATACTGTTTCTTGACTTTTAATTTGCCAGAGTCTGACTGACATGTGACAGCTTGTTATAGTGACTCTGGAGAACAACAAAACAAATGCAAGGAAACAAGACAGGAATATGAATTGGACAAGTGGGATAGGAAATGTGTGTGAATGACATGAAGATAAATGTGATGTCTTGTTTCAGACTTTGCAGGTTTTTCTACCGGTGAACTCTGTACACATGCAAGCTCTCTTGTGTATTAACCTACCCATGCTTTTGCACATCTGTCAGACTTAGTGTGGATGCAGAGATAAATAAACCAATTAAAGCAGAATGGGGAAGGGGGGGGGGGTTCAACATTACAGCTAGTGTCAGATCTTAGTTGAGCAAGTGGGATGTTTTGGGTTTGCAGAATGGGGACATACATCCAGTACAATTTACAGTTTATAATTTAAGAAGTTTGAACAAGAACATCACCACACTTAACCACATTATTCTGCGGTGTCGCAGTAAACATAGTAGCTGAGGTAGAAGTAGAGTGTATGCATCATAGTAAAAGTCTAGTGATGGTGTAATCAGCTCCCTTTCATTTTTGAACCAGCCAGATGCATATAATATCCATCTCGCTCTTTTTGGATTTGATGAGGAATTTATGTGCTCGGCCACAGAGCTGCCAGACGGCTAATGCCGCGATGGATGTCTGCTTCGCAGACTGCTATATGGCGTTTAGATACTGCCTTCCTTCTTTGCCCCTGCGGTCTGGTAAATCGCCGGCTATAGCTCGTGTTATAGCTGGGGTGTCCTTGAGAATCTTGTCGCTAAAGCTTACAGGGCTCCTCTCTGTGTTTTTACAGCTCTTTCCGGCGTGTGTAAATTTAACACCTGCCATGTGATCTCCCAGAAGTGGGGTTTATCGCGGCGAGGCAATAACCGATGATGCCCCCAATGGCCGGGAAGCTTGCTGAAGCACTTGCCACCTGCTGTAAGACGTGTGTCAGCGTTGCTGTCTCACAGTCACAGAGGCCTGCATGGTCTGGTTCTGCATAGGTGGTTGCAGACTAGTGCTCACTTACTGCAGCCTTGGGGTGCACCTTCAACTGGGGTAAATTATTGCTTTTTTCTTCTTCTTTTTTGCTGGAAGGACATCAGTTTGCTTCACAGGATGAAAAAGCTCTCAGTGACCCATGTTGCCCCTAGAAAGCCTGAGGGAGAGGGCCTGTTAGACAGCTGACACAGAGTGCAGTTTGCAGCCCTGCCCAGCTAACAAACTGTGCATGCTGGTTTGTGCTGTATCTGAGGGGCCTAATTAATTAGTCCTGATCAAACAGATATTTGAATCATGTTGAGTCATCTACCACAGACTCCTCTGTTTTTCACGACCCATTTTAAAAGGTGGAAAGTGTGAAGGTGAAAGCATAATTAACGATTTTTTATATTTGTTTTTCACGTTAAAATGAATTATACAGTATTCAGCATAAAGCATCCAGTGGTTCCAGTCTTTTTTTTTACCATTGATCAGTATCATTAGCAGTAGAATTTCATTCTAAAAATATAGTTAAATTATTTGATTTGAGAGAATTGGTAAATGTAGTGAATTTCATCAACAGCTCCGTCAAAAGAATAAGAAGTGAATATCAAATGAAAATAGTCAGAGAACGGCTTGCATACAGTGTAACAGTGTTATTCTGGGAGGTGGCAGGCAGTGGAATCGCAGTGCTCCAATCACATGGATCACAGAGCAGTCAGTGATGTGCGTCTCCCTTAACGTGCGTGTGCATGGAAACACAGATGTGCACATGTACGACACTCCGGGGTGGGGGAACGTCACATTAGCTGGCATTTCTTTAAAATTCTCATCTTCTAAAGAAAAAGAGTGAAATCGCCTATTAAAGTGTAATCTGCCAAGCAGGCGTCAGTGGCAGCTTTCGCTGTTTCTCACCCATTATCTGCCTTCGCTAATCCAGACCTACTGAGCTTGAAATCTTATTCATCTGGGCGACTGCTTTATAGAGCAGGTGACCTGGCTATAGGTCGGAAACCCATCTCTCTCTTTCTCTCTCTCTCTCTCTCTCTCTCTCTCTCTCTCTCTGCTCAGAGAATTTTAACCAAAAAAATAAAAAAGAAATGTAGAGTAATTTAGCTTAAGCTGCACACTGTTTGTACATAAAAAGTTGATGATGATGTTTATGTATGAAGGTGGTGTCCTATTTCCATACTAATTGCATTAAGCATTACCTTAATAGCCCATGACCCTTAATTAGATAAGTGGTTAGAAATTGGATGGATGGATGAATGAATGGATTATTTTAATGCAATGTTACACAACACGGTCCTTGGGTGCCATCAGATGGTCCACTTTTTTGCTCCAGGAGCTCGAAGGGAGCAAAAATATTGTCGGTTTGGGGGTCCCCGAGAACTGAATTGGGAAACACTGCTTTAGTAGAACCTGAAACGGTCCTCTTGTTGTCCGTGTACAAACAAGACGTACCTCAAAATACTTTTGAAGTAGTAGTATAGCAGGTCCCAAGACATGCTTCAGAAACTGCCTACAGCTGATTTATTAAATGATAGTCTGTTTTAAGAGGACTAGTTTTTGGCGTAGTGTTCAAGAATGAACAGCACCCAGCCAAGTGACAATCTGCGGGTGTTTACTGCTCTCACCGTTGCCTGTATAACAAACAGGACTTTTTTCCCACTAAAACAGTTACACTGATGGATCAAAATATAACGTTAAACAGTTTTAAAACCTGCCATCCAAAATTAATGCGAGAAATTATTCATACGTTTTCAGCAAGGAAATCACGGTCGCTATCAGTAACAAGCACTGACATATTGTTTCCTAAATAAATGTTCATTGTTTTTTTTTTATTATTACAAATAACATCATCATACATGACTTTAAATAAGCTAATCATAGATGCCTGTCCAGAAAACATAATCTATGGCTAAAAAGAGGTCCCCTTATGTGCCTGATTCCTTGGTTTATTTAGTAAATTTTACTTTATTTTTTATTTTTTCCTGCTTGAAGTTAACCAAAGCGTGATGCAAATAATATTTTTTCTGTAGTTGTGTTATTTACAGCCCTGTGCTACATTGAACCCCCCACTGATAAACAAGCTTTGCTGTTATGTACTGAGAAGTAAGTGGGCTGGATCTCACTTTCATTGGAATCGTGTAGGCCTGCTGTCAGTGATACAGACAGCTAACCATCTATGCCACAGACCCCCAAGAATTTAGTCATCGTGGGCTTATAACTGTCTCTTAAAAAATACCCTAAAACTGCACGTTAGACATTAACCAAATGCAGTATCTGCCACAATATAGACTCACAGTCCACAAATACAATATAAAGCACTGAAGGGCACTATATTCTTTAGGCCTTTTTAAGGTTAAATTTAATTTATTTTAGTGTTTCTATTTATGTGCTTCAGGCAGGTTCAGAATGAATAATGAAAATACGATAATGTGCATGATATAAATCATTTGGTCACTTGCTGTCAATGTTTTATGTATTTGCTGTGTTTGCTGTATTTGCTGTGTTTGCTGTATTTGCTGTAAACATTTTCAGGAGGGTACAGGTAAATGCTGATTATCACAACACCTTAAATCAATGTGGTGAATCCACGTAGCTTCCAATTAAGCAAAAATAATCTGTAATGTTTGAGACCTGAAGTTCATACAGGTACAATTAATTGATGGATTTTTTTTTAATTAAACTATGATTGTAATAAACCAGATAAAAATATATTTCTTAAAATGCTTCTGGATTTTTTTTTTGCAAAGTCAGCAACATCCAGCGCAGCACATGCTGACAAAGGCTTGCGGTTTGAGGTGTATTGTTTTTTAATGTGTATGTTTTGCTTGGCAGAACACTAAACGCTATTTTATTTTTCACATGTAAATGTTTTCTAAGTAAAGGCTGGTGGATTTGCATGTAATAAGTGAGGATTGCAGGGCATGGATGGAGGTCAGTGGTTCTTTGTGCTCATTGTTGTGGTGAAAAGCACCAGCATAAATGGAGCCGCATTTCATAGAGGCCCTGAAGCACAATATCGTTTGATGGATCTGGTTTGGATTGAGTTTTGGGCTGATTCAGTGACAGAAATTGGCTGGGTAATGTGCTGTATAGACCTTCAATCAAATTTAATCTGGTCTCAGGCTAATAGCGAGACGATTACAAAAACCATCACCTGTCCCTTATCCTTTGGCTTATCGACTCAGTAACAAATAAATTATATTGAAGACGACTTCGCTTTTAGGGCCCCTGTGCATCACAGACACAACACTAATGTGAAATATCTAGACGTTACTTATTTTGCCGTTAGTCTGTTTTTCTTTACGTACTGTATTTTTCCATGTAAATATTTACATATTTCAATGGAAGGGCAACCATATAAATTTGTACGTGGTCTGGTAAGGACCTAAGAGCACAGACAGAGGTCAAGTGTTGTGTCTGTAGGTCTGAGGCAGTGGCAGAAACTGAAGTGGAGACTCTGCATTACTTGGGAAGTCTGAAGCGACCGTATTGTGTGATAGACTAGGATTGCATTGAGTAAAGGACTGATTGATGATTAAAAATCAGTTGGGTAGCATGCAGGGTTGACCTTTGTTCGAAGTGAGTCTGCTGTAAGGACAAAATGGGCACCGAGCCGTACCTACACTTCATCCCTGTGCTTCCAGGCTGCAGAGGATCTGCTAAGTCATGTGGAGAGACTCCCCTGAGCTAAGACAAGGCCATCTGGATGATAGGGCGCAAAAGCATCTCCCCCTCTGTCCCTTTAAATAAAGGCCAGACTTCAGTGCTGCACTCTTAATTACCTGCTGCTTGGGCAACGTTACTTCTAGCACAGAATAGCAAAAAAGAAGCTAGATTAAAGGTAAATTGAATACATCAGGTAAATTGGAAGTTCAATGGGGAATGAAAATGTTGTGCCTTTAAACAATGCTCCAAGATATAGTTCACGTTTCACTAAACTTAGCCGTAAGTACTTGGAACTGGGGCAGGTAGAATTAATTGATATGTTTAGTCTGTTCGCGGTTTGCCCCCCCAATCATCTGCCGGCGTTGCCCTGCCCAGTGCCTGTGTGACTAATTGTCTGTTTTGTAAGTGCATTTCTCATGCAGTGTAAGTAAGGGATTGTGTTGCACGTCTCCCTTATCCTTTGCAGACAGCGGTGGCCTGCAGAGCCTTGTCTTCAGCAAGCAGCCTGGCAGCATCGTGTTTCCTGTGGACTCCGTGGAGAAGAGCAGGGAGGTCACGTTCAGCTGTGAGGCCAGGGGAAATCCCCCACCCTTTTACAGGTGAGGCGCTATCTTTTCAGCAATGGGTAGGGACGATTAGTGAAGGTGAAGGGCATAAGAGGAACCGGAATTAATTTAATCTTATTAGACAGTGATATGTGTGGAATCAGTGAATGACAGGGGATGGGGCATTGACTCCAGGAACCAATCAGGTTTCAGTTGGGTCCAGTGCCCCTTATATACAGTGCTGACAGAAAGTCCTGGGACGCTTGCTAAATTCCGTAAACATAGTGTAAATTTATTGGTTTTATAACAAAAATCATTTCATTATTCACAGACATTATTTATCACACTAGAAACAACCAGTAGTTTTAAGTAAAACATTCAAGTAGCAATAAATTGAAACCCAAATTATAGTTCTGAAAGCTGTTCTAAGTTAGAAAGTTCATTGACACACAGTCTCGTTGGGGGGCTTTTAATTAGTAACACCTTTGCAATAACATAAAACACCAAACATCTGTGTTTATTATCCTTTTGGCAGCCAGTGTCTACAATTGCAATTAATAGCAAAATGGCAAGAACAAAACTGAATGAGTCAGTCAAAAAGGCAAGAAATGTGTAAGTCGCTAATGTAATTAGCAACTTTGCTTTTGGCAAACATATGCGCGTTGCATCATTTTTGTGAATTATACAAGTGTTTTTTACCACAAAACTTAATATTTTAAGTAAAATCTTACTTAAAAATGACAGTTGAGTCAGTCACTCTTGTTATTTTTATTCCCCTTCCAAAGCTGTAAAACAATATTTAGTTTCTTCCTACACATATTTGAAAAGTAGAGTATTCAAGGTTCCTGGGGGTGTTTTTTTAAATGTTTCTATGACAAAAATTCACAGTTTTTTTTTTAAACGACTTGGCAAGATTTCTGTTTGGTCCCGTGGGCAGGGCTGCCAACACCAAACGATTTATAGAAAGAAACGTGAACATATAAAAAGTTTATACGTGCAGATATGTTAGCCATTGCTTGTCAATGGACTTTTGTTATGCGACCAATACATTTCAGCACCTTTACAGAATTAAGCAACCGTCCCAAGACTCTCTGTGAGCACTGTGTCCTTGGCAACAAGTCCGGTCTTCTCTTTCCTTTCTATTTTATTATCATGAGTTCAGTTAATTAATTTCAGAATTCAATGCGGTAAAAAATAATTTAATTAAAAAACATAATGTATAATAAGCATCTCAAGCCTCGGTTGATTTCTTTGTAGTCAAGTCAGCAGGTTGCCTGCAGATATAAGCACATATAGAGAATTATGGACATAACTTACAGATATGGCTTAATCACCCAGCAACCCCATACTGCTGGATAAGCAGCTGCTAGATGGATGGATGGATGGATGGATGGATGGATGGAAATGAATCACTACTGTACCAATTAACAAAATGAGGATGCAAAGATTTTAAGTTTCCCGTCATGGTCAGCTGTGCTCCAGTGTACAAGAAGCATAGAATAAGTAGAATAATTGTTGTGACATTTCGTGGACAGAAAGACTATCAATCTCTTAGTATCTACAGTTCAAATCTTAGACTATAAGTTTCTCTCTGCAGTAGATGTTTGATCTTCCTTATCCCTCTGAAAGGTAATCAAGGAAAATTGCTGGTACACGCAAAATGTGGACCACAGAAGGTGAAATTGTTATCCATGCTTTTTCATGCCAGAATGGCTCGTTACTCTGTCAATAGCTTGGAATGATGCATCTCTGACAGAAACAAGGTTCTGATCCATCACGGTCACTGGCAGAAATTGCTAAAAGTCATATTTACTGTATAAGGATTGTTACATTTAATACTTGGGATTCGAGCTAGCATAAAAGATGACCTAATCACCTGTCAGAGTTCACTGTCTCTCAGACGCCGGAAAGCCCTCGTGCCGCGGCTGAGGAGTAAATCACGCTCATGCAGATCACTTACCCTGCATTGCTGCTCCCCATGTCATGCGGCTCGTTGACCTGAAGTTCTTCCAAGCGACTCTTGAGTGCGTTACATGAAACCCCCTTCAGTGGGAGCTCATGTGTGCTCCTCTTCACTGTGGCACTCTTGATATACTATCCGTAACCCCATTTATCATGCCGCCATTTTTAAATAAATTATGCACCATACAGGAGGCCAGCATTCTGTCAGCGCTGGTTAGGTGATAGACAGTTGGTGGTATTTACTGTATTTATCAGCTACGTGAACCTCGTAAAAATTTACATTTTTTATTATGCCGGAGCAATTAATCTCTGCATCAAGGAGCAGTAAATATAAAATGTCCAGTAAAATGTAACTCCATTAAACTGCATACATGTCACAGAAATCCCCAGCTTTGGTTTTTTTTTTTTTTTTTTTTTTATCATGGTTATGTTTTTTTGTCGTGTTATTCCACAATACCATTCCGAATGCAGGATCACAAACGAGAGCCGGGCTGCCTGCTTCCGGGATGCACGGCCGAATATCAAAGTGCTGCTACTCTGTTTGCATTCAGCCGAAGATGCTGGTGCCTGATAGGGCGTAGGGTTAGGATGAAACGCTCTACATTTATTTATATGTGTCACACACAGGTTAAGTTACTCAAGAGATGCAGTAATGATGTGTTAAAGGCCTCTGTGTTTCAGGTCTGTTTGTCAACAGTAAATACTAAAGCTGGGGTCACCACCCTTATCGAAACTGAGAGCTACTTCACAGGTACTGAGGCATACGAAGGGCTATCAATTTGAAACACCCTCCTAAACTTATCTAAACTTCATGTATAATAAACATGATTTAAATGCTTTTTTTTAGATATTGTCATTTTGAAATCTATATAAATGCAAATGTGAAGAATAGCAACAGGATAAAATTAAAATTTGGTGAGTTGTGTTATTTGTAGGTCCGCGGCATCTCATGCGGTTCTTAGGGGTATCCTGGTGACCCTTGTATTAAAGAGTGTATCTGCTGAATGAGGACTTGGGATTTTTACGCTTGTTTCTCAAGCAGGTCATCAGTAGTCGATGTTAGAGTGGCTAATGTGGAGCGGTAATATGCGCCAAAGCTGTCTATTTCTTACATTTTAAGTAATCCTCCGCATACAACCATCTTCCGCCCTCTCACCCAGGACGGAGTGTTAGCTTTGGGAAGCTGGAGGCCATCACTGGGCTCTTGGTGTCTCAGTTCATCGCTGGGCCCTTCAGGGACTGGCTCACTCTGCTTTATCAATCGCAGGTGACTTTGAATTTAAGCATCTTCTAAAAAAAAATAAATATAAATCACTGGCAGCACAGGGCAGGGGACCGGCCACAGGGCAGGGGAGCGGCCACAGGGCATGCACTCATACTCGGGGTAATTTATAGATGCCAGTTTACCTAAAATCAACAGAAAGAAGCCCACATGACAGAGAGAGAACATACAAACTCCACACGTGCAGAATAAGGTGGGATTTGAACCCCCAGCCCTGTAGGCCGGATGCTCTGGTGTTCACTCCTTCACAGCTTTGCCAGTGCTGTGTTCCTTAATAAGTTTCACAAATACCATGACACAACAGTGTGTGACAAATGTGTTACACCAGAACAAGTGGATTACAGAAGAATTTACAGGAGACGCTCTACAAGGACACCTTACTGTACCATTAAATGCTTCCTACACCATTTTGATTCCACTTTCACTCCTTATTCTTGATAGAATAGAAGATTCACTATATGGACACTGAGTGCCCAGAAACTTCCAGAAATGACCACACCTTTCATTATTCTCAGCCCAGACGCAGTAAAGATCTAGGACTGCATAATTAACACTCTGACAGAACCCACAATGCATGCATAGTCTTCTGTTATGCATCCGAGCCAACTGGACTTGATGAGACTGCTGCAGTAGTGATGCATTCAAGCTCTGTTAATTCCTGTGTTAATTTCTTTGCAAATCTCCTCCAAAAGGCCCTTAAAGATTCGCTGATTTACATTTTTCTAATGGATTGAATGCCCTCTCTACCTCCCATTTCCACTTGACAGTAGATTGTCATGTAGCCATAGTTAGCAAAGGAACATCACTATGCAGGGAAACATCAAATATGTGAAACCAGTTTCTGTGGCTTCAAAAAACTGCTGGAAATTCTAAATCTTTTTATTTTTTTTTCTCTGTGCACATTTCAATTGTTAGCCTAATTCTTCATGTTGAGAGTCTTCTGGCCTCTCAGTGGCATGTGAATTGTTGTGATGAGATATATTATAAGGACCATGACATTGCAGCATATAATGACTGCAGAAAGTTAATGACTTCTCACTGAAGTGTTAGGAAAAAAAAAATCAATGTAGCGCAGAGGAAAACATTAATAAAGACCCATCCATTAACTGTCCTCCATGTTAGTATATATTCTGTGTTCAAAGCCTTTCAATAAGCCATTTCTTGACACTGTGTTAGTGTGAACAACAGGAATTAAAAAGTTATGGAGCAGCTGATTGGTATAACGCATTTCATATAGTCCATTTTTAAAATGATGCCTTTGATTTGAAATGAATTTACCGTAGATCTAACTTTTCTGACACCACATATAGAGGGGCACCTCAGAGTGACCTTCAGCACAATCCAGTAAATTTTGACATCCATTTTTTTTTGACTGAATTGGGCAAACTTTATGTCCCAAAAATCCACTCCTGTGTTATAATTAGCTGACTGGATAAGGAACAGTTTTCTTATCAATTTCCGTGAGCCTCTGGAGGATTCTCTCCTAAGACGTGCACCCTACAGCACTTGCCCTGTAGGGTATCATTTCATTTTGACCTCACACCTCCAGCATTGTGACTTTGGCCCCTCCCCTAAGTCATTGAGTTTGGAATTTGCATGTTCTTATGTGTCTATACTGTGGGGATGGCAGCTTCCCTCAACAACCAAGTTTTGGAGAAAGTTCTGCTGATCCCTCGAAACTGTATTATAGCGCTTTTTCACTGCAACCAAGATCCGTGCCCTAGCTGAGCCATACCCTGGACTAGCGATTTTCCTTTATAAATTATGCGAGCTGTACCCATGCTGACATGGCCTTGCCTACTAGCAGGGCTGAAAGCACGACTAAACCAAGCTGGTTACATCACCACCATCTGATTGGTCAAAATACAGGGAAATACCGGTGTTATGGATTATATGATCGGAAAAGGAGCATATTCTAAATATTATTCATTATTAGCTGAACAGCACATTGCGATATACTGGGGCATTCCCGATAACTCAGAACTTGAAAATTTCCAACTTCATACTTAAAATAATACTATAGAACAGCTGAATGGAATGTATATGCAATATAATGAAAATTCAGGCAAGTGAATGCTGATTCCCCTAGCATTTCATGCTCACATAAGCCAGTTCTCAGAGATGTGCTAGAAATTTAAGAAATACAATAGTAAATTTAAGAATACATAGTAAATTCATGATGTACGCTGTGCGGACAGTATAGGTGCATCTCTTCCATTTTGTATCACTGTCACTCTCCAAACCCGGCAACTCCTTTACCGAGCCGAAAGTTCTGCAGTGGAAAACCAAAGTGAGCTGGATCCACACTGTAATTTGTCTCTCTTCGCTGTACAGCTTGGGTATGGCTCAGGTCCTTTATGCCTGTGGAAAAGTGCATTTCATGGATTAAGCGTACCACCTACTATTAATGTTGCATGTTATTCACATGAACTGTTACTAGGACTATTACTGTTTATGTCACATGTTTTGCACATAGCATCCCATCGCAAGAACCAGGATAAATAGCTGGGTGGAGATTAGGCTTGGGTCGTTTCTCATTTCATAACATCATACCTTCCGGACATTGTACTGCGGTATATGGTATTTTGATGGTATTTTCAAAAGTGGTATTTTGATGGTATTTAATGTGATAACTCAAAAAGTATTTGTCAAGTCTTTACTTCTCTACTGAATTTGATCTTTGATGGATCTTATTATCACTTCAAAAAACATTACAAAGATTGTGGGGAATGATATATTAAGAGATGGACATCAAGGCATGCAAAAATATACTCAGTGACAAAAAAAGTTAAGCACCCAGAAGTAATGGTCTGATTTGGATGTAATTTGGTACACATGCAGACCAGCGATGGGTATGTAAATGATTCCATTTGTAGGGAGCTGGCATGTCTAGTCACCAGACACAGAGGATGCCTCGTAGATGCATGAGACAGCATTATCAGCACTTGACGGGGTCCCTGTTAGTAGTAAGTGTATATTTGCTCAGAGCGTTTGTAAATTACAAGTAATGTTATAAAAACTAACAGGAATCTCTTCTGTTCTCCAAAAAGTTACTGATTTGTTCTTGGATGGCTAGATGAACACCGCTTCAGTTCCCAGACCTCTGCTCAGAGACACCCCAGCCATTCCACGCCTTGGTTGCATTTCATCACCAGCTGCCTTAATTAATTAACTGATTAATCAATCAATCAGTCAATTGATTATTTGATTAATTGGTTTTGAAAAGTCAGCGATTAGCATTTTGATTAGCCATTAATGGATTAAGTGGGCTCTTTGTTAAGTAAAAAATATGTGGGAGTGGGATGGTTTGTGCAAATACTGGGGCGATTTTAGGAGAAATGTTTAATATTTCAGCTAACACGCTTTGACAGACATTTCATTTTCTTGTATTGCCTAACACTTTTGCACAGTACTGTATATATATGTAGATAAAAAGATACAGTGTTTCAATCATCAGTAATTTCCCATTTTATTCCATGTTACTCAGGATATTACTTTTTCATTTCTGTCTGACCAACTTGCAGCAGAGCTGTTGTCTTTGTAATTGTTGGGAAGTGCTTTGCTTTAGGCCAGTGTAATTGTTTCACTGTGTGTAACCCAGCCTGCTGCAGGTTTTATTTTTAATTAATGTCCAATGTTTCAACCATTTGTGAGTTTGGACCAAGGCGTTACATCATACCGGCCGAGGTGCTGAGGGCCCAGTAAACACCACCCACAGCTGGCTCGCGGAGGCCACATTTGCAGTTGTTGCAGTTTTTCCCTGCGATGCAAACACTCGTTTGTGTTTTTGTATATTGCGGTTCCAACCCCATATGCACATCCATATGCAAAATTTAATGTTGCCATACACAGTTATGGATGAGGATTTTGCAGGGGTCCACACTGCCGTCTGCCAGTACCGGGGATGTCTACATCGTAAGTGTGTCATGCCTCCTGGTGGGTGCTCGGCTAGGATCAGGAATATGTATGAGTTTGTGTGTCCTTATGGGGCACTGCATTTAGCCTGTAATAATATTTTATATAGAATCTTTCTGACACATTTTTAAAAGTAGTGTGGGATGGGTACCAAACACATAGTGTTAATAATAATAAGATTGCCTAACATTAAAGAGAAGGTGAAATGTTAATTTGCACTCCTGTAGTTTGAGTTTTTATTTAAATCTATAATGCAATTCAGTTTTTCATTATGAGCTGAATTACAGCCGTTTTGTTA
The DNA here is from genome assembly GCF_023856365.1 of Brienomyrus brachyistius. Taxonomy (NCBI): domain Eukaryota; kingdom Metazoa; phylum Chordata; class Actinopteri; order Osteoglossiformes; family Mormyridae; genus Brienomyrus; species Brienomyrus brachyistius. The sequence continues at coordinate 16,611,507 of NC_064540.1, forward strand.
AGCGCTAAAAGCCACATACCTGCAGTTGTATGTCCCCCCGGTCCTCCCTGTCTGGTCAGATACAGGTCATGTGGTTGCCAGACCGATGGCAGCAAAGTAGTCAGTCAGTTTTCTTGCTATATATCATGTTATATATCTGTGTACATTTCTTTAACTGTTGATGCTTTTTAACACTGTGACTTGTGAAGTGATACTGACAGATCGTTACATAACTGTAATCTCCTTTTCCTCACTTCTTCGCTGTAATTTCAGTGGTGTTCTGATAGTGAGTCATCAGTTAACACATCTATACCAACAGGTAAATATAAATATATAGACTCACCCTGCTTTATTGTTAGTTTTAAAAGTTTGTTCTTTCAAGGAGGAAATAATTTGCAGAACTGTTTGGGGAAAAAAAAAACAAGAAAATCATTCAGTGATGTTCAGTGCAGCAAGCATCGCTTGACAGCCATTGGAAAGTGAATATATCACCGATCTGTAGCAGCTATACTATTGGTAAGACAAGACTTAGAAAACTGTGTCCGGTCTAAACATATATGCAGTTAGATCAGAGAAGAATAATGTGCATTGATAGGCTTCTGGTTGTATTGGATAAGCAAGACATGCGATGCTTAAAATGTTACATGTTCAACACTCAACATGTACAACCATAATTTTGTAGACCTGCCACTCAGTTTATTTCCAGTGTGTTGAATTATCCTCCCTTACAAGCCGCTTTCAACCTGAAAACATAGATCCTATTTTGGCACTTTATTAAATAAAATTTCAATACAATTCACATTTATTTCCACTTACTATTAAGTGTGGCCTTTAAGTTGAATTATCCTCCCTGGAACTTTACGCTTGCAACAGCGCATTGGTAAATCAATCAAATCAGATGCGGTTTCAAAAGTATAGCTGAACTGAGCAGGTTTTCCAGTCCATGTGGCCTAATCTGTTTGAGTAAACAGCTAAAACAATCTTTTCTAATAAAATGTTAAATTTCACAACTGCCTCACCTGAAATATATACCTATTTCAATTCAGTTTTTGCAGTTTTAAAAACTGTATTATTTGTGAAATGTGTTTGATTTTTTTTCGCCCTTTTCTTTAGTTTCTAATTCACTTGTTCCCTTCAGAACCATATGTTCCCCGTTTAGGGTACATAAATAATCGCAAATTATATTTGAACGTTTCAACACTTACACGGGCTTGTGTTCTTCCGTGTACATGACAGAGATTCCTTTCTTCCATTGAAACTATGATTTAAAAAGTATCCATGGTTTGGTCGGAAATAACAGAAAGGAAAAAGCAGTGTGAAAAAGATGATGATTTAATAATTAAAAATAAATATATAGACACCAGTTGTAGAATAAAATTACATTTTAGCTGTGTTTGCTATGCATTACAGTACATCGAAAGGCTATTCTCCACTAGGTTTGTTGCTAAGCCTTATTAGTTTTATGTACTTCATACACATGATTTTCAGTTGCTTGTTTTGTGAAAATAGAATCGATGAAATATTACAGAGAAAGTGAAACAGTCAGTACTTGCTGCATTGCTCACATTATTGTTAACACTATATTTTTATTAATATAGATAAACATGCGATGCATTCTCCAGCTCTCTTAATCTTGGCACACATACACATTGGCATGTATAGTTTTATGATGTTGATTGAACTGTGTGGAAGTTCAGCAATTACAGTGTCTCTGAAGTTAATTTCAGAAAGTCGGTTTCATAAGTAAATAAGCTAAAACAACAAGCGAGAAAAGTCATTGGGGGTGTTGGTGTCCGGCCCGTACGTGCTTTGTATTTCTAACAGGATAAGAGGTACTCCTCTGAGAAGCATTTAGCACAAACAAGCTGTCCTATAGCTTGACGTATAGGAGCCGATAATCTCTCCGTCCCCATTATTTGTATCAATTAGGGCTGCCTCACATCCTGTCAGTAATACAAGCCCATGATGGGCCACAGTAGAAGAATAAATGTTTAATGTTATTTTTAATGGTCTGTGTTTTGCTTCTGGAAGCTAAAATTCTGAGCCATCGGTGGAACACTTACACAAATCAGTGAACCTCACTGATTCCCCGTATTCAATTTTAATAAGGCCTAAAGCGGCATGCGATGGTTTCCCATGGGACGCCGAGTAAAACTGGGCTCTGGCTGATATGAGACGATCAGTAGAGCAACACGCCCTGTAGTTTCCGTGTCACTTTCCACTGGCTCGTCCACAGTGCTGTTTGTGGTAATGATGTCTCTCTTAGGGGGTTCAGCAGCCAAGTCCCAGGCTGATACACACTACAGGAAATTTTGTTTTTCGATCAGGGAAGTAAGATAGCAGAAAACAGATAACGCAACGATTTGCTTTGTGGAAAAAGGTTGGCACCTAAAGAGGGACCTTTGCTTTTGTCCCCTGTAGAAAAAAAACACACTGAGCAGCTACACCTTAATACTGAGCTGTAAAACTGGAAAAGAGTACAGTAGGACTGTCACTTTGAGTAAAATACTGAGTGAGCTCAAATACAGTACAAATTGAATTTGCTGGAGTTTCCATATAAGGACGTATTGTCAGTGTAATTCTCGCCAGACCTTTCTTATGCTTATTCATTTTCAAAAGGGCAATTTTATTATTAGCCTGTATATGTAATTACAAAGACATTCTCCGAGTACAGTGCCGTGAAGTGAGCTATTGATGCAGTTTTATTGTTTAAAGATAAGTAACCGATGAAATTGTGTCTATTCTCACGGTTGAGGTCTCTAAAAACTTTCTTTTTTAGAATGACAATCTTGATATGATTTGTCTCTCAGTGCCTGAAAAAGCACCAGTACCAGAAATTATGCAATAATACTATTATCACTTTGAAATGTGTGTCACTTGGAGTAGCAGTGAAGTCCTGTCATAATGCAGTGGAAAAAAGGTACCTGAGAAAATGTACTGTACTGTATTATGTATTATACATTATGTAGAGGCATTTCATTTAAAACTAAATGTCTGCGAAGTACATTAGAAGTGATTAATAGATTCACCATAAAAAAAAATACAGATTTTAAATTGATAATTGCTATTAAATACAGGTTTTACGCTTTAATGAATCAATGATCCCTACTGCTAGTGTATTATCAGAATATTTCACAGATATTAGGCATTTTGAAAGGTCAACTCCAGTTCTTGAGGAGAAGCTGGTACTTCCCAGAGGAATTGTGAATATTCCGGGAGTTTTAATACGTTAAATGCTTGGGAAAATCTTAAACCATTTCAGAGCATTTATAGATCTGGCTCCATTTACATCACTGCTTTATTATTATAATGTGATTTTAAATTATTCCTGGCTGACAACTTTATCTTCGTGTTCGGATTGGACCCCCCCCCCCCCCCCCCCCCCCATTTATTGCGATGATGGGATTGTCTGAGCTGATCCCTCTGATTTGTGGCAGCGACTGTAAAGCAATTTCAGTATGAGAGGGTAAACCCCCCCCTGGGGTAAGAGAAACTTTACAACTTGTAAGGGAATGTTCAGGTCCTACATACGTCTGCAAATCTGACTTGCTGGCCAGCTGCTTGATAAAACAAACCAATAGGCACACAGATATATTCATATCCTTTCAAGGCAATTTCCACCTTAAAAACAATGTTTTACATGCAGCCGCAGTTTGAGGCATAAAAACAGACAGTAGGTCTCATCTTTCAACCATAATCATATGTTGTCAAGAGGACGCTTTAGGTATTAATTGGAACATTATAGAATAATTGCATTTGTTAACTGTTACCCATGCTTTAGGAGAGGGTCATTAAAATAACGTGGAATATGATAAACATTTAATTCAGTATCAATTAGAAGTTGATGATGATGTTCAGTTTCCAGCGCTTTTGTTGTTTGCATGTTTAATATTGATGTTTAAGTTTATGATCTATGCTAATGAGCCTGCAGTCGGATTGAGTAGGCAGACGCATGTCGGCATTGTATTCCGGCCTGCCACCGCAGTCTCGTCCCAGCTTAGTGTTGTGGTTTTAGCTGGTATAAAAACAAGCTTTAAGATCTTTAAAATGATTTACAATCTGACTGGAACTGCTGTTCCTTTAGAAGTTGCTCAGGGAAGAGATTCTGCTTATTTAATAAACAAGTTTGTTTAATAACCCTGTAACATTTTAAACAAGCAAGTGGTAATATTTAACATAATTCTTCACCGTGAAAGGCCTGAGATATTACTAATCATTTAGTTATTATGAACGAGACCAATAAAGAACATTGTAAAAACCTTTTACAAAAAGCTTTTTTTTTCTATTCTGCAGCCAATCACACATCCAATTATTTTATGGAATGTGACGGATTGATAAAACTGCAATAGGTCATGCACCAAATATTATTTGTAATGGATATTTCACACAATAATGATTAAAATTGTTTTTTTTTCTGATATCTTTAAAGTCATCTTTAGGTGTACTACAGCTTCATTACTAGAATTTTGTCCCCTGAAATTTTACATAGTTCCACAAATTCACTCATCCATTGTTTTTTTGTTGTTGTTGTTTTCTTTGTTTTTTTCATATAAGGAAGGTTGAGATTTTTATTAGTTCCAGTGTGGCATTTATTTATGCTTCTGTGAAACAAGAATTTCAAAATATAGCACTTAGTTGTCATAAAATATGTGCTGTAATAGACTTTACTTTTGTTTTGTTTTTCAGGTGGAAGCTGAATGGTACATTGATCAATCCTAAATCAGGGTCCCACTACAGCCTCTCGGGAGGAAACTTGCGAATCAGTGATCTGAACAAGGACGAGGATGCCGGCACATACCAGTGTCTCGCGGCAAATTCCTTAGGGACCATCGTCAGTCGAGAGGCCACTCTAACCTTTGCATGTAAGTCTGGTCATTCCGCCGGTGGCAAGGTGACGAAAGATTTCAATGGCCTGTCCCTTGGTATGATGGCAATCCTGTTTAATAACACCTGACTGGGATCCCAGCAATCTTCCCTTCCAGTGTGCAGAACTCAGCTCATCATGTCAGACTGTAAATGAGTCAGCAGTAAGAATTTGGGTTTATTGTTTGAACGTCAAGAAGCATATGATAACTAACACTACTTAGGGTATATTATGTAGTTTTATTAGGCAGATGTACTCAGCACCCAGGCAGGTGCGATGAGATTCGTGCTCACGTTTTGATTGGACAGCCAGCCAGGTGACAGCGTTGACATGTCATGATGGATGGCTCTTTCAGGCAGCATTCTGAATCATTCTTCTAGGCCAAGGCCTTTCCATCTTTCACAGGCCGCCTGCTTATGCACCCAGGATTTGTGACGCCCTTTGTCATGGAAAGATCCAGCTCAATGGGGGAACAGCACTGCTCTTGTATGGGGGGATTTGGTGACAAGATCATCAGTCGCTATGTATGACTTTACCCACTGCTGGTTTTTATCTTGTGACGAATGCAGGCACAAGTTGTTCTGTGGTGTCTGTCTTATTACTTTGAGTACAGTACAATTAACTGCATTTTTGAAAGGGGCAGGGTTACCAGGATAATTTACAGTAGCAGATATTATTGCAGTGCAAACTCTGTCTTTTGTTATTAAAGCCTTTTCTGCAATAAATGGAGCATTATCCTCATATAACAGATGCGTTTAATTAAGGTCCATGCAGTGGCCACTTTATTAGGTATAATAGTACTGCGTAGGATTCACCTTATTAAGCTCACCTAGCTAGTTCCAGGTACTGTAGTACCCACTTTATTAGGTACACTTAGCTAGTACCGGGTAGGATCCACATTATTAGGTACACCTAGCTAGTACCAGGTAGGAACCACTTTATTAGGGATATGTAGCTAGTACCGGGTAGGACCCACTTTATTAGGTTCGCCTAGTTGGTACCAGGTAGGACCCACTTTATTAGGGACAGCTAACTAGTCTGGAGTAGGACCCAGTTTATTAGGTACACTTAGCTAGTACCGGGTAGGACCCACTTTATTAGGGACACCTAGCTAGTACCGGGTAGGACCCACTTTATTAGGGACAGCTAGCTAGTCTGGAGTAGGACCCAGTTTATTAGGTACACTTAGCTAGTACCGGGTAGGATCCACATTATTAGGTACACCTAGCTAGTACCGGGTAGGACCCACTTTATTAGGGATACGTAGCTAGTACCGGGTAGGACCCACTTTATTAGGTACACCTAGCTAGTACCAGGTAGGACCCACTTTATTAGGTACACCTAGCTAGTACCAGGTAGGACCCACTATATTAGGTTCTCCTAGTCAGTACCAGGTAGGGCCCACTTTATTAGGGACACCTAGCTAGTACCGGGTAGGACCCACTTTATTAGGTACACCTAGCTAGTACCAGGTAGGACCCATTTTATTAGGTTCTCCTAGTTAGTACCGGGTAGGACCCACTTTATTAGGTACACATAGCTAGTACCTGGTAGGACCAACTTTATTAGGTACACCTAGTTAGTACCGGGTAGGACCCACTTTATTAGGGATACGTAGCTAGTACCAGGTAGGACCCACTTTATTAGGTACACCTAGTTAGTACCAGGTAGGACCCACTTTATTAGGTACACCTAGTTAGTACCAGGTAGTACCCACTTTATTAGGTACCGTGTAGGACCGACTTTATTAGGTACACCTAGCTACTGTAGTACCAGGTACTGTAGGACCCAGCTTTGCCTCCAGGACTGATTCAAAAGTAGATCACTTCAGGGACACATTTCTGTACATCACTGTTGTGCTGAGAAATGCCATTGACTGTGTTTTTTTTTTTTTGTTCATAGTGACATTTTATCTAACCTGTGGACACTGTAGTGAAATCTATTGAAAATCCGAGGAATGTGTCTATTTCTGAGTCTCTGGATCAACCATGTCGAACAGTATGTTGAAAATCACTTAGATCAGGCATCTTAGCTATTCTCATGCTTAGTCAAACAATGAGTGAACCTTTTGACTCTGTATGTGTGCTGTACATTTTCAGCTGCAACCACATAATTTAGAAGCAGGCTGCTCATATTGACAAGCAGGTACATCTAATAAATTGGCCACTGAATATATGTAGTGCAGAAAGTCTGCTTTAAGACAATTGGGTGAAAACCAAGGGTCTCAGCAACCTAGAACATTGACTAGGATAAGCGGATGGATGGATGGATGGATGGATGGATGGATGGATGGATGGATGGGAGGATGGACAGGTGGACGAGTGGATGATGAGATGGAAATAGTCTACTGACTTTTTTGCTTATGCTCTCAGTGTTTTTGTAATAGGAGAGTAGGTGTTTATCACCTCTGATGTTGTCCATTGAGATACGCTGACAGTTTGGATTGACTGACATGACACGCCTCCTTAAAGAGGGCCCCTGTATTTCCCGGGAGCCTTCTTTGTCCAGTAGACTTTTCTCTGCTTTACCTTTAATAACCAGTATGACATTTCCCTGTCACCACCCATAGTGTTTTTTTTCCTCCACAGAATGGTATACTTTGCCTGGACTTGTTTTTCATCAATTTTAAATTGCCCAGCACTCCTCAGTGTCACTCTGACACTCTTCAGGGACGTGAGCAGAGGCCAGACCGTTGCAAAACACAGCGAAGTCCCCCCCCCCCCCCCCGCCTCAGAAGTACGCACTGTGCCCTAACACAGCGAACATTTGGCTGCATGCAGATGCGTCCCCTTCTGCCTTATGGCCTTGATCACCACGTCACTTCCTGCGCAGCCCTTTCTGATCCGATTTCTGTGTATTCCACCTCGTATTTAACTAGCTAACACATCTCTCATTTTTGTCGTCTGCACCATTAACGGTTCCTTGACTACCTCCAAATTCCCTACCATGTAAAATTCTAAATACAACAAATTTGACCAGTTTATGCAGCCATTTGCCATTTCACTGGGTCGATTGAGGCTAATCCATCACTCTAAGCGCAATCCAAGGGGCCCTTCTAAGGGCTTGAAGCAGTAATCTTCGTTTCGAGATCCATGTTAACTTATATGAAATACATAATTCAGTTTCTCAGCTGCTAATAGGTCTTATATGAAGTTTGAGAACAACATCGGGTTTTCAGGTGTGTTTTTTATAGAAAAATAGGCTTCTACCACTTTGTTTCAGCAGACAGTCCTTCAGAAATACTGTAAATAGAATCATTTATAATTGACAGGGTAAAAGTCATATTCAAGTTTCTTATGATATGTAATTATGCAAAGAGACAATTTCTAACCATTAATCCAACTGAATATTTTACTGAAGCAAGCCAGGTTAAGTTCTTCCCTGGAGTATGCAGTAGCTACACCTCGCTCTCCTGGGACTTGAACCCAATCTCTTTAGGCCGATACAGTTCTTACTGTCTGCAATTAAGTCACATGCTCATATATCATACTCTCTCACATTCTGCATCATTCAACACCAAAAACCTGCCATCATCTCAGTAAAGCATGTACTGTAATGATACACCAAACCATTGTATACGGCCAACAAGATTAATCTTTGTTTTACAAGTAGATGAATAGTATCTTTCAGGTGTTACCGGTTATGGTTTTGTCTGTAAATAGTATTGTAAAAAAAAGTATCTATAGTCAGTGGAAAGGGCTTCTGCAATATTAACATTTAACTGTGGAAGCACATTGAATTTTTTTAATTGTTTAAAAAATCCAGGAACTAAATAGATCACACTGAGAGCAAACATTTAACTTTTCTACACTATGTTGTCAGACGTGGAATGTTTTTGGCTTTAGGATCCTTTGTTTTGCATTTTCGGGGATTGTGTGAAGTATTTTTATGAGATTTCATAATAAACACCTTTGCCAAGGGAATCAGGCAAAAGATTGTGAAACCTTTTTGATCATACCTCAGGGATTTGTGTGGCAATAATTTGCACAGACTACTTCAATTTTATTTATTTATTTTCGAATTCAAATTTTTCAGACTTCTTCCTCTCAGGAACAGGTTTTGATATGTAAAGCAATTCACAAGTATAATTTAAAAATCTTTTGGTTTATGATAGTCAGTGACATCATGTAATTAAGTTGCAATAAAGTATTGCAGGAACACCTTAAATAATTTGAGCAAGTTTTTTTGTGGTACATTTGAGAATTAATGCTTAAAATCTGAGTAATTCAATTAAAATTCAATTAAAATTTTGAAAAGAAAAAATATATAAAGTTCACTTTTGACATAAGTAATAAAAAAAGAATGCAGTGTCTGATTAAGCTCCTGGGATTCAGTGTTGAAATTGCTTTCAGAAAAAAAAGTAATTACCTACCACAAAACAGGAATAGGTGCCTGGTGTAAAGCATTTTTACGATGAATATGGGGTAGGTTTTCTTTCAATAACCGAGCATTGAAAATGCAGGGTTATGTGAAATTAGCAGGGATATTTAATTGGACTAAACAATCAGAATGTCTCAATTCAAGTGAAACCGTTACGCACGCTGTCCTTGAGAAGCTAGCAGTGCCGGAATGCAAAGTGCACTGCCTTCTGGACTAGTGCTGAAATAAAATGTCTTGCACATTTTACACGCTTGCACTTCATGTAGTCCTGTGTTGATGTAGTATTATACGTAGCACTATAGTCCTAGAGGAACGCCGTCTCATCTCACTACAGTATGTGCTGCGTCACTGTATATGGTTGAGATGACGTAAAAGCCACTTGACTTGACTTGACTTAAAATTATAGCATGTTTACGCATTAATATAATTATACTTATGGTGGGGGGGGAGGGGGGGGGCAGCACTATGGATTATTATTTGGATTAATCCATATTATCTGATATGGGTTGTTATTTGTGCAGAAAGCCCAGTATAAACACTGAGTAATTAATGAACTTGATTGATTTATTGGTTGATTAAATGTATTGTTTAGCTGGTGAGCTGATTTCAGCATGGATGCCCTGACAGCCTGGGGGTGAGTTTGACAAAGCCTTCTTAACTCTACTTCATTCATAAATTCTGTGTTAAGATATAGGACTTGTACATAACGTGAGGTTAAGAAGGCTTCGGGAAACTCACCCCTGAGCAGTGAATATTTCATCTTTGTTATATTGACCAAGTTTATCTTTAAATTAATCAGACTCCGTATATTTTAGATGAAGTACTGTATACTCGGAGCATGAAAAGTATGGCACATACATGTATCATAGAATATTAAATTATTTTTTTATATAATTAGCATATTAATACCATTCCTGTGTACTCCATTTACTGAAAAGTTTCACAGGTTTTTTTTTCTGAGCCAAATTTCTAATAATAATACTAATTAATAATAATATTAACAATGAAGAAGAAGTAGGCCACTTGAACACAGGCCAAGGTCTGATCAACCTTGGTCAGGTCGCCTGGTTGAGGGAGTATGTTGTAAGACCCAAAACACCTCATTACTCCAGAAAACAGCAGTGATGACGTGTCCAAGGTTGTGCGTCATGGAAATATATCTAACGACTGAAAACAGCATTAATACAACCTGATCTTCAGATCCCAAATGCAAATCCTACCTGACTCTGGATATTTCTGTACATAAGAATACACTGCATAATCTTATTAATGCTTCAGGTTTTCTTATGGTAAAATGATTATTGGTGAGTTTTTTTATTAGGTAACTCGCCTGTACTCTTTGGGCCAGTTGGTTAGTTATGGTGTGCATTTGTGCACCTAAAGAAATGCAAAACCTATTACCGGATCTTGCAGCTTGTGAAAATTTATTTGCGAATGAATCGGTGTTACTTTTTTGTTCATGAATAAAACTGACACAACCTTGTTAATTGCATTTCAGCAGATGGAAATTTTTATGTCTGAGATATTGGAAGCTGATATGAAAAACAGCAGTTTCCAGAGTAGAACGAATAGCGTGCATTGTAATTTATAACTCCAGTAAATGGTCTTCCAGCTGTTCCATTCGTCTCGAAAAAAATCATACTTGTGTCTGTCGCTAATGAAATGCAAATAGTCCGTTGCTATATTTGTTAAGTATGACAAGAAATGTATTTTTTGCTTCTGTGTAGGCATGTTTTCACTCATTTAGGTCTTAAATCTTTGTTAAGATCCATCTATTATATTCACCATGATTTTAATAAGTGAGGTCCCTTAGGCTCGCTGTGTTGGTGTGTTTTGCATCCTGATGCCGGGCAGTAAAGGTGATCGCAAGAGAACGGCCAGCTGACCCGCATTGTATCAGGCAGCATTTGCATGCTCCTTGAGGCATTTCATTTTTATTTTAAATATGAAACTACTGGCATACATGGAAATGGAAGCGAAACAGTTTAACCTTAAATACATAATTTGTGCTTAAACACTGACAAATCCTGGACTGTTCCTGCCTCTGCGATAAGCTGCAGCTCCAGACCCCCCACGACTGTGAATAGGTCAAGAGGTTTCCGGAAATGGATGGATGGATGGATGGATGGATGGATGGATGGATGGATGGATGACACGGAAAAATCCGACATTTGGGGATGGGAATAAGTTTCCCTTTAATTTGTCAGCACCTAGTTTGAGTCGGACAGAAATCAACTGCATCCCCTCATCAGAAACAAACAGTACCATAAAAGCATGTGAGTTTGTGAAATCTGACAGTATCTTGTACATGTGAATACAAACCAAACCAAATGCTTGGATTCTATATTAACTTTTCAGACAGTAATCTATCTAGTTTACTAATTGCACAATGCTCAGTTATGGCTGCAAATGTTAATCAACTTTTGTTTTTCATAATTTTGGTGAATATTGTCATCCATTGTTTACAGAGTTTTTTTTTTAACATCCATTCTTCTTTACACATGAAAGCACCCCCCTATTTTGGATCTGAGTAAGGAGAGCATCCAGAGCGTGGAGAGTACTGCAAAGTGAATAAATTAAAAATCCAACGAATGACATGTCAGCCTGTATCTAGTGTGTAAGGGTGGGAAATGCTTAGGGTGGTGACTGGCCAGGGAATATGTTGGAGGCAGGGCTTTCAGTTTGGCTTTGGGGGACTGAGCGGGGACAGCATCTGGCAGGAGGAAAAACACAGAAGCAGATTCTGAGTCAGAGAGAAAAAAGCATCCATACGCCAGTTTATATGAAGAGCCAAGAATGAGGGGCAGCTGCATTTCCGCAACGCAAATGAGCAGCATCACTGGCTGACCCTCACAGTTTGGCTGTGGGCCACCACACAGTGACGTTATAACAGTCACATGGCGGGTGTGATGCAGTGTAACTGGATTACTCAAAATTAGACAATGCCATTCTTATATTAATTATTTTTATTTCATATTAATTCTTATATTTAATTTTTGATATGAAGAATGTTTATTTGGAACACGTTTGAAAGGTCAAATACTGACTTTTTTTTAGTATTTATGTCTTTTTTGCAAAGTTTATTGGTGAATAATGCATTTTATAGATTTGTGAGTATAAACTGTAGATACGAGTTATTTTTTGCTATGAGTTTCGCTTGGCTCAGTTCTGAAGCAGGCAATCAGCTGGTAGCATTATTTAGAGAGGAGCTTTACTATACATCTCAGAGAATAATAAGCCCTCTTTGCACCTGTGTGTTGCCTCTGAACGTCATCTCAAAATTTTCTCAGAATGTCTCACACGGTCTGCCATGTACTCCTGAAAGAAAGGGGCATCTTTTGTCGTAAACACTAACGGGGGAAAAAAAACGGGAATTTTTAGTTAAAAAAGAAAAGAAACCGTCATCTTTGTGTTTAAAATGCTTCATCCATTTTTTGGAGAAATTCACTGCCTTTATAACATCAGATTTGTAAATTTAAGTTGTTTTCCCATCACAAAGAAGTTGCCTCCGGTACTGAGCTTCCACAACACTTTTTCCTTCCACAAGCAGTGGCATGGCTCGTAGCGGCAGATCCGGACGCAGCATGCTTTCCATGGTATATAAAGGGCACACTGTCACAGCTGTATCCTGACAGGGGAGCATGTAGTGTTTGTTCAAGTCTATTGCACCGCTCCTCTCAATCCACAGGCTTCACTGGAAGCGTCCGCCTGAATCCCACCATATTTTAATGGGGCTTTCTGCCAAAGCAGCAGGACTCTCCGGGCCTTTTGTTCAACAATGGCCTCTTTGCACAGATACATTTTTGGATAGCAGTGGTAGAGGGGCTATTTCGTTTTTTTTCTCCACAATACAAACAGTTTTCAGAGCCAAAAGGATTTGTTATACCACAGACACACATACCTGCATTTTAACTGCTAGTATTGTTACTCTTAATTAATTGTCACTGTACATGTAGTTTAATTTATACTTCATACCTTAATCTGTACTTCTGATCTTTGTTTCTGTGTTACTTAGTTTTTAATAGAAGGGCATCTAGAGTAAGACTTTCATTGCATAGTGGACCTGACTGTTTACTGTGCATATAACAAATAAACTATTGAATCTTGAATCTATAAAGATTCACAATACCCATTCTGGAGAGCGATTGAATCAATGACTTGCCAATATATTGAATTTCTACAATAAATTCTTATGACTGTTTACCAAAAAAACCATTTGCACCATATACACAGACACACACACACAGACACACACAAACGCACCCAACATACACATGTTTGTATTCTTATGTTCATGGGGATCGTCCATTCATATCTATGTGCAAAACCCCACTATGACAACCTGAACTCCTACCCATATGTAACCAAAGAAAGAACAAGAATTTTGACATTTTTAGTTATTTGATTGCAGTGACTGATTTTTACAAAATTAAGATTCCCCTTGGGGAAAAAAAAATGTCCCCACGATGTCAAAATAACAGGTTTTTATCATATTGTGGGGTGATTCGGGCACAAAATTTCCAGGACACAAAAAACAGCAGGACACCAGTCCATCACAGGGCATGCATACACACACACACACACACACAAGCAAAACCTTAAAAGTCTGTGTTAATCACAGGTGTCTTCCAACTCAACAGACATTGAATGAAAAATCTTTCTTGCTATTGGCAAGAAAAGTAGTAATAAAGTGATCTTGGGTCTTTTCATCTCACTCATTGTTGCTGGAAGTATGAAATATTTCATTTATGAACACTTAAAGAAATGGACGTGGCCCTCTTCACGCATGGAGCATCCCAAAGGAGGTTTCCTGTTCCCCCTACAGTTGTGCCTAAATCGGCCCCTGGCTCCTACCCATCTGCTTTTATCTCGAATGCGCTGGGACCTAAAATGATTTGAAACTACTTTCTTTTTTAATTAATTCAGCACCTTAGATGTCCAGTGCTTCTGTCCACTTTGTTCTCCTGTGCACAATCGCCCCCATCTTCTCTGGGGGCTTTTATCCGATACTGTGTTCTTGATTCAGATGAAAGTGAGTGAAACGCCACTCAGAACCCTTTCTGCCAGTCCATTGTCACGGGACCGGACCGGGCGAGGTCCGCCGGGCGGACCGCTTGAGCGGAACATTTGCGAGCGTGTCGAGGTGCGCGGTGAAGCTGGCGGGATTTCTCTGCGGGAGAGGCCAGCCCAGCACCATGACCCCCTCAGCTGCCTTACAGCAGGTGTGGCAGGGAATGCGCTCTTTTTTGCTTTGTTTTTTGTTTTGTTTGTTTGCTGTTTACTTCTGTGTTGTTTGCTCATTGAAATATTCCCTTTCATGTCAGTTTATTTCTAACCTTATAGCCTCCGCGTATAATAAGACAGGAAAGACTTTCTGAAACACTTGCTTTCTGAAAACACTAATATCTGTTTAAATATGAAAAAGCCATTACTGTTAACATTACAGTATATGAGTGAATTACTTTCAAATTTTTTATTTTTGTTTTTTTTTTTGAGATCTGTGCACACGGAACATCATCTCTGAGCTACCTGCGTGTAACTGCACCTCAGTTACCAAATTACTTATTAATTGCTAGGAAATCCAAGGAAACCCTTTTCATAATAGCACTAAAGGGTATAATGCTGCCATTAGCAAAAGTATGTTGTAGGGTTAAAAAGGAGATTTATGTTTTAAGAAATAATTACAGCCAGCCTCCTAATAGACTTGTCTCGTAGCCAATATGACATTTATTAGCTGACCTTATAGTACTCTTCATAAATCAGTGAGCCTAGTAATTTTCCATTTAAATCCATTCTTGAAGCAGAACTAATCAGCAATCTTATTTCAAAGGGGGTCGACTTATGCAGTACTGGAGATTTACCATTGATTTGTCCTAGAAAAAAAAGTCTTCATTTTTGCACTGCTGCTCGAGGTGACATGACAATATGGAGGATATTTCAGAACAAGGTTAATTGAGGTTAATTATTGCAATTGGTGGAGGTTGGCACACTTTCAATGGCTTGTACTACCATTTCCACCAGGTATTTTTCAGCGAAATAACGTCTTTGAGTGTGGCTCTCGCGTTTCAGATGTGTGGTGCGGCTCACTTTGACAGGCTTATTTACCTGTTTGACTTACTTAGCCTGTTTGGCTGCACAGTACAGGCAGTTATTCTGAGAAAGTGGTTGATCAGGGTGAAGTTTCAGGAAGGGTACAGGGAATCATATTTCTATCCTTTTCGTGTTGCCTTTGACCGCTCTCCTTCCAAAGACACCTGCTCGCTGCGCTTTTATTCACAATTGATCTATTGCTTTTTACCCAAAACTCTGTCTACTGACGCTGTTTCTGGTGCAGTATACCAGCTACTGCCATTAAAAGAGCATTGACATAATCCCAATTGGAATGTATTTATTCTTTACGCACTGGAGACTCACTTGAATGCTCAGCCACGAAGAGTCCTCTTGCATATTTAAAATCACCCTCACCAGCTCTCAAAGCTCCACAATGGCGAGGGGATACAGGATGCAGCTTCTCTGTGTTATTGTTTTCCATCAATTGTCAAACATAAATTAGTTTCAACGAAAAGGTAATTCTGGTTTCTGAGCCATTTCTGAATTGCTTTGTAATGTGTGCAGCGGTGGAAGGATAAGGAAAAAACACAAAGAAAGCCCAATATCTGCCGGAGCCATTAAAATCATTCATGTGTGACCTAAACGTAACAGTGTGCTTTCTGCATTCCTGCCGTGATTTGGACGGCGGTCGTCATTTCTGTGAAAGCCCTTTGCTAATTTGGTCTCGGTTGCACTGACCTGCAGCGAGCCCCTCCAGTTCAGGCATTCTGCGGAACGCCTCGTTTTTCTTTCCAGAGAAACTTTATTGCATGTCCATGACGGCTGGCTTCACGAGGAGCACCATGACGCATCTCAGCGTTGTTGGTCGCTGTCGGTATTTCTGATTAGTCATTGTACGTTTATTAGTCATACCTAGACAGCAGCAAGTAGCCTGGTGGGAAGTGAACAAAAGCAACGAAATATGAAAAGCTGTTCCCCTTCACCCTGGAGTTCGTTGGGTAAAACTGCAAGCCGTGGATGTTGTTTTACATAAAGTCATCTTCATGGTATCACAGTAATTATTACAACGGGCGGGTAACGTACACATAGAAGAGCAGAGATTTGCTAGATTTTTATGTACATCAGCCATGTCTTTTTGGTAAAAGTTAATAGGGAAGCACATTACCATTTTTTTTAGAGAATCAAAGCTTTTCCTTTATTTTGGCACGTTTCCTCGTGCTGTCTACAAACATGTCCTTGGGTAATTTGTCTTAATAACTCTTTGTGTGTGTGTGTGTGTGTGTGTGTGTGTCAGACCTGTGATGGACTGGTGTCCATGTGTTTTTCCTGGGGAAGGCTGTGGTAAACCCAACATGCGTATGATGGATAAACAGCCATGGGAGGTGGATGGGTGGATGTGGGTATTTACGATATTTATTGTCATACAAACTATTACAGAATGTTTTCAAAAAGAGAGCAGAAAAGAATTACCCATGACTAACTTTGCATAATTTGCATACAGAAAGTGGGGGGGAAACAAGCCAGAAAAGTGGGCTTTACTGCAAAAGCGGGCACATTAAGCTGAACGCCCTGCAGATCAGAGTGGTCCGCGAGCCGTTTCATGGATATGCCAGGTGTGTGTTTAAGAAGGAAGCCTTACAGTGCACACTGCCCTAACGGCGGGAAGCTGCATGACCACACTGCCTCTGCAGACAGTCCCACAAATGCTTTGTGCTCCTGATGTAAAGCAATCCACAGAGAAGCCACTGCCGCCTTCCTGCCTGTCTCACAACTCGATTACAGTGCAGGCCATTTGGATTACAGCACTGTCAGGGAGCCAGGTAACCCTTCCAGAGGGGGTACATACCACACAGGGATAGTCATTTAGTGCAGTGCACTGCATTAACCCAGCCATTCATTCCATTCATACCGCATGACCCATAAAAATGCATCAACCTATTACTTACTTGCACAGCCCATTACTATTACTACCAGGTACTTTTCACCCAAAAGTTTATTCGGTTGTCACCATATTTCGTGATTTAGATCAACAGCGACAATATTAAGCAAGAACTAGACAGTCCGATCCATTTTATCTCTTCTCTGCTTTGCACTTGAAATACAAGTAGACATTTTTGACAGAGTGAGGATCCAAGTCATTGCGATTCTGAATCCTATTTTAAATATTCTCATTTTAGTGCCATACATCCGGCTGGCTTCTCTTTTAAGTTATCTGCCCTGACTAATGAATAAGAGTTGTATAGCACTCTATTAAGATGGAAAAAAATGAAAATATTTCATCTCGTCTAGTGTAGAGTTTTTCTCTGATTTTATAAACTCCTCCAACATAAGTAGTTCTTAAGTATACTGTAAAAACTATCCAGTACTTGGTTCTTGGTTGCATTATGTAAATTACTTGTGCCTTTTGCTTACTTTTTATTTAATTACGTTAGCCTTTAGGGAGGTGCCAGGCACCTGATTTTAAATACAAGAGAGTGTATGTCCTGTAGTTCTGTTAAACTGCCATGAAGATTTTGTCCCTGTAATTAACACGCTGTTTCGTTTTATTTTTTTCTCAGACTTGGAAAACTTCAAGACTCACAGAAGAGGAACCGTGTCGGTGCGTGAAGGACAGGGCGTGGTGCTGCTCTGCGGAAGCCCCGCCCACTCCGGAGGTATGCGGCTTATCGCAGAACCTGCTATTTCCCTTTCTGTGTTACTCATTTACTTTGCTCTGATGTTCAAAAATGTAATGGAAAGTCACAGCCGCCGGTGTCAAATTTAGGTAATTATCTTTCTCACAAAAGATAATGTTAATAATGTTCAGCGGCGAGTCCAGCAGGGAAGCTGGCTGTCATTTTACAGGATCCCAGTGACAAGACGTGACTAGAGTTTTCTAATACATCTGCTTTTTCAGACGTTAAAAGGTGCCCCGTCTTCCGGGACGCCTGTGGGCTTCCCCACTTTGGTTTTCGGCGTCTGACAGGAAATGGGTCGTCGTTTCGCTCGCGCACCTCAGACACTCTGAAGCCTGCGTTTATTTCACTTTTTTTTTTTTTAAAGGAGTGAGATATTCTCATCTCTCAGCTCGCGCAGGGAGGCTGTGCCGTTTTCACACACGCAAATCTATAGAGGTCAAGCAATTAACGGCAACTCTCTGTGCCTGCCTGATAATTTAGCCCTCAGTTACCAGAGCAGTTGAGCCGATCAGCAGGAACAGTAAGTTTAATGATACTGTTCGGTTACAAAATTGATGGCTTAAATGTGATGTTAAATACCGGATCAATTTTAAAGATTAAAAATTTACCGAGTGCCGTTGGTTGTGATGACTGTTTACTTGGTATTACTTCACTGCATAGTTTATCTTTTTTTTTTACTCTTAAAGAATCTAAGCTGCTAATCCTAGAGCTCTCAAATGATATCAATTGCCTGCCAGCCAGAATCACAGCTGCACCACAATTCAGCAGCAATTCAAGCTCGAGATGCCCTACTTTGGAGAGGCTGTAATGTCGCCCGTAGTCTAATGAAGGGGTGTATGCTACAGGTGTGCTTCTCCAGGAAGGCAGGGTGTGATCTGGCTCGTGGTTGCAGCAAATACTATCATCTCTATTGTTTGTGATATACTGTTTTCTTAATCACCATGTTCAAGTGGAGAACAAAAATGTAAGAAAATACCTGAGACAAAGAATATCTAAGCAGTCACCAGAACTTGTATGAAAATAATGATCCCTGAACACATTAACAGTGACGTACCTTTCAAAGTGGTTGTAAAGGGCTACTAAATTATGGGTGTAGCTTCATGTACTTGGACTTGAACATGGGATCTTCCCTGGGGCTGGATGTTGATCTGCTTATCACTGCTAAATGTTTAGCTTCATGCATGTGTAACACAATCATTGAATTCTTTTGTAAGCATTGTCTATTACCCATGTAAACACATATACATGCACACATTATTGTGTTGGTTTTTGGTAATAAAATCCTACACAACAAATAAAAATAGTCACTAGGATTATCCAGCTTTTGCGCGTTTTCTGGCTACTTTGTGTGGAACATGCTGATCTCTCAGTTTTAATCGACTCACAGTTAGTCTGTGCTGGCTACCTCCCCAGTTCCCTGTATAGCTTCCAGCAGCACTGAGCCGGTCCCACAGAAATAAACACAACTGAAAAAATGCTTTTTAAAAGTCCGTATCACTTTGACTTTGTTCTCTGTCCTACCAGAGAGAATTTATTTGTTGGTATTAAAATGTTATTTTAGCATTGTTGAGTATTAAAGTGGTTTATGGTAAAACGTAATGTTTTTATTTATTTGTTACTTTTCTGAGTTCTCGATGGCCTGCTTTTGTAGCACATACAGTTAGTTTTATGAAGTGAGTCTCACAGCTCTCACTCACCTCCTGTGTAGTTTCCAACCCCCGCTACCAAATGTGAGGAGCTTGCCCCCACCACTGTCCAGAAGCATTGGTTAAGTCTCTGTGCTTGTAATCAGAAGGTTGTCGGTTCGAATTCCGTGGTTACCACAGGAATCACATGACCATTGGGCAGCTGAGTAGAGCCCCTATCCCAGAATAATGCTCTACATTTCCCATTTGTGTGTGTGTGTGTGTGTGTGTCCTGGATATACTCCAGCCTCATTCTGAGCAAAGAATAAGCAATATGGCAGATGGATGCATTTTATGAAGTGAATGAAGTAGCCTGTAGTTGGTGTTGTGATTTGAATTGCTGTATCACGCACCTACACCCCTTTTGTAACACTGATTTCCTAGATAAGATCAGTAATATACATACAAAACATTTTTTGCATATCATAAACTGTAAAGTTTAATCTTGCGGATGACGATGGCCAGATGGTGTGGCGGCATTATGGTGTATAACAGTACAGTGCTGTGAGGCAGGTGACAATATCCCACAGGAAAGGCACTGGCATTTCTTATGGCAGGTTTCTCATTATTTTGCATAGCAGGCTACTGTTAGGTGAAAAGTAATCGATTTAACTTGCATTTGTTTAAAAACCGCAGGTGTCACCCACAATAAGTTTCTAACAATCTGAATTAGTACTGTGCCAAAGTCTTGGGCAGTCACAGAAAATGGTGTTTAAATGATCTTCTTGTTCTTGTAGATCTATGATATTATGTCTCTTAAAGTGTGTCCGCTAAGCCACTTCAGAACATCTCCTATAGTCACCCCAGTATCTGCAGCAACCGTCTAATACACCTGTGTATTTTTGACTTGACCACCACCCCACATTGTTTAGAAAATCAATACTTCATTGAGTTATTTAACTAATTAAGTTAATTAATTAGGAGAGCTGGTGGAGAAATTTAACGAATACCTGAAAAGGTTGAAGTGCCCCTGAGCAAATATTCACTTACGATCCAGATAAATAGCCTTAAACATTTTCTTTGACTGCCTAAGACTTTTGCACAGTACTGTATGTTTTCGGATTGTGGTTTTAACTATTATTAACAATTGCTGTAATTGAAGAGTCCTTCAGGATACATCCAAGCCATATCCTACTTTTTCAAGAAATAAATATGTTCTTTTTATTAATATTTAGTTAGCCATTTGTTGCCTCACTCTGTTAAATTTTGCTTGAATGTAAATTAGGGTTACTGTTGTCATGAATCATTAATATTTTAATGGTACTAAGTGTACTCGAAATTACACCTGGAGAACTGTTTTAATTTCCCGTGACATCCTCCATTTTCAGTAATAAATGGATGCAATACCGATGAATTTATTGCCTTTTACCCACTGGCCGACCTTGTTCCCACTGATTAAGCTTTGTGTCTCGTGACTTAGGGTCAGGGTGGGGGAGGGTAGGGGGAGTCAGACATTACATATCTCTTGCCCTTCGCAATTCCTTGGCTGATATTCTCATGTTTTGGATTATAAAGGGGGGGATTCATGTCACCAAATGTCACACAGTTCTTACAAAAGTTCTCATTTGCAAAGAAGGGCTCACTTGAAAAGTCTTTTCATTCTGCATTCATTGTACCTTTTATAAGGAGATGTGCTGTCAAAGTGTTGCTGAGAATGAGTATTTCAAATCTCACACATTTACAAGCTCATCGCCATTTCAGTGGGTATTTGCAGTACACTGACCTTCACATGGGATCTCCTGGCCTGTTTTTGCACACCTTCAGTGAAGTTTTATAACTTATACTCATATATATTCATATAAAGAGGCAAAACATGGGGCTGTCAACCATTAAAATATAATGTTCAGTTTTGCTAGCTTAAAAACATAGTAAGTTGTTATTTTTAATGGGTAAAACCTGAAGGCACTAACCTATCAATAAACTGAAAAAATAACATCTGGAGTTTCTAATTGACTTATCTACTTACTAATTAAATTGTGTCGCAAATTTAGTTTAATGGTGAAGCAGACAAAGATGAATTACATAATTATGAAGGCAAGGGATCTATGTCATATCTAATCATTTTAAATGTTTACTCTGAAGGTCCGCAGTCTGCCCTTCTTAAGGACGGGAATCAGATTTTCAGTACACAGGAAATGGCAGGTGTTTCTGGTAACTGAAGCAGCCCAGCGTGGATTTACCCCGAATCGTTCGCACGCCTCTCATACGAACTGATGTTGTCACCAGCTTCCTTTCATGTTTGCCTGGTGACTTTTCTTTTGGGTGGCAATCACACAGGATGACCCCGTTTGTTTAAAGGAACTTATCGACCACCTGTTATTCCTACCCTCTGCTGACATTGCGCAGATGCTGTGATTTTATGTTCATTCCTATAAATGAAAAAATAAAGTAGAGTAGGTTTATTCTAGGGGGAAATTATAACCAGAACATGCCGAAACCATCTGTTCTTTGTGTCCACCTGAGACTATGCCACATGAAGGATATGTAGCAGCTCACGTTGACAGTGTACCCCACTTGTGTACAACAAATCTCATTTGGGATTGAAATGCAGTTTTGAATGATTGGCTAATATGTATATAAATGCATCGATTCTGAGCTGTGTCTCATTGGCAAGAGCTCAAAGCTGCAAGCATGTCTGTTTTTTATGTGTACTAGAAATGCATTAATCCAGCAATTGACTTTAGCAGTGAATTGCAATCATTGCAGTTTTGCGTCACCCTCTCCAGCAGCACTCAGTCACGATGGACTCAATGGACAATTCTGTCAAAGAAAGACTGAGACTGGTAATTAACATGTTGTGTAATGTACTGTATGTCATTACAAATTTTGGACGGTATCCCGTTAGCTGCACGGTAAATATGGTCAGAGTACTTTGCTCAGATGGAATCCCTTTTAGCTTTTGAACTATGCTTTTTCTTAAGGACAGCACAATTCAACTCGATAGCAGTTTGTTTCATTTTAAGAGAGAACATTATGGCTGAAAGAATTTAAAGGTTTCAGTTGACAATGCAGCTGAGCGGATTACTGGATTTTTGATCTTAAGGGTATTTCATCATGTTTGTGTGTCTTTGAGCAACAGCTTAAGCTTGCAGATGAGTTGAAAATGTAATGTAGGTAGGTGAGGTCTGTGCGTCGATGAGGAAGTGATGCAGTCCCCCCACCCCACTGGGGTCTCGTGGGGGCTCTTTTCTTCAGGGTCATCTCTCTGCAGGTCACATGCTCGCCATGTTTTGAGCTTCCTCTAAAGCTTTTGATCGATTCTTATTATAGTAATTTAGTGGCGCTATATAAGTTTCTGAAAAGTGATGGTTCCTGCTTTTACGCTAAAGGGTCAAAAGGTTTATTAAAAGAGAAAAATATATAGAAAGGAAGTCAGTCAAGAGTTAGTATTCTTTAAGGCGGCTGTCATCCAGCATTCACTTTCCATGGCAGTGCATGCGTGACTGACTTGCCCTTTCCAGCTCTCTCCCTGTGCTTCTTCCGTCCCTGGGCTTCATGCCCTGCAGAGGAGGACTTCCTCGCTCTCTGGTTGGGGCAATTACCAGTCACTAACCGTGTCCTGTTAGCGCCCCATGAGACTGACGGTAAGGAAACCATGGTGACCGTCGGCCTGCATGATGCCGATCGCACCCTGCTGGTGCGTGGCGGATTCCCAGCAAGTCATCGTGTCACACCCCCCCCCCCCCCCCCCGCCCTCCCAGCAACACACTGGGGTCCCAGGGTGCACAGCAAGGCTCAGAATGATGGCAAGGCGCAAGGACAGATGGAGGAACATCCACCAAGATTCCCAAAATGACGATCCATGCAGGAGAGGACTTCTGCATCCCCATGGACTGTTCCAAGGTGCTGCATCGTGAAATCAAAGTCTTGGAGTAACCCGGGAATCAGGTCACTTGGGAATTGGTGTCCTTGGTCCTGGCAATCCACTGCAGGGGTGCGTGATCTGTAATGAGGGTGAAGGGCTGCCCATGGAGGTAATACCTCATCTCATGGATGCCCCATTTCAGGGATGCTCAAAGTCTGGGGTGTGCAGCACTTCAGTGGTGATGGCCTCTTTTAACACTTGGAAGGTGAGTTTGGCCTTCTTGGTCCACCAGTCACATTTGGGCTGGTTCTTTGCAGTAATGAAGCACTGAGTCACTCTCAGGAAGGCCTGTTCCTGATTCTTGGGGATGGGAAGCATTCTGAATGGCCTCAGCTTTTTCCTCTTTTGGTTAAAGCAGGCCACATCCAATGAAGAAGTGCAGGTGGTGGCTCTCGGTGACCCTTCAATGGCACTGGATGGGGTTAGTGAGCCCTAACTGCCAGATGGAATCTGCCACACTGCAGAAGCGAACAAACTGCAACTTTCGGCATGGATGGTGCCATCATCTAGGTAAAGACTCCTAGAGACTGGACCATGGGGCTTGGGACTCTTTAATCCCACCTAGCTGCTGCATCTTCTCAACCTCTCCCTTGACCATCTGTTACCAAACCTCTAAGATATAATAGGGCCTTTGGTGGATCACAGCCCCAGGGGCATCCCAGGATGAATGGGGTACAACGTGGGTGGCTGGAGAACACAACTCAATGGCCATCCATGATCTTTGACAACTCTTGGTGCTGGGGAGGGCTGAGGTGTTCTCCAACGTGGGCTTTGTTAGGATGTGCTGTACAAATGGTGAACAAGTGGGCCTTTGGCTTCGTTCACTGTTTCAGACTTCTGACATGATAGACCAGCTCAGTCGAGCACCAACCAAGCTATTGGACCCAATAGTTTACTGGACCGATCTTTTCTACTATGGTATTAGGCCACTGCCAGGAAGCCAGGATGTGTTTGTGATGTGCACAGGGACTAATTTCCAGGGTGAAACTGGGACGGGTGGGCAGATTGTGGGTCCATTGCTGGCCTCACTGGGATTACTCCATGTATGCCTTGACAAAAGGCATGATCTTCTCAGTCCTTCCTCTCATTTCTTCGATGTGTTCTACCACTGCCACAACCAACACGACCTAGCTTTGCATGGGGGGCAAATAATCGCTGATGGGTCCCTCAGCTAGCCAGCCAGGCTTTAGAGCCTGTGTACACACTGTGGTGTGTGGGATTGGTCATCCAATTCTCATCGTAGTGGTCAGCCTCATGTCCATGGAACTCTTGCTGGAGCCAGTGTTGGTTAAGCCACACCAGTTGCCACTGTCAGTGGAGTGGCTTGGATCAAGATCTCAGCTTTCAAGGCATAAAAATCCTGAGAGGGCAGTGAGTGGTAGGTAGTCTGTGCCTCTTCTTTAGGAGAGGGAGCCAGAATTCAGGCCCAGTCCTGTCGCAGTCACCATTCCCTCTCATCATGTCACGTAAGCACACTGAGATACTCCTTTGTTTAATCCATAGTACTGAGCATCAGAAGGAGTTGGCGAGCAACAGGCTTAGTCTCCTGTTTTTTCTCCAGTCCAGGACTGAAATGTGCTGAAGATGCCGGGAGATTACGCTCACACTGACAACGATCTTTTCACTTTCCTGCAGAGTCCATTTGTGGCCCTTTCCTTCTCTCGTCCTGGGCTTCTTATCTGCATGGGTTTTAGGTCCATCAAAGGAAGACTGCCCTGTTCCCTGGTTGGGGCAATTACCGGTCACCAGCTGTGTTGTGTTAGTACCCCTTGAGGCTGATGGTGAAGATGTTCCCTCGACCTGCATGCTGCTGATGGTCCCCTGCTGGGACGTGGTGGACTTCCAGTGAGCCATCATGTCACAGTGCATCACAATATGTAATGTGTGCACCAGCATACAGACTGAGCTGTATATAAGCCACAGCATGCAGTGGCAGGAGCTGATCCCTCAGTTTTCCTGTGCTGGTTGCAGTGAAGGGAAAACTGCATTCACACAAAGAAGATTACGGGAGCTTGGAAGCGAGTGAAAGAAGAAGAACAACGCTTGACTAGTTTCAAGAAAATGCCTTTTCTTCCTGACTGGTTTTCCCTATAAATTTTTCTGCCTAATAGCATCCTTACATTGAATGATGCTAGATTACCAGCAGTAAACTTTTTTGATCACTGTTACATGTGCTTATATATGTGTCACATACACATATATGAGTACATGTGTAATTGGCTGGTGCAGTGCTTAGCACTGTTGCACCGCACCTCTAGTCCCAGGGTTCGAGTCTCTGCTATGTGTGCATGTTCGCGTCATAGGGTTTCTAATGGTTTCTCTTGCAGTCAAAAGCATGCTAAGATGAACTGTTACTAAATTGCGCTTAGCTGTGAATGGTACTGGCTGCAGAGCTCCTGCGTTGGACAAGCCGGTACAGAAATTGGGTGGATTTACCACAACTTAGATGCATGTAAATACACTAGTACAGCTAGCCAGCTTACTTTTTCTGCATTGTCTCATTGTTAAGAATTAGTTGTCCATTAAGTAGATTCCATGCAACCTCAACACGACATTTCACAAAAACTGCATTCTCTGAGGAACAGACACCTAAAATAGGCATAGATACAGTCCTCAGATACAGTCACCTCTGCAGACCAGCCCAAGCACCTGTTACATCAGATTTAATAGGTCTGACCTTAAGACATGTCGACAGGAAAACAGTCCCATCAGCAGTAACGAAAGAGCTGCCGGTGTCCAGCCTGTCTGCACTGAGCTCTGAAAATCTTGCCGACAGGTACACTGTGAGAGACACTTTCCCAGAGTTTGCTGCTCTGGAGTGGCTTATGAATGTCAATGTCTGCAGGTTCAAGCATTGACTTGAAAATTTGTGGACTGAACTTGACAACTTGATGCTCGTAAGTGACCACCGGCAACTTGGGAGGACGGGACTCCCAGGCAGGACAGGGAAAATAAAAATTCACCAAGCCAGAGCAATTTTGGCTTTAGACATATTTTATACGGAGCTGCTACAGCCAGATATTGAAATTTTCAAATGATTTTATTACTTTTTCTTGTTATCAAACTGCGATTTTATGTTCAACAAATGGGATTAACCGGTTGCCATAATTTTTAAAAATTAAACAAAATGATCCAGGTGGGATCTGAATACTTTTGCAATACACCATACTGTATATTCAAATCACTGTGTATTCAGGTGCGCCTTTTCCTGAGGTGTAGGGGTGTATACTTAATGGCGGCATCATACCTAGAACCTCTCTAGTTGAGGTACGAACTGGACTGAGTTCTTTGGGGATTTTTTTCCTCCATGCTTCTTCTATCACTTTGTACGGAATCCGTGAATATCGAATGGTTAAACCCATTAAGATGAGATGTTCAGTATTTTCTCCATATTACCTACTGACACAACTGAAACACAGAAGGTGGAATTTGGGGGGTGGGGGGGCAATCAGATGCTTTATACCAATTGTCCTAGTTTGTATTTAATTCACATTGAGAGAAATTTCTTTATCTAGCTGTCTCCCCAAATTAGCCTGTAATTGTCTTGCCTGATCCCCTCTGAGGAACTGGAAATCACAAAGACATAGTGTCTACAGCAATTGAGCTAATACTAATTAAGTTTTTTAAATCGCTTTGCTGAAATGACTAGTCATATCTAATAAGCACGACTTACCATATTTACACTTTAGTGTAAAGCACACCAAATACATAAAATTTTATGCATTCTATTTTCAGTTTTGCTTTACATGACTAATAAAATTAACAGTGATGCTGTACAGTAGATAATGAAGTTGTGACTTCACCGAAACCCGTTTTGAAAGATTTTGGCAGACGGTAAATTATGATACACTGTAGTGTTGTTGGGGCGGCATGGTGGTGCAGTGGTTAGCACTGTTGCCTCACACCTCTGGGACCCGGGTTCGAGTCTCTGCCTGGGTCACATGTGTGTGGAGTTTGCATGTTCTCCCCATGTCGTCGTGGGGTTTCCTCCGGGTACTCCGGTTTCCCCCCCACGGTCCAAAACATGCTGACATGGGCTAATTGGACTTGCTAAGTTGCCCGTAGGAATGCGCGCGTGTGTGTGTGAATGGTGTGTGAGTGCCTCATGCCTCATGCCCATTGCTTCCAGGATAGGCTCCGGACCCCCCACAACCCAGTAGGATAAGTGGTTTGGAAAATGGATGGATGTAGTGTTGTTAATGACGAATGTGAGGATCGGCGCTTGTGGCGGGGGGAGGGTTTAAAGTGCAAGGATTTAGGGTTTTGATGAAATGTTTCTGTCAGCAGCTTGATTAGCAGGTTGTTCATAATAGAAGCGTTTATATACCGTAATGAATTTGAGTTTTGCGTAGCTACAACATCTCATTAGTCAGAGATGAGATTCTAGGACAGGTAACAAAGTGATTAGATTGAATGTCAGGCCTCATGAAAGTCAGTGCCGGACCAGTTTGTTTACCGAGGATCTTTCTCAGGTGTATGAAAAACTGCTGTAACTGCAGACGCTGGGTACCTCGCGAGTGGGATTAGTCGGAATAAGGCCATAAAGACCACTGTACTGATGCTTGCTTCCCTGGACTCTGGACAATAACGGGGACTTAGTGACACGAGATAGCATCGCCTACCTGCTGTGCAATTTGCCGTTTATGATGGATAGGCACTCTCCGCCAATATTAGCTACAGTACAACCCAGTGGACATGAACAAACTTAGTCATCGCACTGGTGGCTTAAGGTTGCTCAGTCATGAAGCTGAGCTCTGATTGGGAACGATATGGTGTAGACTTCGTGCAGGAGAGATGATAGGGCAATGCTTGTACTGGCAGCCGAATTAGTAAGCAGCAGCGCGAGTTAATGGCTTGATGAATATCCTGGATTAAGTGTTGAATCAGTTCTCCATTCCATTATCTTATCTCCTGCAAATGCATGATTGATCTTTAAATTCAGTTACAAAAGGATCCAGAATTAGAGGATTTCACAGGTCACTTTGAAAACTATTAAACAGGCAAATATATAGGTTTGAAATCGCAGGGTAATTTATTAAAACTAATCCTGGAAAGCCTGACCTTTTACAAGTAAAGAATTGAGTAATGAAGAAACTTCCGGATATTTCCGTTAAGCAATATTTGCAGCAAAGACAATCACACTTTTGAAATAAAGACCACAGATCACATTACCAGAGTGATGCTTTGATGTTTCCATTTCTCCATTTATTTAAATTAAATCATTTTTATATAGCATTACACATTTTGGGAAATCTTGAGGAACAAGAACCATCAAATACAGTGGTACCTCAGAACTCGAACTTAATCATTTCAGAACTCGGGTTTGAATCCTCAAAGGTTCGAGTTCTGATCTAATTTTCCCCATAAGAAACAATGTAAAATCTATTAGTTGGTTCCTGGCCCCCAAAAATTACACATACAGTAAATATGTTTTTTTTAGCATTTGAACAGGATAGAACGAGAAGAGCATTTTTTCTTAATGGCTTCCAAAACGATAAAGAATGTGCCCCAACACTACCCCTGTCCTGCCCCGATGGTACACTACTTCCGTGTGCCACGCCCCCTCATTAACCTCGTGTGGAATCCCTATGTGAGCAGCTGTTTCTGGTTGTTGTCATTAGTCCTCTGTATTTAGTCCGCATTTCAGTTTGTTTCCCCAGTTCGGTCATTGTGATGTCATTGTGTTGTTTTGCCTGTTCTCAATTAAACCCCGTGTTTGCCGATCGCTTGAGTCCTGTCCCTGCTTCCCTGGTCTCGGCAGATCATGACGACCCCAAGCCATGCCCCAATACTGCACCAACACTAGACTATGCCGTGCGGTCCATTGTTTATTTTTGTTATTACTCTGTATTCGTTAATTTGTTTGTAAATCACAAACTTTTAGGTTGTAACATTTGTACAACTATTATGTAACTTTTTAGTGAGCAATGGCTACGAAAATTATATAAAGTACAGTGTATTTCCTGATATTTTCAATACAAAAAGCACTGTCACCAACAAACGATGCTATCGCAGCAAAAGCGAGGCTGAGACTGAAACGTTACCCTTTGTTTCCGCTGAGAGACGTGCCTGACTTATTTGTCCGTGCGTACAAGTTTTACATTTGCTGATAACTGATAATCAAATCTCTCAAAATCAAACTCTTTTGGAAGTAGATCTCATTTTGTGACACCCTATTATAGTGTACAAACGTTCAGTGTTTTTTAAGCCTGGAAATTCAGCACAGACAAAAATTATAAGATTAAAGCCACATTGCCTATGGATATTGTTCGGAGTTCAGCAAGTGATTAGATGTGACTTGAGTTCTGAGTTTTACCTCAAAGGTCTTTTTCCCATTAGGAAAGTCGGGTCGTCTGCATTATCTCAATGATTAAACAGGCGTAACACAACGACTGACAGTGGGAAGCAGAGGTCTTCCCTTAATGCACAAGGCCTTGAAAGAGACTGCAAGTGACACCCTTTCAGCTTCAGATGCAAGATGAGAAGTGACTGCAAGAACAGATTGTTAAAACAAAATAAGAGTCCCCCCCCCCCCCCCCCCAAATAAAAACGACAAGAAAAAAAATGTGCACATGAATACACACAGAGGCAAACTTAAACGGGGAGGGAATGTTTGAAAATACCTCCTCACAATTCTTGCCCAACTTTATGTTGCCTAATGCTTCCTGCGAGGTGCTCAAGTCACCCCTTCATTCATACATCGTGCGTCGTGACGTGATGTGGTCTCTATGACATAAGAGGATGTGAAAAAAGAAAAGGGTAACACTAAGGCTGAGTCAGCATCCAGATATAGCCTGGGACAGCATGGTCGCACCACAGACGGTCTTGGCATGGCGCCTCTTGTCTGATAATGGGGTTTCTCTCCCCCCGTGCCAAACACGGAGCAGAGATGGGTGAACCCTGTTTCGGGCCGGCTCGCTGGTCGCACTGTACTGCCCTGGGACATAACGTCCATTCAGATTTCTGATGGGGCACAGTGATATTCAAAAAAAAGCTTTAAATACCTTTAAGCAGAGGCTTGGGGAGGGTGGGGGGAGGTTATGTCTGTTCGGTTTCCTCTACTAGTTACCACAATACCACACAGTTCTGGCTTTTTAAAATTAAGTGATAATTAATTCACACCCTTTTATCAGCACGGAAAGTATCTGTGCTCTGATCAGCGTTGAGAAAGTACAGTGAAAGGGGATCTGGACAAGGGAGGCAGCATCTGTAAGCACACTGAGTGGGTTTGGGGTTACAAGACCCTTCACAGAATCACCTTCTACAAATTGTGCCATTTAAACCAGAGGTTCTTAAACTTTTTAATGAAAGGTTCACAACAGATTTTTGTTCAGAGTCAGAGGTCAGGAACTATTTTGAATAACAAAACAGCATTGAACTTTAATGAATTAACAATAACTTTCAAAATAGAGTTCAATATATAGCAGTTATGGGGACCATTTAGCGCTCGCTGATCGTTTTGACTTCCTGTCATTTGGGGGTTATGACGAGTCAGGTATGGGTGGAGTTTGGTGGTTCTTCATTGATTTGATTCATTAGGTGCATTATGGACTGGGCCCGCATTGGGAGCACAATCTGGAGTTTTAAAACCTCTGATTTAAGTCTTCATTAGCTGCCTGTTGTGGGAGGATCAGCATTTCAAAATTGGAAAAAGGAATGTACGCAGCTTCCTCTGTGGGATACGTATGTTTATTTTTTGATTTGTGTTGGCGTATCCATAAAGGAAAAATGGAAGGATTTTTTTTTTGTGCTGTCATTCTGTTTCCTAATAAACATTGGCTCAAGGCCAGTTGAACTTCCTAGAATTCCATTTCTGAACCTGACAACAATGCAAGTTCAATTTTGGTGTTCGGGCAAAATAGAGAGAATGCTAAATGCTATAAGAATAACAAATACCAAAACCCGAGGGCACGGGTTTTATTTTGTAACTGCTGGTGTCCACTTATTTCAGCTCCGTAAAATTGTTCAAGTAGCATGGAATAATTTTTCACTCTTTCACTGTGCTTTTTGTGTGGTGGGACTAGAGGTGTGTTTCTTGTGGAGCCCAAGAGGAAGAGCGTAACCCCCTCAAAAAGGAAGTGGCATGCTTTGAGGTGCACAGCATGTTTCAGAGGATTTGCCATGTGACCACATCTGGAAGCACAAAACACAAGCCAGGATGCCCTACCCTGAGGATTAACTGCTGTGATGAACTGCCAATCTCTGCCTTTGCCTGTCAGAGACTCTGGCAGGCTGAGGGACCTGGGATATGCCTCGAATCCCAAAGCCAAAGATTTGACTTGTGACGCCATCAGTTGGCCATGAGGGCAGAAGGGTGGGTTCCATGGTTGCCATCTAAGAGCTGCCTTTGCCTTCATCTCCCCAGAAGGATAGATAGATGAGGAACCGCAGCCATGCCTACGGCTGAAGTGCTGGAATCACTTTGTCTGGTTCCCAGGCCAGAGAGAAGGCAGCACCATGCAGGCTGATCCTGCAATGCATGGCTGCTTCTATGAGCCATGAAAATGTTTTCTAATGGTGCTTAAAGAATGACTCGGGGCTGTCTGGTCATAGGCTAGGGCCAAATTCTAGGGACCGTAATAGTCAGGTTTCAAGACAGATGGAGCTGGCTTTGTTAGCGCCAGTCTGAAAGGAAAATGATCAAAGATGAGTTGAAGAGGAAGGAAAAATAAAGGGATAAAAACAATAATCATTTTCCAGTGCTAGGTCAGGGTGAGTCTGCAGCCTGTCACAGAGCACAAGGGAGGAGGCGCTAGTGTATATGACTATCCCTGTGTGGTATGTACCCCCTCTGGAAGGGTTACCTGGCTCCCTGACAGTGCTGTAATCCAAATGGCCTGCACTGTAATCGAGTTGTGAGACAGGCAGGAAGGCGGCAGTGGCTTCTCTGTGGATTGCTTTACATCAGGAGCACAAAGCATTTGTGGGACTGTCTGCAGTGGCAGTGTGGTCATGCAGCTTCCCGCCGTTAGGGCAGTGTGCACTGTAAGGCTTCCTTCTTAAACACACACCTGGCATATCCATGAAACGGCTCGCAGACCACCATGATCTGCAGGGCGTTCAGCTTAATGTGTTCATTTTTGCAATATAACCCACTTTTCTGGCTTGTTTTCCCCCCACTGTCTGTTGCATTACGCGTAGTTAGTTACAGATAATTGTTCTCTTCTCTCTTTTTGAAATCATTCTGCATCACAATACAGCGGAACCCTTGTATCCATGGTTTCAGTAATCACAGCTTTTGTTATTTGTGATTTGCTATAGTCTGTTGAAAAAAATAGGAAAATTCCATAAATAGCCGAGTCATAAGTTTCAAACCACTAGCCATTCGAGTGCAGGCTATAAACATGGTGAAATCCAGCAGCCCGTCTCACTTTGTCCCCATACTTATGCTACCCTGCCAAACTCCAGTCTGCCTGTAGCGTTCTCACTAGTAATGGACAAAATGGCACTTTATGAACCAATTGCTGTGTTTTTTGACCCCACTAGATGATGCTCTCTGTTCAAAAAAGGGCACAAAACATGCCACAAAGCTAATCAAGAGCACCATCTGGTGGGGTCAAAAGATATAGCAAATGGTTCATGGAGTGTCGTTTTGTGCATGACTACTTGACGCATTATCAGTGTTTGTGTTGACATCCCTCTTCTAAACAAGAAATGTATAAAATCATGATTTTCTTTGCTCTATAATCTCTTGAGAATTATTCCAAAATGTCAGATTTTTTTTGACAGAATACAGTACTGTACAGTACCATATAATAATTAATATTGTACTTCATTATTACTGTGTATGTCTTACTGTGAATAATTTATTAATTAACCTTTACCATATGTACGTCTGTGAAAATAACATTGTATATCGGCTTGGCGGATGGTTTTTCCTGTTTGCTGTATATATGTGGTAGGTTTGTATCCATGTATCACCCATGGATACAGAGGGACTGCTATAAATATCACAAAAATCCTTAGTGTGTAATCAAAGTAAATGCGTATCCATCAGTCTGTCCTTCTCGGCCAGAGGAATCTCAGGCGACCCAGAGGAACCTGACACAGACATGAGAAACATTGAGAGCCCGCAAACAAAGGCCCCGGGTGGGTGCCCAGTCCGTCGCGTAAACCATGCCACTATTCCTCCTGTTATTTAATTAAGTAATATTAAAATTCACATTTGCATTATCTTAACACTGTAACACCGCTGTGAGAACCAATATGGCATTGTATGAATAGTATAGATTATTATGTTTCAGGCTGTGTAACAGTTGTTGTGGTGAGCCCACATGGAGGGAGCCTGGAATAATTTGTACGGTGGTCAGACTGTTAGCGGGACATTATGCCTGTGTGTCACTGATGCTTTCACCATGCTTGTGTTAACGTTCTCCTGATGGTGAATATTACCAGCTGTTTGTCTGAGATGACTATGCCTGATAAAAATGACATTTACAATATATTACTAGTTTCAGAATGGGGGGGGGGGGGGCAATTGGTTCTTGCGCTGTAGAATAAAACCCCTTGGGTAATCCTGAATGAACATTGATTGGATTGTGTTGCTGTTGTACTTCCCATGTTTTCACAAGAGCTATGAACCAAACCCGTTAACCTTCTGCATTTGCAGACCACTTTGAAGGTATTATTGCATTCATGAACAAACACTGTTTTGACTATACTTCTGTTTAGGGAGCATTATCGACATGCTCCCCCTTGCAATCAGTGGCACCCAGTCCAAGGAACTATAATATTCTGTTGCATTATATACATTGTGAATTAGTCAACATATATAGTTCTTGGATTTCTGCGTGGTTCTCAACACGCTGTTTTAATTCCTTAATTTAAAATGCAGATTGTTGCCAGAATGATCTGTGTGTATGTTATTAATGGCAGATGATGGCTCTGCTGAATCATTATTAATATTCATAACAAAAAGCTTCAGCATCAATACTACAAGATGAAGATGTAAAGGTCTTCAGCATGAGAAATACAGGATGTAGCAGGATGTTTTGTTCGTCTAACTCTGCCTTTACATCGATTGATGAATATTACTGTATTTCAATGCTTGTTATGCATGCTGAGAAAAATATGCGTGGCGTTTAAAGCATGGGCTCTGTGGTAGAATCCCTTGAGGAATTACTATGCAGTACAAAGTGGACAAGGAGGCGCTGTCACACATTTTTGATATTAATCACATTAGGATACACATGAACAAAGCCAAGGAGCTTGTTCTAGCTGTTGGCTCGGAACACTGACACTAATAGACGCATTAGGACTGCTTGTGTAAGCATTTCAAATTAGCTGGCAGTAAGCCCTTTTAATACTTTCATACTGTTCATAGTGTCCAGCGAATGATTATGACCGAGCTTAAGCACATTGCAGAGTGGAGGCAATCTACCCTGATCGGCAGAGATCGGACTTTAATTTTAATTAGGCAAACCAAATGAAGCACAGATATAAAATGACCAATGACTGTTAAGCATGCAGATATAAATAAATGTACCAAAGTAACTGATTTCTAGAAAATGATTGAAAAAATGTATCAAAAAAGGGTCAAAATGTTTTGTTACTCTTTAAGTTGTGGAAAAACTAAAGTGATGAGTTTAGTTCTTATGTATTTTCACGAACTGGTACAACGCATTTAACAAATGTAGTTTTTTTCTTTTTTGCGTCATATTTCCAGTTGCGGGTAATGATGGGGTAGCTGTTTCTTTTCAGAGCATGCTAGGTTTTCATGCTCACTGTAGAGCAAATATATACAGTGGTCCTCAACTTTCAGCATGCTTCTAACATTTTTTATGGCGTGCCTTGTGATTTCTTGGGTTTTTATTATCTTCTCATTTCACTTTGGCTTATCAAAAACATTCTGCTACCCTTGCAGTTTACGTGTGACGCACATTATATTTTGCAAGCATCTGACAGTCCTCTCTTAGGGTTTATCACCTCAAAGTAATAACTCTTACTTGGAAGACATCTTCACAAGCATGCAGGAAAAAAGTGATGCTGACAGAGTGTATGAACATATGCATGTAGATCTCTTTTGGATCTCTTACGACCTTTTTTATTGAAATATATCGGTAGTGACTTCTTTCTGCTATACTATTCTGCTTTCTGATAACTTCATAGGCTGTTTGTGTAACGGCTCTTACTGTTACAGAATTGCCTTAGTTGACTGTTTTGTAAGCTGAAATTACAGTACCAATGATCTGAAGCCATGGAACTGTGATAGCTTTGTTTACACTAGTAGGTTGTTTTAGATCCCCTCCCCCCTCCCCCAGAATAAAATGTGTACCTTTTCTTTCTTTCTAGTTAGCTGTTAGGGCAAGCTGTTTTTCCTTTACATCACTTCAGTATGTCTTTTTAAACATCATCTTCCATAGCTCAGATTTTCAGTTTTAATCTGGTTTGTGTCATACGATAATTATGAGCGGTAGATCTTAGTAGCTTAAAAAATTGGCTTGGCTCTACCCGTGGAGGAGGGCAATCGACAGGGTTGAGTTTCTCAGCACGCTCGTGCGACAGACTGCCAAGCGCCGACAAGTATGAGTGCCTGACTGATACGAGGGCCGCGCTGCTCTTCTAACCAACACTCAGCCCTCCCAAGTGATGATTTGCAGTGTGAAAAGAAGGTCAAGCTGGTTGGGATATAAATCAGAGGAGAAGACATCAAGCTGCCCTTGGTCTCCAAGCAGACGTGACATTAAAACTGGAAATTATTCAGTTGTGGGAAAACCAGATATTTAAGAAATGGAGTAATCAACCCATGATTGAAAATTTCTACTGATCAGATTTTTTTTTTAATTCGCAATAAGGTGGCTGTGAGTTTAAGGCTGCCCCAGTTGCTGAAATCCATGGTACGTCAGTCTAAATGTCAGACCTGGGAGGTCGTAGAAAATGTGGTGAAGAGAAATTATATACTGTATTGTAAGACAACCCCTTCCTCTTCGACAAGAGATGCACACCTCTTCATGACAACAGACTTATGAAGTTAAATTAATTTTAATCCACAGCAAAATATATTATATGAAAACATTCCTGGACAAATTCATCCTTTGGATTTTGAACAGCAGCCTTTCCTGATCCAAGCACATCTGTCATTTGTCATTCTATGTATGTGTTGCACTCAATTTTGTGTAAAATTGTGTTATAAACTTAGCTGATACATATAAGCCAGGATTTGTGAATAGACAGCTGAATATTGAATCCGAACTGAATTAAACTGCACTGCACTCCTCAGTTTGGTTGGTTGGTAATTAGTGTCATGTGATTATATTTACTTTTGTAAATTCTACTCTGGAATGCCTTCAAGCACAAGATTACCGATGAACAGTGATCTGAACTAGTTCTGCCAGCCCGTAAAAAATGCACACATTGTTCAGAAAGTAATTCATAATCGTTTCGATTGCGTAGAAAACTACAGTAAGTGTATTGAATTGTAGCCTCATTTATCAAATTAAACACCACAATGCTTGTGCATTATGCCTGACATAAAGAATAGAATACGTGCAGTTTAAATTTCTTGGTATCTCACAATGGACGTTCCTCTTCTATACAAGGTCACAGTCAAGGGCCAATTTTTTATAATAAGCGATTTGCAATGCAGCTCACCATCTGTAGTATCCGAGCCCAAACGTGCACAAACGATTTGATGCACATGTGACACATATAGGCGTATAGCCGCAGAGCCGTTCTGTGTTCACCTGTCCTGGAAGTGGGATTTAAAGCTGCGTTGCTCTATTTGCTGGGCTCTCATAGCAATTGCAAACTGCAGCATGGAATCCCACTATGATGAATGACCAGGCAGATAGGAAGAGCAAAAGGGGGGAATCTTCCATGCCTGCTTTGTTTAATTACCAGCCAGTTAACGAGCGAGCCAGTTTGATTAGGCACAGCGGGGAAATGGTACGCGCCTGTTCATTAAAGGCGCTTCAGAACTCCGGAGCTCTTGGTTAGAGTAATTCCACACTTGGATAGTAAGACGGCACTTCTGACTGGGGTCGTGCTGTCTTTTGTTTTTTTTTTTTAAACCGGACTCTTACAAGCGGCTCTGTGATACACAGCTCCCCCTACCAGGGTATATCCCGACAGAACGCAGCCCGGGCCACACATGGATCGCATGCATATAGACATTAATGAGAATCAGGAACTTCACCATGACAATGAATTAAAGAGCAGGTACTGGAATAGAGAGTGTCCACTTCTATTTGACTTTGCTTTATAGTTGGTTTTATAAACGAATATTACTCTGCAGCTTTATTTTTTTATTTATTTTAATTTTTTGCTTTGTATATGATTCATAATTAATCACACACCCACTGGCCACTATTTCTCAAATGCAGACATTTGAGAAACTAAAGACATTTTGAAAGTTAGACATAAGCAAGGGTGGTTAGAGCAGCAAAGGGAAAACAAGAAGTGAGAAGTGTGACTCAGAGAGGGATAAAAATATCTCTCAAAAATCAGCTCAGACAAACTACTCAAGTCATAGTGTTATTATTCAAGCATTTTTTAAACTACTGACAAAATGCAAGACGAACTTCAGAATCAAGTGTTTATTTTACATTTATTTAAAGCAGGGGTGTCAAACTCCAGTCCTGGGGGGCCGCAGCCCTGTGTAGCTTAGTTCTTTCCCTGTTCCCCCACCAACGATTCAGCTGAAGAGCTGTGCTTCAATTAGCACAAGGAGTTTGATGAGGGCAAACCCAAAAATGTACAGGGCGCTGGTCCCCCCAGGACTGGAGTTTGACACCACTGATATAAAATATATACCATTCCAATATGGATTGCTTAAATAAAAGAATGGTAGCAAATATAGTTGCAATAAGTTCAGTTACTCAGACGGTTTAAAATTCTCTTGTCTAAATATTGTTCAAACAAGCAATGAACTGAACCAAAACATAGAAGCCTGTAGTGGCGAATTTTCAAGAAAGTCTGTGAAAAGGTTTAAAAATGTAATTTTCATAAGCTCAAGGTGAGAGCATTCTTAGACTTTTGTAGTCTATTTCCTTGCTGTATTTTCGCATATAGGGTGACAACACATGATGTAACTGCTGTTCTCTGGCTCTTGTAGCTGATTGGATGTGAGACTAATGGTGTCCCGCCTCCCTTCTATAAGCTGCTCATTAACTCGCCCAGATCTCGCACGCGGCCGCCTGTTACTGTGCTGTACAGCACCTTTAACCTTTTTGTGAGTTGAGCTATGCGCATTGCTATTTCTTTGCTGTAAACATGATCCTTACACCTGACTGTTCAGAGGAAGAGATGATGTCTAAAAACAAACGGTAACAGTAAAGCCTGAATGGTGAACCTCAAAAAATGTCAATATGAGAGTGACAGAATGCAGCTGACTAAAAAGTAGGTTTTTCCTTCAAATGCATGAGTAAAAAAGTACTGTTGGCAGAAAATGTAATAGAAGTTGTTAATAGTTTTACATGTCAGTAAGTTTAGGTCATTAGTACTCACTTTTGGACATAAGACTGGTGTTTGATCGGCCTCTGACTGTAATGCAGGAAAAGCACTGTTGATTTATTTAACTGTCTTTAATAATAATGGCCTGAGGAGATGAAGAGTGAGGGACGAAAGGAAAACTACAGCAACAAAAGACGAAATGAATTGCCTGTCCTGCGATCAATATTCAATAATCCTTCTCTGTTCTGTTTGGAAGACCGGATGTGAAAATATTACATCTTGGTGAGGTTTTTTTTCAGTTTCGGAAGAAGCCAGATAATAGGACAGCCTCAAGTTGCTAATGAGTTTGAAGATCAGACATTTTCACACCGATATCATGAAGGGATAGAAAAGCCATCACATTTGCTCTCTTTAAAGACTTGTCACAAAGAATAAATTTCACCCGTCAGCGATATTAAAGGATGTCAGAGTCGCAGTATTTATGGATGTATATGGATTTATGGACGTGCGCGGATGTTCTTTCTGCTTTCTCCTAGAACTAACTTACTCCTGGATCTTCAATGAATATCCCTCGTTCGTGAAGCAGGACAATCGTCGGTTCGTATCTCAGGAGACGGGGAACCTGTACATCGCTAAGGTGGAACCATCGGACGTGGGCAACTACACCTGCGTGGTGACCAACACGGTCACTAAGGGCCGTGTGCAGGGCCCCCCTACCCCGCTGGTGCTGCGCACAGATGGTAAGAACCTGCAAGTGAGCTTTACGGCAGCTCGCTGCTGCTGCGTCGCATTCCATCGCTGGAGATGCATTTGTTTCAGTCTCCCACTTCAGAAAGGAAAAAAAAAAAAAAGAGTCTGGAAAACTGACAAAAGAGCCCTGTGGAAAATGCCGGCAAGCTTAAACCGTCTGGAAAGTAAAGTTTCAGTAGCAAAACATTAACCTAGAAAAGTCAATCTCCACAGAAACACCTAGAAATAGGCCGTTGAGTTTTGAAGAACACAAATTACATGCAAAGGTTAATTGCCTGCTGCTTCTGAGCGGCACAAAGTAAAGATGACATCATTGCATGTGTAGTTAGCTTCTGGGCCGGCCTTAATGTATGACCTCTGACTGTAAAGTTCACCTCTCTGAGAACGATCTGATGGGTAGCTGCTGTCTAGCCTTTGCTTAGCCAATGACGATATATCAAATTCCGCAGAGGAACGGTCAACACGTCTCAGTGGTCACGAAAAAAATGGCACTCACATCCATTCAATTGTCTCTGCTTTTTCGCTGAGGCTTCCTTAAACAATGAATGAAATATATAATTAAATGTGATTTATGATTTTAATAAAAATGATAAATATGCATGACATTGACTGGGGCGCACATTACAATGTTTTTTGAGATATAAAACACACTCTGCTGGGCAAAAATTTAATTAATGCCTAAATGAATGATTGCATAATATTTGTTCTGGCCTGCAATGCTTTGAAGATAGCGTGTATTCCATTGTGTGCATTGTATTGTTTTTGACAATATTGCTAATTATTGAACAATTGCTTGTATAACAACAACAATTGTAAATATGTACAGTAGTCTATGCTGTGACATTAGGCCCCTAATTAATATGAACCTTAATCACTGCCTTGAATTCAGCGTAATCCTCTAATTATGTTTCATTTGAAGTAAACCAAGTACATACAAAAGTAATGCAGAGCTCACATGTGACAAAAGTATTTCCAGATGTTAAAAAACTGTTCCTGTTTTCTTCCTGTAAAAAAAGGCACAAGCTAATTGGATGCCATCACAAATGTTTTTCAACTAAAATATATTAGCAGTAGAAATAATGCCGTGAGAATGACCATAGAAAGTGCTGCACGCTGAGACACGGGCTTATTGCAGAATTAGTGTAAGTATTCCCCAGCTGCCTGATCGTGAGTCTGTATGATTCTGCTTAGGTATAATTGAGAGCCAGAGATGTACTGCTGATGTAATGCTGGCGGGGGCGCTAAGTGGGTGTGTGTGTGTGTTTCTTTTTTCCATTAATTTTCACACTATTAATTGCCTTACTGCTTCTATCCGCCTCTATATGTTTATATATTTATTTCCCCTTTGATGTGTGCTGTAATTAAAAGGTCGGGCATTCCCTTGGTGCTACACGTAGCCGTTTCATTGTGAACGAGAAACCCAATTAATTTGAGCGGCACACGGGGCATAGTGAAATTACGGCTCCTGCCAGGTGATCATAGTTCAAAAGGCCTACATGTCACTCCACCTGCCTCATTCCACACTGCGAGTAGGATTTTACCTTCCTGATTGCATTAGGTGGTGCAGATAAGGATCTATTAGCCTTCCACTGCCAAAAAGCTATCTAGATAATGCATGGCTCGAAAAATTCACATCTGACGAGAGCAGATTGTCTTTTTCTTTTATCTGAAGCTGAATCTGGTTTCGGAACACCAGAATGTTATAGAGAAAAATCACCATAAAGACAACGGGCAAGATGAACAAAGGATCCTGAAGGAACCTTTATCCCAGAGCAGGTACTTGTGGTCAGACATACACTTGGTGTGTCATTCGAGTGCCGGTATTTTCTACTCCTCAGGCGTGATGGGGGAATATGAGCCCAAGATTGAAGTCCAGTTTCCGGAGATTGTCCCCGTGGCCAAAGGATCAACTGTGAAACTGGAGTGTTTTGCACTGGGAAAGTAAGTTTTGTGCAGCGGGTCTGCTGCGTGCTGCTCGGCGCCCCGCTCCCTGTCTCAGATGTGCCTCTCCATATGCCCCATTCCCCCCAGGATCACTTCCGGAAAAGCATGAACCTGAGAGGATAAGCGATTATTTCCAATGGAGGGATAGAAATATGCATTGTGCGATTTGGGGTGGTATCGATAGCAACAGAAAAACAGCAACAGTAATGCTATTTCTTCACTCCTCGAGAGATGGGGGTTCCAATCCATGACTGTAATGAAAAAACTAAAAATATAAACTCTTGTATTTCGCTTGGTTACTTGCTGTATGGTTATGATTAAGGCTGGGTGGGGGTTAAGGTTGTCATAGTTAGCGTTAGCATTTTTCCCATAGAAATGAATGAGCGGTCCCCATAAAGATATGTTCACCCGACTATGCGTGCGTGCATACGTGTGTGCGTGTGTGTGTGCCCTGAGATGGACTCGCTCCCCTGCCTTGTGCCCTGTGCTGCCTGGGATAAGGCACCAGGCCCCCTGCTCCCCCCTGACCAGGATAAGTGGTTAGTAGATGGATGGATCACGGTGCTTTTTTATCATTGCTATGTTCACAGCAGTAGGTGCATTTGCAATGGTGTATTTCACACCACATCTAATAAATAATATTAATTAGCATAACAAATAAGTCTCATATGCATCTCCTCTGTGTGTATAATTTAATTTAATTAGCCCGGTACCCAGCATCAGCTGGAGAAGGGTGGATGGAGTCCCCTTTTCACGGAAGGTGGACCTGAACAAGGCTAGTGGTGCTCTGGAAATCCCCTACTTCCAGCAGGAGGATGCAGGCTCGTATGAATGCCTGGCAGAAAACTCCAGGGGCAAGAATACCGTGAAAGGAAAGCTGACTTTCTACGGTAAGTAGATTTGGGAAGCATGAATATTCGAGCAGAGGACGCTAGATATGACAGATTTCCTCAAAACGGAGGAGCCATCAAAGATTAAATAAAGTGAACTTGTGTCTTCAGCAATTGGTAATCAGATTCTTAGCACAGAAATGCATCTTTCCATATCAAGGCTTGTCAATTACAATGTTATTTTCATCCGGCAAGAAAGAGTCACACAGACGGGGAACTTAAACAAGCTGTTGTGAGATGTTCTTCAAAGCAGTATTTTGTTAATACAGTGGTAAGTTGGGATATCGCAGGTATATTTCTTGTCATTATTGCATTGTTCGTTGTTCTATTCGTCATTCAGTGTTACAGATTGTTGCATTTATTGAAGAGGTTTAGGATTTTGGACAGTTTCATAAAAAGCGATTTCACTCCGTGACAGAAAATATGTCAGGAAAAGATTTTGTGTTCTTCCTCCTCCTAGGTGACCTAATTTATTGTGACTGTGAACATATGTAGAATTTCTCGTGTTTATTTTCAGAATCATTTTGCTTCATCTGTCAAAAACAAATCTAGTTCTGTTGATCACCTGACCCATTTGTTACTCAGCAACAGCTAAATGACAAGTTTTACAAAATTCCATTACGATCTGTCTATTAGTCAATTATTTAAAGTGACAGAAGTCGTGTTTTATTTTTGATAACAAAAACTTTACTATTCAGGTCCGTTTGCAATGTAACAAATCACGTCCTTATAAGCATGCTTCATAGCTCATAGGCAAACACCTCCCACCATATATATTCCCACCCCCTTCCTGCATTCTTCTATTTCACATATTGTAACCCTGAAGACAAGGTAATTAATCATCTTGCGATAAACTCCAAATGGACTCAGTGTATTTAAAACTCTCCATTTTACAGTTGAAACTGGGGGGAAAAAATTGAGTTGTAAAAGAAAATCTAAGAAACTGGAGACCAGAAAAAGCGGAGTTAACAAAGCTGGTAATGTTTCCAGTGTGAGGTGCGTGGAAACCACCTCATTCCTATTCAGTCTGAGCAGCACTTATTCCTATGATCTATACTGTGTCTTGATTTGCTCCCTTGATTTGCTACGTTCTGATCAATTGGCTCACCCTCTTACAATCTATAAATCAGTCTGTCATCTGTCAGGGATACCCCATTCTATACATTAAACTATTTTCTATTATTTACTCCTCTCTCAAAGTCCCTAGTGCCAGTAAATAATGTTCTTTTGCAGATGTCAGGAACACTCCTGGACAGGGAATCGGGGTCTATGGTCGTTACGATTTGTCCCACACTGGGCAGAAAAGTCCTTCTCCAATGCTTGGAATCTCTCTTTGTAGTGACACAGGATTAAGCAGTGAAACCATACATTATGTGCTGGAGTAGAAAGACAAAATGCTGGATATTTCAAGTGCCGTATTTTTGAGGGCCGTTGTAACCTGCCTGTGTTCCTCCGGTTTAATGAAATCTGTTCCATTGTCATCAAATTCTCTTTTGCTGGAAACATGGTGTTTCCTATTGTAGCCATTTGATCTGTTGGTTGTTTCATTGCAGCTCCTCCACACCTGACAGAAAGACCCGAAGATGTGCAGAAGTCCATTGATGACAGCCTGCTGTGGGAGTGCAAGGCCAGTGGGAAGCCCAAGCCCTCCTACCGCTGGCTGAAGAATGGAGAACCTCTGGAGACCCTGGAGGTCAGCAGGCCCGCTATGGAAAGTACCATGCTGTGAACTGAAGGGTTTCTCAGCATGCAGCTGTTGTAGATAAACAGCTAATTCTGTAATTGTGCCAGACGGTTTGAAGTGCTCACTATATATAATCTGTTTTTGGTCTTTGAACCATTTTTATCCACTGGAAATTTTGAGTTCCACCATCACTGAAGAAAATCCTCAGTATGTATCTCAAATATATTGCTTTCTTCTGTAGGAGGAGAATTAGAATCTATGTGCTTTCATCCTTTTAGAAGCTGAACTTCACAGCACGTTCCCAGAGTTCAATAACATTGGAACGCTGGTAGAAATCGAGTAATAAACAATGACAGATTTGTGGACATCATTGTTAAATGCCGGTCATTACAATGATAATGAGCATCTGTATTATGAAACATTGTTTCCATCATGATTTTAAGTCAGCTGAATTGAAAAATATTTTGCAATGCTGCTAGATTGCCAGCTACATAACATATATATCATGGCAATTGTTATGCAAATGTGAGCTAATGTGCATTGCAAGCTATTC
This sequence comes from Brienomyrus brachyistius, assembly GCF_023856365.1. Classification (NCBI taxonomy): domain Eukaryota; kingdom Metazoa; phylum Chordata; class Actinopteri; order Osteoglossiformes; family Mormyridae; genus Brienomyrus; species Brienomyrus brachyistius. Next base: position 16,656,220 of record NC_064540.1, read on the forward strand.
TGAATTTAAACTTTTGAAAATGCCTAAACACTGGTAAGTGCACAAAAGCCCCAAACAGTCATAGATACAATTATTCCTATGTGTAAAATTCTTATGCTTGTCAGATATTTCAAAAGCTATGCAGCAAACATCTTAGGGCATGAAAATCTCAATACCCAAATGTTTTTATTACCTTGGTACTATGCTTAGAAAGATCTCTCTTTTTTAACAGATATGGATTCCCACTCTGGACGAGCTGGGACATAATAATAGTAATGAAAAGTGTTTTTGTTTGAATTAAATAGCACCCTGTTAAGACAGAGAGTGCCAGTTCAGCTATACATTCAGCTACATGTCTAACACTTCATGTAGAGAATGATTAACTGTGTGCTATTTGCCTCAGTTCTACATCGCTTTAGACAGAGCAAAGTCAATGCAAATGTGATTATAGTGATTTCAGAGAAATGTGTTGGCTGCTATGAAGGGGCCACATTGCAGGAGATCAAGGAATGTTTTATTGATGGTCTCTATTAGCTCCGACAATAAAATGAATGCACCTTTTTTAGATAGATTGTCATTATATGAAGACAAAACTATATGGCCCGCAGGTCCTTTTCAACCATTTTTCCATTATGTTCATTACTCCAGAGACAGATAACAGTATTTAGTGTACCTTTGTTTCCAGAAAAAAGGCTCTACTTTATTCACTTTCCCTACGCTGCACTTAAGAGGAATTAGAAGTGCCTAAAACATCTATTTTATGCTTCTGATTCTAATAGTTTTAAAAACCAAATTGCAAACAAGCAAACAATTTTATGGTAGTCTTAAAACGCGATGATGTAACTGCCAGAGTAATCTTCTGTTAAATCTGTCCTCTCCGACTGCCATTAATCCTGCGTTCCCTTAAGGGGAGAAAATCGAGAGGGCTTATGAAATGCACGACGCGCTGCATCTCGGCCCTTTCCCGATTTTCCGTGGCACGCCATAGAGACCAATTGTTTGTCTATAAATGTGTGTCACTTTCTTATTTTCCCAAGCAAAATCAATTGATTTTTAATGGTCGTGCTGAATTTCGAAGGGAGTATTCATGTCATTCTGAAAAAGTCATAGCTTAGAACTTTCACCCGGAGTATGTTAGTACAATGAGGTCTGAGATTTTGCCGGAGATTGATATTGTGTTCCAGCCACAGCTTGGATGTAGTAAATAAACAGACTTTTATGTTAATTTCCTTCATTATACACAATGGTCACAAACAAACCAGGGGGTATCAATCAATGCTCAAACATTATACATGTGGAATAAATTAAAATTTCGATTTCTGGCAGCCCACTAAACAACAGGCTTTATTTTAGCTCATAAAAGGAGATTAGAAATGGTTTTACAGATGATAAATAACAATCTGTCAGGTCTTTGTGTGGTGATACGACAAAAAAATTAACTAATGTGTTCTCTTTGATAAACCGTAAACCATCTGCTACCCACAAACTCTAATGCAAAAGCTAACTGACTAAAGAGAGAGAATCTTTTTCTAGGCAAGTGCTGTAAAGGGCTGATTTCTCTCTAGACAAATGGCACAAGTCAGTCATCAAAGATGAACGGATACCACAACATCTAATGAACCACTGAACCACTCAGGAGATTTAAGGACTTGTACTACAGCCACTGATCTGGAATTACATTTGTGTAAATGTACGGCTGTGGAAGAGGTTTGCTTGGGAACTTTGCATTTTGTTTTTTGATGAATTAATCAGCAGTGGCGTTATGCTGTTGCAAATGTCAACATCAACTGCTGTGCATTTTAATATGTTAGATGACAAAAGGTCACTGATGTAGTGGAGGCAGGAATGGGGAAAGTGAAACTTGTAACAATGTATCAAACGGGGTTTTTGCTTTGCATGTGCGTCAGCAGTGTAAGAGCGACTGCCGCTTTTGGTAGACTTCATTTGTTGGAGCTATTTCAGTATTACAGCGATATTCTACCTTTCATTTTGTCTTGTGTAACACATTGTACGTTACGCAACAGTTTCATAGGTATTTCTGGTTAAAGTATATCCCATTTAAAGAAAGTAATATATGTAAAGCATAAAATGTACTCGTGTGAAACATTTCATGTACGGAAAAAGTAGGAGGTAAATATAGCTACCTGCTTCATATGCGATATCTCAAATGAAAACTTCCTTGACATGACTTGGAAAGATGCATTTAGAATTGTTAAACAGTTTGTCTGCATATATGATAATACTGCATAAATGGCTTAATGCTCATATGCAATTATTTTAGGCTGTTAAAAAAAGAATTAGAAATTCTGCGAAGCAATTAGCTCTGGTGTCCCTGCAGAGCAGCAGCCTCAGCTGCAGGCGGCTTGGTGCGTTTTGCTCAGCTTTTGTTCTATCAGCTGAGTTGACCTGATAGCACCAGAACTGACATTGCCAATCATTCCCATTCAGCATAAGGCATGCAGATGGTTCCCACCGGTCCCCATGAAAAAGCGCTGATTTCAGACGAACGTCATGCCTAATTAATGGCGGCCGCAGACCGAAGCGTCCCCGCGCGAGGACTGATACGCGGCACCGTTTGTCTCCCCTGCCAGGAGGCGTATTCGCCCTGTGTGTCCACATCCTGCCGCCTAGACAGGGCCTGTTCAAACACAGGATTAGCGAGTGATGTTTCTGTGAGGACAGCTTCGCTTTTCATGTGACAGTACCTTAATCCTTTCTGACTAGAGACATCCCCATTCAAAGGCACTCAGGAACTGCATTCTAATGACATTAAGAGTAAGCGCCACAGAACAGGAAAGATCAAACGCGAGCTGAAAGGAAATCCTCTATGAAATCGACTACAAATATGGAGCTAAAAGTTACCCTTTTACTGAAGGATAGAAACATTTAGAGCTAGTCATCGCGCATGTTTTTAATGTTTATCATTTAGAAAGTTCAGGGAAGTTTTGTGAAATTATGTAACTGGTAAATTCTGTTAAATTCAGATAGAACTTCTATGAATGTCTCAAAGCAGATGTGTTTTTTTTCCTCCTGTGGCCGTTCAGATAAAATGGATGAGTAGTGTAGATGTTTGGCTTAGTTATCAAACAAAATGAAAGTCAACGTGACCCAGGAGTACTCTGTCAGAGTTTGGTAATTCAGGTCCAGAGAATAAAAATCCAGAGCAGGATTTTGTTTCAACCAACCAGTTCAGCATGAAGAGTCACAGTCACAGAGTACGCAACTGGTTAGTTGAAGCAAAGTCTTGATCCTTGGACCTGAATTACCAATCTGTGTACTCTGTAGAATGTAATGTAGGTCATGTAGATCTGTTTTACTTGCAGGCGGAGACGGCTTTGGAAGCCGATAGAAAACAAGAAATTAAGAATTACTTGTACATGTTGTAAAAGGTCTAATCTCTGTGGCATTTTCTGTCAAGAGATTGTACTGAGTAGACTGCAAATAGAGCCTTATTCATACATGTACCTTAGTAAGTGCCTGGTCCAGTCAAAATGTGTTTGTACTTAATTGATCTGTTAGTCTGCCACAGGTGAAGCCTCTTTTCTGTAGCATGTACCTTGCCCACTCTCATTTAAAGAACTTGTCTTTGTTGCGGCCTTATTTGGGTGCCATCATCACACAGGAGACTCATCGCCATCATTTCCTGCCACCCATGTTCCTTTCTGGTTCAGTGTTGGATCTCGATGCTGTGACTTTCTTTGGCTCCTTAACGTCATACTTCTTTGCAGTGTTCACCGGACACTTAAATAGCTTCTGTTCAACACACCTACTGCATATAATATTAGACATTTCAAACCAGTGTGCTTTGGAGATTTACATTAAGATTCATAAGAAATCATAATGTGCGATGGAGTAACTGCAAGCTATAAATCAGATTAACATATAGGGATTCATAATGAAATTTAGATGGAATATTAAATACTAGTAGAATGTATGTGTTTTATTTTGTGATTGTAAGTTTGTTTAAGTTTTGCTACATGCAAAATAATATGCCCCTTGCTCGTAATTTGTGGTTTTTGGGGGTTTTTTTCCTTCACATTATTAACCATGAAAATATTAAAGTTTAATGGATGAGCTAAAGAGATGTTTTACCTCAATAATGAAGAATAATACTACTGTATACAGCAGTAGCAGTCCTAGCTGATGTGGCACCCCCTCAGAAGCTGCTGCTTTCGACGGCTGTCTTTGTCACTGATAGAATTGACCAGCTCTGGTACACTGTACGGAAGACAAACATCGAATGCAGAAAAATACACTGAATGACTTGGATGTAGTGTATTCACACAAAATGTGTGAATTTATCTCTTTTAAAGGAGAGAATTCAAGTCATCAATGGAGCTCTATCAATCAGCAGACTGATGCAGGCCGATGCTGGGATGTATCAGTGCGTAGCCAGCAACAAGCACGGGGAAGTCTACAGCAACGCCGAGCTGGGGGTGATCGGTAAGGGCACCAGGCACAGGGCACCGGGCACAGGGCACCGGGCACAGAGCACTGGGCACAGGGCACCGGGCACAGGGCACCGGGGACAGGGCACCGGGCACAGGGCACCGGGGACAGGGCACTGGGCACCGGGCACAGGGCACCGGGGACAGGGCACCGGGCATCGCACTCACAGGCCGTGTGTCATCTACCAGCACTGGAGGGAGCACCATTCGCCACCCTATAATTACTAGACTTACTGGATAATAAAGCAGCGCCCCCTCCCTGCCCTGCACCTGGTGATGCTCCCTATCCATTAATGCCAGCAATTCCTCCACTGCAGTCGCCAGAATGCTTTTCCTTCTGCCTATTCCCTTTCACTGGCTTTTTCCAGGACTGGAGAATAAGCCACCTACTCTTCCAAACACGTGTCGATTGTCGTTAATATGCGGCGATGTCACGCAGCCCTACTTTTCGAATACTGCTACCATTTTAGATGCTCATTAAGAAGAAAGGTAAATGAGGCCCCCCCGATAAAGCTAATTTGGGCAGAAAGAGGCATGACGCTTCTCTTTTTAAACGTTTTCCTCCGATAAAACGAATTGCTTTTAATTAGAGATGTGTTCTCCGCGGTTCGGCTGTTTTACATCTCTTTTTAAAGTTCACACTGCTGAGCAAGGCGACATTCATCACGGGCATCAACATCTGTGAACTGCATAAACCCTTCGGGAGTTTCACACCGCGGCACCTCCTTTCGTACATGCGTTCCGTCGTAACTCATTTGACAAGCTGCTCAGCTGATACCACAATTCAAAGATTGAGAAGCTTATTGTCCTGTGGGCTGGATCTGGCTTCACTCTCCCTGCTCAGTGTTCGGTTCAGAGGAGACGTGTCTGGACTGAGTACTGTGAGACTGGCAGCAAGATTCCCTCATGTGTTTAATGTACCTGTTTTCTCCTCAGCTGTCGCCCCAGATTTTTCGCAAAACCTACTTAAGACGCATACCCTGGTGAGGGAGGCTGGGGACGTGTTGATCGAGTGCAGGCCAAAGATGTCTCCCCGGGGAATGATATCGTGGCGGAAAGGGAACGAGGCTCTCCGCGAGAGCAAAAGGTACACCGTCTTGAGCCAAATAAATCAGTTTACGCTGGATATGATATTTATTGTCTCGTTGCTCTCGTGGCTGGATTACTTTGCCAGCTCAAGGGGCCGCTCTGCATCAGAAGGGTGATAAAAGGGAAGCGGCTGGCACTCTTCACTTTAAGAATTATGATAATGTTTTTGTGTCGAGATGCAACGCCAGACACTCTATCTGTGTCACAGTGTTTCTTCTAGAAAGGAACGGCTTTTCTGTCCACATTTATCAAAAGGTTCAATGACGTTTTTTCAATGAATGTCTTTTGTTTTTGGCCTGATATTCTTGCTTATTTTCTACATTTACTCTTGGCCTTCTTGATGCGAGCAGCTGCTGATGTCGGCAGCCCATCTCAGGCCGTGTACGAGAGCCCGTGGGTGGACAGGGTGGAAATGAGCCCCTCCCGTGCTCCTTGGTGTAAGAATCAGCGCCCCCCTGGGCACAGTCTGGGTGTTAATCAAGCACTTTGCAGCCTCTCTGGGGGTCCTGAGTCTGCCGTCTTGTACCCTGCTTGGAACCATATGTTTATACTATTATACTTTTGAGAGAGAAAGTGTAAGTAGTGCACACGCCTTCCTCCTGAGTGGACGGGCCCGCTGGCAAAGACCGGCAGGGTTGATTCTGATGCCGGGTGTCACTGACCCGGGGATAGGTCATTCACCATCTTCTCCAGCCTGTGAGCGCTTGTGACAGCAGTGCTGTGTGATTCTGAGAACTGGGCAACGTTTTTCCACGAAGAGACTCTGAATTTTTGGCAAGCTCTGAGGCAATTTGCATAGAGGTTATGCTGCTGGTACCCTTCAGATGGTCTTTCTGGAGAAGAGCCTTGTCCTCAGGGTGTAGTAATGAAACTTTTTTATATTTGTTTTATATAATTAGTAGAATATGGCATTTAAGACAGCTATTCATTTTCCATAATTGAAGTGGGTTCATGTTCATTCACAGTATGAGAAAAACGGAAATGCTGTAAGATATTTTTGCTCTATGTAGGACTATGTAGTTCTAGTTCATGGGCATTCAGAGGATTCTTGTTGAAATTGCGTTGCAGACATTATTTGCTTGTTTATTTGCATTTTTAGATTTCCGAGACCCTGAAGTAACTGTTCTGACAGCCCAGATGTCCTGTGATGGCTGCAGTTCACCATAGAAAATAGGCAGCTTTCTCTCAGCTCAAATATCTCTGCATTAATCAAACATAACTACACAACCTGCCCCCCTACTCATGTAGTTTTGTGCTTTTGTTGATATTTACAAACTGACACATTAAATTCTGCATATTTACTGAGAAGTTTGATGGCAAATAATGTGCATCTTGTTAGGTTATGGACACCAGGGACCTCTGACCTTTTATGCAAAGAGCCCCTTCACTGCCATTCAAAACGTCTGGGGGCTGGGCTGGAAGTGGCGGGGGTGCGGAATGTGGGGGTGCTGAATATGGGGGGGGGGGGGGCTGAATGTGGAGGGGGGGCTGAATGTAGAGGTGCTGAATATGGGGGGGTGGCTAGGCTTGGCCAGTAATGAAAAAAATGCCATCATACTCCGATATAATATCTGGGTGGTATGATGTTATTATAAATTAGATACCGCTCAAGCCTAGTGGTGGCTGGGTGTTTGGAGTGGTTGGAAGCCAGCAATAAAATTCACCAATGAGTGCAGGTGGCGTCAAGATTTGTTGATGGGGGAGGGGGGGGGGGGGGTGCTGCCAACCAGATAGGGCGGAGTTGTGGCAGTAAAACTTCTTGCCGGATAACCTAACCACTGCTAAGTAGAGGAACGGCGCATTTCCGGGACATTCCATGTCATTGGCGGGTGTCAGGGACCTGCTGTGAATTTTCGGGACATGCGTGGAACTTCCGGGAGAGGTGGGATGTCTGTGTGACGGATCCGCATCCATGCGATTATGTAGCAGGTGAAGTTTATTATTTTGAATGTTTTTATGGATTTTAGCTATGTCTGCTATTCGGCTACGTTTTTCATTATACAGTACATTTACGCATGCCATTTCGGAAGATGTACAGCGGGCTGGACTATATGCAGTGCTGATGGTGGTAACAAGGCAGGTCAAGTTAAGGAAGACCCATAGTCTGAGGAGGAGCCCTGCGTCATCCCTATGAATACTTCATGTTACTACTGTATCTCCTTTATTGATGCAGCGTCGACATTGTGTGTCACGAAAGCTAGTCACAGAGGAAGTTACTGCAATAGCGCAAATGAAGAGCTGCAATCAAATAATTCTCACTATTTCTCATGCAAATGAAGGATTTCTAACTTTAAAAAATCTTTATTATACTTATTTAAATTGTTTCCTTATATCGTGACATTCTGTTAGCAGTCTGTTCTGACAAAAACCGGGGTCTGGTGACAGGGGTCTGGCCAGCAGAGACTACCAAGTGGAGACTGCGCAGCGGAGACTGCCTTAACAACCTGCCGTGTCAGTCTGCCGCTCTACTGAACTGCGATGGGAGATGTTTTAGCTGTTAATTGGTGGGGGAAATTACTGTACCATTGCTAATAGCTGTGGGTATTATTGCAATTGGCAGAGAGAAAACACAAATGACATCATTATATTGTACAAAAGTGCACAGGTACATTTTTTTTCCCCTCCCAATGCCAGTGAATAATCCAAGGTGCACCTCCACAGTCGTCTTGCTCAAGATTAATTGCATTAATTGCATTAGTGCTCTGTGGGGGCCCTTTGGGGGGAAGAGAGTTGGTGTCACTAGCCAGGTAATCCATCTTAATAGCTGCAGCCTTTTCAGCAGGAAGCTGGGAGTGGGGATGTCTTATCTCACTCAGACAACCCTGCAGGGACATAGTTTAGATGGCATCAGCTGGAATGCAGCAGCTGAGAAAGCAAGTTGGGCACATCGACGCGACGAGTGGGTGTATGTCTGCTTTTCCCGTGTGGGGTGGGTGGGGCTCCCCAGCAGCTCGAAATCATAGACCGTCTGTAAACCGCGCCTTTTTCTCATTTTGTCACTACAGCAGAAAGCTTTTTTTTTCCGTCCTCGTAGCAAAAACGTATCGTGTCGGCACGGTTACGCCGTCATACCTAGTTGGGATGCAGAAAAATCAACATGTTAAAAAATCATTTTTTGGGGGCAGGAGGGAGTGTATGAAACAGGAGAAGGAGCTGTGTTTAGTGTTGTGGTAGAACATGCATTAATTTTCTCTTTTTACAGAGATGGCATATCCTCAGTATGAAAACTGCGAAGGAGACAAACTGTAAAGGAGTTAGATGATTAAACTAAATCTTAGGGATGTCTGCTGGACTATTAATCACAGCTGAGCGAAATCAGTTGAGAAGTTTTGACTTTGCCATGAATGCTATTTTTACTCTTACATCCGCAGATGCATGAGTGTAGTTACTTAACACAATGCTTTATGCAACAGTAGACTGTACAGGACAAATAAAGAGATTTCAGGGATGGAACTTTTTAGGCTTTAAGCAGTTCTTTACCATTTGAGCCTATTAACATCGCACAGCCTGTTCAGTATTCTGGATGTGCAATAATGTAAATTAATAAAAATACTTAAATTAATAAGATTAACACAGCTGCTGGTGTTCCTCTGAAAATTAAAATGAGTCTTTACTAGTAATTCATATTAATTTTAAATGTTTATCATTATCGACTCTCTGTTGCCCATCAAAAAGTCAATTCATGTCTTATAATATAAACTTTGCTGTATTTAAGCTAAAGCAGATGAGTGCTAACACTGTCTGCATCATCTGCTTCATCATCATTTTAATAACAGAATGGGAACAGTGTGCTTTACATTAAACATCTATTTTTCTTCAGAAACGTTATGCATGTGTTATCACCTCCCAAGCAAACTGGCTGCCTATTGTTTTACTCTTTTGTTCTTTGTAGCTTTTCTTTATGGCAGAGATAATGCGGGGTAATAATGTACGAAATAAACGAAATAGGGAACTGTGTGGCTTTGGGAAGTGTCTGATCTATATTTGTCATTTTCATGCTTAGTTATTATGAATGGTCTTCTAAACTGAAAATTACATTTATCTTTTCAGAAAGCATTGTGACCCCAATAAGACTTTCCACTACTGTGAAGCAAAATTTACCATAAATATAAATATACTATATAAATCTAAATATAATTAAATGATCTATATCACTTGAAATTCACCAAATTCATCACCGTTCAAACTCATATGATATTTGTTAATGTCAGTGTCGATATCAGTAGATGTATTCTATTAAACAAAGTATTTACAGTGATCTGCTTCTGTTCAGATAACAATTACCTGAAATGGATTTCAACAAAAAGAATGAAGAATAATTTAAGTTGGAATGAATTCTGAAATATTAACACATCAAATTACCATGAATCTGTACTGAATAAAGAGCTGAACTGGATAGATGGATGAATTCATAGCTGCTTCACAGCCTCTAGTTCCTTCAACTGCAAATGCAGTGAAAATGCTGAACATGCTGGGAGTCAAACTCCGGCTAATTCTACTTGTAATATCCTAATTACATGCAGTGGTGTAATTATTCAAATCTCCAGGAAAAACACAACACAAAACATATGTTTTGAGCCAGTTTTCCATTCTGTTTTGGAGATATTAAACAATGCTGCAGTAGAGACGACGTCGGAATGTTACTGATGTGAAAATAGCAGTGATGTTGCGCAAAGGAGGGATCATTTCAATCTTAAATTCAATCTTGCTGTTGTAACAATAATAAGATTTATCTATACGGTCAGATATTTTGTGTAGCAGACAGGGCTGCCTGTACAAATGTAGATCTAAGCTAACTAGTATGTTCTTGTGTATGAAGAAGCAGGTCGGTCCCTATACTGATTGCTGTTTTGTGTAAATATCTATATTTTTTCTCTAAGGTTTTTCAGGCTTCTACTGATGCCCATGCTATATGAAAATAGGTAGAGTTATATATTAAGTACTGAAATATTAATTTTGAAAGATGATGCCAGTATTCAATTTGAGGAGATAACTTTCAACATCTTGTGTATTAAAATATGGTTTATCTTGTTTAAATGTCAGTGTAAGTATTTATTTATCCATCATATTTCTAATTTTCTCAGTTTATCTTAAGTGAACATCTGCTCATAAGGTAAAATCTGTTTGCATATAGCTACAGTAAACCCTTCCTGTCAGAGCAGAATATAAAAAAAGTATTTTTTTATCTCATTAATTTCCTGACAGTAAAGAGGACCATTTATTTGACCAGCTGAAGTTTATTTGTACAGTTTAGCCTCATTCAGTGTTACTTACTGTCAACAAATGATGAACATGTCACCAAAAGAGATTCGAGGATTGGAGTATAGGAGAGACGTCCTACTAGAGGATCAGAAGAATTACAGGATTATGCTTCTCTCTGGGAACAGGGCTGCACAAAGCACCAGACAGCGTCCACAAAGAATCTGATGTGGAGGCTTTCGATCCGTATAGGTGAAAAGCATTTTCTCACTTGTGGTTTTTATGGGCTATCAAGCTGTTTTGGGACAGTCGATACAGTAACGTATGCAGCGGAATGGCATTGCTTAAGGCTAAGGCTCCGGATCAATGGTCCATTTCTTATGTCTTAGAGAGAGGAATATCGTGCAATGGACATAAACTTACCAAAACTAATTGTCATTTTACATGCATCAAGCAGAATATGTCAGTTTTGTAAATAGTATGTATTTAAGCTATGCAGGGATATGCTACAATAATTGGTACTTGTATTTTCCAGTTGCAGTTTGATTCGTTGAGTTAAAACAATAGTTATGAAAATGGCAAGGGGATTTCTTTTGCCATTTCCAGACAAAGAAGGATAAGGCTTCAATATGTATGACGTAATTCCAGTATTAATCATTACAGATTTGGCACCAGTACATAAACACCTGGCCAGTTCTTCCTCAAGGCTGAATCCCACTGGTGTATTTGCTTTACATAATTGTATTTATTTATGTCCCTGAGAATTTTTTTCACAATCCAAAGCAGTATACGGTACAGTTATTGTGGACCTTGTTCAGTTGTGCCAGTGGGGGACAGTTTGTGTGAGATTCTGCTGGGCTGTTTGTTTTTTTGTGATGTTGAGGTGGGGAACCGGAGCAACACCTGGAGATGACTCAGCAATGGCGACAACAGACTATAAAACAGCAGGAAGGGAATCTCCTGCCCACCCTGCTCGCACAAACTTGTTTGCTACATGGCTGAATACAACTCCAAAGGTCGTTCTGCATGTTAAATGGATTATATATCGAGCGGAGAGGTGCCGATTATAGTCCAGCGCGATGTCACACGGCGATGCAGATGAGAGAGTCTGCAAGCATGACGTGTGCGTGAAACTCAGGAGACAAGGTCAATTATTTTGTGAAATCACTAAAAGCGGAAGATTGGCCATTTTCCAAATTCACAATTAGTTGAATCATTTTTAGATTCTCCGTTTCCAGTTCTTTTTATTTACTCTATTGTGGCAAAGTAGGCAGGACGTCTTTCCAGGGCCTTCAGTGGGTCTCAGTCTCATAATGAGATGGATGCCAGGGAGAGAGTGCATGTTTGTTAGGAGAGACAGAGTGACCCAGTGTTTACTAATTAAAATACACCAGATTTTGTAGTTAATAATTCCACATACTCATATTGCCCATTAGTGCCTTTTATGGTCTTCCTTTTTGACCCAACCCCATACATGAGGGTCATAGGTTAAAACAAATATGAAACACCATGTGTTACATTATTATTGATGCTTGTCTACATTTTAATGCATCCTGTGTCCTGGTTCTCTGCCGGTCCTTATGTAGGATAAATTGAATAAAATATTTCTTTGTCATTATATTTTTGGCACTTTGATGGGAAATGAATTCTGTAAGTTCAACCACTTCAAGAAAACTGTAGTTGTTTGCTAGTTGTTCTCAGTCCTGACCTTTATCTGTTCTAAAGGATGATGTTATTGGCTGGTTTAAGCAGCGTCTCCCTAAATGCCACCCTACCATTCTCAGTCCCATTTCCTCCAAATAGCATATGCCTGGGCACAGAACTTTCATTAGGGGACACTCTATGATCCCCTGTGATAACATCTCAGCCAGAGTGCTGGTGTCTTCTTAAAAAAAACTGCCGGAGAACATAACCAGGGAGACTTCTACTTGAGACCGTGTAATTTTCCACAATTTGCACTTCAGAATGCAAGTGGCATTTTCCTTGGCATGCAGTTTTGTGCATGTCTTTCATCTCTCCGCAGAATAAATAAGAGCGTCGCTCAGTATGCCAGGCTCTTCTTTTTGCGGCAGCTTCATACTCCCTGAACATTTGCAGCACTTTGAGGAAGATGATAGCGCATTTCAGGATTCCCTTATGTCAAGAATAATTGTCTTCTTCCGAGAGCAAACACAGTGGCAATCAACTTAAGAGAGTCTGTCTTCTGTACAGAGCGGTGCTGTACCCTGGCCCACCTGTGAATCGTTAATGTATTGCATTGCACTGTACTGTCCACAGGCCAGGGTAAGAAGGTGTTCAGGGCTGCACAGTCAGATGCAGCCTATTAAGAGATCGTTCTGTAGCTATATACATATGTGTGTGTGTGTGTGTGTGTGTGTGTGTGTGTGTGTGTGTGTGTGTGTGTAAAAGGAAGCACTGGTTTTACAGTTGGAATTAGAAAATAGCAAATACAACTTTTACGAATCTTAATTTCAGAATTTTTCTTTTCTAGAAGTATTCGGTATAACTGTAGTTTACTTTATATTTTTAAATGAATTAATTGTTGATAATGTTGAAATGTATATCTCCACTGTAGATATAATCATCACTGCAGAATGTTATGGAAAACAAAAGGGCACCAAGATAGATACTTAAAAACAGGCCAGAAAAAGTCTAACACAGACTTTATGATGTGTGTGTGTGTGTATATATATATATTTTATATATAAAAAATATTTCGGGGCAGTTTTTCATGTGGCATGCCAGCACAATTGCCAGAAATTAGGTCATATCTTGGTGTAGATTAAGGATTGTGCTGCCCCATTTGTGCTAATCCCCAGAGATCCAGTGCATTTTCAAAAAATAATCTCTCTTAATAGGAAATACTTGTTCCATTGGCGTGTGACTAGTTTGCAAAAATGCTTGACCTTCTTGCCAAAATTTCTTGGCTATTAATTTGTTGATTTTAAATATCTATATTTTTTATTTAAATTAAATGCATGAATTACAGATGAAAATGTATTTACAATATATATATATATATATATATATATATATATATATATATGTATAAAAAATATGTATATAATTATAGACATCTGTGTGTTTACTGACTTTCAAATATCTATATGTTCACTTTTTTCGCCAGTTCAGGGAGTTTACTGTCAAATGTAGTTAAGGGTCATACAATTTAATGAGATTTGGTCATCGGTCAGCCTTGCAGAAAATAAATTTCTCTAAAGGCTTTTGATTTCAACTCATCACCTTTCCTACAAGAAATTTTGGTTTATGCTTTACATTAACTGTACCTGCATAATGCCTTTATAATGCATTCATAGAACATTCATAATCATGTTAAGTATGTTAACAGTTTTAATATACGTTACTAATAAACATTATAATAGTATAATCGTATAATGTGTGTTATTAATGTTTATTAAAGCTGTTAAGGTATACTTACATGATATTTATGAATGTTCTGCGAATGCATTATGAATCTATTATGAACTTGCACTGAATGTTCTCTGAATGCATAAAGACTGAATTATGATGGTACAATTAATGTGAAGCATTACTTAAAATTTATTATGCATGTAGAATCTCAGTGTTATATTTTAGATATCTCCCAGGCACAAAAAATAATTTAGATATCTTTTCCGTAAATATGACTTGTAGTCATCTTTGAATACAGTATTTCTGAATACCATTTTAGTCACATTTTAATCTATCATCATATCACATTGTGTACTACTTCTGCCGTAATTCTGTTTTGTTTGCTTTTCAGGATTTCTGTGATGGACAGTGGAAGTCTGAGGATAACAAATGTATCTAAATCAGATGCAGGCATCTACACATGTGTTGCAAGAAACCAGTTTGGTGTGGCAAGCAGTACTGGAACCCTAGTGGTGAAAGGTGTGTATCTTCTCTTTTATTTCTGTGGATGGACCCTGTCACAGTTTAGGGCCATGTCTGTAGATGTTCAGAGTACTGCTTCATTTCATTTTAAATTAGTAGATGATTCATTTAGTTTTCTGTTTGATACCTCTGCCCAACATTTTATACTTGTTATGTGAAACTAAATTTGTGTCTGCAGTCTACTCATGCCTTGATTTGGAATTGGTGGTCAAGTCACAGTGATTACTGCCATTGCTGGATGCATATTTATCCTGATTTGCAATTAGGCCACACCTCTCTCGGAATGCACGATTCCATGCATGGGCCCTTGAATGAATTTTACTGTGTATAGCAGTGTGCGTGTGTGCATGTTTATATTACATGGGGGACCAAATATTCCCATTTTTCAGGTCCCCACAAAGATCTGTCAATGCAATCAAAAATCTAAAAAAAAGCCTGAACTCTTGTCTTTTGTTTGGTTACTTATGGTTAAGGTTAGGGCTGGGTGGGGGTTAAGGCTGTCAGCTTTAATTGAGACAGATCTCTGGCTGCTGTAATCGTCATACAGTGCTGGATCCTCAACCAGAGATAAAGCTCACAACCAGGAGTCACATTCCTCTTCTCTTCCTGTACCTTACTTCTAACATGGCATTAAAAATGAATGGGGGTGGAGTAAGGTGCTGTGACCAGTTCTGTTAGAGGTGCTCTTCTGCCATCCATCTGGACGGAAAGGCACTTCCCTCATCAACCATTTTTTCCGTTTCATTGTAAAACATTTAATGTATACTGAATGTCGCAGACGAGAGGATGTAACGCCTGACCCCAGTTAGCTATGACATTCAGACATTCAGTCGGAGAGCAGGAAAGGAAAAACACTGCTATTATGAGCTTGTTGTGAATGCCTGCTAGACACCGTGTTTGATTATAGACACTACAATTTGTTTGACCAAAAATATTAAAGATATCCAATACTTTTTCATTGAGGTCAAAATGTAGAACGCATACTTGCAAAATTATTCAGATAATGTGAAAACAAGCAGATATGTCTAATTGTTGGGGGATAAATTAAAAAAGTAACCTTTATTTATGTGGTACTTGTGATCGACCTATCTGTCTGTCTGTCTGTCTATATCTATCTGTCTGTCTGTCTATCTGTCTGTCTGTCTGTCTGTCTATATCTGTCTGTCTGTCTAAATAAAGTAACCATCATGAAATGAAAATCTGGTAATGTAGCAGTGCTTTGCTAATTATCAGCTATCGCTGGGACATACATCCGTTAGATCTGTAATAAAGGCCAGCCTCTACATTCTAACAAATTCGAGCAGGCTGATGTATTTTCTGATACTGAACCTGAAGGATTTAGACTAATCTCTCCTCTTGATCATGACTGCTGCACCAGGAGTGAGGTGGCATTAAGCTAATCTCCCAAAGCACAAACAGAACCTGCAGAGAAAAATAAAGCGCTGTGAATGCTTGTTGATAATAAATCAAAAGCTTTGTTACACTTAATCATTTTCAATAAACAAATGGCATGTGACAGATGGCTATGAAGCACATTAAAGCACATTAAGTTACATTATGACACCCCCATGATATGCATGCTTTATGAATCCTTAAAATGGCAGATTTTGTATTTTATTCACTTTCCATTTTATTCGGTACCATAAGATGTAACAGTACAAGTTTTGAGAAGAAAATAACACCTACTTTACAAATGAATGGTAATATTGCTGCTCTTGTAGATTGTACATCAGGTGAAGCTTAAAAGCACGTATCACAATTTATTATGCTGATTGATACTGTTTTTTTTGTTCTGTCTGATAAATATGATACTTAAATAGCTGCAGCAGTATTGCTGTCTTTTAAATCACTCCTAATAATGTGTCACTATCATAGAAATGGGGAAGAATCAGAAGATATTTAGTTTTTTTTATATATGTAATTTACTGCTATAATGATTTTCATTTTGTAAATCTTTCAGCAGCACATTATTACACTCACATTTGTTACACTGTGCCATTCAGAGAAATGAAATGGCTTTCTGTAAAATATGCTGTCATATTTATTTAGAGGGTTTGAAAAATTTTACTCTGATCCTAAATTAGTTCAGTTTGAAAAGTCTTAAAATTCATTGGGAAAACGACCATCAAGAGTATCAGTACGGACTGAAAACACATTTGGAAGTTTCCTCCCGCTTCGGGATGGAAAATGGGCTGCTATGGCAACCTTTCAGTTTGCTTTTTCTAGAGCCATTCTTACTTAGAAATATGAGAGCAATTTTAATGTTTGGAGTGTGTGGTTTTTATGTTTTCTTATAGTTTATATTATAGTAATGAAAAGCAGCAGGCAGCCCTGGCAATAAATGAGAGTTACCAGTGTTTAAGGGTGGGTGGGTGCTCTTGGACTCACCGGGGGCCGTGCTTTGTGCATCTTGTTGCACATGATAGCTGATGACTGAAGTTCATTCTCACACTGGGAATATTTCCAGTAAATCGCCATCAAGCAGTGTTTTCCTCTTCCTAATAAATAATAGAGAAGCCGGCTTCATATATAATAAATGCTCTTAGGTCAGCAGTCAAGGTTGCGAAGAGCATGGCAGACACATGCGAGCCTGCATCTTTGTGCTGAATCGTCATGCTCAGCGCTTCTTCTGCTCCAAAGTTCATTCATTTTTCATTCATTTTGGAAATTATTTGTTATTAAGAAAAGTGCCTCTGTTCTTCCTTAAATGGAGGGATAATAACTGAAGCATGTAAAATGTGACCAGAAATGCATCTGCATAGATAAATGAGGAGGTGCAATATTATCTTCAGCGATTTCTGTTATTTTTGTTGGAAGAAATTATAAATTCAGTGGCAAGAGTCATTGATAGCAACAGATACACATTACTTCTCTGCACATAAAAAGGTTCTGGGTGGTGATAGAAAACAATAATTCAAGCTTCAAGAAATGTTACAGTGTGGTGAGGTGCCCTGTTAACAACAGACCTCCTGTAGAGAGTGTTATGACACATTGCTGAGTAAGGCTTCCGGCCTCCTGGGCACGGAAACGCAGATATGTATGTACATATGTAATATGTGTGTGTGTGTGTGTGTGTGTGCTGGGGAATGAATGTATTACATTGTGGGGACAAAATGATCCCACAATGTGATAAAAAAAACCTCGTATTTTGATGTTGTAGGAACCATTTTGTTGATCCCCACAAGGGGAGACTCAATTTTATAAAAATTAGTGACTGCAATCAAAACACTAACAATGTCAGAAGTCCTGTATTTTATTTGGATACTAAGAGTTAAGTTTAGGGCTGGTAAAATCTTGTATTTTGTTTGGTTACGTAGGGTTAAGGTTAGGGCTGGGTAGGGGTTAAGGTTGTCATTTTTTTCATTGTGGTTTTTCCTGTATGAATGCCTAGATGGTCCCCACAAAGATATGAATACAAATGTGTGTGCTTGTATATGTGTGTGTCTAAAAGTAATGACGATTAAGAAGGCAATGTCACACCATCGTCTGCAGTGAAACTTTATATTTTATTCATTGGTTTGTTTGTTCATTTTTATTTATTTAATAAAATACAATAGCTATTCCAGAGGCGTGATGCTCCCTAAGATTAGTGATTTTCAGGTAAATATCAGTATGTAAATAATATGAATTCTATAAGCATGTGTACTGCCAAGTTTATAAACTAATATCTTAATTGATATATGAAAATTATATAATTGAAATGTGTATTTGTTCCTCTTTCTACACTTGTCGCATGCTTTTGTGTCTAAATAAGTTTTATTTAATCCTCATTCTACTGCAATGGAAGAATGACAGTTAGCACTTTATGTCGTACTGTGCATTTTCCTTCCTGTCATTCTCTCTGGAAAGACTTTCATATGAGGACATTCTTCCGTCAATATATAAATGCTTTCATAGAGGACTTGTGCTCTGCTGTCAGAGTTGATGATGTTGTGGAAATGGGATTGAGTAATTTACATGCACAATTTTACTGAGATACAGGAATTTAGTTGGTTGGTAAATTTGCAGGCCGGGGGTTGAGCTTATGAGAAACGACAGTAGCTTATTTAATTTGACTCTTCTGGGATTAACACTGAGAAATGCCTGTCGAATTGTATTCATTACAAAATATATGCATACATAACTGCTGTGCAGACTCCTTAAAAACATCACCTTTATGTAACTGCTGCCATTACCAGCATAGATCTAAAACACACAGATGTTAAGCAGTATGCTTTGGTGGTGGGGGGGGCGGTGGTCGGGGTCATTCATATTGCTTAATCCTCCCCTCCCTCCTATTCCTTAATATGTATAAATTGGTGTTTTTGGTTCTGCTTCACACAGGTACCCTAGAAACCCATTGATACCAGTAACAAGACATGTTATCTCGACCCCTGAAACCATCAAGCTCCAGCCTTCAGCATGCGTCACACATTTATTATTTTTCACCTCCATCATAGTCATTATAACTCCATAGTCATTACTACCCTCTGGTATTCTAGCAGTCATTTGTAATCGATTGCTTTGGTCTCGATTCCAGCTGAAGCTACCTGCCTTTATATCAGAAAAATGCCACTGTGGCACAAATTGGTTCAGGATTTGTATAAGACAAATTATATGATTGTACCTCATTTGATACTGGCTGTAAGGCACAGTTAGCAAGAGCTCTAAAATCATCTTATCTGCTTGCTTGTAGGGGTGTGCAGGTGAGTTTCCGTGTGTAGCAGTACTGAAAAATACTTGTGTGTCTGTGTGTCTGTGCGTGTAACACATGTATGCATGCAATGCTACTTGTACCATGTAAAATGCATCACAATATGTGCAATATCACACCCAAGTGATGCAACCCCTCCAGTTCTAATAACAAATCAAAGACTTGTCACCAGTAGATGCGGTGTGACAGATACGAAGCTCCAGCTATTTATAGTTGAGGAGGAAAGCACATCAGTGCAGAAAGGCACTGATGAGTGCTGCAACTTCTCATACAGAGACCACCACAGCGCCGTAATATAAACTTCAGTTTGCGTGTAATGTGTTTGTCTAAAGGTAGAAGATATACCTAAATCTGGGCTGCTGTGGCAGATTTTTCAGGATATTTCTGTTGGCTATTAAGTACAATCATTGGCTATTGCTCAAGATATGGATGGTGTCTTTGGATGCCTTAATAATACGCATTAATAACAAAACAAACACAAACTACCAGCTGGTACAATTGGCTTGGAAACCTGAGAAATGAAATTTTCACAGCAGGTTGTTACAGAAACGTGGAGGTCCTTGCAGATCTGAGGCTGGAGGGTAAATTTATCAGTGCTCACCAGCTGCTGGCTAAAGATGGAGGTGAGATTCTGCAAATAAAATAAAGGCAATATGTTATGTAGTTGTGTGGGTTTGTCTACAAAATGCGTAGGATATTCCAAAGCTTTGTAAAGGCGCATTTGGCTGAGGACTCTTGATATGCTGAGTACACAATAAAACATTAATTGTGAAATTTCTTGAAAAGCACCTGTGACTTACAGGTTTTATGCGGTTTATGCTCTTCCTGTTTGAGGCAAGTATCTCGGAAAGAATGACCGAAATAAGATGTTCTAACTTCTGCAGGCTTGATCACTTGCTAAGTTGCTGCTTTGTACATTTATCTACTATTAAGTCACGATTTTCATGTGCAGTATCAGTGCCTTTTTTGTGCCGGCTTCTTCTTGTGGACTGAGCTACAGTAACAAGCAAATAGTTACACTCAGGTAAAGCAAAATACCGTCAGTACAAGTGTTGTGACATTTCCTGCTGTAAGTAGCCTTTCATGCAGCTCTTTGAGCTAACCCTAAATCATTTTTCTTGTAAAATAAAAAAGAAAAAGTTGTGACTACATGTTGAGAAAAGTCTTTTAGAGCGTATGTTGTTTCCATGAATCCAGTCAGTAAGAGTTTTTTTACGATGATTATTTTCTTTTATATAGTCCCTGGGCTATATAAACAAGAAATACTTTTATTGTGATTCTGTGCAGAGAAAATGTCTTCCTTAACCAGTGCATACTCTTCAATTTCCAATATCATCTTTCTGTAACTCAGTCCTGTCCTGTGTAATGTCATATTTATAAAAAGCTATATAGTCACTTAATTATTGTGGGTGTGGCTCAATGTGGGTGGTGTTTCGATGTTCCAGAAATTAAATTATTCCATTTTTATTTTTTAATTATTCCATTTCAGCTATTCTCTCACAGTTTCACCATTATTTTCGTATTGTTACATGCTATTATGCAGGCATTGGGGGATCATATTAAAAGGAAAAATATGGTAAAGTGACATTAAAAAGATTGGCAGTCTGCATGCAGAATAGCATTATAAAGCATGCTGCTGAAGCCAAGTATATCTGTGAAACCCTGGTAGCCTGTGGAATATTAAGAGACTGAAAATTCCACCACTGAAGATATTTCAGGGGAGCCATTTCTGTTGTGTGCACTGTATACTCGTGTAGTGTGTAGTTTTAAATAAAACAGACTGAATTTACTATATATTTTTCTGTGACTGTTTAATATTTTAACAGGAAAATAGGTCAGTGTGTTATTCCATCTAAAAGTACTTTTTTTTTTTTTTACTCTACAACAATTAAAGGGCGACTGTAGGCATTTATTTACTTTCCAGTTGATATCTATGAAGACATGTGGGCTCCCTGGACATTCTTTGTTAATGGGACCTGGAATGGCTTTCGCATTGACTCAAGGAGATTGCAACTGCATTCATTCATGCTGTAAACAACAGCACTGCCTGTTGACCTTTCACTGATACCTGATTGCTATGCAGTTCATTTGGTATCTCCAAAGCTTGCTCCCTCACGTCTGAAATGCCCCCAGCGGGCCCTGAAATTGGGGCCAGCCCACGTTACATCATGTCTGTGATGTACACGCCTCAATAGGTACAATGTCCGTGTTTTACAATGACAGCCGGCGGCAACATATTTTACCAGAAAAATATAAATCAAATTAGCCTGAGAGCTTTCTGCTATATTACTTCCCTTCTGTGCTCTCCAGCTTGTATTTAATGGCATTCCTGTACATGTCTGCCTTTGTTGTCACTTTGGAGTGATTTATTTATCATTTTCCTGAACCACCTGAGGTTACGGGCTTAATCCAACACGAAACTGAACACGTAAGTTTAAGGCTGGTTCCCAGCCTCACCTTTACACGGCATTAGCTCTGCCCCAATTTAAATTAAGAAAAATCCCTTCCCCGTGCCTCATTGAGTGTTGCCCCACTTTCCTGTAAAATCAGGGTAGGATATTGCTTCCATTATATGCTTCGTCTTTTACAAATATTGATAAAACATCTCTATATAAAAATGATGCATAACGGGGTCAGTAAATACGGCTGATTGGGGGTGGCTGTGTCCTCAGACGTATTAACAAGCTTTGTCACACTAAGAACTGCAGGTCTGACCTGTATAATATATGAACGGAATTCAGTATTTAGATGTCTTAATTTGAACTATTTTCTTTATGGGGGTGACAAGCTGAACATGGTGGGTTGTGGAGGACTGCACCCTAGGGTTACCTCAGCAAAGGAAAGCAGGGTATTAGAAGACCTGCCATGGGACGGCAGCTGAAATAAAAATGCCCAGAAGATCCTTCTCTGTGTTCGCTAAAGTGATTCATCCCTAGAGGAGCAGTAGGTGTAAGTTACACTTCTTCCTGAAGTGTTCTGCCGCCTTTTATCTGCACGGCTGTGCCCCACACACGTGGGCCTCGTCTCTGGCTGACACGCGTATCCTGCCGCGCTATCTATTTTTCATACCTGACAGTGTGCCAGTGTACTCCTTTATCTTTTCAGAGGGGACAGGAACTGAGACACGTCATTGCTCATTGCATGCCTAACTAGACCTGTCAGTGATAACATTAAGAAGGAGCATTAGGACTGTAGACTAAACTAATGTACATTTATGTTCTAATTCTAATTATAATCAGTAAATAGTGTGTTAACCGATTATTTTTCTTTTTTGTTTTTTGTTCATTGCATAGGTAATTGTAATAGTATTCCCCAATCGCATTTCAGACTGAATGATAGCCCAGCAGAGTATTGGAAAATCCAACAAACATGAGATAAATAAAAGCAAATATCATCCGTTTGACTGTGTTTTGTATGAGGGATTCATCACTTGTATTGGAATTCTCAGGTCTGTGCCGTTCTCATAAAGATGGGTTTGTTCTGGATCCTTTTTTTGTCGTTAATTTTAATCTGCATGTACAATGAAGCCTTAAAGTAAAATGCTCACAGCACCACCAAGAGGGCAAAATAGGAAGCGCCACTAGCAGACGAACCCGCACACAGAAAAAGCCACTATTAGTGTGCATGGTGCACAGAAAATACCATTGGGCACTTTTTGGTGCGTGGACACTCGCGTCAGTAGATATACAGGGGATGCGTTTGTGGAGATTGACGCTGCTGTTGTGTCAGGTGGAGCTTTCATAGTGGACACAGATGGTGGCAATTAGCAGTATAATAAGTGACAAGGACAACTGACTCATAAAGTGCTAGGAAAGAACACTGCTTAGCTATACTACTTTCTGTCTTTCGGTTCAGCATATGTGTATATAGGATGTCATTTTCAGTCTACCAGCTGTGTGAACCAAAAGTGGTTTATGCAGAGTATCTGTATTTCTCGGTACAATATTGTGCGATGTGTACATTTTTCTTGAGTGAAAAGGAATCGTTCATTAGGCTTTTTGTGGACAGTGCATTCGAACGCTGCTAACCTTTCATTATTTATTTTCAGAGCCAACAATTATTACGACTCCACCATCAACTTTGGACGTGACACTAGGAGAAAGCATTGTTCTTCCATGTCAGGTGTCACACGATCCCTCACTGGATCTGAAATTCACCTGGTTCTTCAACGAGCAGGTCATCCACTTTGGAAGCCACGGCGGATACTTTGAGAAAGTTGGCGGTGTGAGTAAATAAAATATAACACTTGTCATCAACCCCCAAATGTCTTCAGAGTTTCATCTGTTAGCTGAGATATTTCTTCCAGGATATTTAATGTCTTTGCATTTGTTGCTGCTACAGTTGTCAGTGAACAGCGGGTGATTCAAAATGAAGATGGCAGAATGCAGCTATCTTGTTGAAGTTGTCCGCTTTTTTATTTACGGTGCTAGTCCCGGTCTTAATCATGTCAGAGAGAGACACCAATACATTGGGACTTATTTATGGAAAATTGGAGTCTTGCTGAACTTTCCATGAGAAACATATTTATGGATCATGAAGCTACACCCGGGCATGTTGACGGCCCTCTGTGGTGCGAATATTGAGAAAGGAAATTAGCGGCAAATTTCACACAGGCACATAAACAACAGGCGTGCCAGGCATCCGCGTGTCACCAGTAAATAGCAAATGGTTCAAGGTACAGCTGAGTAATGCTGCTGTGTTGTCCTGTTTACTTAAAGAGCAGCAACACTTAACCACGACAGGGTCATCGAGTCAATCACAGGCATCATGGGAACAATGTGCTTGGGATGCCAGTCTATCACAGGGCACATACACACACTGAAACATTACGGCAAATTTAGAGATGTCAACTTGCCTAACCACACGTTCTTGGGCTGTAGGTTGAAACTCCACACAACAGAGCATGTTTCAAACCCACAGCCCGGAAGGTGGCAGGTGGCAGGGCCGCGCATAGAGCAGTATGCAAGCACAGTGTTACTCCTCTCAATAGAGCATGTTCTCACAATGACCAAGAGAATTATGAAAATGAAAAGAAATACACATAGAAGATCATAAAGATCTTTTAATCTCTTCTTCTTTCTCTCTGCCAAAACTGCTGAAAAAAAGATTAAAAGATCAGACAGTCGTATGTCGGAACTTTTTTTTTTTTTAGGGATTACCTGTTTGGCTTTCATGAGTATGAAGGACCCTGTAGTATTTTTAACATAGGTGATTACCTTTTATTGTTTAGGGATTTGAGATTAAAATGTCCGGACTTATCTATTATTACGTTCTCTTTTTTATCTATTTGGGCAACCGTATCATAATTAAGCCTTCGGTTAGCATAATATATTACCTTACCGCATCAGTTGTATCCTATAGAATATTTCATTTTAAAGCATTAATTGCACAATATTTGCCACCCTGAATTCACAGATAATTTGCTAACAAATTTTATATATAGTTTTAAGTAATGGTTTAAAAATTTTAAAGCAGTGTTTGTTGCTTACTTATCTTGCATTTCAATTCAGTGTGCCGTCAGCTGTTTAGGTGACCAAAATCTTGATAAAATTCACCCACGGTAAAATTTGCTCGATCAGGGAGGATTTTTCACAGTATTCCGAGATATTCAGGAATCCTGGCTTACTAGAATTACTGCCCCCTGGTGGCACAAATTCATAACAAATATCCAAAATTCATGACGTATACTGTTCCTTACCTTACTAAACTAATCCCAAAACATTACCTTAAAACTCATTAATCGCCCAGAGTTGTACTGAGTGTCCCTGTGTTCCTGTGGCAGCATTCTTCAGGAGACATCATGATCCGCAACATCCAGCTGCGGCATGCTGGGAAATACACCTGTGCTGTGCAGACCAAGGTGGACAGCGTCTCCATCGCCACTGACTTGGTCGTCAGAGGTATGTCATTCAGGCTCGCAAGCCTCGCTAAGCGGCTCTCCAGAAATATTATAAAAGGAACTTGCAATTTCTGTTCACCTAATGCATGTATTCTATAATTAGAAGAAACATTAAGTGCACCTTCATAATGCATTCATAATGCATTCATAAAACATTCATAAGCAGCATGCAAGTACACCTTAACATCCTGCTTAACAGCTGTTAACTGATGTTAGGATGTTAAGGTATACATACATGATGTTTATGAATGTTTTATGAATACTTAATAAATACATTATGAAGGTGCACTGAACATTTTATGAATGCAATATAAAAGCATTATGAAGGTGCAGTTAATGTAAAGCGTTACCGAAGAAATAAAGAATCATACAGAAGAGTTTCTTTTTTTCAATATACAATTTGAATGATCGAAGCCGCCTAACTCATTAGCTTGAAATGATCTGCTTCTTAAGCCTGATTTGTAACAGCCCCCTGATTAGCATTAGCATTAGCAATGCAATGACGCGGCTGTGAGCAGCGTTAGCCTGGCTGCCGCAGGCGCCGGCTGATAAGGAGGCTGGATCTGTTGCCTTGCTTCTCGCACGGCCGCCCTGTTTCAGGTCCCCCGGGTCCGCCCGTGAGCATCCATGTGGAAGAGATCTCTGATAGCACAGCCACTCTCTCCTGGAGGCCTGGCCCGGACAACCATAGCCCAATTACCACGTACACCATCCAGGCAAGAACACCATTCTCGCTGGGCTGGCAGGCTGTCACCACAGGTGCGGGCTAAATTTAGCATGGCATCAAATACGCTTGACCAGACAAGATTATATGTAGACATTTTACACAAGATGATGATTCCATGAGTTCAGTCATTTTCGGCGCTGAACTTCTTCCAGAATACAAATGACAGTGACAGTTTAGTTCCAGCTTAGTCTGTGTTTTTGAAATGCACTTTTGACTTATTACTGACCTTTCGACTGCGATTTTCTAGGAAGTTCATTTATCGATATTATGCCATGTACACATAAAGTTCTTCCATCTGATTGTGATAATGTATTATGCTGAATAGCCCTGGATATTGCCGTCTATATATACTGTATGCCTGAAGATTTCTGATCTAATAATGTAGAAAACATAAGACACAACATTGGTCTCAAGTGTTTCGATTACATCTTAATTAAGGACGCTGTAGCTGTTGAGTTTTGCCTGCTGGATTTGGCTGCCGATTGAGCGGTTTCCTGGTAAGCTGTTTAGTGGAGCTCCCAGGCCTGATAGGCAGAGCAGCTCTCCCATCGTGTTCCGCCTTACCAATGCCTGCTCTACCCGTGCCAGTTCCCCAGGTGCTTGGAGGCCAGCGTCTGACAGCCACAGTGACGGACCTGAGCCCATGGGTCGAGTATGAGTTCAGAGTGCTGGCGAGCAATGCTATCGGGACAGGAGAACCTAGCAAGCCTTCCAAGAGAGCGAGAACAAAGGAAGCTCGTACGTATCTCAAATGGATGCATGTGATATGGCCATGTCATATTTCAGTGTAATTCTGGCCATCCATGTTCCGTGTTCTGTTTTACTATAGCGTGCTGCAGGCAGCACAGCTTGTTATTTCCCTTATAAATGCTCAGCAGTCTGTATAAGGTGTGGGGACGATCCCACTGAGGACCTGAGTTGCTGCTTTGTCTTCCACTCCTGGCCATAGTACAGTCTGTGAAAATGTCAAGAATCCTCATCATTCGCAGCAGTTCCAGTAATCTTCTTGGTATTTCCATTTCAGCAGATGACATGTACATTTTAGGATCAAGGATATCTTAATTTTAGCAGCAATTCAGTTGACTTTGGAGGAATCGATCGTATGTGGGTGATTTGGAGACCAGGCAGAGTGGAGTGGAGGGTGCGGAACGTAGCAGAGTTTAATAGGGTCGACCGTATCGTCTTTTCTTTCAGTTCCAAAGGTCAGTCCTGCTAATGTGAGTGGTGGTGGTGGCAGTCATTCGGAGTTAGTCATCACATGGGAGGTGAGTAAGCCCTGAATAAACCATTTACTGCACTGCAATGTCACTCACTCCCCGAATAAACCATTTCCTGCACTGCAATGTCATTCACTCCCCAAATAAACCATTTACTGCACTGCAATGTCATTCACTCCCCGAATAAACCATTTACTGCACTGCAATGTCTTTCACTCCCCAAATACATTTATTTGCCTTATATCTATTTGAAAGTTTGAATACAGAATAGAGATTGGCCATTTATTCAAACAGGTAGGACTTTTTTTCAGTCTGACTTAATCAATCCTGTCCAAATTACAAGCAGTTTTATCAAGCCTACAATTAAATACAAATTCCTGTTGCTCCTTTTCTCCACGTAAGAATTATTGATGCAGTAATCTGGAAACAAGTGAGTTTCTATTCAGACTTCTTGTGAGGTCTGAAAAGCGATAAATTTAACTTTGCATTTGTAAATATAAAGCCAGAAGATTAATAAATGTTATGCGAAACATATTTCCATCCAGTGTTTCCTTTGTGTGTTTGTGTAGATGATAATGCCTACATCAGACCCTTACGGCTGGTTGAATAGTAAATATTGCCAAGTTCTCTGGGCGGAACCAATTGCTATTGAAGACGGTTTGCCATTGTTTGTTAAGATCTGCTGTCACATCAGGACCTTAATCCGTTCTGATGCTGGCGCTCTGTACTTCTGTCTCTAAATGTAGCAGTTTCAGCTCTTTCCCTCACACATGCCATTAATCAGATCAATCATGTGTAGCAAAGACTCAGACCAAAGAACTTACAGAATGCACATCGTTTCCATAACTGACAATAAAAAGGGCATTACAAGAAGAATGAAATAGTAGAATCTGAAAGTACAGCAATACTCATTAGCAGTGAGATCTGCCTCTTATTTTAGTTAGAATGGGATATTGCAGAAACACAAGTGAGAAGCCAACAAATCACACTGACATTTGGGAACCTTTTTGATGACAGTGTGTATATATATATATATTTGCTGATAAAAGGCTTAGTGTCACCTGAATGGGAATCAATCTACTTTTTCCGTAGTGTTTACAGAGAGGCAGGTTTTGCACTGAGCTTCTTTACAGAGTTCTTTACAGATAACTCCCCATAAATATTTTAAATGAGTGCTGTGCCTTTGGCTTAACTCTGGTGACTCGGGTACCACACTGAAGCTGACATGTTTTTGCCTGCACACGACGTGTGACTATTGCAGCCCGTTCCTGAGGAATTGCAGAACGGTGGAGGCTTCGGTTACGTCGTGGCCTTCAGACCTTTTAGCACTCCTGGGTGGATGCAGGCAGCCGTCACCTCGGGAGATGCATCCAGATATGTCTTTAAGAATGAGAGCATCCCCCCATACTCTCCTTACCAAGTGAAAGTGGGTGTGTACAACAACAAGGGGGAGGGGCCTTTCAGCCCCATAGCCACCATCTTCTCTGCTGAGGAAGGTAGGCTGAGCCAAAGACACACAAGTATCACATTACAGCAGAGGTAGGGAAAAGTCATTGACTTTCAAGTAACAAGTAAGTCTCAAGCCAAAACAGGAAAGTCTTGAGTCAAGTCTTAAGTCCTGAGCTACAAGTCCTTAAATAGTCTGAATATAATCCTTTTTTCTGTTTAACACCACAAAGTCATACTGTATACATATATAAACACACTATAGCAATTAACAATTAAACGCTGAAATTGTTTGAATAAACAAAAGGGCAACAGAACATAAATATAAATGCAAAAATAAAATGCTGTACACATTAGACTCAACTCGATAACATAAATATCAGACTTGCTTAGGACTGGGGGCTTAAGACTTGAATCGAGACTTGCCTGTTTTGACTTGGGACTGGACAGTTTTAGACTCTCTTGACTTGAGACTTGCCTGTTTTGACTCAGGAATTGACTTGGAACTTGAGTGGTAGGACTTTTTACTTGAAACTCAATGACTTGCTCTCATGTCCTTGCACATTACATGAGAGATCCAATCAGTGCAATGTTCTCTGACCCTCCACCCCTATATCAATAGTCATCAGATATGTTTATATAATTCTAAGGTACTTGATTCATAGATGCTTTTACATTCAAGTTAAATTTAAATTTTCATCAATTAAAAAACTGAGCAATACTTGTGAACGGCACAGTAAGAGTTTATGTGATGTTTATGTTTTGTTGATGCAGCTGGTTTTCAACCTTAAGTAAAGGGGACAAAAAAAGATGTCCTTAAACTGCTCATCAAAACAGTGTACATACAGTGTAGTTTATACCATGGGATAGAATTTTTGTGAGATAACCAGGAAATTCCACAAAGCTCACGTATACCTTTTTCCACAATTTATACTATTGTAAAATATCTGTAAAATGATCTCGATTAACTTCAGAGCCAGACAAAGCAGCTACCAGAATCCGCGCCAGGAGCCTCTCTGCGTCTGAGGTCGAGGTCTCCTGGAAAGCCCTGCTTCTGAGCAAGAGGAGAGTCCTAGGCTATGAGGTAGGTGGCAAATGGGCAGGTTCTCACCAAGGTCCTCTCGCTTCTCACAACGCTGCTTCCACATCCTGTGCATTACAGCCTGAGAATATTCTGTGAGCAGACTTTGTCTCCAGAATAATCTGGAATGTAACACAGATGTGCAACTACAGTATATTCCTCTAAATTGTTCATGATATGCTAAGCGGGTGTACACAGTTTGTGCAGCAGAATATGATTGCTGTATATGCA
Organism: Brienomyrus brachyistius; assembly: GCF_023856365.1. Taxonomy (NCBI): domain Eukaryota; kingdom Metazoa; phylum Chordata; class Actinopteri; order Osteoglossiformes; family Mormyridae; genus Brienomyrus; species Brienomyrus brachyistius. The sequence goes on from NC_064540.1 coordinate 16,686,123, forward strand.
ATCAGGCAGCGCTGTAATAATTTTGGTACTATGCTGCTCAGTTCTGTCACAGAATGTATTGCAGTTAAGGAGATAATATTGAGCCTGTGATCCATGTAGCTGACTAAACGCTCTTCATTGTTGTTAATTGGCATTTAATACCGCTGGCCATTGAAATTCAATTTAGAGTAACCGTGCCGGCTTGCTACAAATTCCAGTGGGCTGGATGTGACTCTCACACTTTCATCAATACAGCTGAAGGCTTTGATCAGGTTTTGATGGCACTAATATGCAAGCCTGCAGTTGCGCCTTGCAGTCAGGACCTTGGTAACTTTGAAATGCTAACACTGAGCAAATAAAAGGAGTGCTTTGTACTGACACAGCGCAGCGCTTCCCAGCTCCCCGTCAAGCTGACCGTTTAACTCACTGCCGGTCTTGTGCAACAGCTGAGATACTGGGGTAAAAACGAAAAGGATGAGACCGCCAGCATGCTGAGAACGGTGGGGAACAAGACGTCTGCCGTCATTCAGGGGTTAAAGGGTAGCAGCATGTATTACATCACCGTGAGAGCCTACAACACGGCAGGGACGGGGCCCGTCAGCATCGCGGTGAATGTCACCACCAAGAAACCGCGTAAGCCACATGTTATGCCGCGGTATCTGCATACGATAACACTAATAAATGCTAATAGAGTTCACTGATGATCTACGATAATGCTAATAAAGTTCATTGACAGTCTATCAAGTTAGATGTTAATTGTTCTTTAAATGTTCTACTAATGACTATTTATTTAGACAAAGGTTCCCCAATTCCAGTCCTGGAGGGTAAGTCTGCACCACAGTTTGCAGATTTCCCAGCTCAAAAACACTTTATTCAGCTCACCAACCGTTTAGCAGGTGTGTTTGAGCAGGGATAGCTGAAAAGTATGTCGCAGACTGGCCCCCCAGGACCAGAATTGGGAAACCCTGATTTAGGATTTTGTAAACCACAGAGGGCCTGTAATTTTATTTTGTAATAACTTATGTGGTAAACATTAATACAGAAAATGTTTTTTTTTCCCTCGGAATCGTACTATAGCCCCAAGCCAAGCACCTCTGAAAGTCATGTGGAATGCATCAAATTCCAAGATCATCTTGAACTGGGAGCATGTCAAAGCTCTTGAGAATGAATCAGAAGTTACTGGATACAAAGTAAGACCTTACACCACAGACCTGACTCAAGCGTTTCCAATGTCACAGCTGTCATGACACGCTTGCAAAATGTAACAACTGACTTGTTTGACATCTCCCAAGGTGCTATATAAGCGCAACAGGCACAGCAGGCCTGATGTCATGGAGACCAACACCACATCAGTGGAGCTCTCCCTGCCTGTAGATGAGGAATACATCATCCAGATCAAACCATTCGGTGAAGGAGGAGAAGGGAGCAGCAGCCGACAGATCACTATCCCCAGAATATCAGGTATCTGTGCAAGTAGCACATACCATACATATGACCCCTGTCAAACGTATAGTTGGAGAAGTATGTATATAAGGTGGGAAAAGTATACAAATAAATTCCTTCTAAAGAGAAGCAAAACTACCTTTAATCCATCCATCCATCCATCCATTTTCCAAACCGCTTATCCTACTGGGTCGCGGGGGGTCCGGAGCCTATTCCGGAAGCAATGGGCACGAGGCAGGGAACAACCCAGGATGGAGGGCCAGCCCATCACAGGGCACACTCACACATGCACACCTATGGGCAATTTAGCAAGTCCAATCAGCCTCAGCATGTTTTTGGACTGTGGGGGGAAACCGGAGTACCCGGAGGAAACCCCACGACGACATGGGGAGAACATGCAAACTCCACACACATGAGACCCAGGCGGAGACTCGAACCCGGGTCCCAGAGGTGTGAGGCAACAATGCTAACCACTGCACCACCATGCCACTCCCTACCTTTAATCATCATTTAAAAATCAACTTGTGCCCGTCAGACTCACTGGCCCCCTCTGTTGACATATTAGTGAATTGCAGCACTTCCATGTTAATTCTGTTACATGAATGCAGCTCTGTTCGCTTAGAAATACCCTTGTAAATAAACGTGCAAAGCATTTCAAGTACTTTAATAAATGCTTATTTAAATAGAGGCAGGTGATGCTGTTATAATCGTGACCAGCAGGGCTGTATCTGTAGAGTAGAAGTTGCACAGCCTTGTTTACCAGCACTTTTGCCAGATGCTCCAGTTTCCCTCATCCCAAAGATAGACCATTTAACCCAGGAGCTATGATTCATGTGTCGTGAGATTTCTCCATGGGTGCAGTCCCCTGCAGTGCAGTTCAGGAGCTGGCTTTCCGCACTGTGCTTCTGGGATGAGGTCTAGTCACTGCTGACTCATAGTAGATCTCCATGACAATCGGCCTAGATGAGTACAGAGAGCTAAAAACTGATCATTCTCAAAATTAATTACTAAAAATAAATTGCTCCACGGACTAATTCGTTCACTTTGATTATATTTCAGGTCCAAAAGCCATTGGTTCCGCCTCCAAGGTGTCCACCTTATCAGCCCTGAGTACAATAGCATTGTCTTTCACAGCAAGGACATCTTTATGACGAACAATATCCGGAGAACTGTTCCGTTGACAAGGAGGCGATTTAAAGACCTTAAAAACATAAGAATAAATAAATCAATAAACCTGAAAACATATGAGCGGCCACCAGCTACACTCCGTGGTGTATAGAAGCTCATTAGTATATGCGATAGAAGCAGGAGGACACACCTGAAAATATGGTATCCAGTGAGGGGAGCAGCAGGCTCCGCCCTCAAAGTGTCATTTAAGAAGCTGGGACGTCTGCCGAAGTCTTGAATATTGTTACCAAAGCAGCTTTCATTAAAAGAGAAAAAAAAGTTCTTATATGCATATTTTGTATCAGATGCTGGGCTTTTTACAGATTTCTTTAAACATACCTACAGATTTGCTCTGTTCCAGTGAAACTAGGATGTACAACATGTAGGTGCATGTCAACTCCAAGAGGAACCGTTTCTTTCGTGGGAAAAGGATAAACCTTTCTGTCTGGTTCAAAGAACCCCTTCGACATCCGAAGCCATTGACATCTGAGGGCACCAGCCATCTGTACAGCGGTCACAGTGAACAAAGGCCACGGCCGCACCGCCGTGTTTGAAGACCATGCTCCAGTTGAATTTTCGAGCGCTGACGTGAACACATCACGTGGCATGTAGCACGCATATGACACGTGACAAACGCATTCCAGACTCTCATGCGGTCTGTCTTCACATATACCCACAACTGTGAGAACTGAGGAAGGAAAGGTCTCTTCTTGTCTGACCTCCATCGCACACGGTGAGCCCACTTGGAAGATTACACACCTTAAGAGGATTTCATTCGTCGAATTCGCTGCCCCACCGTTCCTTAAGTGGAGTTCCCGGTGCCCTGTCTTTGGTTTCACCCTCTCTGCTACTAGTCTGTTGTTAGAGCAATGCTCTTCCTTATGTGTGCCTCATATGCTCCGAATTCTCAGGTCTTTTAAGAGCCTTAAGTAATATCCTATATATATATATATATATACACACACACTGTATATACATAAATGTACATACACACACGCATATGTGTGTGTGTATGTGTATATATATATATATATATATATATATATATATATATATATATATATATACACATAAATGTACATACACACACGTATATGTGTATATATATATATATCTGTGTGTGTGTCTGTGTGTGTATATATGTATGTATGTATGTATGTATGTATATAATGACACCACTAGTTCAGATGGGTTATTAAAGGTGACTAGCTGTCATCGTTGAGTTTAAGCAATCATTCTGCAAACATTCACATCACTCATGAAGGGGGGGGGGTCTCTGGATTAGTTTCGGTTAGTTTACATGTGACCTGGACATGCAGAAAGATGCACAGGCTGATCTTTAACAGGTGGAATGTTGCTGATGCCACTTTTCAGTTAGTCCTCTGATGCTATGTAGAACTGCTACAGTACAGTATGTAGCTTGTAATCCAGTGAAAAAAATGCAGGTAGTTCTTAGTCAAAAGGGACATATAGGTTAGTATGTCTGTTCGATACCTGGCATTAAATAAATGTATAGTATCCTTTTTTGTATTCTTCAGTTTCTTTATATTGAAAATACTTTCTTATGGTCTCTTTCTGAAAAATCTGAAATAATGGTAAACATTTCATACTGTAGCTAAATGTTGTTCCGCATGACATTGTTGGCTCTATCCGCATCCTGATGAAACAGCGTGCAACCATCCATCGCAGCCATGGTAACTGCAGCGTGCAACCATCCTTCGCAGCCATGGTAACCGCAGCGTGCAACCATCCTTCGCGGCCATGGTAACCGCAGCGTGCAACCATCCTTCGCAGCCATGGTAACCGCAGCGTGCAACCATCCTTCGCAGCCATGGTAACCAGACATAACTTCCTTCCTTACGCCAGTTCTCACTACTAACGGGTCATTCTTTAAAATTTCCTGGTCTTTTCAAACAAATCAGTTTTATGTGTGTTGTTGTCCTTATTGTGGGTTGTTTATACTGAGTTAATAAATAAATTTAATTTATAAACCCGTGTGATTTACCTGTTGTTCACGGCATGATCAGTTCACATGATCAGTAATCGGTACTCAGTGCTTCCCTCGTTGGTTTCCTGAGATCATGACTTTGAATGCAGACATTCAGCACAAACTGTGACGGTATGGAGGTTGTGACCCCTTTGTACTTATTGTATGACTCTACTGTTGTTGCCTAAATACGATATAAATAGATTAATTGCAGTAAAGTTCATGCCAATCAAGCAAATAATTATTTCAATAATAAAAATTTTATGTAGGTTCTTCAGGGGGATTAGGCTACCTGCTTATCACACCCAGTAAAGACAAATGTTGCCAACATGAAAGTTTATAGAGGGAATGCAATCTGGAGGTAGTAATCTTCAAGTCAACATAGATCTCAGTGAAACCCAGAGTATTTATATTAAGATTATTCTGCCTGTTCTGAGACCGATACTTTAAGAAAACAGCTTATGTTTGAGCAGCAAGCCGGTATCTCTTATCTTTAGAGGCAGGCTGAGATGATACAGTGACCAAAGCTGCAAATCCCTGAAGTAAATAATACCAATAAGGTGTTTAAAAAACGTATTTTGCATATTTTGAACTTATAAGTTCATGCAAGAGGTAAAAGCAAAGTCACTTGAAATTCTATCACACAGACATATTGTCAGTAACAAGATTATTAAACACATAAATCCACTACAAATAAATAACAATTTGCATGGATCTGTGATGTCTTCCAAGATGATAATTTGTCCCAAGAAATATTAGTTCTCTCAATCTACTAGGGGTGTCAGAAGCATTTTGAATGTGGGGGGGACACACTGGCATAAAACTAATATTTTATGTTAAATGTGGGGGGTCCAAATGAATAATTATGAAATGTGAGGAGGACACGTCCCCCTCAGATTTAACGGCGGCGAGGCCCATGCAACCCAGCATCCAATAAACTACCAGTAATAGATAATCTGTCGATCGGTTTTGCATTTCTTGACTGATGTGCATCAGTCTATTACGGGTGCACTATCCTCGCTTATCAGCAATTTTAGTCTGTCATTGTCCCCCTTTCCGAAAAGTTACAGAAAGATAGATCATTGAATAATCTCTAAGTAGAAGCTTTGTCACCTATTTCAGATATGCGTTGCCTATTCATACATTCTGGCACTTTTCACTATATAGACTGTGTAAGGTCACTGACGGGACCTTCAGCGTGCATTCCAGCAGCATGAAGGTGGTACTCTTTCTTTTGATCTAGTCTTTTTTTCCATCTAATTTTTCATCTGTGGATGTATTCCCTGATGACCATCCTGTGTGAAAAATCTAAGTACACCAGTTCAGAAGTTGGTAAACTCCCCATGTTTACAATAGCTATTTAAAACAGCCACATTCCTTCCTCAAACCCATTAAGCGCTATTTCTCTCCATCTCCCTTGGCCTGATTGAAGACAGCGAGCTGCACCCCAAATCGGACAAAGCTTTACTGAACAAAGTAATCTGCAGTGGAAGAGCCCTCGACGAATAGCCCGTCTGTGTATGTGTGTCTAAATCATGGCACTGTCAGGTCTGACAAATAGTCAGCGGCGGTGAACTTGTCTGCTTGCAAGGCCTGAAAACGCACTCGGAGCTCCGGCTGTCCCACCGTTACAGTCCCCAGAGAAAGAGAAATTGCACCATGCCTGACCAGTGCCCTGAAGGAACTCTCACGCCAGACAAAGTGTAAGAGAACAATAATGGAAAAATTCCATAGGACACGTCAGGTAAGAGAACATAGTGCTCTGAAAAGAGGGAATGGGGAGCTAGCAGTCGCAGCCATACCTCATAGTGCTAACAGTGGAAAACAGCTACTCTTAAACATCGTCTTTTTGCACGTTAATTGAAAAACAAGCATGCAGAACTATGGCTCTACTGTATGGTGGAGACACAATCGGATTTAAAGATACGCAAACCAACTGCATATATAATCAGGGAAATTCAGCCATGCAGAAACCCAATATAAAAGAAGAAAACTCAAAACTCCAGCAGGTGGCGCTAGCATAAGTTGCATCATCTCCTGTCAATGAAAACATCCATCCATCCATCCATTTTCCAAACCGCTTATCTTACTGGGTCACGGGGGGTCCGGAGCCTATCCCAGAAGCAATGGGCACAAGACAGGGAACAACCCAGGATGGGGGGCCAGCCCATCGCAGGGCACATTCACACACCATTCACTCACACAGGCACACCTATGGGCAATTTAGCAACTCCGATCAGCCTCAGCATGTTTTTGGACTGTGGGGGGAAACCGCAGTAAACCCCACGACGACATGGGAAGAACATGCGAACTCCACACACATGTAACCCAGGCGGAGATTCGAACCCAGGTCCCAAAGGTGTGAGGCAACAGTGCTAACCACTGCACCACCATGCCGTAATTTCACTGATACTTATTTTAACCTCATTTTGAACTCTCCAGTACAACAAATAATAAAAGGCAACCATTTAATTAAAATTTATATATTTGACATCATTCACACAACTGTATACTGTTCTGTTATTTCAAAATTAATATGTAACAAATAGAACATGTCAAACCTCAAACCTGTGAACTGTTGACAGTTTTTTTTTTTTTGGCATAATACTTGAGTCCATTAGGGTTAGACTTTTCCATTTCTTTTATTATCTATGTTACAAAGCTAGACTATGCAGGGATTTGAACAAAACACCCAATCACATTATCATAGACTCTCATATGGTTGAATTAAAATAAATTGAAGGACAGAAAAACATCAGATCTTACTCAAATGGAGACAATTATTAATGTATGCAAGTATGTATTTATTTATTCCACTTAGACTCAATGCAAATACAGAAAACACACACCACCAAGCACTAGGGGGCGATGTAGAGAAAGTGGACTCTCTTAGAAGATAGGAGGACTGTCAGAGAAGACAGCACTTCTAATAGCTGTGCACAGAGCCGTGAGGGTCGCATTTGGATTCACTCAAATCTACTGTCTCTTTTTTGTAGGTAAACAACTGTTTTAATCCAAATTCACTGAGGTCTGGCCACTATCATGTAAACCCGACATACTGTGTAGCAAACCATGTGGGGACATCTCGTAACTGTCAGCAATGATACGCGCTGCTCGCCCATCATCACACCCTGTGGCATTTAACCTGGCCTAGTCTCCACGTATGAAATTGTTCCATCTATCTTCAAAAGCCAAAGCAGGTGCTCTAATCCACTGGCGGAAGCAAAAGTGCTAAAGAGCCTTTCAACAGCTATCCAGGTTCAATTGAGCTGATAACAAGAGGCCCTTTCACAAATGCACCACCAGGAAATCTCCAAACTCTCACACCGTCTCTTCCGCAGCCTATTCTGCCAAGGCGGCAGCAACTCAGGTAGCTAAGCAACTGATTCCGTACTGTAACAGAACCAGCCACCAACAACTGATTTAAATGAGCCAGAGGAACGTTCACTGGACAAAATGCAGCTCAATATACCCAGGAATCAATTTCCCTACAAGTCAATAGTTTCATAAAAGGAACCTCACCAGCATCATGATACAAAGAAAAACCAGACGATATGTCAGCAAGCAGAGGGGACAGTATTGCAGGTGGGGGTGCGGGGTGGATAATTCTGGGCCATGAGGAAAGCTTGATGCACCGAGGTTGACTGAAAGGTACCCTACGTTTGCATAAATGAGTAGAATAACATTTTATTTACTTGGAAGGGCCCTAACTTTACTCGTGAAGCAAAACTGTTGCTATTATAAAATAACCCAGAGAAATAGACCTGCTGTTTTTATTTAAGCGAATAAAACTCATTACAGTTATGAGGTGGATAATGATTAAGTGAAACCTAGTTAAACAAATCATTCAGTGGAATGTCTGTCTGCTCTGCAAGTGCTTTCATTGTTAGCCACATGTATATATTTCGCTTAGCTAATTGATGTAAACAACCGTGTCTGTGAGGTAATTAAATTTATTTGCTTGCACAAATTCAAGTAGGTATTTCAATAATACCTTAGGTTAGCCTCCGCTCTTATCCCACCCACTACTAATTGTTGTATTTTATGCAGACAGTAAAACTACAGAGAAAATAAAATTCCATTTACCATTTCAATTCAAATGCTTAAAATAATGAACTCACTTTGATCTCAGTGGCTATCACTATGCATTTTCAGGTACATATATTTAATGCAAAATAAAGCTCCCATGTTTTCAAAACAAGCCAGTGTCCAGTCATAGAGAGGGGAAGAATCCCAGGCACGTTTCTCAAGAGACAACAAACAAAGGTAGAATCTGAGACATCTGTACAGTATCATTGCTGACAGTGATGCAAGCAAGTGCCTTGACAGCAGTAAAAGGCTCCAGTGTTATTTGACCAAAACATAGGAATCAATAGCTAATTAGATTAGTTGTTTCAAAAAGAGAAATACAATTCAATAGCATGTAATATGAGTCCGTAGTGTATTCCCTTTCCCGGTTAAGCGCCACAGAATGAGAGGACAAGGAGGAGGGGAGGAAGAGGTGATTTTGCAATCTGAAACCGGTTGTGAATATGCTTATGTGAATGTTCATTGTCAGTACTTAGAAATCCCAAACCAGCAGGATCGTTTCCCATGTAAATTTTCCCATGGTTTAAAATCTGACAAAAAGGTTATTTAATATTACAATGATACCACCAAAATGAGCCAGGTTTATTGCAACCAGTGATACTGCAGCCAAATTTAGAACAAAGTGTGTGTTCTCTGTACATCTTTTAAAGTCACAATTCAGACTGTGTATGTACAAATGTTAGTAGAAGTGGTTATGTTTGTACTAAGTTTAGATACACAGCAACTGCAGGGCCGTGGGTCCTGAGCACAGGCGAAGAAATATGTACTTCTGGGTGACATGAGAGCGACTTGGAGGTCCCTCTTAAAACTGCTGACTCCTCTTTCCCACCAACTTACAGCACGGATGGTGCAAACGCCCAATGTGCTGTGACTCCTGGTGTTATCACTATGCACAATGAATAAGCAGGAGACAATGTGATGCTTTTCAGGGAAAGAAACCCTAGGACTCATTCTCTCTTATAAATACCATTTCCAAATTCACACATCGCAGTGTAAAACTAATGAGAATCAGCTAAGGAAAACTGACTAAGGTACTGTCTAAAAATGTTAAGGACAGGATGCACAATGGACTGCGATAAAAGACAATGAATATCCAAGATGTGGGTAGAGGGGAAGGAGATGGGGACTGAGAGAGGGACCCAGATGCAACCACATCCAAAAAAAACCAGTCTTCAGGTTCCTCCTTTCAGTGGCTGTGTGGCTCTGCCTTGAGTCTCAGATTATACAGAAAAACTCAGCGCTAAGTCATCTTGTCACAAGCTCAGCCCTGCCTTGCTGATGTCTGATGTGATCTTCTACTGGTATAGCTGCCGCAACCTTATTTTTCTGTGAGCCTGTCCAGGCAGAGAAGCGTCAGGAGTACCCACACCAACTGCCACCTAAGGAATATGCATCGCTGCTCTTCTATCAGCCAGGTTTTGTTTTGAAGACCTTCTCAGGATTTTCTATCATACATGCATACAGGTATGCAAATCTAATTTGGTACATACATTTTTTTTAACCGCTGACAAGCAAATACTGGACATAAATTATCAAAAATGTTTCAAAAGCAAACAGGATTGTTGTCAAATTGATGACAGCAAGCATCAAAGCTAGCTGCTAATGAGACTCCCATATTACCAAGCACCCATTTGGGACACTATTCCCATGCTTCATGCATGATGTCAGCCTGGATGAAGCAGATGGATGTGAGATAACTGTCATATTCATCCATATAGTCACCCCCCATGATAGGGCTAAGAGATAGATAACTTTTCAAGCATCCTTAAAGAAAAATATGAAAGCTACGTCACTGAAGAATTCAAGAATAGATTTTCCCAACCCAATTCGGTCATTTCGCTATAACAGGATAATTCATTATTCAGCTGAGACCATGTACAATACTAAGGCTAAACAGGCTAAGGCCAAACAATCTTTAATCAGTGAGGCCTACAAGATAAAATGGAAGCAGTTGAGTGTCTCTGTCAGAAGGTTGGCAGATCCGGGCAGGACTCCATTCCCAGTCTAATCCTGATAGCAGTCAAATTGACAAGAGTAAAGGCGTATTTGCATCTCAAATGTGGGTAAGATTTCTGAAGGGCTGAAAACGTATAGGCTGTTCAAGAAGACTTGTAGAGTAAGCACCCCTTGAACAAGTGTAGAACACGCTGAGCTGAATGTAGGTTTGGGCTTGCAGGGGAGAGCTAAAGTGTCTTTCACGCAGTCCTGCAGTCGCTTTTGGCAGGGGAGGGAAGGAGAGGAAATATTTTCAGCTGGGTCAAAGATGAGTGATTTCTGGGTGCAGGTTTTTTTTTTTTGACTTGGTGCAATCCTCTTCGGAGGGCACAGCAGAGAGTGGAGGGTGTTGTATGATGTTGGATAAACCGCGGCAGCGTCTGAGTGGTTGCGAACCAGGCTCCATTCCTGTCTCCATTCCTGGGAGCCCATCTGGCATAGGTGCCAGCGATCAGGACTGCAGGAGAGGAACACACACATACCTCTGTCTTACACAACAGGAGCTACCCAAACCTCTGCCTGTACCTCTTCTGGGTTTGAAAGGACAGACATTTCTATGTATGTTTTAGAAGTCATATTGGTCAATGTTTTTAAAGTAATTGTCTGATTTTTTTTGGACCAAGTGAAATAAATGACATTTGAAGTTGGCGGATGCAAACTGTGTTGGCATACCTCAGATTTCGTTCGTTTCTCTTCAGCAGAAGATTCTGTTTCCCTGACAACTACAGCCTTAGTTACCAGCATGTCAGGGTGCTGCTGCTTGGCTTCCTGTATTGCAATGGCGAGGGCCTAAGGTAAAAAGTCAGGTAATGCTATGAACATACTAGAGCAACTGTCCACTTGTGGCACACCAAGCATGAACCATGGTCTATGGGTAAACACTAAGGTGACCACATTTAGACACAAAAGCCAGCAGTGGGAGGTAAAACACTTTCAGTTAGTTGTGGTTTTGACAGGTGTTGGTCTTTTTTAAAAAAAGGCAGGGTAATTGGATGGGATGGGAGAAATGGAGGGGGGCCAATGTCATGTGACAAGACGACTGACTCAACTTCATTGTGCCATACTGATCACCATTATATAAGACTTCTAGCATTTCTATGTCATATGCTTCTATTCAACAACTCTTCCAAAGGACATCTTACATGCTCCTTATCAGTCAATCTCCAAAGTTTGTTTAAGAAAATCTCACCTGATCCTGGTCCACATCATCATCTCCCGTGATGATAATTCTCTTCTCAATCCTAGTCTCTGAGTAGCCCCCTTTCACTGTCTAGAGCACAAAATATAAAATCGAAACAGCTGCATAGTTAGCAAAAATGGCATCACATTAAATGGACTGTACAATCAAAGTAAAGATAAATTTGGACTTTAAATTTCCACTTTGCACTGCAAAGTCTCTTTATTGTCGATAAACCCAGAATTGAATCCATGCAGCAAATGTCCCAATCCCCAAAGCACCCATGTCACCTGTCCGTGAATTATTAACGAGGACACAAGCAGTCGTTACCTTGGTAACATGAGTCGTGGTTGCTGAGGTAACATTTTCTGCGGCGATCGTGAGAGGGGACACCGTGGCCTCCCGTCCCACAGCACTTGACTTTATCTGCAGAAGGGTCAACTTTGTTGAGTCACACTATTAAAAACTTTCATGTTAAATAGTGGTTTTAGCATTGCATACTCACTTAAACAAGTTCTGCTTTAACCAAAGGTCTGTTTATAACTAATTTGATTTACAAAAAAAAAGTTGTACATTTATTACGACTCACAAAGATACCAAAGTTTAAATTTGACTGAAGTATGAAGTTTGAGAAAACCGTAAAAGTACGCCTCAAAAGTATATATTCACTAAGTCACTTTGCACGACTCCCACTCTGTCATGCAAAAAAAAATATTAGAAATGAAAGCTTATGGAGTGTGCACCTGTTTTTCTGTGTGTGTGCGTGTGTGTGTGTGTGTGTGTGTGTGTGTGTGTGCACAGGCAGTATTGCACTTACAGGGGAAACACACTTAAAACTAGGGGAATGTGGCTCTTTCCCTCTACTCACGCCGTGGCTCTGCAAGAACAACACAACCAAATATGTTACAAGACACCCATCTAGTGGTTACACAAGCTATTGCAAGTAAATTCCTTAAAACATCTGCTTGTCAATCACTGATCATCTTTTACTTTTCTTCCTTTTCATTCCCTTTTATAACCTGGATGATATCTAAATAACTGTATCACTGCATCATTCGCATGACATTTTGTATGTTGGCGACTGTAGTTGTAACCCGATGCTAAAACTAGATAAAATGTAAATTTTTGTTACTTGTTAAACTATTATTCAATATTATATACTAATATCAGATATTATTCAATATTATTATAATATTTATACTGTTTACTTGTGAAATTAATATATATTGTTTTCCTTAAAAGTAATAGCTAAAATATCGGATTATTTACACTCACCTGATACGGGAAAGCCAGTCAGCAGCCAGAGCGAGGGCCAAGGGAAGAGCGTGAAAAAAAAATCAGAAAACGAGAGGTGAGAGAATGAAGAATCGCAGTAGTGAGCGACTGAGATTTCGATGTAATTCGTTACCAGTACACCGGCTTACGTATTTAATATCATCACCATCCTTTTAAATTTTTCCAACTTGGAAACTGCGACAGGAATAACGGAAGAAACTTGGTGTAGGGCAAAATTCGGCGAGGGGTTTATTCATCGAGCGACCGGTTCCCATGTATGCCTCAGGCTAAGCTAGTCGCCCATGCTAGATAGTCATGGCAGGGGCTTCGGTTAAGCACTGTGCTGTCTGTGAACGACGAAGATGATCAGCGGGCGGTTTAGGTGCACGAACCTCCAGGCTGGTGTTTCCCTGTCGGCGAAGGAGAGACATCCCGGACTCCTCAGCAAATGCCGAGTGAGTTTTTTCTTCCCGGAGCGAAACAGGCGAACTGTTTCAGGCCACCACGCGACCCAGTAACGAAACAGGTCTGCATCTCTTTTTGGTGAGAGTACCCCTTTTTATTTAAGGTATTGCCGACCATAGATTTAATTTTAATAAGAAATGTGATTTATGTATAGTATTCTCAGAGTGGTTTTCTTTTGTGAGAAGCCTGCTCTTACAGACATTTTAGTTGCTTCTTGGCTAAGGCATTTTGGATGCAACAAGGATCATTCACGAAACCCGATTTGACCCTAAATACCTTTACGTACTGATTCCTTATATTTCTAGTAAATAGTTAATATTTTTGGATTTACGTGGTGGTAATTATTTTTGTTGTTTGCAAGCGTTTGTTGATCCAGTTGGGTATGACTTAGGGTGATGAAGCCTACTTGTCATTTAACAGTTTAAACCTAAATGGTGTGTGTTTAGTGTAAACTTACAGGTAAGCTAACATACCATTTTGACAGTGCATTTTAACGTTCTTGAGGGCCGCTATAAATAACATAGACCCTTAATTTAAAACTAATTAAAGAACTTGGTGTAACGCCCTTTGACATTAACAGCCATTATGGGGCGCTACATAGTTAACAGGGAGCATTGCATTCAAGGTATCCCCAGCCCTGTGCTGTATTCTGCTTGGGACAGGCTACAGGCTAGTACAGTCATGGATGGATGGAGATTTAAGAATGTATTGTTCATGCTAGTAATTTAGCAAAGACCATCTTATTTGGTGGCGGGTCCATTTTATTAAATTCTGGCAAACTGATTCAATTATTGAAATTTTAATGAATGTTATTGCTCTGATGTAAGCATGCTCCCACTGCGTACTGCAAAGATGCGTCATTCAGCACTCGCATGCCAAATAGCTGGTGATGGACAAAATTATTCTTTGTGAACCATTTGCTGTATTTTTTTGACCCCACTAGATGGTATTTTTTGTTCAAAAAAGCCACAAAGTATGGCACAAAGTATGGCACAAAGCAAACGAGAGCACCATCTACTAGGGTACAGCAAAATACAGCATGAAGCATCACTTTGTCCATTACTACAAAGAGCAGAATCATAGGCTAAAAAAATGAAAACCACTTGCCAGGTCATTTATTGACTCCAGAGGCTGTGCGACGCTGGGGCTGGACACTTGGGACTCCTGCAAGCTGCTGCCCTCTTGCACCTACCACACACAGATAAACGTCACACTGAGCACCACAACCACACAAATCGGCTCCCTAGAGATACCAAACTGCTTCCTGCAAACTGTCGTTTAGTGTGAGAGTACAGCAGAGATCATACTTGTGTATCACAGATGAGAGCTGGTAATTAAATCTTAACTTTGGAATTGTAGAGAAGCTTTATGAAATGTGCCTGTAATTAACCAAAGTGACCAGGTGTTCCGTTTTTCTTTATTAATTTCCGGTCAATTAACAATCAACAATACTATCTGTTCATATTGCAGCAAAATACAGCGTATTGTCAGCCTGCAGTCTAATACCTAAGTAGGACTGATCTTAATTAATCAATTTTAAACAAATAGATATTTAATTTAGCTTGGCATTGAAAGCATAATGAAGATTAAAGCCAGAATTATTAAATTATGTAAGCTATTATTATTCATGGTATAAGCCTCAATCTTATCACAATCTGTCTATCCAGCTTCATCGTTTAGTTATTAATGTTCTTGAATAAAAATATTTCCCATCTACATTTATATGGTAATTCACAGCTGTTTGTTCGTTATTTAACTCTCAGCTATGACTGAACTGTGACTCACCTGTTCTGAACTTTCCATTCCGTCAGCAGAAACGTCAAATTCACTGCCCGGCACCCCTGCCTGGGGTTCAGTCCGCCTCAATGATTTTGCTGTGCTTATAGCAGTGGGGTCTTTTTTGGCAACAGGGGGCTGGGAGGGGGGGGGAAGCAAAACTATGGATCAGAACCGAACTACATTATCTTGTCCAGTTTAAATCCAAAGTACTACCATACATATTTGCTGGGGAAGAAAGCCCTTAATATCAGGACGACTCAAGGGCACCCATCCACTTTCAATAATCATTCATCCAGCGATGTGTCACAGTCAGCATGAGGCATATCCTAGGGATCGAGATGTATAAGATGGGGAGCATCTGACAGGACAGTAGCCAGTCGCAGGAAACACGCTGTAGATGTTAATTTACAGATTACAATACAACTTTCTAAATGTCTCTTTGTAGTGTGGGAGAAACATGGAATCCCTGAAGAAGAACTATGCAAACATGGGTTGCACATGTTAACTCCACACATACACGTTGGTATTCATTTCTTTATGGAGACCATTCATTCTTGTCTGTGGGCATGACCGTAATCCCAATAATGATAACCTTAATGCACAGAGCCTGGTAGCCCGATCCTTGTAGGTAACCATGTTACCACAGGACTACATCTTGGGTCAAGTACATAATTAACCATAATGACAACTCCCTAAAAATCGTCTGTTATATACAGAGTATTATTTATCAATCCATCCATCATCTAACGCTCATCCTGATCAGAGTCACAAGGAGTTATTTCAGTGCCACAAAATGTTTAAATACTGAATGCAATAAGTAAAAGTACAGTGAAAACAGGGTTGGTTAGGGGGTCAAAACAGGCAGATTTGTATCGTTTACATTTACAGTATTGTATAAATACTGTATGTTAACAAAACAGTATTTTGAGAACACTATAACACCCTCTTCAAGGGTAGGAAACAATCATTTAATGCACACGTAAAAAAAACTCATTAGTCTACTTTAAATAATGAAATTATTTGTTTTACAAAATCAAATCTGTCTTAGCATGACGACATCAAAAGCTTGACAACTTAAGGAATGTGTAACAAAAACAAACAGGATGTATTAAAAATGAATGTATAAAAATAGGATGAAAAAATATGTAGTTTAAAATGGTATGCACAAGTAATTTTTTTAAAAGTCAATAAACAAAGAAAATAAATAAATTTGTGCTTCTTCTTGGGGGAGGGGGGGATGGTTCAACGAAAAAGTGCAGAATGGATCCAGATTACGAAGATCATTGGCACGGATGGTCCTAGGCTTGAAGCAACACTGCTGAAGAGTCTACCTCATGGGGCATGGATTCTTCAGGATGCATGTCTTCAGTTGGGGATCTGTCCTGCATGCCCATGAGACGGGCTGAGTAGAAGCGTGATGTCTCCTCAAAGTCCTCCCGGCCGACATCAGGGAGGTGCTCCCTCTCCCCAAGCTCAGTCATACCCCGGGAGAACTCCTCTACACCTGAGTGGAGGTCCATGACGACAGTGAAGTCAACCTCGGCCTCCAGACTGGATGTGGAGCTGACTGTAATGCTGGAGCACTTGCGCTCAATGCCTAGGTGGGTCTCCTTCATGTAGAGCGTCTCACGCTCCTGATCATCTTCCGAGGCGGAGCCTGGCCTTCTCTCCCAGGGCTCTCTCTGGACAAGGACAAAGTGACACAGAGAGTCCAAAGACCAGGTCAAATATCTGACCTAGCAGCTGTTCAGAGATGATCAGGGAACAAGAAATGGCAACGAACAACAAACAGGGCTTAGTCCTCTGAGTACAAAAGCCCATAATTGGTTTCACCCATCCTTGTGGACTCTTCATAACATCTGTTTTTCAAGTTGTTAATCCATGAGACATATACAAAGGGCGAACGTTACATCACCCTGCTGTGAAGGCACAATGTACATTCAGTGAGGAGAGAATAAATGAGGTCTTATTGAGAATAGTGATGAGATGCAACAAATGGCACAAGACTGCTTCTATCTTCCTGTACATCAAGGAGAAAAGGGGTTTCATATGATAAGAAACGTGCATACATTCAATTTGTAGGGCATGTTTTTTTTTAAAAAAAAAAAACTGTTTTAGAAAAGGTTCTTAGACGTTCCTAAAAATGAGCTATAATCGTCAATGATGGTTAAGAGATGATGCATGCAAGACGAGTAGAGTACTTTTCATCATGCAAATGGTGAGATCGACAAGGAGGAAACTGACAGAACACTGGGAGCTTGCAGGAAGTACATCAGGTATAAAGATGGTCAAGCATGTGTTCAGACAATGATATGATGGTGTAGTGAGGGAGGGAAAGGATGGGTATGAGTTTATGCTCTTAAGATTCAAGGAAAAATGAGAAACCTGCACTTCATCTAGAGGTTCTTCATGAATGGCGGGAGTAGAGGGGGGGTCCTGCAAAAGGAGAAGGAAAAAGCGTCCCAGAGTTACTCTAAGCTCCAGCACATTAACCGAGGCTGAGGGTGAGAATCGACAAGCTTCCTGCTACTGCTGATGTGCACAGGGGATTTGCTACTAGAAGACAGGACAAGCATGCTTGGTTTAATGATGATATGACTGTATAATGGTACTGTACCCAGACTCCGAACAACTCCAGCCGCAACTTCCCAAATCCAAAATGATTCTGACAGTAGATCAAACAGAATCATGATTCATAATATCAGTATCAAACCCAGTAACATACCTTGACCTACTTTCAAGACCATACGTAGTACATGCAAATTGAACATTTACTTAGGCAAACTAAACAACAAGACCCTAACTACTATCCAGATGAATGTGTCCGGCTAATAGTTGGGTGAATACAATTCACGAGATCGGTTTACATCAGAAAACTACATGTTGACATGATTGGTAGGGAATCACAAAAAATACCTTTACATTCTGTATCAAGTCCACAAATGAATCGTGCTACACTAAACATATTTAAACAGGGTGACTTGGTGACACAGAAACATGAGTCTACTTCTGTTTCTCAACCATGAAAGACCCGCTTTTTCAATGCAGCTGCACTAAACAGCAACACACACTGGGCACCAAGAATGGAGCTATTTGTCTCATAATTTGTCTTATACCCACATGCTTATTCTAACCCTGGGCTGCACCACTAAATAGAAAGAAAAAAAAAAAAACTCTAGTCTATTACAAGATCATTAACGTCTGTTTTTATCTTATCCTCTATGAAATATGACCCACGTACCATATCTTCACGAAAAGGAAGAAGGCGATTTTAGCAGCTTGTTCTTCTTTTAGCTGTTAATAACTTGAATTCACTGTGTCGGATTTGCTTGTTGGTTAATTTTGGCATAAATGCATGTCATGCATAAATCCGTGGCATAAACCACCCCCCACAAGAATATACAACATAACCATCTATTGTTTTCTGGCACATTCATCCCATGATGCACTAGTGCTGAAGCATGCGACAATCACAGCCTATTCAGACCATCTATATACACGCAAAGCATAAGTCAGAACCATCCTCTGCTTATGCAGCTCGAGCTCAGAGTACAGCAAAGGGATTAGGTCAGGATGACCTCACAGCCATGGCAACGGGCAGAAGTCTTTATTTCCTTGCAGCCCTCAAGGAACATGAAGACTAAATAAGTACTTGTCAAAGGAGGAGCCGAAAGGAAAGAAAACTTCGATTGGGGTGAGTGGAAGGGGAGACAACGCCAAATGCCAAAGCATGGTAACTGGATCGCTAAAAGACGTGGTATTCTGTCTTCTACCATTCAACAAGCAGTCATTATATGGGTTGTTGTGGCGTGCAGGAGAACTGTGGAGTAAAGGGCACAATGGGAGAACTGGTTCCAGAATTCATGAGGGAGGAATGTGCTGATGGATACTCTATGGCATCAGCTAGTGAGGCCGAATCCAAAATGTGTGGCTTAACCTTTGCCCTCCCTTTGGCACATAGGTCATGTGTATGTTCAAGTCAATAGAAACAAGTAAGGAATGGAGTGCACTATTTTCTGAAGCTCATGCGATGTGTTGCTTCCAATGAGTTAAAAAAGGTGGATGCCGAGCAGAGTTACCGCTTGCTTCTTCACGGCTGCCTCCTGGCCGATGTCCCTGCAGCGGCTGTTCCGTAGAATAAGCCCCGACTCCCTGGCTTTTTGGGTTTTAAGTGGAGGTGCTGGTGGAGCACTTTTATGAGATGCTGACGACTTTAAGCTGATTGCCCTGCTTTCTGTGGGGGTATCACCAGCACACGAAGGGCCTTCATACAGCAGATGGATCTGTTTGAAAGTCTCCATTTCAGGAGTGACTGTCTTTTTAATTGGCTTCACTACACCCTGTGACAGCCTTCCCTGCGTGTAGAGGGGTACATCCTTCTCCTGAACATTGTGAAAACCACCAAAGTGCTCTTCAGTACACTGCTCTTCAGTTGTGATTGAACCACTATGTACTGAAGAGGTCACAATGTTTTCTGCAATTTTGCTTGTGTCAATAACTTTCTTTGTAATTTCTTGAATTAATTCTGTCTGGTGACTCCTGCTCTCACTGTCCATATTTGCTTGAATATCTGTAAACATTTCATCTTTACAGCCAGAGTTTTTTACTCTCTCAGGTTTTAAAGGAACAATCCGTGTTATTTCAATGTGTGTGTTTCCTGTTATTTTATGCACCTGCCGTTTTTCCATTTCCTCCAGCTGTTCCTCTTCAATTGTGACAGTCCAGTCCTCTTCAATATCACCTGTTCCAGTCGATGCAACACTAACAGTAATTTCCGGTTCTCTCTTCATTATTTCCTGCTCCTTTTCCCCTACCATGAACAACTCCTTCTCCACATAATCTAAATGAGATTTTCCTCTCACTTCCTCCAACATATTTTCTTTCCTCTCAGTAAGTTGACACTGTGTTGACATGTGATCATTTTTCTGTTCCTGTTCTGTTAATGTACTAGTCTGCTGCACATCAAACATCAGGAAAGCCTCCCCCACCTCCTCTGCTCCTCCAGGACAGTTTTCAGAAGCCATGTCATCTGCCATGTCTTTGGTCGTCTTCTCCTCAGCGGGCTTCTCTGTGTAATCCAAAACGGCTGTTTCCGTTAGGTGTTCATTGTCTTCCCCCGCTTCATGGCCTCTTTCCTTTTCACTGCCCAAATGAATGGTTACAGGAGAGAGAGACTCAGAATTCTCCCCGTGTCCTACATCTTCTGCCATCTTCATATCATTCATCTGCAAGAGCATCCCCTCAGATCCCTGCTCTTCACCACATTGGGTTAACCCATCATCTTCACTTGGAATTGGCAATTCTTCCAGCACAGCTCTTGTAACAACGGGGCTCTCATCACTGTCTGATCTTTCAGAAAACACACGTTCTTTCTCATACACAAATTCAGGTGACCATCCCAGGTTCAAGCTCTGAGGCCTATTGTCTCTGCGCACTCTGTGAGAAGCTCCTCTCTTTTTCCTTTCTTTAACAGAGGCCTCTTTCTCCTCCTTAAATGCAATGTTTTCTGCAGAAAGTGATTTAACTTGGGATTTCTTTTCAATGAATTCAGATCTGGCTTCAGTTTCAGAGAAAACATTTTCATTTTCAATATGATCACTGTTCTTTATCTTAAATTCTATAAGTTCTGCTTCATCATTTCCAGAAGCTAATGGTGATAGAATACTGTCCATTTGGACTTCCTTATCTTCATCATCTTCCCCTGTAACCTCAATACGGATCATTTTCTTAGCTTCCCTGTCTCTATCCAGTTCTTTTTTTCTTTCCCAAAGGGAATCCGCAAGTACAGGAGTTGGACAAAGAAGAGGTTTGCTCCGTTCCACTTTTGACTCATGATCCTGTTGGCTAGCATCTTGTTTTTCAATCAATACCCATTCCTCTGAGCCCTATATATTAATATAGATTAAACACAGTTAGATTTGTGTTCCATGGTTTTGTGCAAGCTGTAAATCGCAGTCTTCCACTCGCTTTCAGGAATAATGCTTAATGCCAGTGTCAGTGCTAAAATTTGAATTGGTATATGTTATACTGCAGAAAACTGTTTACTGAAAATCTTGGGTACCTAATTAAGAAAAAGCAAATAATGTAAAAATATTTCATTGCATTGCTTACCATTATATAAAAACACTTGCATACCTTTGTACAAGTCACTTGCTATTTTGCATTATTTCAAATGAGATTTTTTTTTTGTTAAATCAACTGATTGCTCGCAAGTGTGTTATACATGTCAAAAGAAGGGCCATTTGTAAGTGTAACAAAATTGTATTCAAAACCTGCTTTGGCCACATATAACCACCCCAGGTTGCTGATTAGCTGCCGTTTCATTACAATGTAGATTATGCAAAGAAAGTAGGCAAAGAGAAGTACAAGAGAGAAGAGCAACCTCTGGAGATGCCAGCACAGTCTTCTGGATGAAGCCCTCCAGAACGTAGCCGTTCACAGGCTCCTTTCCCCCTGCTCGTCCCGATCCCTGACGGGGGATCGAGCAAAACCCACCAGGAGAGGGGGAAAGAGAGAGGAGGGGAGTCATAGTTAGGGCCTAGCTAATTCCCAGTGTTGTGTTCTGTTGCTTCCCTTGCTATGGAGAAATTTTGTTTTTTATCTCAGACAAAAACAAGACTTGCTGTATCAGCCTGTCAGAAAATCCCAACCCCAAAAGCAACATCAGTAATGTCCAGAGACAACATAATTTCAAATCTCTTCATGGTCGACCTCTTAATTTTTAAACAATAACGATGATCTTAAAACAGTATTTTTACATCAAAAACTCAACACTATCTCTTACACTCTAATTACAATAACAAGCTTAATGCCTGGTTTAAACATATACTGTATGTCACAGTTAAAGTAACTAAATGCAAATTCATGGCAAAAAAGCAAGTGAGTTGCTTGACACTTGTGATGAATAAATCTTCATATCACCTCATTTTGTTCTCCACTAACTAAGAGACTCATGTCTGTCATGGAACATGAATATATAAAAACATTGATTTCTGTCCTGAGGGAACAGACCCTGTTATGTAACACGCAGCTTCAGATTAAAGCGCTAAAATGCTTCTAGGGTTTTAGCGATTAAGTCAAAACTGTATTTTCATATGCAAGTCAGTGATGTTTGGAAAGAGGAGTATTACGCAAAACAGTTATGAATTATACATCAGCCGAACTATTGAGTAATGTTAAGAGAAGAGCTTGGTTCCAGAATGATGAGGCTTTTTAAAAATACATAAACACTATAGCTAGACAGCTGCTATTCCACTTTCACGCTTCTTCAAACGGCCCCCAAGTCTTCACTTACAAGCTTGGCAATTAAGCATAATCTTCAATGCACTTGAGTCGTCACAAAAACAGTTTAGTATTAAATATTCATTAGCCAGACTTCTTAAACACCTCTTTTTTGACTTGTTGCGTTCCTGCTTAGTTCATTTGCATATTTTCATTTGCACTTAAACATGCAGAGCGCATTCAGAACCTCAGTTCCTTTTGTAGTACAAGAAATGACCAAATCCTGATAGCTGTTAATATGGCATTTTCGCACACACCTCACACAAAGAAAAAAATCCCTGTAAGATATGTGTGCGTGTATGAGTAATATCTACAGTACACAAAGCTTGAAAGAAATTTATTTCTGACCTCTGTGGTCTATACCACACTGATTTTTCATATTTACTGAATATTTATAGAAAAGAATGAAAAATAAAATTATATGATTACATAAGTGTTCTACTTCATACCAAATGTGATGGTAATTGTAACTTAGTATACTGATACATTATAATACTGATAATGAGTTGAATTTCTGGCCCTGCTTGCTGATTTTTTTTTATTATTATTAGTCCTGTCAGATGGTTAATTTAACTTCAAGAACTTCCTACAGAAGATCAGCCTATACTGTACCTGCAAGTTTAGAAAGCTTGAAAAAAGGAAGAGAACAACC
This sequence comes from Brienomyrus brachyistius, assembly GCF_023856365.1. Taxonomy (NCBI): domain Eukaryota; kingdom Metazoa; phylum Chordata; class Actinopteri; order Osteoglossiformes; family Mormyridae; genus Brienomyrus; species Brienomyrus brachyistius. The sequence goes on from NC_064540.1 coordinate 16,709,412, forward strand.
AGGACAGCCACCATGAGACCAAAAGCAGCAGAAATCGCTGAACCAATAATACTGCATGGATTTAGTTAAGCTGTGAAAACCATTTCTATAGGGTCTGAGAAAAGACACTAAACTGATACCACAATCATGGCTGCAATGCAAAGCAAAAAATCCAGCAAACATCAGTAACCTAGAGCATGATAAAGCTGAAAGACTAAAGGAACTATAGGAAATGGATGTGGATGGGAAAACCTTACTGACCTGATTCCGAACACTGAAAATATGGACTTACATTGAGTTATATGTATATGCATGTACATTGATAAACCTAAATTGTATACTATTGAATGAAGTGCATTATGTAACATCTTCATGTAACTGCAACGTCAAGAGTAATGTGTCAAACAACTAAAAACCTGCAGTTTGGTTTGTAAATGAGTTGGATCCTAGGTTGATTTTATTAAAATGAGAAATAGACAACATTAAGCTTTTTTTTTTTTTACATAGTTGAAAATAGATTTTTGCCAGAGTGGGCACGTCATTGTGTATTCATAATGGTAGAGAAAGACACACATTTACTATCCACACTAATTGCTATTTTATATTTCAATAAAATATTTATCTAGTTGACAACATATATTTATCTAGATGTCTGCTAGTATTAACCTACAGTACTGTGCATTCCCACCACACTAGAACAGCTCAGTCTCAACCAAGGGCATGTCCCTCCAAGACCAAATTGCGGTAAATCTTTATATCAGCACATTTGCGATATGGAAAAATGGAAGTACCAGGAACAAGACAATTCATTTATCTGCCCCATGAACACAAATACAAGTCCATGATCCATATCATAAAAATGTGATGGATGGTTACCAAACACAACGGTACATACGCTGGAACAAATCAGTGAAATTGCCCAAATATTGTTGCGCGAAACCATTGCTTTTTAACCACGACGTTCCCCCTGCTGTTCCATGGCATGACACAAGCAGTGCAGTCTTCAGGACAGGATGGCACACAGATGATGGGCAAAACCCAGACAAGAGTAGCTGTGTGCATTCTATCTAGCAGCCTCTGCATAGTGTATGGCTAATCTAGAAACAGTGGATCTATGCTGGCCAGGTGCAATGAATAAGTACATCAGAATTGAGAGCAGCTAATGTAAACTGGATAGTGGACAAAATTCGACCCCAATATACCAATGCAATTTTGTGTTGTCATATGTGTGGCTCCCCTCCTGCATGCATTCCCCTCGGACCATTTGCCCCGACTCACAGCCTTTTTCTCTGGGGTACTGCCCGGAGACGCTCCTGACAGCCGCTTTTCCCTGTGCATCAGCTTGCTGTTGGGCTCCTTCAAAGCCCTCTTCAGCTCATTGATACTGGCCTGGTGCTTCAGCAGAACGTCTTCCGACTTGTCCAGGAACTAAGAATGAAAGGCGTTTGGGTGATGGGGGGACCGAGGGAGATGGAGGTAAAGCGAGAAAGCGGAATAAGAGAGGAGAAAAATACCATCAGTACGCTTTCTCATGTCACACATCATTCCATGGATCAAAATAAGCAAGCTGATGCAGAGGAAACGCTGAAAGACCAATGGCAGACATCATGGAAATAATTCTGTTGATGTAATGAACTCTTGCTGTTCGCCAAGACAGCAAAACATTAAAGATTGCTGATGTTAATGTTTGCTGATACTGGAGCCGAGTCCGTGTCATGCGTCATGTGAGACTCCCATAAAGTTCTGCTGAATGACCTTCTGAAAAACATTCAAAATCATTCAAGAAGTCAAAAAAAAAATCCTAAAATAGGATAAAATGAAAGAAAACTAAAAGCACACATCTGGATAAAGCACACTCATCGTGCTTATGCATAACACAACGCATTTTTCCTACTTAATCTATGATCATGTGCTTCAGGCCATGAGGGTGTAAGATAAGATGAATGAATCAAAGAGAATTGACGAGGGACAGGCAGAACCATATACAACACAGTCGTCCCCCGGACGACTGGAGGTTAGAGTGGCCGACATGAGACACTGGAGACAGGTGCCAAGAGGAAAGCGAAGTACCTCCTGTTTGTGTCGAGGAGTCAACTCCTGGTCCAACTGAGGGGGCCATCCGGGATAGGGTAAAAGTGCAGTTGAGGATTTGGGGTGGTTACAGAGATAAAGAGGGAAAGCGCAGGCGGTAAGTTAAGGGAGCAGGCAGACAGGCAGGCAGACTCAGGAGCGCATGGAGACCCACGTGGATGTGTAAGTCAGCAGGCATACAGTCTGATGGGAAACCAGGCGGGATGGACAGTGACACACATTCCGTTCTATATGACCTAAACATTTGAAAGGTAAGGGGGTACGTTTTTCCCACACAAATTAACGATATGCAGAAAGCTTAAAAAAAAAATCACAACTATACTTGTAAAGGCAGTCTTTGCTGTTAGACATAGAAAATTAGCAAAGTCGTTCAAAGTGGTGTATTTCCAGTAAATGATGCTGCATTGTACCACAACGATGATATAAGGTAATTTTGAGACAGACAACAGGGTAAAGAACATTACATAAGGCATCAGTTATTACTGTCCGTTTTCATTTTTTGTATCTGGATTCAGACCAGAAGTAGATTTGGAGTAGCATGGTAAAAAAAATAATTCAGCACTAATTCATTAATTAAAACTAGGCAGTAAGCATGAATTCAGATCTAAACGTTCCTTAATGATGAGCACAGTGACCACTGACAATGGAGAACCACTGACTGACAAACAGATACAGACACAGGTCACCAGGGACTAGGTACCTCCTGTTTAGTGTCAACTAGTGACTCAGCATCCTCCTTTTGTCAGCAGGGGGGTTTAAGAGAAAATGTTAGTTAATTAAAAGCACATACAATAATTTAGAGCTTAAACAGGAAAGAGTCTCTTGTAGATTTTGACTTGGAGCAGAGAGTTGTGAGTTAGTCTGGATTAGTTTCAGAGTGAAGCAGGAGATGTACGAAGCGAGGGGAAGGTTAGTCTGATGCATTCTCCCTAAGGATTCACTACAAATCCAGAGGGACCCTACTGCAGATTATGCAAAAATGTGTGAAAATGAGCCTGATTAGCTAATTGACCTAATCACCCTAAAGGATAAGCAACTTACATGTATCGTATTATGGTCATCACAAAACATAACATTTACAACTACTAAAGAAAAGATATATTGATATTATATGTATGAGTACATTCAAAGCTTTCTGACAGAAAGGGAATAAGGCACAGATAAGGCTCATAATTACCCAAAAAACAGTCCTGAGAAAAATGCCTCAAATTTCCCTCACAAACAACCACTAAAACTGAGTAACTTGGACCGTACCATAACCCATCTTGTTCTGAAAGTTTTCATTATTGCAACATTTCACAGTATAAAATACACATACTTAGGAGATGACATGGTTCAGTATCAGTGGTACAGTTGGGGACTGAATACTAGGGATGTCCAGAGGGACAGACCAACAGCATGTACCTTGAGTTCACATTGTATCATTTCTGTTCCCTCAATCTTTATGATAGTCTACTTTTAGGAAAACAACAAGGGTCATGGAAAAAATATAGTGTGCTTCGATTAAAAGTACTCCAAATTCACACAGGCTCACACAAAGTGCCTTTTACCTATGTGTTAATCTTTGATATGTGCTGCCCTTTCGTCACTTGACAGGAGAAGCATATCTGTAGGATCGTGACCATCTTTATCAGTACAGTAAAAGAGTGAGCTACACTTAAATTGACAGAACACGTTCTATTATCACCCACTTAAAGAGAAGGGAGAATAAACATAAATTATTAATGAAATTAATGTAATAATGAACTACAATACATTCACCTTGGACGGACCAGGCCTGACAAGCAAGATACTGACAAACTGGAATGTCAACGTCCATCAACACGTCAGGTACTTAGAGAGGAACATGAGAAGAACTTGCTATTAAGGAACAAGAAATTGATCCACAAATGCATTATATTAGCTGCCAAACAGGAAATGAGCCTGGCTGATACATGGTGCACATCCTTCAGGACGCAGTTATATGTTTTTCAGTTTGACATCTCATCGGATAGAAACACGGGCAGCCATGAAGCTCACATCACCCCACAGGAAGCCCTACACTGCAAAGTCTGTCGTGTGTTTCAGAAATCAACATACGAGGCAAGAATAAACAAATCGGAACCTTGAAATGCAGCAGTTTGCTCTTGGGCAGAGCAGGGAAATAAAGTAGAGCTTCTTTAAATATAAAGGCAAGAAATGCATGTTACCAGGGCCGACCCAACCCTTCTCGGGGCCCTAAGCAATCTTTGATTAGCCTGATTGTCATTTGTTATCTCCCTTCCTATTCTGACAGGCTGATCAAATGGGGGCCCCCTAGTGGCCACTGTGCTGGATGCAGCTGCTTATTTCCCTTATGCCTTGGAGCGGCCCTGTGTGTAAGTTTGATATTTTCAAATGGCATTCATCAGCATAACAGTCTATTTCCCTTACAAATCCAGGTCTCCATTAGCAGCTACCTACCTTGAGCTCCTTTTTCCTGGTGGGGGTGATGAGGCCATCTTCATCCTGACTGGGCTCCTGCAGTGTGTCTGGCTCCGGCCACCGGTCTGGCTCGAACCCCTGCTCATCTGTGGATAAGCAGCGGGCACGCTCGCTTCTGCTGCGCCGCGGTGCGCCCTCTTGGTTCTCCCCCAGGGCTGATGCTGAGCGGGAGAATTCTGCTGGTCAAAGGTGTGGGGAGAATAGGGGCAGGTGAGGGGGATGTAGGGGGCATGTGTTTGCCAAAGTGAGCATGAAGCATGTCTTAAACATGCTCCTATATTCTGTAGCACCACTCAATTGTGGACTGGTAAACATGTTAATATTTCTTTGCTTATCCAAAAGTTCATTTACTAGGAAAATTTTCTGGCTTCTTAGCCCAAGTAATATAAATTGTGTTGTGTCATTCCACTTTATAAATGCATTGTAACAATTTTTTTTGTTTAGTTTAGTTTTTTTTTTTTTTTTTGAAAATTCATATTCACACTGGCACAAGCAGAAATAATCAAAACTTTAAATCAGATTTTGTTCAGGGTGATCTCCATCTTGTCAAAGGCTGGATGTATAGGAATGACAAATTACAATGAGGTCTAGCTCCAAATTACAGTTTCACTCTTCAGACACGTTAAAAGTATTATTCAAATGAAGTTCAAAAGCATATTGCATTTTTATTCCACAGCTTGTAGCACCTTCTTTGAGAGCACTCCACGCATTGTTGAACAAAGCACACATCTACACATAGTAGAGGGCATCTATTTCAACTGCATACCACTGAATAAATGATACATTTTACAGCAAAAAAAAATCTTTAAAAAGAATAATTGCATTGCTTGCTCTAAAACCTCAAAATTCTGAACTGGATGGACAATGGAAAAACAAGCCTGAAATTTAAGCCAGTTACGTACAGAGTATCGCGTAGGATGAGAATCAAAGGACAAAGGATAAAAGAGCTGTAAGCATGGGAGCTTGTCTCACTCGATATTACAGAGGCATTGACGGTTAGACCCTCATCTGTTGTATGTAAATCTCAAAAAATCTCATCAGAAATTCTGATCAGCTCCAGCACAGTGGGTCATCCAGGCCTAAACAGGACTCTCATTAATAAATTCTCAAAGCAAATCATTAGATGGATCAGTCAGTCTGAGGGGAGATTAGTGTGGAGGAGATAATGATTAAGGGTTTTAAAGAAGAGAAGGGCTGCATGGTACAGAGGGAGGGTCTGATAGCGATGCTGGTACCCACCTCCGTCCATGCTACGAGAGAGGAGATACCTCCTGCTGGCAGAACGCTCAAAGTGTGGCGCAGGACGGTCAATGAGGGCACTGGCCTGCCGGGTCTGGGCCTGTGTCCGGCCACTGTAGCGGAACTTGGAGCCCATCACCAGGAAGCCCTTAGGTGGGGGCTCAGGGGACACCAGCCTGAAAGAGGGCAGCAGACCGATCAAATCCTGCATAAAGAAACGGGATATCTATCTCACTGCTATCAGCTGCCATAAAACAAATGAAAAGTTCAGTCTGGCTTGAACAACTGGAAAAAAAAAATTAACTTTCCACTCTGGGAACATTCTAGGTCTTCCCACACATAAAATCCAGGGTCAAAAATTAGTCTCTCTCTCACACACGATAAATTCCTTAAACCCAAATCCCAAAACAAAGAGGTTAATCCCTATGGAGAGTTTCCAAAGCGGACAGAAGTCTCAAAACAAAATGATGGCACATATTGAAGTGTACCCATGACGCTGATCAGTATCGGCAATTTGAAGATGGATGGACGTAAAAGTGCATATAATTGTTGTTTGCGGTTCAATCCCTGTACAGAAGGTGGCACAGTTGCTTAACAAGAGAGACCAATGGATAACATACAACCAGAGGGTGCACTATGTAGTAGTATTAAGTGCAGTGAGACCTACTGACCAGAAGGGGGCGGAAAAGTTCTATACCTGAAGAAGGTGTGGTGCTCAATGCAAACTTTCCACAGCCTCTTAGCAGCACGATGGTTAGGCAGCTTGAAGCCGATGGTGCTCTCGAACTGCTCGTACTGAGGGAGGGGAGACAGAGAGGGAGAAAGGGCCACTCTGAGCACTATACATGGCTAGCGGTTCACGATTCAGCCTGCTGGGTCAACCTCAACCTAAGTAAGGATGACTGAATGTTTAGAGTCACAGACAATCAAGAACAACTTTGTGAAACTGACATGGAGAAACACGAAAGGATATTATACAAAAAGCATGATATTGCTACTATAAAGTACTGAAATCAAGTTAGATAAACTGCATATAAAACCATTTTAAAAAGCAAGTTAAACAAGTAAATTACTTTATAAACAAAATCTATGGGAAAATATTTATAGCAATACCTACACAAACCAAGCACGAGTATTATTCTCTCCAGTTACGCCGTTCATTTTTCGTCAAAAAAGACGCTTCAGTGAGGCATTATGAATACAGTGAACAAAGTTATTGACACTGAAGGTATGAGGATGCGGCACCTCAAATGCTATTTGAGTATTTCACCCAGAATAGCAGAAAATTATTGGGTTCATAAGGGAAACCAGTGTGGACAAATCAGTACAGTAATCAAGCCATAGATGAAGAAACAACACTCCATCTGAAAAATGGCAATTTTCCAGTGGCTTGTTCCAGCTCAAATTCCAGCCCTGTACTTCCCAGTTGGGTGCAGGGGTTCTGCAGGACCCATCGCTTTCAGCTTTCGGAGTCCAGCGTGATCATGGAACTTTAATGCTAATGCATGAGTATTTTTTTCTCCTTGTACACTGGAAGTGCTGGCCACTGCAAGTGCAGAATGAAATGCCGCCTTTATCCATCCCCACACAGGAACCCTGTGTGCTGTCACTGCTCTGAGCCAGATGAGTGTTCCTCTCCCGGCCAACCGAGACAGTATACAGAACTGAACTGGCACAGCTTTCATTTATAAGGACCACAAGTTCCCGCTCACTGGTTCTGCATTTCCTGCTACAACTGCTCTGTTTCCCAAGAGCTGCAAAGTGCTGATGCCCAGCCCAACCCAAATAGCTGCACAGCTTCATGCGTGTGAATATTTTCTGCATTGAGAAAGGATAATAATATGTTAGAGAGTTTGTTGCAGTTGCATAACACTCCTGGGTGTCAAGACAGATCTTCCCGCCTACTATACTCACCTCTCCCGGACGAATCTTGATGTAGAAGTTACTTCTTTTATAGGAGATCTTGAGGATTTTGGGCCAAGCGAAACGATTGATCCGCAAGCGGTCCCGGTAAATCAGAAGCCCGTTGGCACACACTCCCAGCATGATCTCAATCCCTTCTGAGTCCTGAAGGAGATTAGCAAAGGGATGAGTTGTTAGGAAAGGAAGTATGGGGTTAGGGGCATCATTAGCAGATGACAAGTTGATTGTAAAGGTTCAAACTTCAAGTGGTTCAGCAGGGCAAATATGGAATATTGCAATGCTCATATAACACACAAGGCTAGCCTACCTTAGCATGATGAAGATCTACCCCATACATGGACAGTTTCTTGGCATTTTCCAGGAAGTTAATCTCTGCCTCGGCAGGAGTCATTCCCCTGAGCCAGAAGAGGCAAAAACAGTTTAACAATATTTCTCTGAAAACACACAGGGCAGTGAGCCAAGAATATTGCCATAAAGTCAGGTCAGGTGTCGGTATCACCTAAGGTGAATATACCTTACTATGACTCTGCCACAGCCGAGACCGATGTTGGAACATTGTGAGAGTATTTGTGAATATGATTGCGAGTGTGGTGTGACATTGCATGGGGCAGGCATAAGGCCAAGACCAACGGGACCCATCAGAGGAGGTGAATCAGCATCAGGATTAATATCACTGATCCTTTGGCAAACAGAAGGTGACTGGAACTGGAATAAATGTACAGCAGGCCTGGGCTCTGGGTCCCTATGGTCACAGCCTTGTTCTTTGCTGCAGACTGGGTAACATGATGCCAAATGACCTGTAATTGCGGTGTAGCTCCATCACCCGCTCCTCGAGCTCCCGTGTCTGGTTGGGAGCGAAGTGGAAGTCACTGACGTAGTCGGTGCCGTGCTCCTCCTGGTCATAGTCACCCAGCTCTGCCTGAACGGCGTAGGAACCCAGAAGCGCATGCGTGGCGAAAGAGCACGGCAGGCGTCCTGACAGGATATCATCCCGCAGCTGCAGACACAGGTAATACCTGCCCGAGGCAGAGAGCAGAAACACCAGGCCTGGCTGGGAGCAAGCTTTGACATGCGCGCCAGTGAAACAGCACAGAAGAGTAGCACATGGAGTGTAGGAAAGGCACATGCACTACCAGCAGTGCTGAGCAATTGTTTATAGGAGCCACAGTGCTTCACAGGCCGACTTTATACATGATAATTTCCCTGGGAAGAGAAACACTGCTCATATTCAGAAAGCTGTCTTGCAGGTAGAGGGGAGAGTTACTGCTGTTCCTGATACCCATGAGTGCCACCCACATTTTTCCCCTGTGATCCTTGCTTGCTGTCACATTACTCGCATTAGTCTTTCCTATACTGACCTTTCTCACACTAGCCTTCCCTGCAGTACCCTTTGCCTCTAAAAGCCTTATGTGTGCTTATGTTATTTGCACAGCCTCGTGCTAGCTTTGCCTGTTTCAGCCACACCCGTACCACTTCCCTGCGCTAGCCTTCCGCGCATCTAGACTTGCCCTCGCCAGCCTAACTTACCGGTCCTGCTTGTTCATGCCTTAGCTTGTGCTAACCTTCATCTGGCTGTTACTTTTACCAGCTTTGCCCCCCGTCAAACATTCCCATGCTGCCTTACCAGCAGTAGCTGCCCCTTTAAGACGTACCTTGTGATGTCCTCTGTGAGCTGCGAGGGGTCCGGTGGATAGAACTTGACAGCAAAGGCAAAGTGCCAGGGAGCAGCTGAACATGGAAAGGAGAATGAACAGGGCGTGAATGACATGGGGGGCAGGAGACTGCTGACTAAAGCTCTACACATCCACACACCTAACTCTTCTCCATATACAGCAGTACATCAGAGGACAAGTAGACAACATTTGGAGGAGGATGCGTAACACGTGCTGTGAACACCATCATCACATTCCACACCACAAGAGGCCGCCAGAGTTACTGATCTTATATGCAACGTATTATCTCTAATAACATCTTTGGATGGATTTCTTTCCACTGTGTGTATAAAATAACTATTTTAAAACATAAAAATTCAATTGTGTGCAACATAAATTGTGTATATTTTTCAGCAAATTCCTGGATGGTTTACTGTGGAAACGAGACACAACTGATTATGTTGCCTGATCACGTGGGACAACTGGAATACAACTGACAAAAAAAAAAATAAAAAAAATTCTAACAACGCACAATTAAAATGTAAGCAAATCTCTAAGCAAATACTTCCGTAAGCAAAAAAAAGTTATTTTAAGTGGAGGACTGTTTTTCTGAATCAATATAGGTCATGTTTTATTCTCATCTTTCTCTCTCATCATTGCAGATGTACGTGTGTGTGTGTGTGTGTTAGAGGAATGTCAGCACTGTCAGAATACTAACCACGCATCTGTTTCTTGATCTCCTTGGAAGGGTCCAGCCAGTTCTGCACGAAAAAATAAGGGCTACATCACACTGGCACAGAGCAAACTCGACATCCATTACCTCACTAAACGTCAGAAAAATTCTGGGGTGTCTTTCCCAGTAGAGGTCTTTTCAGCTGAAGAAAACAAAAAAACAGGAAGTCACCCCTCCCTGCTGCGATTTTCAATATGAGGACATGAGTGCAGAATTAAGCATCTGCTGTCCCATTGTGATGCCAAATTACCCTGGGCTACATTATTAAAAATGTCACAGAGTAAAAGTTTCTTGCATAATAATCTCTGCCACTAGGGGCACCATTTGCAGGGCACACATAGCCAGCAGGTTGACGATGTAGATTTTGAGTTTTATGACTGTGGCCATGAAACATTCTTTGCAAAGTAAGTAGCAGCATGGAATAGAGGGGGGGGAAAAATCACAGAGAAGGGTGGAAATTAGTGACATCCAATTTATTTCCACACTGATGGCTTCCGCTAACAGCCCTTCGGGGAGGATGAATCAGTTTTCTTTATTTTATAAAGGGAAGAGGAAACCGCATTAAAAGAAAAAATGTCCAACTTAAAACGAGCCCAAAGCCATGTGGGTTTGAAACAAATAAATTACCATTATCAGCCAGAAATGACATCAGCCATATTGATTAGAAAATTCTCATTCTCGTGTCTGATTTCAAGTAGAAATTGGAACATCTTGTAGGCAATGATGAGATATTGAGAGGTTACTCTGCAGTGTTTGCAGCTCTAATACATCTACCTTACATGGAGCTACACCCTAGCAGTCACCTAATAATTATACCAAAAATAGTAGAGTAAACATTATATCCCAGAGGCAGTACCAGGCAGGCAGAGACGCAGCCAATAATGATGATGCACTTTTTCACTTTTCACATCATACTTCTACCAGACTTCTACAAGGTCCAACAATCTGACCCTCCAACGGGACATGGTTACACCTTCAAACTGAATAACTGGACGATAAGTCCAATTTTACTCGACTCGCCCAAGGCAGCCTGAAATAAATATGCTACCAATAACCATTCACTGCCATCCAAATATCTTGTCTAGCGGCAGTATAATTACCGTAATTTCACCGAAGAAATGCAATTACTCTGCCTTGAAGTCCACAGTGATCAAAAAGAGGACCTGTTCACACATGATCTACAGTTATATTATAGGCTATACACCCTTTTGAACATAAAAACACTAATGAGCATTTAGTGGAAAAACTGAATGTATTAATCTCATCCCAGCACTGACTAATGGAATGGTATCCGGCTAACCCTAGCCTCGACTCTAACCCTGCACTACACACCCCTCACATCGCAGCTGATAGCTGCTGACCTTTGCTGTTTTATATTAGCAGGCATTGACATAATTGGTACGCAAGTACGCATTCACCTTTAAAAGCGATACGTGCAGCAATCGATTGTTGTAACAGCATGAATGCATAAGTAGTTTATGTGCATTTGCACCTATATGACAAGAAATTTTTGTACATTTTAACCTTTATATGCTAATTCGTACTTTATTTGCGGTATAGAGGTTAAAATGCACGGTAATCTCTTGTCATATTGGCTCAAATGCACATAAAATACGTACGCATTCACACTGTTACAGCAATCGATTGCCGCATGTATCACTTTTAAAGGTGAATGCATACTTGCATACCAGTTATGTCAATCCCTGTATATTATATATGCAGACATTGGCAGTGTACTCCTCACCCCAGTACAGAAGGTGGCGGTGATGTGTCTTCCTCTTAATTCATAGGCTAAGTAAAGTCCCACTGATATAGGTGGAAAAGGTTTGAATGTTGTCCATCAGCTGGGGAAAAAGTCATTGGAACAGTCTAGCTGCTTTCTGGAATTTAATGAAGAATGGCTGCATTCCTACCATAATTCTGCTCCCTTTATCCAAGCAAACATTGTCATACTTCAAAATATTGCACGCTGGTTCAGATTTCAGCTAGTATAATTAAAGTTCTGCAAACCAGCGGAAAACATTCCACCGTGAATTAGCTCAAGCAAGTCACACGCCTTGGCCAAAATATTAAATTAATACACAGTGGTAACAAGCATTACCATTACCAACAAAAAAACAAGGATGTAATTTCCGAAGAGGTGCAGACCTTTTGGCTGTCTGCATCACAGAAAGTCAGGCCAAAGTAGTCTTTCTCCAACAGGTTCAGATGTTCACACACCATATCCAGAAGGTGTTGCCCTCGGGCGTGTTTCTGCACAGACAAAAACAAATACACAAGGAACAAAGTTGCGCCACCAAAACAAAACCCAGGTACCACAATGCATTTTGTGCAATAAAATACTGCAAGACCTCATCTGTTGTGTTCATAACAAGCCAAGCCATGTGTCAGAAACTTGTCAGACTGGTATTATGACGAGTGATGAATGAGCCTTTTCATTATATCTGCTAATCAGAAATCTTTGAGATGTTTTCCTGCAAACAAATAGTAATTTTTCCCAAAGACTAATAAAAATCTTTTCTTAAAATATAATCTTTTTATCCATTGTTATCAAATCAAGTTCAGCCCTCAACTCTGTCCCTTCTACGACTGACGTACCAAAAGGCCAAATGTCTTTTTCAGTTCCAGAAAGGAAATTAAATGTGAAAAAAAGGAAATGAACACATGAGAGAGGCTATTGCATGTACAACACGGTATGTTTATTGACATGGATGTTGTAAAGACCCAAATATCGCTACCCCTTCATTCTGTTATTTAATGGAATTTACTTTCTGTTCCTTTTCCACAGTGGTCAGATTAATGCATACACTTCCTATTAATTAACCGTCATACACCCATAAGTAGAATGTGTCGTTTAATTAATTCCATACAAAATATTTCGAAGGAGCAAAGAGACACTGCCTCTGAAATGTAACGCTGACTCTGAGCCACTCTAGAAGGAGATGCAGGCATAGCCCCGAACAAGGGGCTCACCAAACATAATGCCAAGCTTCATTGGACCTCTTCCTGAGGGCGGAGCCACAGATTTCTGCATGCAGCTCTCTGGGGCAGACAACACAACTGACTGCCTGCCTTCCAGGGAGCCTGGTTTCCGCGGTGACAGGGAGACAGAGCAGTAGTTGCCAGGGCAACAGAAGTAGTGTGCATCATATCCTTTTTATAGTTGCCCAATTTCTGGAGGCAAGTTCACAAGGAAAAATGCCATCCTGCCTCTTGCGCAGGCTAAGGGGATGACCAGTAACCCTCTAAAAAACAAGCAAGGATGATAGATCTTCAGAACACTCTCCCGAGAGCATCAATGTGTGACAGGAGCATGATGGGTAAGGAGCAGAATCTGTTTAAGTTGTCATTATGATATTTGTATCCCCATAAGGCCTGAAAAGGGTTGCCTTCAAGTGCATTGAATCAAACATGCAATGTCTAAGAAACAGTGTTTCCTGAATAATGAGCAGCTGATTCAATTTCACTTTTGATCCAACTACCACAAATCACATTTTTCTACATGTGAGCTTTCCTGTGGAGAAATAAACTGGAGCTAATATATTCAGGCATAGATCTAGAGCGCATTTCAGCACTTGCGTGGGCGATGTAAGTAGCATGAAAACAATGACCGTCCTCGGGTAATAACCAGCCTGACAGACATGCATAAACTACAGAGCCAACAGGCAGCTGCAGTTGCACGTGCAACAGGCTGATTTTCGCCTGGTCCCAGCCCAAATAACTAGAGTAGAATGGGAGTATAATAACATTATTTACGTAGCACCTTTCCCACAAGTGATGCAGCTCAAAGTGCTTTACAGTAAAGAATATACATGAAAATAGACATAGAGAAAAGTGGATGAGAAGAGGAAGAGGACACATAAAATCACACCAGGGGCTCGCTATTATAAGGCCATATATGACAGCTTCCTCAGCATAAGGTGAGTGTGATAATAATGTAAAGCGCACTGGAGTATAAAGAAGGGGAACAGAAAAGGTGCCAAAGCAGATTCAGGAACAGAGAAGAGCCACTGTCTGGCCTTTTAGCCCATCCAGCAGTGATTAGACTTTGCTCTTATCATTTCCTGAAATAATGGTAATTGAGTATAAATGGATTACATAAAAGTACAGTGCTCTGCTTTAAAATGTCCAAGCCTTCTGCTCTCCTATAGTAAGCATGAACAAGTTTGTATGAAATGTAAATATTTCAATATGTAACAGAAATAGAGGGCTCAATAATTTGGGATAATGAAAACCTGGCATGATTGTATGTGTACTTTTAGTTATTAGCTACAAGGTATGCTGCAACATTATGATTAATTTCTGACCTTTTTGGGAGGAGGAAGACATGAAAACTGGTACCAGTTGTTTGTTATATACACGCACATTTCGCAATGTGCAAGCATTTGAAATAAAATCAATGTCAATCCTATGTGAGGCCGTCCTGTGAACTACCAGGAACATGAGTCACGCCATTGAAGCCGCTTATGGCAGAGTCAGGTCGATGAATGTGGGCGTATTCAATCACTGAGATGGTTATGGGTAAATCGGGGGCTGCACAGGCCAGATAAGGTGCGTAGGCCAAAACCATCGTCCTCTCCCTGTATGGACAAGCTCCAGCAGATAGTTATGAAGACTGAGTAGACATCCCCTTGAGGGACTTGAGGACAAACCTTCACCCTCAACACTCACTCCCCGATTACTCCACCTACTTTGCTAGGTTTGGTTTTCCATTCAAAACCAGGCAGGCTGAACGTCCCTTGTCACAAGAGCAGAAAAATGTGTGGAGATAATGATTACGTGATTATGATTACACGTTATTCTGTAAAAATAATTCAGTTTAAATCTCATATTTCTTTGTTTACTTGGGCTTCCCATACACAAAAGTGAGATACCTCACACCCTGATACAGTACTTCATTGCTTTGCTTCTCCCAGAAGCCAAAATGATAAAAATGAGCATCTAAAATGAAAAGCCAATAACTGCCACAGCTGCACTACATGAATGACTGAAACAGCTCATTTGGTTTGTCTTATGTGCTTTTTCACTTTTCCTCTTGTGATCACAAAACAATTTGCCCCAATATTGCCAATTCATGTATTTGCTGCATTCCTCCAGTAGCCCAAAAACATCAACAGTGCATAAGTAAGCACTCTGGCTTACCACGACCTTGTACTCCATAAGAAGTTATGGTAGATGGATGGATATCTTATCTGCTTATATGTTGACCACATACCTCAATTCCAGCTTCATAAACTGAGGTATCCAGCAAGGTCACCTTGAAGGGTGCAGTCTTTGGCCGTTTTGATGATTTCTGAGGAGATTTGGGCATCTTGCTCGGGGTTGTCATCTCTGAAGCATTATCACCATCCTTGTGTTCGTCTGGAAGCCTGGTGCTGTGATCCTTTCAGCAATGGTAAGTAACCATTAATTAAAGTTCCTCATTGTAACTTACTTTGTAATATAATACAAACAACAATAAATTACATAACAAACAATACTGCATCGTATGTTGTATTGTTCAGCTGACTGATGCCATGTGTTTCAAATTAACATCTTGGGAGCAACCGTCACTGACAGAACTACCTCACACTGTTAACACTGCAAGTTTTAAATAACGAAAACTGTCAATCAAGTGGCAAAAAATCTCCCTCTAACACCCAACTATGCAAATAAATAGACAAGGTCTACTGTATTATGGGTAATATGCCTGGCACAATACGCTGAAACAAATTAGAAAACTAATTACAGCCTAGGTCACAGTCTCATGGCTGGAGAATAAAGGGTCACGTTTCTTTCTACAAATAAGCCCAAGTCATCCATAAACAAACAATGTGGATCTTCACCATGTGCACCACAGGGATAACTGCTGAGAAATCTATTGAAATAAAAGCACGAGTGACATCTGGGGGGATAAATCCAGGTATAGCCAGGAATATGCAGCCCTCACAATACCTGGCAGACTGAGGCTTATTTGAGTAATATAATAAAATTGGCAGACTGGTAAAAGCAAATGTCACTGTTGCTCTGTCACTGTAATAGAGCTTTTTAAATCACAGCTCACTAAATAGCACATCACCGTAGACAGCTCTGCATTTCATTCTCGTTTAGCGTGGAGTCCGTCCCACCTGCTTGCCTGTCCTGCCGTCGGCAGCGGAGTCCTGCATTCCACCGGGTGCACCTTTCTGCTGGGGGGGCTCTTCCACTGAATTCTTCACCTCTGACTCTGGGCCTGTCTCTGTGGTCATGGTAACTGTTTGGTATCCTAAGATAAAGAGAACCAAGAAACAGGAGGACAACAGATGAATAATGTTAGTACCTGTTACTGTGAGGGTGAAGATCGTTCCAACAAGACCAGCTTCAGACAGGAACAATCAATCACGGAACTTGGAAACACTATGATAAGCATCTGACCCCATGACCATCTTATGTAATGCTTTTCATCCATTCACAAAAAATACAAGAGTGAGACAATCTGTGGCATATTTAACTGCTCCGATTTAATAGCTGAATAAGATGGACTCCTGGATACCCCCATAACACATGAAATTATATAGGGAAATTGATGGTGGGCATGCAAATTAGTCCGAGAAAGTGTACAGATGGATATCAGCAGTCATTACAGATGCAATCGTTCATCCTGTCCTTCTGAACACATTTGCAGTGGTGCACAGAGGCACATCAAGCAGGAGTTAGAAGAGGTCCCTTACTAAAGCTGAACGACTTTATCCAGACATTATGCTGGCACTCTTTAACACCCAGTTTTAACTGCATCATCTTCAGCACAGTTACTGTTTGCAGATCCAGATTTAAACTGAGGGCATCCTGTCATGAGGCAGAATCCTTCCATCCGCATGATCTGAGGGTTGTCAATGCTGGCTTTGTGACCTTTCGCGTGTAGATGAGCCAGCAAGCCTTTCACATCTTCCCTACTATAGATCTGACTCAAGGATTTCATAACGCTCCCACTGGGTAAAAAAAAAAGACAAATGAATTTAGCTACTCCTGGCCAAAGAGGAGCACGGGTTACGATCCTCCTCCAAGGCGAATTTTCTCTGGCTCCGATTCAGAGAGGAATATGGCCCTGAGCCTGATGGTAAATTAGTTTTTACTTTCATTGCTAAAACGTGAAAATTACTGAATATTAACTTGACATTGTAGAACAGAATCTATAGTTCGCTTTTTGAAGCAGGCCAGAAACAACATTGTTTTCCTACAGCACCAACACCCCCTAACCGTTTCAGGACACTAAGCTTTAAGTGGATTTATTTAGGCTGCCTACATCAATCTATATACAGGATGATGATGCTATTATTTTACAAGCAGTATATCCACACTTGTGCCAGGCTATATTTCTATGGTAACTGACCCATAGGTACGTTAGGATCTGCATGAGCAGGTCCATATTACTTCTGGGATGTTCACAGACATTTGGCAGAAACACTTGAAGACCACATCTTCCTAGATTCCACCAATGCTGGCGTGCGATTCCCTGTCCTAAGACCGGCTAGCGCAGTGCGAGGTCCACAGCACCCTGCCCATGTGTGATTCCTGATGGTGACTGCTCCTCACCCATACCCTGCAGTGCCCTGGAGCCACACAGGGGCCAATTCAGGGACATGGCTACAGTGGAACTAGTCCTACTTGTGAGCTGATTGGACCATGGAGGACCCCTCCTCTGTCACTCATCGACTCAGAACACATCATTGGCTAATGATAAGGTTAGCCCCTCCGTATGAATTATGGTCCCTCTTGTGCCCCCCCCCCCCCATATGGAAAAAAAAAATCCTAGAATCGCCCCCGTAGCTACATGATTTACAGCATTACTCAAGGCAGCATATGAACAGGGCGATCCCGTCATCCTGCACACGAGCCAGCACACTGCAAGCAATCTGTCAGGGTCTTCCTGGGTCTCCCGTCCAGGGAATCCTAATGTATTGGGATTTATTGCCAAAACAATAAGCGTTACTATGGCAGACTGAAATATGCGTTCCAGGTGATATGGTCTTTATCCTATATTCATGCCCCACTGCCTGCTACAGTCCTGCTATCAGGAGCAGAGGGATGCATGGATCTCAGCACACGATGGACAGTGACAGGCAAGGACAGCCAATGCATAGTCAGTGCCCTTCCCTGTCCAGCTGTGCCGGGCTGAGCAGAGACTCATTGAAGGAGACAGAAGCAAAGTAAAGGGTTTGGGTGTCAGTTGTTGGCTGACACACCATTCGCAGAGGATCAGTGTGTCTACAACAAGAAATTAGAGTTTTAATAACATGAAATCTGCAGCTCTGTAGCTGTAGTCAGTCTGTCGATTTATTAATTTATTTTTAATACCCCTTACTGTACAGCTTCCATTACTTCTCTGTTTCTCTCCAGAAAGAAAGACTGCAAAAATAGAGGGAGGGAGACCGTGCATGTGCATGTGTGTAAGAGAGAAAGAGGGTGGCTGGGAGCAGATATTCAGTTGCCATAGTAACAGCTCTGAACGTTTTTTCTCTGTAACGCTGAGAGTGTGACAGAACTGTCAGCGGAAGGAGAGAAAGAAAGAGGGAGGCTACAGCAATGTGAAAGAGGGGTCGGCTATGAGGAGAAGACAGAAAACAAAAAAGGAGGAAGAGAGGAATAAGACAAAGTGGTGGAGGCAGAAGCGAGAAAGAAGAGAGGAAAAGACCAAGACTATCTCTGGTCATGACCCCGAGTGGCCGGAATGAGAGCCTGGGCCCCGTAACGCAGATCAGCCATTGGATGGCACAGGTCACCTGCCCCTCACTCACAATACATCTCTGTATTTCATCCTAATGAGAACAGCAAGACCTGGTAATCTGCAGAAGAACAAGCGGCTATGAGTAAGACGGCAGGATCCCTAAGACGCCAGAGCAGAGCCATACTGCTAAGCAGTACTGCAGAAAAAAATGCTCTTTGATACACTTGACACATCTCTTTCACAGGTTAACCACAGTGCTTCTTTGGCCTCTGAGTGGCCCTCGCTCCAAATGAGCTGTCTGAACTTTCCTGGGGAGTGAAAGGTCCTTCAAAAACCAGCACAGGTAGTCAACTTAATGCCGCATTCCCTAATATGAAGCAGTGCCCCCACTGACTATACAAACCGCATCAATTTCAGTTAACACACAGCACAAGTGCTTATTTATATTCCGCATGTCTGCTTAGCGGTTCTCTGAGCAATATAATATTCAGCAAGAGTAAGATACAAGCAGCCCACGGCTTTTAGCTATATTTCTTCACGGACTGACATTCCACACCAGCTGCCTCTCCGTGCCTCTTCCAATTTCCCTCGCAGCTCCTTTCCCCTGTGTGCTGGGCTGTGACAGGCAACAACTGCAAGCAACACACTGGGGGTAAAGAACATTGCCGTAAACATCATTGTAGTCGTACCCCTTCAAATTGCTTTCCATCCCAGCACACAGGGACCACCGGGAAGAGCTCCTCATATAATAAAAGCCCCAAATTAGCACCATTAGTTTAAACCGGCTTTGAAATGGCACTCCCTCCACACCTCACAGCTGTGACGACTCCAGTGGACGTGATGAAGCACTTTAAATATTCTCTACCGGTGTTATGCTGAAAAGAAACTGAACCTGGCTGAAAGCAGGATATGGCAAATTGCCGCAGATGAATGAGCACGAAACCACTCGGTGATATTTTGTTGCGGAGACGTACCGCAGCTCCAACCTCCATGCGAAACGTCGGACAATCCATCTCCCGGCAGCATCTCTGCTGAAGCTGCCCAAATCGTTGCTAGTACACTAGCAGGTTCCACCCCTGCTAAGCCCTACTGCACCTGCTCGCCACAAGCAGGAAGCCACGGCCTTAAAAAGGGACATACAAGGCTTTACACCCAGATAATTAACCAAAGAAGCCCAGGGATGGAGCAGAGGCTCAGCGGTTAAATCTGCGACTCAGTGTCAGGGGTTTGAGTCCTGCCTCCAGCATTCTCGTGGGCATTCGCACAGCCCATTAGGTAAACTGGCATTTTCGCATTGCGCTGGGTCTTTGTGCCTCTGTTAACCCATCCAGGACGTACCCAGACTGTGTGCCCGGTATTACTTGGGATAGACTCCACGTGACCCTGATCGGCATACATAGTAACAAGGCGGTTCGATCGCTGCCTGGTCTCTACCGACGATAGAAACAAAACACCTTCTGTATGCCATAGCAGTAAAGCATCTTCAAGACATTAAAGTAAATGGCACAGGCAGGAATCTTGTACAAAAAAACTGACTGAAATTCTGTGGCCCCAAAATCTCCCCAATGACCCCAACAACATGTGCAAGGCCAGCGGTGGGTATGACTGGGAGCCATCCCTCGGGTCTGTACAAGACTGAAGACCCTAACCCTAACTGCTCTCAAAAGTACATTAATCTATGTGTGACTGCCCTCCTCACATTCTATCGCAGCCGACATCTTGTCAGAAAAACATCTTACTGTTTGCAGGTTTCGTTCGTTTTCCTGGGATCGCTAAGTAGCTCGAGGCATCTATGGGCTCAAAGGGATGTATTTGACGTGTGTAGACAGCGACACCCGGGATGGTTTAAATGTAATTAGTGGGCGTTTCCCCAGGCCGCTCATGCACAGCCCTCGGCCCTCGGGTGCGAGTCACACCCTTTCCCAAACGGCCTGCAAGCTCCGCTGAGTCTCCCCAATTGTAAATAACAGATTGAGCAGTGAGGGACTGCGCTACCGGCTCCGCCCTTATAAAGCAAACCTCAGGGCTTTTGTTGGCGCGAAGCAAGAGCTGAGCATCTAATCAAAATATTTCTATGCATGAGTCATCAATGGAAAGATCCTACAATATACCTGCCTCCCAGACTACTGCGTGGCTCATTATAACACCTGTCTGCCACTGAATGAGGTATAAGGCACGTTGTGACATTTAATACCTCCCGCCTGTCCTACTCCTTAATAGTGGCTCATCCATAAAGTATCTGACAGTCTCTCAGCAACAAAACCAAATCAAAACAACTCTCTTTCACACACACTGCAGCAAATCTCACTGAGCTTGTTAATTTTAAAGGGGGAGGGTTTTTTTATGGATAGTATTTTGTGAAATAAATTGGACATCTTGTAATTTTAAGAACATGAAATAACAGACACTTGATTCTGGGGGTCAATTCTCCTTGAGCTACAGTGCTCGGACTCACTTGTATATTACGATATTCCTTCACAACAACCGAACATTCTGCTCTTAAAGATACTGGCCAATTTCCCAAAGCCATCATTCTTTAGCTAATGAGTTCCTCACAGCAACATGACTGGAACTCAAGAAGCCGGTGGATGATGTCAAAAGAAGACATTTTTGTAGAGCAGAAGCGGAACTTCTGTTAGGCATCTCTCTTCTGAAAGGCCACACTCCGCTCGGCAATTACAAGCCGACGGTAACCGCAAGGACATCAAAGCCCGACGGTACGCACTGCCAGTGTTATCGCTGTTGTCCTCCTGTGGTTAGCAGTGAGGCCACATCTCGGCAATCTGAGCCACTTCAAATGCTTTGAGGTGCCTCCGTCTGATGAATTACAGCAAATATATGCTGATTGCATACGAAACAGGGAAAATTATCATGTTTCCAGAGAAAATAAGTCGCTAGTAGCAAAAATGAACATACGGAGACAAAGATAAAGTTAAAAGGCTCCATTGTTAGCGTTATAATGTCATGAAGCGAGACGTTTTATTAATCTTTTGAAAATAATTGCAGTTGTAAACAATAAAAGGATGACATTGTTTTAGCTGTTACATGAAAGGCAAAATTTAAGCAGCTAACTGCTTAAAGTGTTTCAGACATTCATAGCTTATTGAGCAGAAAATACACTGGCTCCTAGAAAAATAAAAGACCTGATTCATTCATAAGCTTATTAAAAAACAATTTCCAAATTGTTTTATACATACCTTGGTTTCAATGACCATGTGTAAACCTAGGAAAGGATCGTTAAGACAGAGCTTGCGAGCCTCGTTTCACGGCTGCGATTTTAGTAGCACCACAATGCCATCTTTGTTCCCAGCTCAGTCTGCTTAAGTACTGAGATTATTTTCGCCCAAAGTAAAGTTTGTGCAAAAGGAATAAATTCTGGTCCTTAATAATATTCTAACATCATGGAACAGGGCAAGCAGGGAAGATGAGCATCCTTCTGCGTTCAATGCCAAACACAGTAATTATTAATTACTTATTAATAAATGAAGAGAGTGCAAATATATGAGAGGTTAAAATTGAGTTGTGCTCCAGAAAACCATCCCAACACCAGAATGTCAAAAGTGCAATAAATCATAGTTTCAGTAAATATTAACGTTTCAGCTGAATATGTTATTGAAGAAGGCCCCCTCCTCCATCTTGCACTGAGGCACACACTGCCTTTCTTGAAGACCCCCTGCAGTCATCTGCACATGGTGGCCCCTGGAAGCCCTCTCTAATTTACGATGCTGCTCTCCATTAGAACCTGTCTCTCCACCCCACAGGACCACGCTATACCAGTTTAATCGCGCTGTCCCACTACAAAGCAAACAAATCACGAGTGGATCATGCTTTTAAAGCCCACTACAGCCATCTAACATAAATCAATAAAACGCAAAATTCTAAATCATAATGTCACTTGGTACGAGTATTTGCTGACTAAAATGTAAAAAACTCAATCCGCTTCCCTTCCATTGAGCCATGATCTCCTCCAATTTTCCCAAAGCATGTTGGATTAGAACTTATGTACTTTCAGACAAAGAAGGTGAAGGTGAATACACATAGTTTACACATAGCTGCCATCATGGCATCTCTCCTGTTTCCATCTTACAACATGAGAAGACATAGGAAGGCTGTTAAATTAAACATGCTGCGTAGATGGATAGTGCAGGCCTCGTCACAGGCCTCGTGACAGCAAGGTCCGTCTCCTCACTGGCATTACAGCAACACTGTGTTTATTACGAATTTCGAATGCTGTGATGAACGTCAACCAAAAGGAGAGGAGATACTTCACACACCACCCCAACACCACAGACCTGTGGCCTGTACTACGAAGTGGGGTTATTGGCTTAACTTGTCGGATTTAAGGTACCATAGTTTAAATGGACTTCATATTCGTCCACTTTTTGCCCAGACTACCTTAAATCCGACAAGTTACCCTGATAAGCCAGTAACCCCGCTTCGTAGTGCAGGCCCCAGGAGTCAGATGACCAGATCAACCGGGGTAAGAGCCTGTCTGAAAATCCCCCAGGAACAGACAAGTGATTTGTCACTAGCAGCATCACCAGGTATGTCAGCCTGCTGAGACAGATGTTTAGAGGGACAGGAGAGCATCTCCGCGCTGGAGCAGGTGGTGTTACTGGACCCAGGGTTTGGGGCAGGGTGGAGTGCAGGCCTTCTGGACCAGCTCGTTAATGTGTCATGCGAAACACTGCAGAACTCAAACTGCATTCTGAGCACGGAACTGCAAGTCCGACCAGCGGAAATAAAGGCGGCCAAAAGCCACAGGGGCATTCTGTACCAAACACCCTAAATCAAGCCGCTGCTGCAAGACATCTCAAGGGAGGCGTTTTTATTTCCTAAGAAATGCTCATTAGACGTTTTTAGTCCTGACAGTCTTTCTCTGGAAGAAAATCAGGATATGAGGATTAAGTTTTGTTTTGAGTTATTTTTGAAAGCATTTGAGATGTGACTGATGCAGATGCGGGTCCTCAGTGAGGCCTCTCCGTCTCATAGGCAGCAGAGACAGAATGGAGTGGCAATCACACTCTTACAGATGCCTGGAATGTCAAGAATCAGGATGAATTGCAGGCAATGAAGCTTAAGTATGCGCAGAGTAATGGCCCACCCGTGTTTCGTCTTTATTCCGTCTTAATCTGTGATTCTCCCCTCTCTTTTCGGCTTTTCATCAGGCCATACTGGATAAAATTGTTTGGAGGGACAAAACTGCAACTCACAGTGTAACTGATAAGTGATGAGCCCATTATACAGACCCATTGTGGCATTATTATCTGAATTGTAACTCCTACCACTTCTGTAGCAGCACCTCTCAGCAAACTCTACATATAGTGTCTTGCTGAAAGCAGTGAATATATATAACATCAGTGCCCCAGCTACATGTCCACAGTGACTCTGCAGTGGCTCTGCAGGTAGCACTGTACAATTTTAATGCAGGTGTTATGGTTTTGAGCACTGCCTCAGCTTACCCTGGGAGTGTTCCGTGTGGGTTCTCCCTGCATCCGGAAACATACGGTTATGTGGATGCATTTATCCCCGGCAGGTTACACTTTTTACACTCTGCCCATTTCACGGGTGGATTTCAGGTGCACGCTTGTCGTAAACTCATGACATCATACTGATTACCTCCGCCGTGGTGACACAGTTTATATTCTCACAAACCAAAAGGAAAACTCTATAAAGCACACAGAAGTTCTCCTTTTATGGGAGTAAAAAAAATATGGATTTTTAAAATATCTTAAAGCGTATTTCTTGTCAATTTTGAGTCAAAAAGGCAACATCACATAATTAGCCCATTTTACGATATCTGACTGAAAGATATGATGCTTCCCAGAATGCTCCACTCTTAACGAAGTTAAAATGCTCCTAAAAAGAATATATGATTGCACTGCAGTTTGTTTCATTCGGCTTTATACTGTACATCTATATTATGTGTGTGTGTGTGTGTGTGTGTGTACTGTATTTAATAATACTGTGTAATGTATTATTTATTTTATTTGTTTGCTTTTATTTTGTCTTCATTCTCGTGTTGTCTTATATGACATGTAGTATTGTAAGGAGAGCATGCAAAGTTCCTTGTTCATTTATTTAGACAATAAAGATACCCGTTCTAAAAGGAAGGAAGTGTACTGGGCTCCAGTGGGAACCGCACTGCGAAGAGGGTCAACATTCGATCATCAACTGCTCCCTCTAATGGGCTGATGCAACATTCAGAAAGGAGAGAGCGAGAAAGACCACAGACTCCACCCCCAGCTGCACATCTTCACAAAGGGAGGCAAGCCTACCGTCCACTTTTCAGGCAGGTAGGAAGAACACCAGGACGAATAAACCTAGAAATCCAGGTGTGCTTTGGCCCGATCCTGACACAACCAGTGAACTTAGACGTGGACCTTTAAACACTGTATGAGATACAGGCACAAATTGCTGTGAACACCTGCAAGAAAAGTTGTTTAACCTGACATTAGTGCCGCAGAGCTCAGGGGAATGGGAAGAACTCACCCATTTCTGTGACAAATCAAGATTAAACGAGGAGGGCTTAAAAAAACAGAAAATGCCTGCAAACACGAAACAGAGACTGTTAACGGCACAAGCCAGCAGGCACCATGGGACGAGGGGGGGGCCCTCTGGGCCGCTTTTGTAGGAGGACAAAGCATCACAGCAGGAGTATGGAGCGCACTGGGACTCCACGCAGGCCGATTAATTCATTTCAGTACGGTGGAAGGCCCTGTGGATGGAGTCAGCCCTGCCTCAGGAGAACGTGATAATGAGTAAAAACGAGAGGTTAACGTGAAAGGCTCCACGGCCTCGGGAGTGGGAGTCGGGGGCATCGCCCGCTCAAATCGCCAAAAACACCACCATTCACTGTGTGACGCGTGCTTGTTTTTCTCAAGGTCACCTGATAGCAAATCCACTATCAGCTCCATAACTAGAAGAAGATAACAACCTTGCAGCTGCAACAGACCACAGCAATGTTATCATGCTGTTGTGGGGTGACACTGTAATTAGCGTTATCGCTAGCGATGCAGCGACTCACACAACAGAAAGCTATGCACGGTGTCTGAGTTGGCCGCCAAACGACACCCCCTTAATGCTTAGCTTTCATATCGTTAATCCGCGCTCTTCATGGTAATCCTCGAACCCACGGCCCTTCCAGTCTTGGTCGAGGCGCAGAGACGCGGAACGGTGCCAATGAGTCGTCGCAGCAATCATTTCGAACGCAGCCACGTACACTCAGACGTTATGTTTGAAGGAACTAAACATATTAACAAGTGACCGGATATCACACATCTAAATTACTGCAAGTGACGCAATAAACGTGATGGACATGAAATTAATTGACCACAGCTGTTAACAATTTTCATTCCATGAGGTTGCTTGCATGTACAGAGATATGTAACGAATCAAAGCAGCCTTGACTGGTATTAGGGATCTGTGCCACAATCTGTGCTGACGTGGAGGCCGACCACTGCAGAGCAGGAATGACACACCTGAGCCAGAACCTGACAGTGATGAACGAAGCGGCACCCTCGAGTCCTAGACGGCCACGCAGCACCGCGCCTGCGAGGCACACGACAGGAAACGACATGCTTTTCCTTTTACATTTTCTTTTTCGGTGTCATGGCAACAAAAGACAAATACGCTGAGATCACACTTAATTTACAAGTGGAGTGGCTGAGTCGATGCAAATAGCGAAGCCTGGTTCTGCATGACGCGCTCATGTCATGGCAATCAGCATTCAGGCACCCCAAGACGGCGCCAGAACAGCATAAAATTCCCTTTCATTCGTTCATTCACTACATTTCAGTCTCATCTGACTGTCTGCTTCTGTTCGGCCTCCGTCCACTATAGGCCTAAATAGCAGGTACTATGCAGACAAAACAGACAAAAGACCCAACTAGTCTGGTTAAAATGCCTAGTACTGCATCAGATTTTGTTTAAGCTCTTAATTTTAAAAGTATGTCTATGGGATGGTGTGGGGCTCAGTGAGTTGGAACATGTGCCAATGAGCAAGGGGTCACTAGGTCAAATCCCCCGGTCAGCTGACTGATGTCACCGTGGGGCGATTGAGCAAGGCCATTAACCCCAGAGTGCTGACCTTGCTACCTCAGTTGTACAGAAATTCAGATGAATGTGTCTGCTAAATAGATTAATGCATTGAATACGCAGTGCATTCCTAAGGTTATATAGCCATGTACATGCAGAAAGCAAACATGAATTTACTTTGCCGTAAAGTCATTACATGTGCTAATTGCTAATTGGTCTCTTGCAGTCGTTTGAGAAAATGTGAACAGCTGCTCTATTCAGCTGCTGAAGAAACCAAGACTGCATGCTGTTAGATCCTGGGTTATGGCAGGGAAGTGGCCTGTGCATTCTCTCCTGACATGTCCTCAAATCTCATTGAAAACCTGTGGGGGACAACAAACACAGGCACATGAATGGATCCCAAGACTTCAAGTCGGAGGATGCGCAAGGTGTGCTGTGCTGCAGAACTGGTCACCAAAGCTGCGAAGAGCTGAGCGTACCTGAAATGTGCGTATTCATGGAAAAGTGCAGCTTTCAGAAATAATTGGTTTCACAAACGGCATCCTCTCACAACTGACAGCATTATTATGTCATCTAATGACCGACTGCCGTTTCAACAACGCTCACTGTCCACAAGGCTTCAGTACCATTCAGAATCTAAAGGCCATGATGCTATTAATCTTGGCAGAAACTTGTTGTTTAATAGAGGGGTTGCATCAATATTTGAAATGTGATTTTATCTATTTATCGATGCTGTGGACACGCACCCACTAGCTCCAAAGAAGGGATTCAACTAATGCCAGAATAACACTTCACTGCCAGGACAGATGACTGCCCTGTCTGTCCTTCACCAGCGTGTGTCTGGACCCAAACAAATAAAAAGCAGCACTGAGATATCCTACAGCACTGGGGAGATTTCTGCCTGTTACGACTGCCTACTCCAAGTGCTCGTCATTTGGAACTGACAGGGACTTAAATGCTCCGAGACGCCCGTAAGATCAGAGCAGAGTGCTTTAGGAAAGGCTCAGTCACGGAGAGCGTGAGTGAGAGAGAGAGGAAGAAGAGAGGACTCCTGGAGAGGCACGGCCTTGTATATATGACAGCCAGCACCTCTGAGGATACACTGGTACAGCCCAGCCTGGGGCCAGTCCAGCATCAAACGGCCTAAGAGCAGAACTCCAGCACCAAGATAAAGTCTCAAAATTTCACATTGCCTTTGCTTTTCTGAAGACAGCAGGCCGTTGGTCAAACTGGACCTTAGACATGATTCATGACACTTTACAGCAATAAAATACTCCTCTTACTAAGCAGTTTATTCTGTGAAACACAGCTGTCTTTAAATCTTAAGAGGTCAGAGGAATTACTGTAGTGCCATCAACAATAACTTTGTTCAATACTTTTCTTAAGAATGATTAGTGAAAGTATGTGGGGATGTTAGTGTTTCTGTGGTCTAAACGGTCTCTGGTGCTTTTCCATGTACATGAAACATCTGATAAGATGCCAAAACACAACGTCGGTTTACAAATATTAACCTACACAAATAATGGTGAAACAGTGTTTGATCACACAATGCTGTGCATAAAAACAGGTGTAGCTATTGCACACTAGACACCGTCTTGACCTTTACTGATCACATGCCACTTAAATAATAGCTATTTGAAATATTGCAGTAAAGTTGTTATTTGATTTACATTTTGCACTACTCATTTAAAGTAGGCCAAAAGAAGATGTTTTTTTCCTGTGTATTTAAGCAGCATAGTCCTAGGCTTTGAAGATGGCTGGATGGATTAATTTGCAAGGTTTCAGTTGCAATGGCTGCTGGATTAAATTATGCGTGTGCAATATAAACACGCAGGAGTTACAATGAAATCTAATATGACCAGGATTTAGTGCAATTATTCACTTGAATAATACCAATTAGCAAGAGATATGTTTAACTTGGTTAACCACAAACATTGGTTAGGCTTCATAGTTAAACTGTTTGAACTGATGTTTATTGGATTAATAACAATACCGCATGCAACATTAGTAACATTAACAATACATTCCTGTATACTTATAATATGTTTGCTGTATCAGAGTAGGTCCTTTTCAGTGTTACATCCACAAACTCCTCAAAGTGTACCTAGCATTAGAGCAGGGTGTAACAGTACCCTGGGCAATGTTCCCCGCAACTGCCCATCCAGATGAGACATGGGGCAACTCATCTAGATCTGGATGATCATGAAAAGTTGCCCATTGTTGATCCAAGTTTTTGAAATAGAAATTTGTTGCCCAGTATCACCAAGAAAGTGTCCGATCAGCACCGGTCAGTGTCATATTCCTCTAAAAGGTGTCGTGCGCATCATCCTTAAGACTTCCAACAGACATAATGCCACTGATATCATAGTTCTGTGATATTATTCAGTTTCTGTGAGGCCAGAAAATAAAATGGATAGCTACTCCAACGGCGCATTCGAGCTTATGAATGAGTGTACGAATGAATCCCGAATTAATTCAAATTCAGACAGGGGCAAAGAAACGAAACAAAGGTGATTAATGAAGGTGAATGAACTGCTTACTACTGAGGTTTTGTGTACATTAAGCAGAGGGGGGAGCAGCTGCCGTCCCATCACTGCCCGCTGGTCAGTCTACCATCCCAACTGTCTCCATGCCAAATCCACCAGGACCGCCAGCGAAAAACATTACAGCTTCACCTGAGCATCCCTCCGCTGGCGGCCGGTCTGCACAAACCTGCCTCTGTCTGAAACCTTGGGGGATGCGGGAACACAAAAAAAAACATCCGGCTGTATCTTACCGCTCGGCACGACTGCTGCAGAGTGGAAAATAAAATCATCAGCGTGCCAAAGCACACGTGTGCTACACCAACCAACGAGGTGCTCACAAGAGGCATCAAGTCTGTTGTACGACACATATCCCTGTATTTCTCTGACTGTGATTGCCCACTTCATTGTTGTAATACATGGTAAATATCTCCCCCAAAGATTATTTTTCTTGTGTTGTCAGCTGCGTTCCGTCATAGACGTTTACTTCCTTTTTGTGCACGCAAGCACAGAAAAGTCAGGTCCTGCAGCTCGCAGCAGCGCTGTGTTAATAATTCACTCTTGTTTATTTTTTCCCTGCTTTTCAATGAACGGTGGACAGGCCTGACATCCATCCATCCATTTTCCAAACCGCTTATCCTACTGGGTTGGGGGGGGGGGGGTCCAGAGCCTATCCCGGAATCAATGGGCACGAGGCAGGGAAGAACCCAGGATGGGGGGCCAGCCCATCGCAGGGCACACTCACACACCATTCACTCACACATGCACACCTACACGCAATTTACCAAGTCCAATTAGCCTCAGCATGTTTTTGGACTATGGGGGGAAACCAGAGTACCCGGAGGAAACCCCACGACGACATGGGGAGAACATGCAAACTCCGCACACATGTGACCCAGGCGGAGACTCAAACCCAGGTCCCAGAGGTGTGAGGCAACAGTGCTAACCACTGCACCACCATGCCGCCCACAGGCCTGACAGGAAAAAAGTTAATTAAATTAAATTGAATTAAATTAAAGAACAGCTCCCACTGTTCTGTTTTTTTTACCCTTTGGTTCACAGCCTTCTTTGGGATAAATAAAACTGGCTAACTGTCTTCCACCATAGTAATCAATGGCCTCCTGTGCCTCATGTCAATACGCGATTTACGGAGGAGCCGCCGTACCGACCAGTTGTGTTGCAAGGCGAATAGATGAGCAAATCTGCTGAACTGGAAACCACATAGTAAAAAAGACCAGATGGAAAGCTGTTAGTGCAGCTTCGCAGCCACCAGCACCATTCATACGATAAGCTATCGATAAAGGCAAGCCAAAACAAAAGTGCACGTAAGTGAATATGTGATGCCTGTAAATTTATCTGCTATTATTATCTATTAAATGAATAAAGTAGTACTGCAGTACTCAGGCTACGCTATATTGATTTGTTTTTCTTCCTGCCAGCACCATTGACTCACAAGGAATGCAAAATGCAGCCTGCTAATTCATTAACTTTCCCATTAAAGGTCCTTGCAGATCCCTCACACAAGGCACAGGGAGAGTAAAGGTCAACCAGATTTGGTGTTTAAGACAGCCCCTAATATTCTGTCAAGACTTGCCATGGGTGGGACAGTGAAGAAAAGCATGTGATGCAGAAATGGGAGACATGAATAAGGATTTTATTTGAGGATGGGAATGGAGATGGGATTAATGAAAACAGTAGGAAGAAACCGGAACAGACAGTCATTTCAGAGTCAGCATGTGGGAAACCACAGAAGGGAATACAGAAAATGGAGCACTGGATTATTGGAAAGGGGGTGTGCGCGTGGGCACCACAATCTGCGTGTGTTTGGGGGCGGAGGTAGCTTTATAGGGAGTGGAGATAAGGGCTGGCTGAAGTGAAGATCTGCATTTGCATAATAAGCTGAAATATCATCACATCAGACGGCGTGGCCAGATTTCTTGCCTGACTCAGAATGCAGTGTTTGTGTGTTTACATCATAAACATAAAGCGCCCCTTAAGCTACCTTCTACCTCAGCAACTCGGAAGCCACTGCATCCATAAAATGAGCACAATTTGAACTCCCTTTGTATGCTTGTCGTAAGGCTGAGCAGGAATATGCGCAGCGGATAACACAGTGCAAAACAGGCAATTAGGTGCCCTGCACCTCCAGGCACAGGCCGCAGGCTCACAAGGACCCTGTACCCAGTGCAAGTGTAACGCTCAGTTAAGCTGCCTCTTAAGCTTAAAGCGCCATTCGCACAAATACGTCGCGAGCATGTTTCATACAAGAAAATCTAAGATTAGGACAACAGCAGCCTTTTTGTCAGACAGTTGTCATGGCAGCCTAACTATTAAACACAATAACGAAAATTAAAAAGAAAAAACAAAACTCCTGTCACTGACTGGCACATACTCAATTGCCAAGCAGGAACAGCCACAGAAAATGCTATTCCAGCTCTCCTTAAAAAAGAGAAAAACAATGACTTCATACAGAGCCTGTCATTTTATGACAGCCACTTAGGAGGCGTTTAAGCAAAGAAAGCCTTATTCAGATAACTGATGCATGCTCAATGGTGTGTATGTTAGTGTGTGGCGGCAGGCTGGCAGTGGTGGTCCTTAATGCTACTGCGAAGCCCCTGGAATAGGCCAGGCTAAACGTGACAGTGTGGTCCATATATCAACTCTAAAGGCTAGTAAGCAGGGGCACAGATCCAGATTCAGCTCAGTCTTTTGAGTAAGACTTTACTTGACAGGGCACAGGAATTTAGCGATAACAGTTACTACTGAAGTACAAACCATGAACAAATATAGTCGCTACTTGAGATAAAAAGATTACGCGTCATGATTCGTTAATGACGAACGAACACGAGATCAGCATTTCACTTGTGTTATCCATTACTTGTTCCTTCAGTAATTCACAAAGGTTTACCGAATTAACAGATATAGTAACAAATGTAGTAACTGCTTGAGATAAAACATGCATCACGATTCATTAATGATGAATTTACATGAGATCAGTATGTCAGTAAGACAGTTTGTGGTTAATTAATACGTAAGAAATAGCGTAATACTATATTATTCGTGCCCCATCAAGTACAGTGTTAGTGTCTTTTGCTGATTTTGTTTTTATTCCTGTTAGGTTCAACTGTGAAAAAGTGATGTAGTCATTGGCTCCCATGCAACAGCGTGCACACTGAACTTGGCAAGGCGCTGAAAGAACACAGCGCGCACAAGGACTCTGTAAATGCAACTATCTATATAAGAATCATGCATATTAACTCCTGATTTATGTCCTCCGAATTCTGCCAGAATGACGGTATAAATATTCATGTAGAATATCTCTGCACCTGTAATGAACAAGACAGGATGGTGCTGGAGAGGAGCGTAGACTGATTTGCTGACGCAGTACTACTGCAAAGGTAAGACGCTGCTGTGAGAGGTTAACCTGCAGTTGTCATCAGCATCAGGGAGCGGGAACGTCCTTGTGGGCCGCATGCAGTATGCAGGCCATACTCAGCACAAGGAAAGACTCGTTGGGCAACAGCAACATCTCCAACAGTAACTCAACAAGTCTGCAATTATAAATACTGCATGACGGCAATAGAGTTTCCAAGGAAGAGTAATAGTAATATCAACAATGACAATAAGATGTTGTGGTTTATTGTCTTACATTTCATTCGATGCAGCAGAAGCTGAATCTGTACACTCCTTCCATTTATGCAGCTGGACGTTTACTCAAGTGATGAACAGCATTTTGACTTTGCTGGCATACCTGACGCTGACGTAAATCAAGCAGCGCTGCCGAAGCGGACATGCCGAAGCACAGGAAGGCAGACGCATCCCAACCTGGACGGGTCTAACCTGTTCGCAAGCCGGCGGCAAACGCTAAAGGCTAGAGATGAGACTCCGCGCAAATACGCGCCCGCCTCCCCTGTCCTGAAAAAGGGGCAGAAACGTAACAGCATTTCACAGAGAATTCGTAAGATTAACTAGGATCCCACATCGAGAATCCACCTAAATCCAGTTTCCATTTAAGATGAGGCAGAGCTCCGCTGAGCTGGGAATCACACTTTAAATAACAGCGAATGCCAGTGATTAAAATGTGCTGGCCTTCCTTAAGGGTAATTAAGTCATGGATACTTTCAGTGTTGGAGCACAGGGACTCTGCTTGCAGCATAGAGTGAAGGCGTACAGGCTCCAGATTTCTCAGTCTTTTGTCTGTCAGTCACAGTCTCTGCATACATCCTGAGCAATGGGAAGCTCACCCACTCAGTAACACCTTGATGGCAAAACAACGCACTAATGCTTGTCAGATTGACCAATCAAGATATCACCGCTTTGTAGCGATCTAGTGCTACCGTACGGATATGCAGAAGATGGAAAAAAATAGTGAGGCAGCACAGCGGAAGAACAATCCGGATAAAACAGCTCATTTCAATAATAAGCATGAGGCACGTAAGTAAACAAATACTAAAGGGCGAGTGAGAATGAAAATGGAGACATTAAGTGCTCTAAGGAAGAAATAAGGAGAAAGTCATGATCATTTTGCTGACTCACAGCAAGACGACTGAATGGCGCGGCGGATAAAACTGAAGGGTCTGTAGATCTTCTGAAGGACAAACACTGCTCATCAACTGTTACTCTCATATTCCCCCGCAAAGAAAACGAGCTGGAGAAAGGAGCCGCGCCACATTCTGCTGTGATTTTCAAATGATGATAAACCTACATAACATCAGGGCAACAACTCACATGTTGCCAATCACAGAAACTCCAGCTTGTATGTTTTTTTTAACCTACTTTTAACTGCTTTCTATGCATATAATTTAATCTTTATAATTTGGTCTGGAAATTGCATTACAATTACAGTTTTGGCTAACAAACCTCAAAACTACATTATTTTCAGAAAACACTTTGACAAATCATACTCTTTCAACATTGTGTCATGTGATTATTATTATTATTATTATTATTATTATTATTATTAAGAAACTGTTACCCCAATCTGGGCTGTGTTTCCCAAAACCTCCATTTAGCAACTTACATACTGGGACCCATTCAGTTGCACGGTTCCAACTATGTAAGTTGCTAATGTAGTTAGCAACTATGCTTTTGGGAGACGCACCCTGGTTTATCAACCACTTAGCCTTGTCCGGATTATGGGTGAGCTGGAGCAAAACCCTCGCCACACAGGGTACAAAGCTGGGGTTCAGCCTGGATGGGATGCTAGTTTGGTTGATATACTATGAAGAAAGCAATTTCAATCATAATTAGAAGGAGCTGACTCAATTTGTATGTTGTATCATTACCCCCAATAAACCAAAGGCCCCACGATTCCTCTGCTCTCCCTGAGGTGATTTGTCAGGGAGAATCTGTGAGAACGGCTGCGATTGGGCCAGCTGGCAAACCACGCAACATAGCATCACCGCAGTGAGAAAGCAACATCGAGGGCCAAGCTTAGTCAC
Organism: Brienomyrus brachyistius; assembly: GCF_023856365.1. Classification (NCBI taxonomy): domain Eukaryota; kingdom Metazoa; phylum Chordata; class Actinopteri; order Osteoglossiformes; family Mormyridae; genus Brienomyrus; species Brienomyrus brachyistius. Next base: position 16,744,175 of record NC_064540.1, read on the forward strand.
TGACGTCGCCTCGTTCTGTATGACTGGCCTCATCTTCCTAATACAGGCACACGTTAGCGTCCTACCGCTGTTTCTGCTGCGCCATAGCAAGTAAACAGGTCACGCTGCAGTGCAACATTTCCACGCATCTCTTATTGTGCAAGGATAATAACATTTATACAAAACTAAAAGCTTTCCAAAGAATGAATCCATTGAAAACTTTAGCAGATCATGTACACATATAAAAGTATTTTTAAATACTTTCAAAATATGTATCCACTAAGAGAGTGTTTCCCACCCCGGTCCTCGGGGCCCCCAGAGAGTCTGCATTTTTGCTCCCTCCCAACGCCCTATCGTTCCTGCCCGGGGCTCCCCGAGGACCGGGGTGGGAAACACTGTACTAAGACACAGTTCTGAACAAATTGCCCCCGAGTGGCTGAAAGCTGTTTACTTTATTTCAAGTCCACTGAATAGCTTCGGTTTATTTGACCATTAGCAGGAAAAGCAACACAGGAGTTGCTTATTGCATGCGCAGTGCATTTAGGAATATTAACTGCATGATTTAGCCAGCTCCCATGCGAGCTGGAAATGAAAAGGGTCTCCATCTGAAGGAAATACACTTATGCTCAGTGTTGCCTTTCAGTTTTGTGATATGCTAATTCAGAAACAAAATACCATTGGCTGTTTATCCAGACCTTTGATGCTGTCTTTATTATGGCACTGCGACTGGTGTCCTCCTTCCTTCCCATCTCAGCATAGCTCCAGCTGACATAGTGTTGGTTAGCTTGTCACTGACGGGTTAACGAGAATAATACGTATATTTTGAAAATACATGACAACAGTAATGTGTCAAATCATCTAGAGGATCACAGAAAATCATATTTTCTCTTTTCACACTCAGCTTCTCGAGCTCATTTGCGTATGACTGTTTTTAAGGTAATATGACTATACAGCAATATTGGGCTGTGTAAGAACACCCCCCCCCCCACGTAATTCTTACATCCAGCTCTAAGATTACATCCATCTCCTGCTCTAAGATTTGTTAGCATTCACTAGTACCCTGCACATGCAATGCGAGCATGCAGCATGGCTCTCTCTATTCCTCCCGTGAAATCTGCACTCTGTGAGGAATGTACCATCTGTCCTGCTAAAACAGTTTCTCCTGAAATACTCTTCAGTTTTTTTCTACACATCACCAGTCGGCCCCAATGCCTCTAAAAACCTGCAGCTGTCATGAGACTAACTAGGTTCAGGAATAATGCAAACGAAGGAAACAACTTTGTGGCTGCAAGGACGTTTGGCTCTGCAGGTTACGGATCTGTGATCGTGACCGGAAGGTCGTCGGTTTAAATCCCACGGTCGGCACAGCGATGTCACCGTTGGACCCCTGCGCAAGGCCCTATACCCCAATTGCTCCAGGAACTGATGGACTCTGCATTCTCAAGTACCCGTCACTTAAGATAAAAGCATCCGTGAAATGTAACAGATAGAGGTCACTGTCACATGCATGCATACCAAGAACCACAAACCAATGACAAGCCAAGCCCCGCCCACACGCCTGACAAGACACGCAGAGAGCGAGCGAGCGAGTCCCAGCAGGTATCTCACTGTGGGAATGCTGAGGAGGGGAGGGGGGCGCAGCCCACAGGGGGGGTGTGTCTCCAGTGGGAGCGGCTAAAGCAGAGAGTGTGTGTGGGGGGGGCACAAATTCAGCACAGGCAGAGGAGATGGCAATATGAGGGCAAGGGTCCAGGCAAAGATATTGCACAAAGGTGACTGGAATCCTCCGGAACTCCCGCCCGTCTTTCATTTGCCTTGCAAATCATTAGGAGAGAGAATTCAGCAGCACTCTGCAATTCCAGCAGCAGATTCAGACACTCACAAGCACTGAGGCACACAGACACATACATGCATAAATACATTAGGGCCTCGCTGCTGGTACCTGTAGGAGTCCTGACTCAAACAGATGGGCCACCACAGCTTTCAAAGCACAGCAAGCAGCTTTGAAGTTAACACCGAAAAGGGGGATATGGGGAGAAGGGAGGAGAGTGCTATACATAATCTAAAGCCCCCCCCCCCCCAGCACAGCAACCTGCAGCGATGTGCCCCCGATCCACAGACAGGAAGTGCTAAGAAGCATGAGGTATCAGGAAAGCAGAAGCTGAATGCTGCAAACGGGGCCATCGGTCAGCCACCTAATCATTACACCACGGCATCTATACCACCAGCAGGAAAGGCCAAGTTACATTATTCAACAGTTAATGGGACTGAGATCGCCGCAATTTGTCCGCCATGCTGGACAGTACACTTCTTATTTTAACTGATAAGTACTACATAGCACTGTGTCCCACTCCGGTCCTCGGGGAACCTCAGACAGTCCACATTCTTACCTGGGAGCTGGGAGGAAGAAAAAACATGGACCGTCTGTGGGCCCCCATGGACTGGATTCGGAAACACTGCTATATCGAATTACTCATTATTTGAATGGTGTTCGTGATGAAGTTTATGATTCAAATACGTCACTACTAAACTGCTTTCAGTATCCTCATTTAAATGAAAAATCATGCGTAAAATGCATTTCATCATATGGCAGACGCAGTGGTGCACACTGGAGGATTGTCCCCTGTGCCTCGATGGATGGGCTCCGGTCTCCCACTGCTTCCTTGTACTGGATAAGCTATTGAAAGATGGATTGATGAATATATGAAATAACCTTTGTATCAAACACACTCGTGTTTCTTGTACTTAAAAAATCACTCTGTGGTCTATGCTTTAAGCATAACATTCCCATATCGCCAGGGAGTGTGAAAATTCAGGGAAAAGCACTGTTTCCCGCAGGTGGAAAGTTCTGGTTCAGAAAGTACAAATCCAGACCAAGATTTTGTTCCAACCAACCAGTTGTATACTTTGTGAATGTGACTCTTTATGCTCAACTGGTTGGTTGAAACAAAATCTTGGTCTGGATTTGTACTTCCTGGATCTGGACTTTCTACCTCTACTGTTGCTTCATACATGTGCGGTTCAGGGTCAGAATCCCAGCTCCACTCTAAACGATGAAGATTCGACATGTTATTCCAGTACCTCCCACAGTCTAAAGGCATGTTACTCCACAGGCTGCCCCCCCCCCCCCAACATGACCAGGTATGTGTCTTGCACAGGACTGGCGTTCCATCCTTGGTGAACCTCTGCCTAGTGCTCAGTACTACCAGGGTTTGGTCCCAGGATCAACCAAAACCCAGACCAGGAGAAGCCACTGGAAGATTCCTACAGTGCTGAATTTGAATATAATGAAATAGTTTTCCACACCTACTCTGTTGCTACGGTTTAGTGTGGTTATTAAGAAAAACAATAAGGTGCGTGCAAATGACTAATTCATAATATGAATGTGTCTTATGCTCTTTCATAAGCAGTTTCATTAGAGGCCTATTTGCCAGAAAGCTCGACAGAGAGCATTAGCAACGGTAACTATGGTGACACGGAACCTCCTCATTGACAATCTCTGATTTGGCAAGTATGACACACTAAGCTGCTGCATTAATACATCAGAGTAAGTGGATGGCAGTGTTTTATTACAGGGACAACTGGGCACATTCAGTGCAGGAACTGCAGAATGTTACATACCTGCTGCAAAAAGGGAGTGGCACAAACCACAGGAGTGGCGGAGCTCGGTAGCGAAAAGATGCAGGCTGCTCCTTCTCAGAAAAACAAACTGGCTGGCAAATGGGCTACATTTCCAGCGGCACAAATGAATACTGTACACACTGTAGTTTATGACAAAACGCAATAACCCTTAAAACTCTAGAAATTCTGTCGCATACAAATTATATAGCTTTATTTAGCAAATTATTTTCTCCCCATAGGAACGAGGAAAATACCAACCTAACTGGTTACCTCTAGGACCCAATACATAACTACGAACTTAGCATCTTTTGTTTACTATTGAACATTTCATAAACTGCAATGTTCAGAAATCCATTCCCTGTTTTGGTTTTCCTGTGCCAGGAAATCCAGGAGAAAGAAAAAGCATGATTATTTTTTCCTAAAAAAACCATCCATCATTGTTCCATTGTGTTTAAAATCATCATTTAATGCATTAGCTGAGTTATCGGCTTTAAATCGTGTGCACTAAATTAAAATTAAATTAATTTCATAAACGGGAATTGGCATTTTGCATTTATATATGTGGTAAAGTCATGTTCATTTTAAGATCAGGGATTAAAATATAGTGAAAACACAAAAATTACAAAATTCCCAGTATTTACTAGGATTTTGCACTTAAAATTCCAGTCTGTAACATTCTGTACTGAGTGTTCTACGAATTTACATATTTCAATCATATGTCAAATGCCATCAGATGATTTCTGCATTCTAATAATGTTCATTCCAGAAATTAAAGCAACAGCTGAAGTTGAAATAATAACTTAAAGTCGTATAGAGGCATTGTTTGTGCTGACTGTCGTATTTTAAAAACCATAGGAAGCATAGCACTTAAGGCTATTAATTTTTAACCAGTTTCCAATTCAAATCCCAGAACAGCGAAGTAAATGTAAGACAGGAATAGGAAGTGGACATGAAATGATACTTTGTAGAAGGATTATAGAATAATCAAATCAAATAGGAGCACTGTTACATCTGGAAAATCACATTACATTCTGACAAGGTCTTTCAGCTCCATTTGTGGTTTTCCAGTGAGCAGACGCATTGTGATGGAGAAAAAAAACTGTCACGTCATCTAAATATATTACACTGATTTCAATGTATCTTTTTTCCTGAGCTTTATTGCACAAATATAGTTACTCAATGCTCTATGAAATGTCTAGGTGACAGACTTCTTTCTGATATGAATCTCTATACCTCTCCAAACAGTCAGAAAGCACAAAGTACCTGTTACTGTCTTTCACTCTGCCGAGATTCACTCTCTTTTAATGCTAATGCAAACGTGCACTTGTATATCCCTACCTGCACGGATTGATGTGTATCATTGTGTAAAACACACTGATGTTTATGAGTCCATGTAAAGAGTAATTATACAATTTCTCTTCAGTGTGAGTGTTTCCTGTGCTTCTTTTGCTTTGCCAATTCTGAAACTGTGTCTACAGGTCAAAATCATGTAGCACAGAAGCAGGCCAAGTCAAAACAGCTCCCTGCTGTTTGTAGGCTGACTTACAGAGTGGCTACGGCCTGTCCGTGTTCCTGTGTGTATCAGGCCCAGGTGACCACTGACTCCAGAGCACAAAGAAAGCTGTCAAGGCTGAGGTGTGAGATCGAATTAACCTTAATAGTTAGCCCTGTTAGACCCCGACAGCACTGGCAGTTCGTGTGACACCCACCCACCCCCCCCCCCCCCCCCACACTGGCTGGCAGGCATTCTCCCCATACAGTCAGACACAGCTGGGATTTCACGGGACAGACAAGACCATCAACAGGCGTCTCTGACAAAGACTAGTTTCAAATGTGGATTCAATGCACTTTAATATAGTGTCCGCTACAGTCAGCGGTCATTTCATTAGGCACGCCCGCTCTTTAACGCAAACAGCCTCCACACAGCCAATCATGTGGCTGAAACTGAATACATACAGATTCACACACACACACACACAGGGTCAAGAGGCTCACTGTTTGGCTGGGCATGTGTAGCTGAGCACTGAAATGACCAAGATGCCAAATCTACAATGAAATCTGGAGTCTGAATGCTTTCAAGCCAGCAACACATAATTAATGTACATCTACAACTATGCTTCATCATTTTTAGTTTTATATGAACCCAGAGAAGCAACAGACTACCTTATTTGCAACTTCTTATTATTATCCAAGATACAGCTACAGATTATTAAATCTTCCACAGGTCGTTTGGTACTAATACAGTGTAGCCAGGGCATTACAGGCAGTTGCGTCAAATATCTGCAGAATTCAAACCTGTGAGTGTTGTTAGAAGTCTAGATTCCTAGAGACCACCAACCCAAAGGTCCTCCTTGCTGCTGAACACACAGACACCCGTTCACACTGCCTATCTGGGGACTGACCAGTCGGAGGACACTGGAAGCACTGGCCAGATGCACATCTCCACTGCCAGTACCAGTTCCAAAGTCACTTACCATCTTACACTTGGCACATTCATACATTTCATATTTCACAGAGATTAAGGCTGAATACATGGATTTTCAACAGAGATAAAATTATGAAAATATGGAGAAAATGAATGCTGATCTTGTTTCCTTTTGTTGAAAACGAAAAATGTGTAGTTTTTGGCTCAATTACATCATTTCACACTTTCAGCTGTTTCATGCCACCTAAGTGCAGTTCCACGCCACCTTTTATTAAAGGTATAAACATTTGTTTATCCGCAAATATTGTACTTCCTGACATTTTTTGCAATAGTGCTATGTATTTGCGTATTACGTAATTGCACATTATTATAACTATACCTCAGTTTTATTAGATTATTTCTACGATTTCACCGAAAACTTTCCTAAGCCCACCTGCGACTGTAGACACAGTAATCCAGAGGAAATCCAGCTACCACGTATTGGGAGACGTGAAGAAGGGGAAAAGAAACACATTTTCACTCCGTTTCATCATTGCAACTGTGTTTGCTGCCCCCCCCCCCCCCCCCCCCCCCCCCCCCATTAATTGAACTCCTGTTAAATTCCCATGACCGTGACATAATAGGCACGTGCCTCTGTCACTGTCCTTACGGCTCTTTTCCTCCTCGACCCCACCATCCCTCCGCAGGGACTGCCTCTCCCTCCTCAGCCTCAATAGGCGAGCTGCTCGGGTATGGGGGTAAGGGGGAGGCTGTCAGGGCGCAGGGTGCATCGCTATGCTTGGCTTGCTGTGGGACTCCATCGGCGATCGCATGACCACCGCCGTCAAAATCACAAACGCGGTTCTGCTGTTCGGATCAGAGTCGCAGGAAAACAGACTGTTCGCGGCTTCGCGTCACATTATAAATGCCACACTGCAGTTTCCCGTCCAATCGCTCATGCTTCGATGTCTCCGGTACAATCGCCTATTTATGTAATTATTACAGTGTCACCTAGATTTCTCAATTACTCAACATGGAAAGAACGCACGAAAGACATTTACCTTTAGGGGGTAATTTATCTAAATCCAGTCGTAAGAGACAGGATCATCTTCCGCAACACAACCCTGACATTGCGTTGGTATGACCAACATAAACGTAAGGGGCTACATAAGGACGGCAAGGGAAAGGAGAAAAATAAACTGACGCATAATCATAAAGGGGGCGTTCATAGTGGCATTAATAAAAACGAAGCATGCAACTACTAAAGTACCCCTTTTTCACTATACTATAAGGTAGGTTGGTGCAATATGTCAAAGGAATAAGCTTTGGATTACTATGATGGTATTTGAACAAGGAATAAACATTAACGGCACGCCTCGCAAAAAAATATTGCCCACATGCGGAGCTGAATACTGGCACCTACCTTGGCAGATAGGACTGTCAATCCCTCTCCCAGTTGTGGACCATTGAGGACACCGGGGCTCCCAGCGAGATATTCAATCCAGAGAGCGCCGCCGCCCCGTCGCTGCTTCTCCACGACAAGGAAGCGCTTGTGAGCGAACGGACGCGCTTCACAGGGAGAGAAGGAGAAAGAGAGAGGGAGGGTTGGAGGGAGGAGGGCCGGGCTTTGGGAGGAGGGAGAGAGGGCGAGAGCCATAGCGATCTCTGATGAGCGTCGGTGTATATCTAAGAAATATCGAAATAGCAGAACTTCGAAAAGTAATTTCTTAATGTGCAATTATTTTTAATACCCTGTCTCAGTCAAAATAATGAGCAAGCAACTGACCGTCCCGTTTTATAGCACTGTTGGCTGATAGAAGGATGGACGCTTGCTGATTAAAATACAGCACAGCTTGTTTAAGGTTAAGGTTAACCTACGAATCTTTGGTAAAATTCTGTTTATAACTATGGAAGGGTAAGTACAGTGTTTGTTCTACGGAAAAATGCCATTTGTGGCTGCGTCTTTTAAAATCAAATGAGAACAAATCATGTGCACTGCTTTTATAATTCTGGAAGACAGACAGACAGACAGAGAGACAGACAGTGAACCGGGTTCTGGATAAACTCTGACTTTAAGGAACTAATAAGCTCCGTGTTCGGTCTCACAGAACAACGTTTCCATTGCACTGGCACAGAACCCTGTTTTCTGCCTGAGCTAATGTGAGAAAGAGAGGTGATGCAGGAATGATTTATTGCTCGCTTAATAAATCTTCCCGTAAACACCTGTATGCAGATGTGTCTACCTTTTGGCATTACTTACTGCTGATTTACAGTAATAATGGTAGATGGTATGAAACTCAGCCCACAGTTATCACAGAATGTCTGTGAATATGCAAATAAGCATGCTTTACAACATTCATATCTGGATTTGTTTGATATCATTAATCTGTTCAACAGCACTGGTGAAACACTGATGCAGTGGCTGGTACTGCAGCCTTCAGGGCTTGGGTCTGAATCCAGCCCCTTATTTGTACGTGATGCTTATGTGTTTCCTTGTATTTTGTGGATTTCGTCCTGCAAGCTGTCAGGCAAAGTCAGGCAGATTGGTGCGTCTGTTTAGCTCATAGTGGGATGGCTGGCATCCTCTTCGGCCAGTCCCCGGCCTTGTTCCAGGGCTTCCTTTGATAATATCCAGGCCTTCCCCCTGGTTGGAAGATGGAAGATCCTAAATCTGTCATATATATTAACAGAAGTTTTTCAGTGCCTCCGTTTTACTGATATCGTTTGTGCTCATGCTTATGGGGTGAATGAGGCAGGTTGTAAGTGACGCAGTGCCATCCACTCTGCCCTTAGCATCAGGGCCTGCTCCTCACCAGGCACATAGCTAGGTATAGTAAACTTATAGCTTTGAACCTCCATACAAATCCCCCCCACTCGCCCCCCTTCATTCAACATTCATTTCCCGGTTGTGGGGCTGCTCTTTCAGGTTTTGTCTTGCCACATTCCCAGACGCAGAGGACTGGGATTGAGCAGAGCGAAGAGGGCTGTGTGACTGTTCCCTATGTAGGCTGCTAGCGTACACATTTTCAAGACGGCAGTTGTGTTGTTTTTCAGAGGCAGACTATTTGCATAACCAGTCGACACTGAATACATCTGCAAGTCCCACCCCAAAGTACTGAAGTACCAAAAAAGTACCCTAGCTGGTTTGGTACTTTGGGTACCGGAACTTTTAGTACTGGTACTAAACCAGGAGTCAATGGAAAAGGGCAAGTAGGGAAAGTATCTGGTACAGTACAAAAGTGCCTTTGCAGCCCTGGGAGGTAACATACAGAACCAGGTGCTACCATTGTGACTAGGCAGTGTCATTTACATATAAACGTACACAAATTTGTTGGAACCCTTACAGCTCATTGAAACAACATTTCATTTCTTCTGAAAGGTGATTCAGTTAAAAGCATTTTTCTAATTTATACCTGCATGCCTGTAATATGTGATGGAGTAAACCAGTAAAATTGTGAAAAGAAATGATATGTTGTTTATTTCACAAAGATATGCTGAAATAGTACGGGCAGATTTGCTGGTACCCCTAAAGAGACTATTTATCCTTGCATTATAGTCATATTTCAAACTGAGTGTTTAACCTTTAGTGTCACAGGTGCCTTCAAGCTTTTCATCAGCCTTTCAGCCTATTTGAAAAGGAAGAACATGCTACAAGGTTGCTTGGTATCATTGTGTGCACCACACTGAACATGGACCAGAGAAAGCAGAGGAGAGAGCTGTCTGAGGAGCTCAGAGAGAAGATTATGGAAACCATGTTAAAGGTAAAGGCTATAAGACCGTCTTCAAGCAGCTTTATGTTCCAGTGATGACAGTTGCCAATATTATTAAAAAGCACAAGGTTCATGGGACTGTAGCCAATCTCCCAAGATGTGGATGCAAGAAGAAATCCAACCCCAGGTTATCAGAAGGATAGTGTGGATGGTAGAAAAAGAGTCAAGGAAACCAACCAAAACCACTCAAGCTGAGCTCCAAGGTTAAGGTACGTCACTTTCTGATCTCACCATCCGTCACGTTTTGAACAATAATGGGCTCCATGGAAGGAGACCCAGGAGGGCTCCACTATTAACAGAAAATTATAAAAAGTCAGAATGGATTTTGCCAAAATGCATGTTGCCAAACCCCAAAGTTTCTGGGAGAATGTCCTTTGGACGGATGAGACAAAAATGAAGCTTTCAAAGAAACAAATTGGCCCTCCATGCGCCCAGTTCCAACTGATCATCTATGGAAAGATCTGATAATCGCAGTGTGGAGATGCTTCCCTTCAAACCTCAGGAGGAGTGGGCCAGACTACCTGTTGGCAGATGCAGACGTCTCACTGTGAAGTACGGAGATCGCTCACTGGCAGTGATTGCTGCAAAAGGTGGCGCCACAGAAAATTAAATTAAACCATCTTTTTTGTCTGTGACATTTTCATTTGTTTAATTATATACAACATTCAACTGAATCAATAATGAAAAGCAAAGTGTGGTTTATGTTAAATAAGGAGTAAACAATAAGGGATGCCATTAAACTTCAGTAAGCTTCAAGTTAGTTGCGTGTGTTTTTTTATTAATAGTAATAATAATCAATACTTTATCGATCCCCAAGGGGAGATTGTCTTTATGCCTCCCTCAACTTGCTCTCTGTAGAGTAAGTTGTCCATGAAGGGCAGCCACCCATAGTGGCGCCCAGGGAACTGTGTGTTAAGGGCCTTGCTCAATGCAGACGTGCTGAAGACAGGTTTGAACCAGTGACCTTCTGATTACAGGCACACAGGCTTAGTCCACTGAGCCACACACCGCCCCTACAGTTTTGTTTTTTGTGGAAGGGTACCAACAATTTGTCCACGTCTGTAAATAAATAGGAATCATTAGCAGCACACCTCATAAACACAATAAAATCGTAACACTAATGGAGCTTTTCCACCGGCACCAGGAACCTCAGCAGTACTGCAAATCGGTGGTCTTCCATTGTAAATTATGTGAGTCATACTCAAGCTGTACCTGTGCTGATATGGTCCTACTTACTAGCAGGATCAAAAGCGTAGTTACATCGCCACCATGCAACCTTGGTTGAAATGCAAGGTGATACCGGGGTTCTGTGTAAATATGCATGGATTATCTAAACGAAAATATATTCCATTCACTAGTATTGCACATGATGATCCGCACATGATCCGATGCATTCTTGAAACTTGGAACTTCTCCTACTTAAAATAGCAGTATAGAACAGCTGAACGGAATGGATTCATAATTTTAATTTACACAAGCGAATGCTACTTCTGCTAGCATTTCATGCTAACATAGGATGGTGAATCTCAGAGACTTGCTGGCAGAAAGTAGCACTGTGTGAACAGTAAATAAGTGTCTCTTTGGTTTTACGTCACTGCGTCTCTCCAAACCCAACACAGCTTGGTTCCTGTATGCCAGTGCAAAAGTGCCGTAAATTGTAACAGTTACCATACTGCTAGTATAATGCATGATAACTCCTGTTATCCAGTTACCCTTTCCATCCATTAATCTTCCACCCACATCGGTCCCAGGCAGCACAGCCTAAAAGCAGGGTACACTCTGAACAGCATGCCAGTCCATCACTGGGCACAGAATTGCACAGTTATACTATGTGATTGGTACTAAGACACATGCACAGTCATACTGTACTATATACTGAGGCACACGTTAACCTGACTGCATGTCTTGGTGGAGCAAATTTACACAACAGAAAGTCTTGGGACGTTTGCTTGATTCTGTAAAAATGTTGCAAATGTATTGGTTTCATAGCAAAAGTCCGTTGAGAAACAATGCTTAACATATCTGCAAATATCTTACGCACAGATATTTTCTTTTTATTAAACGTCATAATTTTTTGATTGACTCATTTAGTCATTTCGCTATTAATTGCGATTATAGTCAGTGACTGCCAAAGGGATACTAAACACAAATGTTTGGTTTTTATGTTATTTCAAAGGTGTTACTAATTTAAAAAACACCAAGTGAGACAGCTTGTCGATGAATGTGATATATATGTATATTTGTAAACAAATGAATAAAGTAATGACGACTAATAAATTTGCAGTATTTTTATTGAATTAAGTGAGTGTCCCAAGATTTTCAGTGAGTACTACAGGTAAAACATACAAACACCGCACACACACACACACAGCAGAGATTAAAATCTCGACATTGGAGGTGGGAAGCAACAGTGCCAACCACTGAGCTACCATACCCTTCGCAGGCATGCTAATAAGGACTTCCTTTAATTAGCAGCTTTGTACTGCTCTATAAATAGCGGGTATACAATTACATGTCCGTAAAGAAACAAAAAAATACTAATCATTAACATTTATGTTATAGCAGGATACAAACTCGCTCACATGACCTCTAGTCTTTTAGGCTGTAAGATACAAAAAAAATTCCTGTGCACTTCTACACAAATTCTTGTTTGCCCAGGAGCTGTTCAAGTAAAGGGCTCTGTGTAGTGAGATTCACATTACAAAGAGCTGGAGGAAAACAAAAAGCACTACAAGACAGGTACTTCCACTCTGAAACACCACTAGGACTGAAGCTCCAGTTCAAAAGGTTTAAAACAATTGAATTGTATTGTTTTTTTGGGCTTAAACACCAGGAATGACATTCTCGTACAGGAGAAGGTGTGTAAATGTGAAGATGAATGCATATCATTGTGTAAGAAAGGGATGGAGTGGGAAGAGAAAAGAAACTGATACAAAATAAACAACAAGACCACAAAGAAAACACACAAGGTACAAGTCATAACATTAAACACAGTAGCACATGAGACTCAGAGACAGGCAAAGAACCACAGGCAGACTTTTGTACTCATCTGGCTTTTAAATACCATCGGATTCTGTCAATAGCATTGTGCAGTCCGGAACCGGTACCATAGCTCCATAACCATAAGACACAGATTTATAATGCTTATTCTTCCTGCTGTGCCTGGCTCCATCAGGATGCCACAGTCAGTGTACTTTAAAAATCAGCTTCATCAGCACCTGGCATCTGTCTCCGGCACTCCAACTATGTTCAAATCCTCTTTTACCTTAATGGCATCCTTTGTTTTTGCCTGACCTCTAAATCTGTCGAAAAAATTGTAACTTCTATACTCTGCCATTACTCCCGGTGAACCTTGGTTTTTATAGATTCCATGATAATCCGAACTAAAAAAAAAAAATCACAAGAGAAGAAAAAAGTCTTTCTTCAAAGCTTCAAAGATGCCCTGCAGAGTGAAAATAGGGGAAAAGATTAAGAATTGATAAATACACATACGCATATATCTATGGACTCAGGGCTATAAAGGCTACAGATATATTATACTAATATGACAGTGATTAGTCTGGAACAATTATGCTATGTTTTGAAAACATATAGTGACATTAAAAAGGATTATGACATAAAATACTAGTTACTGTACCTCGAGCTAGAAAGAGGTGTGGCAATATGATGACATGTGTGACTAGGTACCAGAAATCATAACTGCTGGTGGTTTCACAATGCAGATCACCTCCTACAGAGAAGAACAAATGAACAGAAAAGCAGCAAAGTGGATGCTGTAGTTAAAGAAGATATATGAAGCCTCCCTCATCTCCCACCTCTTCAGCGGTCCTCACCGGTCCTGGATGGACCTCTGTTTTGAAAAAGAAGGACACTGTCCAGGCAGCACAGATCACAGACCTGCTCGGAAGGTTGCACAGTACACTGCGGGGCCCGAGGGACCGTAACAGGAACACGACAATAAACTTCCAGCTTACTACCTTCCAGGATACAGCATCATCATTACCACTTCTTTTCACAACAGACGCTTTAGTATGTTTCTGAAGACAGTAAAACAAAATTAATTCATTTACTATAAAAGATAAAGCTTGAACTTAACACTACTGATTATACCTGATGCCTGAATGACATGTCCGCTGAGAAACAAACCTGTATGAATTTGTAACGTCTGACTATGCCACTCTGTCATCGTGACTCAAACTTTGTGATTGAGAGGAGGTGACACTGCTAATCCTTCCTCTAACACAAAGAAATGCCAGTATGTTGCTGCTATCTGCCGAGAGATACCATTTCAACGTAACCAATCGCACTCTTCACTATACATATTTTTTTTTACCATTGGTAGCATTACCTGAATCGTTTGATGCCCGAGGAATGTCTCCTTTTACCAACAGGTGTCAGTGCCACGACCAAGAACTAACTATGAATCCAGGACACTAAGGCTAGCAAGCAGAGGTGGGAAGTTCAGGCCTAGAAAATACAAATCCAGACCAAGGTTTTGTTTCAACCAACCACTTTAGTATAAAGAGTCACAGTCACAGAGTACTCAACTGATTGGCTGAAACAAAATCTTGGTCTGGATTTGTACTTTCGGGATCTGACCTTTCCACCTCTGCTAACAAGAGGTATTGTCATTAGCCAGTGGATGTACAGTAGCTTCTTTTATGACAACTTACAACCTACAGGTTTAAAGAACTTCCTCTATCCACAACCTATCTGTGGATATAATTACTGTTATAATCGACTCCTTGACGAATATTTGGATTAGAAAACTTGTTTAGAAGGACTGCTCCACACACCACATAGTACTAGCTTTTGTATAGACTACATACAAATGATACGCATATGACCTTCATTGGAATAGGGATACTTATTCCCCCCATGGGGAAACCGGGCTGTCACCGATTCCCTTCCCCATTTTGGGGTCAGGGTGGTAGATCTGCTGGCGTCCAGCAGCCCTGGGACAATGGGGGTTAAGGGCCTCACTCAAGGGCCCAATCTTGTCATTATTATGCCAGCCACAGGATTTGACCTGGCAACCTTCCAATCACACACTGGTTTCCAGAGTGCACAGCTAAGTAAATTATACATCCCAATTTCATAGACATTATGTTAAAATGTAATTAATAACTTGAATGTGAAACTGGCACGAAGCGATTTGTTTCAGGTCTGATCTGAAAGGAGGGCTCTGGTCTGGCAGTCCCGACTCTAAGGGGGGGGGGGGGGGGGGGGGGGGCACCAAATCATACACTTGCCCCCCTGCCCCACCTTGGGAAAAGTAGGATGGTTAGACTGATTTAATCTGACCTGCAGATGGATTTAACCGGCATAAGCTCCTCCCCTCCGGTTGTACAAACTTTAATCTGAGTCCTCTGTAGATATTCATTCTGCTCACCCAACAATTAAAAGCAGGAGCTGGGCCTTATGTTAGGAAGCACTTACACTCATCTGAGTTTCTCACTCCAAACTTGGACAGCAGGTCAACCCATCCAACTTACTCTCGCAAAAATAAATCCTGTTTTACAAAATGGCATCAAGTGATTGACTTTCCAAGGTCCTTCCTTGCCTTGTGTCTGGGGTCAGGCTCCAGGCTCACCATGTATGGGGATGATGGATGAAAGCTTCTCTCTGCCCAGGTTCATGTCTCCCACATCCTTACGTAGGCGTCTGTCTCGCTGCAGCCTTGTGCTGTACGAGCAGTTTTTAGAAAATGAAAGTGTCTCATTTTATAAAGTTAAAAATGTTCACTTTTCACATTTTTTTTAATACTTAGATTAAAACTAATTATCCTTGCATAGGTCAAGCTGGTATAGAAAATGGATGGATGGATGGATGATGGATGGATGGTTATACAAGTAGTGAATTATATAACGTTGCTTTCTCTGAAGTATCACGTACATATTAGGTAGGACTATGAATTAATGCACTAGCCTATGATTTTTAGTTCTCTGGAAAGTGCTAGCAATCTTTCAGATTGGGTATCTTCCACAAATGTATCCAACAACTTGTATCTTCCGGTCCTTGGAATATTTCCCGCTCTTCATTTATTTTCTTGTGGCTGGTTGTGTCCTTTTAAGGCCATTAAAGACAGGAAACTAGACCCTGAGATCGCAGTTCCCCCGCGGTCAAAAATAGAATCATCTGCTTCTCATTCATGTATGTAGCTAACCCAACCATCAGCGGTTGGGCAGAGAGCAAAATGAATCTAAGACAGTCTGTTTAGACCCAGGGTGCAAAGAGGGCACGACCTCCTTTTGGATGTTCGCTTTTCAAGTGGGGTCAGCTGGGACCCACCCAGTCATGTTCCATCGCTCATGTGTGTCCCGCCCAGACGCTGTTTCCACTTGGCAGGCTGGGTTCCTCTCGCAGCTGCAGAGGAAGTTTGTCACTGAATCCAGCACCCAACACACTGGCCTTGGCCAATGTCCAACCAGTTAAAAAACAGCTACACCCAGTATCAAATAATGCCGGGCTACTCAGCTGAATATTTTATCCGATGTGTTCGGCATGTCTAAATTAAGAAACATCGGTCGGGTCCTATGACTTGTCAAGACTGATCTGAAATGTCGTATTCAAATCATAGTCAAAATACGTAGGTTTCATGAGTATTTCAAAGAACAAGGGGGTAGTTGAACCACGAGCTGCCCCTGGGCCACCCTGGCACTCAGTATTGCTTTTAGGTTGTATTACAATAATTACCTGTCCATCTCCTAACCCCTTAAAATGATTAGGGTCACATCTAGGTAGGTATCTAATAAAAAATGTTGCATCATAATTATTCTCATAATTCTAATGATTATGTTGCAATTAGACCACTAAACCTATTGCCCACTTATGGTCTTTTCATCACATCATTTTTTTATTCACTTGAAAGGGTTTGTAATTCTATTCAACCCGCAATAATGGATTGAGAAAACATACTTATGGCTATTTTGACATTTTATTTTCTACTTTAATACAAGTAAGCATTTCTGTTCACTAATTAGCCACAGTGCATGTAGCAGATAGAAAAGGATTGAGGTAAAACATATTAGCAAGATTATTCTTCATTTATTTGAGTGAACTGATTGTTTGTTTTGCCTTGTTATTCATTTAAAGATGGGGTGAAATGGGGGTGTCACACCCCCCGATTTGGAGGCATTGATCGGCATGTTCGCCCAACATTGTGCAGATTCAAGTACATGAGGTTATAAGATAAAATGTCTTCTGCTCTCTGTAATGCTGCATGCTGTCCTGTGTCTGTTCTTTGCCGTTTAAATTGCTCATGATGGGATCAGTTCCAGGCTCGATGTTTCTCCGTCCAGCATAAACTGTCGTAAGATGGAAGGATAATTATTTTAAAGTGAACATCCCAGCAATAAACACATCTTTCCCTCAAAAGCTTTTATCCAGATAAATGTGGGTTTGTAAAAGCATAATGAGGACAGAATAGCAGCGCTTGAATGAAGGCAGGAGGAGAGGACACAGAGTTACTGATCTGATATGCTATTCAAGTTATTCTTCAAATTCAGAACAATGAAAGGAAGTCCTGGAAAGGAAGACAAATATTTCCTTATGACATCCTTTGATGATATAGTTTTTGAGTCTTAACCATATGCTGTTTCTTTTAATAACTAGGAATTGTTTCAATCTGAGCGCGATACAAATTAAATGAATGTGGGTTTTTATGCTAAAATGTTACATTTTTTTCTCCATCATTACCTCTTTTCAGTGCAGTAATCTGCGTTTCGCCTAATGACCACCAGTATGCTGCATCCGTACCTCTGCCAAATCGACTGCGTACTTTGAAAGCTCAGTGTCTTGCTGGGAAACTGCCAACAGGAAGAACAGCCTTTCTTTTGCAGCTGGAGAGCAGAAAGCCAACACATCTGTCGAAGGTGATCGTGCAGTTAGTCAGCAGCATTGCCCTTGTTAACACAGTCCTCTGGCCTCAGCTCGACAGAACCCTAGCAAGCAATCATACTCCCTCACCGCAAAACTCTTTAAGACAATCACACCATCTTACGTAACAGGCTGAAATATAGCTTTCAGCCTGCAGACTGAACTAAAAACCACACTGGCACAAACAGTCACAGGGCAAAGAATAAATGCTGGAAATCCTTCTGGGAATATCGTCGATCAGCGCTCTGTTGATCAAAGCAATTCCGGCCTATTTTAGCACAAAGGGAGATTTTTTTAACTTTAATAGGATAAGTTCTTTCAGTGCTGTTGTCTTTTAGGGACGCAGTGAGGTGACCTGCGCAGTTATGAAGACAGTGCCCCTGGCACTGTATTCAACATGACAAACATAGCGTACTGCTCACTATGAACACACCACACAAGAATCCTGTGTGACAAGAGGAAAATCCCGAGTGTCATTATCAGTCAGTGCCCTTGTACCAAAAACATCAGTCTGTGTGCAGTTTTATGGTAATCAGACAGCTGTAATAAAGCTTCATCGCTTTGAAACAGAGGCTTTTAAATATAGATGCTGATCGGAAATCATCCACTGAAGTGAACATTTGTATATATCTTTTATTTAAAGACACCCAAAAATTGTTATGGTTATGGTTCATGTACTAGAAAATTTACCGTGTCCATATAAAGTTGCACATAAACATCCTTCACTTTAACAGGCACATGTAAAATCTTATGTGCAGTTTAATTAACAGTGGATTAACTTTTGAGACGCATTCATCATTTGACACTGAAAATTTGTATTTTAACGTTTTTCTCAATTCAATATACATTTTTTTCTGAGTGTTTGGCAGATATTTTAAATATTAGTTTCTTAAAGCATTTGAATTTGAAGATGGATTCTGTGCTGAATGACTTATTAATTCCAGCTCTGTGAAAGCTTTGGCACATGGCAAAAAGGCAAAGGCCAGAGCAGACCAAGGGCACAGATCACACTAATCACCAGCTGGCAAAAGAGTTCCAGCCCACAGTTCGAAAACCCAAAATTCGCCAGGTCAAATATTCAGCCCAAGATTAGGATGAACTACATCCATGAAATTAATCAAAGGGGACATGCTTAATTGATCCCAGTGTGATTAACAGTGGGCAGCTAAGAATGGAGAAGCTTTAGTATAAACATTAGCTGGGATATAGGCATTAATAATATTTTGTTTCGAAAACATTTCAGTTTAGTGTCTTACATTCTGGACTTCTGGGTCGACCAGGACAAAGCTGTTTTGGTCCCTCAGAGCAGTTAGCTGATCCAGGATCATGCCATGGACACCATAAAAAGCGGGTGTACATGGAATCCTTTGCAGCCGTTCCAGAATTTCAGAAGGCCCAAGCATGCCTGAGGGGTAACAAATGCAGCATGTCTCCAAATGATACACATGCCGAAGAACTATGCGGCAAAGCCTTTTGGAGGGAGGGGCGCATTCTCCCGGCCTGCTGTACCCCTCTGACATATCAGCCTGGGTGTGCGAGTAGCTAAGGGCTATTCATGGCTCCTCCCTGCAGAAAATCTTCCTTGTGGCCTAGTTTTACAACAGTGCACTATACAGTCAGCCCATACTTTACGGGACATCAGGTTTACGATAATTTAATGTTACGATGCTCCAACAATGACCATCAATAAATAATTGGAGATAATCTAAACTTAAGTGTTTCACTAGTGATCAGTTTGGTTAGTGAGCGATCATTCTCTGCAGTACAATATTCACTCATCTGTCTTACCTGGTGGGCGGCACGGTGACGCTGTGTGTTAGTGCTGCTGCCTCACAGCAAGAAGCTCCTGGGTCCCCACAGTCCAAAAACATGCAGGGCTGCTTGATCGGCTAGTTTAAATTGGCCTTGTAATAGTGTGTGTGTGTGTGTTTGTGTGTGTGCGTGTGCGCACGTGTGTGTGTGTGTTTGTGCGTGTGTGTGTGTGTGTTTGTGTGTGTGCGTGTGTGTGTGTGCGTGTGCGCACGCGTGTGTGTGTGTTTGTGCGTGTGTGTGTGTGTGTGTGTGTGTGTGTTTGTGTGTTTGTGTGTGTGCACGTGCGCGCGCGTGTGTGTGTGTGTGTGTGTGTGCGTGTGTGCATGCGTGTGTGTGTGTGTGTGTGTGTGTGTGTGTGTGTGCACCCTGCAGTGTGTTTGTTCCTGCCTGCCCCCATTGTTCCAAGGATAGGCCCTGCGACCCCAGTTGGGATTAAGTTGTCAAAGTGATGGACGCATTACCTGTTGTGTGTCTGCATTGATCTACATTAATAAATACAGTCGAAGAGGTGAGAAATATGAACATAATTTATACAATATTTTATTTGGAATTCTGAACTTAATAATAGGAGAAAAAAAAAAAAAAATATATATATATATATATATATATATATATATGTGTGTGTGTGTGTGTGTGTGTGTGTGTGTGTGTCCATGTATGCATATATAGTAAAGTATACCTGTATTGCCAACATAACTTTGAAAAAGACCTGAGAATTATGATAAAACATAAAACAGCACAATAATGATATGGACTTAAACAAGTTATTACGTAGCCCAATAAAATATTGCTTGGCTGTGAAGCAAAATGACTGTTAGGAAACAAGAAAGAAGAGGCCAAGTGGAATATAAGCACGCTGTCAGGGTGTCTCTGGAGTGCTGAGAGGTGTCGGAACCCCTGCAATGGCGCCCTCCTGCCCGCTGCAGATGGCCCAGTGAGTCTCCTGGATCTTAAGGCCGGCTGGCAGAGGAGTCTGGGCTGTGAGCAGGAGGCTCAGACCAACCTGCCGGAGGCCTCCGTCGGGAGAGAGCCTCCCGGGGACATTCTGTGGAGGCCTGCCCAGCGTGCCAGCTGCACGGGGCGGGGCCACGGGCGGCCCGTCTCCAGTGCACATTGCTTCCTTTGTGCCATGCACACTGGAGCATTGATCCCCAGTGGCCTGTGCGACCAGAGCCGCGATGCACCGACCTGAACAGGGACTCGGGTAACAAGCGCCGGGGAAAGATAAGGAACAGCTAAATACAATGTTAATAAACATTTACCCTTCGAGTTTTCGCTTAAAACTGAAATGCGACGAGGAAAGATCTCCTGATTCCCTGGAGCCAAACATAAGTCTGGACTTTGAAATGAAAACAATTTCAAGAAAAAAAATCAGTTTTTCTTTTAGCTGATTCTGGGTAGAATTCAGTGCCGTATTTATCCATCCCACTGATTCACTGAGGTCACTCAGGTCTGCTATGAAGAACTAAAAATACCTGAAGAATTTACTCTGCTCCTCAGTATTGTTGTTTACCGTTTTTTAAATGTGTGCGACATAGAATCAGGCCATACAGTATAAGCACCACGAGACAGAGCAGTGGTTGGTAGTGAAGCAGGTGGCTGCAGTCCTGAAGCCCAGGAGGGACTTAATGGAGAGACAGTAACGTGAAGAGACAAGACACACAGGCTACGTCCCTTTGCATCTCTATTCCTAGAGACAACATGGAAATGTTTTTACCTTGGATGCCAGATTCAAGATACATACCGGAAAAGCTGCGAAATTGGCATCTCAGAAGAGGGGAGAAGCCACTGAAAGTTGGGAAATGTAGAAAGGAAACAGATCATAACAAAGGTCACATTTCAGGTGGTGTGTATACCTCTAAAGAAATAGCAGCTCCCATACAGAGACCAGTAAGGATCTAGGTCCAGTGTTATGAAGTTTGGAATTCAGCTGCAGAGTCTGGGATACAGAGTCATAGAATGAAACACTGAGGTCATGCCTCACTAAGCAACACTGTACAGTACCTATATTCCACACTCTTCACTCTGTCTTGGCAGTGCACCACAAGGCACTGCAGAGCATACTGTAAGAAGATAGAATGCTAAGGCCTTTTGGAAGTCAACAACATCTCTTGATAAAAGCTCTGGCCTGAAGTCCAGGTATGAGAAGCAGATGGTGGCTGCAGGATTCAGATGGGAAGGCGTCCCTCAACCGGCTCTTTGCTTCACCTCTAAGGGATGTGCAACTTGCCCCTTTGTAGCACAGTGCAGTCAAGTGTTGGTCAGCTCTGAATGAAGTGCTTATATAACTTTCAGATAACTACATGGTATTTGGCCCGTCTTCCACTGCCAAAGTCACAGAATCTTCATGACAGCATTTTGGTTATGCACATACCATAAGGTACTCAGCCCAATTGTACTGCCTCACGATCACCTTAGATATGAATCCAAAGAAGTCAACATAGCTTTAAGAAAATTTGCCTCATTTAATTTTTAATTTTCCGTCTGTTATGCTATTTTTTACACCATGAATCCTAAGAAATCCTGAAAAGTCAATTATTACACTTTTTCCTTCTATGTCTTTGGGGGAATATTATATATAGGCAAACCCATCAGCACTGACTGTTCACCAGTATAATGAGGTAAGCGTATTATTCCAGCATGACGAACAGCAGCAGTCTGGATTAATGAGGGATTTTACTGTGACATGAAGTAATGAATGAATAAGATGTGAAGAATTTGAGTTATATGTTTTATGGTGGGGGCGGCATGGTGGTGCAGTGGTTAGCACTGTCGTCTCACACCTCTGGGACCCGGGTTCGAGTCTCCGCCTGGGTCACATGTGTGCGGAGTTTGCATGTTCTCCCCGTGTCGTCGTGGGGTTTCCTCCGGGTACTCCGGTTTCCCCCCACAGTCCAAAAACATGCTGAGGCTAATTGGAGTTACTAAATTGCCCATAGGTGTGCATGTGTGAGTGAATGGTGTGTGAGTGTGCCCTGCGATGGGCTGGCCCCCTATCCAGGGTTGTTCCCTGCCTTGTGCCCATTGCTTCCGGGATAGGCTCCGGACCCCCCGCGACCCAGTAGGATAAGCGGTTTGGAAAATGGATGGATGGATGTTTTATGGTAAATGTCAGTGTTTATTTACATTTTACAGTGTCAGAATTATTCTTAATCTATTGTTCCTGAATTTTGACAAGGAACATTAATAAACACCCCATTAGACTTTATATTGCTTTAAAATACTGTATTATATCATGAACATAAAGAAGTCCTTCTTCTTCACAGTCCCAGTACTATGTTCACTGTACAGCTCCACTATGGCATCCATTTGCGTGCATCTTTCACCTCATCAGATCTGAGTCGCTTACCAATATCTGTGCGTGTTGTTCTTCCAAGATCCAGCATGCAGGTGACAGAGTCCCTGAACTGGTTTTCAGGCATATCCCTTAGGCTATAGGGATAGGCAAATCTAAATGCTGTAGTTTCAATTTCATTCATTGTATTTCTGCTATAGACTGGTAATTCGTTACAAAATTCCCTGCCTAATCCATTTTATGTATTCTGAATTAATAAGTCCCCACCTGTCTCAAATCCACCTTCATCCTCTCCCTCCATCTCCATCAATGGCCACGGTCCCCACCTGTCTCAAATCCACCAATATCATCCTGAAAGTCTTCGGACCGGTTGCACTCACCTCCATTATTTACAAATGCTTAGTGAGGCTGGTACTCTCACACATCAAAGCTACAATTTGAAATGCCCTAAACAAGCACCGATATGGCTACAGACCTAACGGATTCACAGTGGATTCCATTGCCACCATTCTGTATACAGCTCTCACCCACTTTGAACACCCAGAGTCATATGTGTGGATGCTTTTCATTGATTACAGATCCTCATTTAATACCATCATACCATCCCGGGTCTACAGCAAGCTCTGTGAGCTGGGTCTTAGCTAACCTATCTGCAGATGCATCTTTGACTTTCCAACCAACTGCCCCCCAAACAGTGAAACTGGGCCCCCACCTTTCATCCACCCTTACGATCCGCACCAGTGCACTCCAGGGCCATGTGCTCCGCACGTATACGCCCATGGCTGTCTTCCAGTCCACACCACAAACACCAATGTGAAGTTCGAAGATGTCACAACAGTGGTGGCAGTGGATTGCAGACAGCGGCGAGTCAGCCTGCAGAGACGAGGTCCACGGGCTGTTGACATGGTCTTCAGAGAACAATCTGGCACTAAACACCGCCAAGACCAAAGAGCTCATTATCAGCTTCAGGAGAACACACACTGATCCCACTCTCATCCATATCAATGGTGCCACAGTGGATATTGAAAATATTTCCCAGATCCAAACTCCTGGAGACCCATATCAGGGATGAATTCATGGTCCAACAACACAGGAGCACAGATGAAGAAAAGCACAACGAAGGTTATACTTCTTCTACACACATAAGACAGTTAGCTTGCAACAGCAGTTCCTAAAAGCTTTTTATTGTTGCTCAGTCAAAAGCATTTTAAACTATAACATCACCACCAATATGTGATCTTTTTATTTTCTGTATATAAGATTTACATTGCTTATTATATTGTATTGTTCATTTACACACTTTATGTGTTTATGTATGTGTGTATATGTACACATATATATATCCATAAATATATGTATATTTATAAATAGTATAAACATATGATATGTACAAATAACACTTATATACATTTTTTCTTAACATTTACCTCTATATTTATAAATATAAATCCATATTACATTTTCATATTGTAGATTGTTGTTGTTTTTATACTGTTGTGCTTGAGAGACGCCATCGACCGGAATGTAATTCCTTGTATGTGTTCGCTCAAATACTTGGCCAATAAACGCGATTCTGATTCTGATTTTGATTCTGACCTGGTTTGATAACTGCACTGCAACAGACAAAACCACTCTCCAGTGAATCATCAGGAATGCAGAGAAGGTTACTGCCACTCTACTATTGCAGACATTGTGTACTTCTCACTGTCCTCACAGAGCCAAGAGCATCCTAGGCGATGCATCAAATCCTGGACACCATTTGTTTGAACTGTTGTTATCCTGTTGAAGGTACAGATTTAAGAATTGTTTTTTCCCCAGTGTGGTAACCAGGTTGAATCAGGCACAGTGAATAAAAGGGGCTCACACTAAGGACAGTCAACCCCCTGACACACCACACCACCATATATTACCTATTCATTGTACTTTGCACATATTTACTGACTATTCTGTATTTATACACATGGTCTCTCTGGGAGCTGCTACCTCAATCTCACTATATTGTCATGTACGACGACAATAAAGAATTGAATCTTGACTGTTGGATCTATGTGTTTCTTTCATAGGAGAGCAAGACGGGATATGCTAAGACTGAATTTTCTATGTTAATGTAACACCCGTTCCATCCCGTTCCTAGTCTACAGTGGACCGACGCAAGGTATTGTCCCTTTTCCGATGAGATGTGCTGAACGATCTAACCTGTGTTTTCTGTCTGACTCCGAACCACTCTGCTTGCCCTATCCGATCAACCCTTGAACCCAGACCTGTTCCCCTCCTGCCCGTCCTCTTCCTGAAGTTCCCCAGTGTACCTTCCTCTCTGACCTTTGGCTCTTGACCCCTTGGCTTTCGTGAACCCCAGCCCCGCTTCAGCTTCACGAGTCCAAGTCTGGTATCCAGCCCCCGAGCCTCCCCGGTGCTGACCCGGTTTCTGGATAACGACAACACTGTTGTGTATGGGGTTCTCTCTGTTACAGTTATGTGCTTTATCCTTGTACAGTTACAAAAAAAAAGGTATTGTATTAAAATATTCCACACTCACATTTGATTCTCTATAATACACATAACTTGTGGACAACCAGAGATGGAAAAAGTGATGCCTCGTGAACCATTTGCTGTATTTTTGACCCCACTAGATGGTGCTCTTGGCTTGCTTTGGGGCGTGCTTTGTGTGAAGAGAGAGCACCATCTAGTGGTACTCTCTCTCTCTTTTTGTTTCCACCATTTTTTTTACAGTTCCTAACTATGAAACACATCCAGTTCCTTCTGCATGATGAAAATCAAAGGTCCACTCACAGTTCAGGACCATATTCATGTTTGACTACATGATGCTGTGACCTTTTGGATACAAACTACAGTTACAAATCAAAGACTTAAAATGAGCAAAACTGAAAATTGATTTAAATTATTTTATTTATTGTGACAGTTATATTCTGATCTTCTTCTTCTTCTTCTTCTTCTTCTTCTTCTTATTATTATTATTATTATTATTATTATTATTATTATTAAATGCCTTAAACACAAACATTTTACTTAGCACATGAAACCTGTAACAGCTGCAATAATGAAATGATGTAGCTCTTAGAAATAGTTGGTAAATAATTCCATTGCCTCATTTTTACAGATGAATTGTGTGAGCCTAAAAAATTGAGCTTGAGAGCTAATCATTCATTTTTAATTATCCCTGGTCCACAAGGATAAAAGAGGCACATTCCTCTCTTTATTTGTCACTTCATCCTGCAGTAATCCACGATACAGAGGAAGATCAGCTCATACACGGCATAAATACGGAAGGCAACCCAGAATAATTACAATCTGCAGGGTTGCCAGCTTTGCTCAGCTGGCTTGAGTGACATTTTCAATTCGAGACCAGTCTGCACACACATACACACACATTCACACATATGTATCAGTTTTATTACCTTGTGAAAAATCTGTAGGGTTTGCAAACTATGCCAATGTTTTTGACGCAGCTAATTTTAGGGTTATAGTGGAATAATATAGATTTGTCGTAAGATTTCTCGCATGAGCGTGAGAGTCTGAAAGCGTGAGTGCCGCTCCAGATGCTCGAGAGTCGGCGACTCTAAACCTATACTAGATTCTCACGAACAGTATTATTCCTATATGATGGACGTACAGGTTTTGTCTTATGTGTAGCATCTATATAGCTGTTGTGGTTTTTGCCACTGGAAATATGCCAAAAGACGTAAAGCAACAAAATGAAAGTTATATTCCACATTTAATGTCAGGTGTGGCGCCCGTCTGATCCCGATTCCGTCTGTACCCTGGCATGGTGCCGAGACATTTCAGCTTTTTACTGAAAAGAATAAATATATTCGGATATAGCCCCTTTGAAATCAAAACATTTCGATTAGTAACTGTAATTATGTATTTTTCTCTAACTACATTTATTTAGTTATTTAATGATGTGACGCCATGACATGCAACGATTATTCCCCAACACTGTTCCTCAGACAATCTCCAGACTCACCACAAAGTAACCAGCACAGAACGGGGGGGGGGGGGGAATCAAACCCCTGTTAATTTATCATCTCTATAAGTAGGATTTTTATAAAGAGATTATTATATGTGGTACTGTCTATTTCTATGTGTGCTTGTGTAATGTGCATTCTCACAAACAATTTCTTGTGTGGAATTCTGAAACATGATACTGACTGACTTCAACAACCACTACCTCAAAATTCCACTGGGTGTCACTGTTTGTTTATTTTATGAGGATGCTTATTTCAAGGAGAAAAGCATATGCTCATTTTCATAAAATGTATAATGACAAATGCAATACATGCATATATAGTCATATGAGACAATTAGGACACCACAATGAAAATTTAGTTCTTTATTGAGAAATTTCAACATATTAGTATTAAATCTTCTTTCAAATTATATCTGTAGATAAAGGTGATTTAATTGCATCATCTATGCAAAAACAAGCAACAAATAAACTTTTTTATGAAAAGAAATTAACTGAGGAAAACGTTGGGACACCCTCAGATTCATCACTATTTAAAATGCCTAGAATTATATTCAGGTGGCACCATATCCGGTGAAAAGGATTAGAACATCGTTACAGAGCTTTTTGGTGGAGCCTGTCCTTATTTAAACCACATACATTTAGTTTGGTTTGCTCTTGATTGTTCAAGTGAGTGGTATCATCATGGTGAGATCCAAAGAGCTCTCTCAGGCCTTCAGAAAGAAGATTGTAGATGCATATGAGTCTGGGAAGGATGTAAAAAGATCCCAAGAGAGTTTGGAATCAGCCGTTCCACTGTCCGGAAAATAATTTACAAGTGGAGAACATTTAAAACAACCACCAGCATGTTCAGGATAGGCTGTCCTAGCAAGTTCAGCCCAAGAGCAGGCAGCAAGATGCCGAAAGAAGTCTCCAAAAATCCTAAAATGTCATCACAGGTCATCCAGGAAGCTCTTGCCACAGTTGATGTCAAGGTACATGCATCTACCATCAGGAGGAGTCTGCACAAGTTTTATTTACATGGGAGGTGAGCAATGAGGAAACTTCTGCTGTCAAAAAAACTTCTGGGCAGCACTGAAGCCAGAGACCAACTAGACAAAGACCAGGACTTTTGGAAGAACCTGCTTTGGACAGATGAATCTGGAATTGAATTATTTGGGCGCATTAACAGAGGACATGTTTGGTGTAAACCAAAGACAGCTTTTGAGCAACAGAACCTCATACCAACTGTGAAGCTTGGGGGTGGAAATGTCATAGTTTGGGGCTGCTTTGCTGTAGCAGAACCCGGCCAGCTCACCATCACAGAATCCACTGTGAATTCTTCATCATATCAGAGGGAGCTTGAGGACAATGTGAAAACATCTATCCAGAAGTGGAAGTTGAAGTGGGGGGTGGACCATGCAACATGACAATGACCCGAAACATTCCAGTAAATCTACCAAGGAATGGATTCCAAGAAAAAAATGGAGAGTTCTGGAATGGTCAAGTGAAAGCCCGGATCTGAATCCTATTGAGATGCTGTGGGGTGATTTAAAGCAGAAGTGCATGCAGGACACCCTTCAAACATCACACAGCTTAAGGAATTCTGCATTGGAGAGGGGGCAACTTTCTGCCAGTCGAATCAGAGATTGATAGATGGTTATAGGAAACGTCTCGCTGAGGTTATTTCAGCCAAAGGGGGAAATACTAGCTATTAGATCTGTCTGTGTGTGTGTGTGTGTGTATACAGCCTGATGTTGCATTATACATAAAAGGATGATCAGAGTGAGGCAAAAACCTGCAGCTTATTAAGTAAACACTTCTATCGGATCAGTACTCAGTACCGGCCGATTCCCTGAGCCCAGGTATCAGTATCAGGACAGAAAATGTGGAATCGGTGCATCCCTTTTCAAAAGTACCAAACAACCAACAACACACGTCACAGCAAAACGCAATGCGGTCGGATGGCAGACAGTAAGGCACGCACACATGGTGGGTAGCTGACACGCCAGCTACAGACACACGGGAGTTAGACAGGATTCACACATGGCACAGGCAACAGCAAACACGAGAATCGGAAAAACAATAACAAATACAGGGGCTATTTACGATACCCGCAGAGCATGTGGGAGGATGTCCTGCTATCCAGTCAGCACTGCACTATTATAGTGTAAAAGTGAGTCACTGTGCACACATACACACAGACCAGCACGCTGCCTGCACCAATAAACATTCAACACCATATGTGACATAACAACACAGTACATTCACATCACAACACAAGCCACTACAGAGAACTATTTGCAAAGCTGGCATCAGTCCCCGCTACACTGCCCCCCCCCCCCCCCCCCTCGGGAGATTGGTTATCCATCCCAGAACCCCCACCTTCGGGTCCCGCCTGTGACAGCATAGTGCCTAACCCCATGTTACTAGCACCCATGTCCAGGATGAAAGGGAGACACGGATCCCGATAATCTAGCACATGGGCATCTGCAAGCGTCGTCGAAGCTGGTTGAAAGCTGTAGCACAGATATCTGTCCACCCGAAACCACTTCTCTTCTCTGAAAGAGGGTGCAGTGGTTTCGCAACGTAGGACACCAACGTCAGGAAGCAGCATAGCTCTTTACTCTTCACGTTACACGAGGTCAGCCATCTTTTTTGGGTCGGTGGGCGATGTGGCCCGGGTTGCGCGTCTGGCACTGGAGAACGGAGCACTTCCTGGAATTCAGCCATTACCCTGCCTGCCGGATCATAGAGAACACGGTCTTTAGGTGCCCTGGCGAAGTCAGCGGCATGGACCAGAAGATTGTCAAGGTAGTCAATGGCCTCAGCTTGGGGGACGTGGGACGGGACACGCTCCATGAGCACACGCTCCGTGGCTAAGATGTTGCAGAGATGTTGTGGTACTTCCAGCATCGACTGGAAGTACCACAGTCTGTGGTCAATGGAGAATGTGGCCTTAGGGCGAGCTTTCGGAGTCAGATCAAACTGGCAGTAGCCAGTTTGGAGATCTAGGGTGCTGAACCATGTTGACCCAGAAATGCAGTCCAGGGCATCATCAATGCATGACAGCGAAAAGGAGTCTTTCCTCATCACTGCGTTCAGTCGTCAGTAGTCAGCGCAGGACCACCATGGCCTGTCCTATTTAGCGACAAGGACTGCTGGACAATAAAAGCAAGTCTACAGTAGATGGACAGTCTTTGTCATACATATATTATACCTCAGTCTTCCCAGGTCATCTGCTTTCTGTAGGGGGTGTATATGTAAGCACAGTGTTTCATCCAACAACATTTTTGACTGCGTGAACAGCTTTGGGACCCTAACAGCAATGATCACTTCCCTTATCTAGTAAAACTGAAACCATGACAATGTGGGTACCTGGTTTCTGCAACCACATTGTGTGAGCTTCTCTTTTTGCCATTGTGGGATGATTCACATTTAAGTATGCAAGTATCTCTTCCGGGTCAAGGAGAGTGATTTAAGGGCTGCATTTTCCTCTTTCACTTCTTCCTGCAGCGATCCCGGTTAATGAAGAATAGACTTAACTCGTCCTGGACATATTTTCACAAGGTAATCAAAAAAACTAAATCAAGCTTATTCTTATTTAGTGTATTAGTTTTACACAGCTGTATACTGGGCACATTGTACACTCCATTGCATTATTTTCATACTACCTCAGTATATACTAACATTGTATATTACAGTACGTTCCGGGTTATTCAATTGTTTTCTGTGGTGTTTTTGCAAGTGCTACGGCTTTTTGACACACAGCCATGCATGTGATGAGGGTGTGGCTGGCACTGTGCAGTGATTTAGCATTGTGCTCTCCAAAACAGAAATTACTTGAGACATATACATCAATATTTACTCAAATCATTATTTTCTTGACATAGAAGTTGCTGTGAAACTCAGAACCTTTGAGGAAATAATGCTTAAGACAGGGACAAAACGATGAATTGGATATACACAAATAGTGCACAGTTTGAAGCAGGAAGTTCAAATCATAATGAAGGATAAAAATTGCAAAAAGGCATTCAAGCATACTCTTGTGAACACATAGTGTAAATGTCCTTGCAGTGCTACTCAATAGCTACTATAGAAACCAGACATTCCAGTTTTAACTGAATGATAATACTCGAAAAGGAATGATCTGGCAGCTACCAAAAAATATAACTGACAAAGAAATTTAATTTTCTAAATTACTGCACAAAATATCATTTTATAATTTTCAGTTGCTTGTGGCAATATGTAAGTAGCTCTGGCTAAGAGCGTCTGCCAAATTCCGTAAATGTAACTGCAATAATTCAATTCACCACTGACTAAGTTGCTGTAAGTGATCTCTGGTCATGTGGTCAGCAGCACTGCGAGACACATGCTAACATCTCGCAGAGAAGCCCACGTTACGTTCATCTACGTGCACTACCTCAGTCACGTCTTCCAGGGTGTCATTCCTGGTTATATTGTGTCTCTCATCTTTGCGTCAGAACAAAATGGCGTTAAAGTGGTATCTTATCCCAAGATGTTCTTCTGCTTTTAGTTTTGCCAAGAGGAGCTGAGCATAGCTGCAGTTCTGCACCGCGGGTTTGTGATGAGCAGTGAATTTTAACCATAGAAAGTTGTGCTGGTTTGTTGCGGAACCTTGAACTTACACAATGATCTTCTGGTGTATTACCATACTTAAGAAAAACATTATGCAATGAAGGAATTTTTTTCATTATAACAGTCTTGCCAAAATTTTAGCTGCACACAGTCCAGTCTGGTTTGTCAGTTTAATCACTTGCTAAAAGCATTTTCCTAAAATGTTTAATGTTTGTGTTAGATATCTATCAGTTATGTGAAACCAATATTATATAATAGATAGATATTATATAGATTGAAGGTCAGGGATATTGCAAAATGTGCAAGAGTCTAAAAAGAGTAGACAAGTGTTCCAACGTAACCTGGATGTCTTAAATAAATGGTATCATGAGAAGAAATAAGCAATACTGTTTATATTTTTAAGTCTTACACATGTAATTGAATTCTTATGCGTGTGTTGCTCTGAATTTGTGCATGCAATACTCAGTCACGGTAAGGTTACTCTGGGTCATTCTGCCAGTTCTTACATGATCTGGAAGTTAACATGGCACTGTATTGCTGAGACAAGAGACTGATGTGTGTGACTGGTTCTGCAGGAAACACGATGTCTTTGTGGTGCTTGCTGGTGCTTCTGGCTCTCCCAGACCCCACTGTGAGCACCAACCCTGGAGTCAAGGTCCAAATTACCCAGCAAGGTTTGGACTATGGTAGGTTCACACGCTATAGCTAAATGTATAGCTAAATAGCTAATGCCAGATGACAGGCCTGTTCACTGTTGCCTACTGCTGGATAATCTTTATGAACCATTCCAAGCATGTGGTCAAGTATGCTAAACACTGATAAAACATCATATTAGACAGGATTCATTTGAAATACATTTGCGAATTTGAAGTATTACAACCAGCATTAATTTGGAATGAAATGAATGGTCATGAAGCATTCAAAGCTGGTGAGTATATCAAATGGCTGTGGAACAGCCCTAACGCTAAGCCAATCCCAGATAACAGGGCTACATAACTGCATCTGAAAGTATTATGGTGACACAAAGGCAGCTTCAGCTGACATGCAGCAGGCTACACACTTCAGTAAATGTTCCTTCCCTTCTGGTATCACTGCAGGCCGACAAATTGGAATCGCGTATCTGCAGGAGAAGCTGAAGTCTGTCAATATCCCTGATATCTCTGGATCAGAGAAGGTTTCTCCCATTGGCAAAGTCGAGTACAGACTTTCAGGGTACAGATATACATCCTCTCTATGCTTTGGGAATTTCAAATTTTGTCATGTTTCAGCCCGATGCTAAAAATGTCTGAATTCATTTATTCTTCACCGATCTACACTCCATCACCACAAATCAAAAACAGTATTTTAGAATTTTTTGCATATTATTAAAAATTGAAAACATAAACATTGCAGTGAATTAAGTATTGAATTATAGACTAATTCCTCTGACACTTTAGCTGATGCTGATCCCATTTCTATTGATGATTTTCTTTCATTCCACCAATGGTTAATTTAACTGACTAGACATGATTTGGAAAGTTACACAACTGTCTATATAGCAGTACCACAGTTGACTATGTACACGGCTTAAAATTATTTTAGCATAAGGCTGCGACATAAAATGTCAATAAGTGTGAACTTTCAGAATCCACTGTATGCAGTGCATATCTGACTTCTCAGCTCACAATAGCTGGTTTTTCTTCCAGGCCACTGTGCTTTTCTATGTGTTACATTATTCAGTCACATTTCTGAAACATTTTTAAAACTTAAAAATATATTTCAGTTTGCTCATTCACACATACATTTAGGGTCTGACCTGAATGATACCCATAATTTAATCCCCCAGAATGTGAACTTAACTTGCTTGGCAGTACAGTTGCACAGCAGACCAATCGCATTGCTTTGCACCCAGTCTGCAGTAATCCGGCTGATGGTGCTGCTTCAGGCAATGCTGCAGGCTCCTGTTTTAGTCACAGTGTGTCCCGGTGTCTTGCTTCCTCCAGTATGAGAATCACAAACTTGGGCCTGCCGCAGTCCTCTCTGGGCCTCGTCCCTGGCACTGGCATCAGTCTGTCCATTGGCAATGCCTTCATCAATCTGCACGGAGACTGGCATGTGAAATACCTCAAAATCATGTGAGTGTCACCACACTCTTCTTCTTGTACACAAACTTTTTGCAAGCTGGACAAGAACAATGAGCAATTTCTCACACTCTGCAGAAAAGACAGTGGTTCCTTTGATTTGGCTGTAAGTGGTCTGACCATCAAGGCCACCATCGGTGTGGGCAGCGACGAAACGGGACGACCCACCGTAAGCAGCAATGACTGCACTGCCAGTGTGGGTGGAGTCAGTGTCACGTTTCATGGAGGGGGCAGGTATGGATAATGAACAGCTTCACTGAAGCAATGAATTACAATAACTTCCTCAAAGATTATCATAATTTCTCGAGTATCTTATCATGCGCTAGGAGAAGCCATAGTTATGTTATAGCAAATGAGTAACAAATTTATAAGTGCCTGGAATTACCAGAGGGCATTTCAGTGCAACACAAAATATGTTTTAAGAGAAAACAATGCATGTTATAAATATAATGCCATTTGTTTCTTGTTTCCCAGTTGGTTGTACAACCTTTTTACAAGCTTCATTGAAAAACAGTTGCGCAAATCTTTGGAGCAACAGGTGACTATCAACAATGCACTAGTGTGTCTTAATGTGCAAGGAATTATAATGTAATGGATAGACTACATTTTCATTTTCACAGTGGCGATGTCACATTGCTTTCCTTTACAGATCTGTCCTTTGGTGCATGATGGTATATCTGATCTAAACCCCCACCTGAAAACTCTGAATGGTATGATCCACACAACTCAATAGTTTGAAGCAGCAACATAAGCCCAACTAATCTGATGCTTGCAATATTGATAATTAATACATTTACCAAAGCAAAGTTTTTTTTTTTCATTTCAAATGAGTCATGTTGAAAAGAGAAAAGTTCCGAAATGCATGCCATTTGCTTCTGACCAAAGTTATGCTACAATAAGATGCTGGGAATGTACCACATGGTTTTTGTTCATCTTCTAGTGCTAGCTACAGTGGATAAGTATGCCGAGATTGAGTACTCCATGGTTACTCCTCCCTCCATTTCAAACTTCCTCATTGAGTTAAGCTTAAAGGTAAGATGTACTTTTCTTGAAAACATTCATTTGTCTAGTTACCCAGTAAAATAGCAGTTTATAAAACTGCATTTTTATATAAGTCTTTGAATTCTGATAATGTGACTTATAAACAGCTTTCTGCTTTAGCAGAAACCTTTCAACTAAGATTGCGTATTTTTAATTTTTTTCATCTTAACCGTTTATTGAATTCATGCTGACTGTCTATTCTGACCAAAAGCTCTGCTGGTTCTCATGTACCTGCAGGGTGAGTTTTACAACATCGGCCAACACCAGGACCCTCCCTTCTCTGCGCCACCTTTCTCCCTGCCCCCTCAGAACAGCAGCATGCTGTACATCGGCCTGTCCTCCTTCACGGCCAATTCAGCAGGCTTTGTCTACAACCGAGCCGGAGCTCTCAGCCTGTACATCACCGACGACATGGTGAGTGAGCTCCCAGTGAGTCTGCCACATTATCCACTGGCAGCTGCTTTTAACCAAAGCAAATCACACTTCAGTCTGACCATACATTCCCCACTATATTCACAAAATTTCTCTATCCCTAGTAGCCCTTCAGGAGGATTAATTCAGGTTTTAAAATGAATTTTGACTAGCCTACATAAAAAAATAAAAGGCAAGGCAATTCAAAAAAAAAAAACACCTTAAAAAATTCAGCATTAATCCTATACAGTAGGTCATTCTCATCATTTCACATTTGTTCCTATTTGACAAAATATCATCATGGTCAACAACTCAGTGGTTAAAGTATTGTCCCCAAATTGCAAATCAAAAAAGCAGAAAAGACTAATAGAAGAGGGAATTTTATTCTAATTAAGGGATCATTTCTGTTAGTCCATCTGGCAGGATGCTGTTACATTTTGGGAGCCAGATGGGAAAACTTGATTATCCTGGGAGATCGGAATAGTGATTTTGTGAGCCCCACTTCCTGCTGGCTACACTCTCAAAGCCCAGTTTAATGTGTGACCAAGGTGCAGTCTGACGGAAAACTTGATTGTCCTTGGATGTCAGGCTAGTAATTTTGCGAGCCGTGCTGGAACATTTCAAGTTTAATGTGTGAAGCACTTTTCCCTTCTCTGTGAGCAGGTGCCCTCAAGCTCTCCCATACGGTTGAACACCAAAACATTTGGAGCTTTCGTTCCAGAGGTAAGCCTGTCTCTCCCTACAGCATCCATGAACCTTCTGATAACAAATGACATGGAGCAGTGGATGTGAGATTCAAATCTCACTGTGCCTTAGATCTCAAAACGCTTTCCTGACATGATGATGAAGCTCCTGGTGAAGACATCTACACAGCCCAACGTGACATTTGAGCCCAATAACATGACTCTGCAGGCCATGGGAACTCTCACGGCCTACGCCATCCTACCCAACACCACACTGGAGCCTCTCTTCATCCTTAACATGGTTGGTGAGGCAGAATGAAATTGTAAAGCTTTCAGATACACATGTGGCAGGACAATGACTCCCACTGCCCATGATCTCTACAGGATGCCAGTGTCAGTGGCAATTTCTATATAAGTGGACTGAAACTGGCTGGATCTCTGCAACTGAACGGGTCAGTATGCTTGAAGCATAGAGCAACGTACAGTGAAATGACAGGGAAAAAATAGAAAGTCCAATTAATGAAATATTGTAACTTTTTGCCGTAGATTT
Source organism: Brienomyrus brachyistius (assembly GCF_023856365.1). NCBI lineage: Eukaryota > Metazoa > Chordata > Actinopteri > Osteoglossiformes > Mormyridae > Brienomyrus > Brienomyrus brachyistius. The sequence goes on from NC_064540.1 coordinate 16,780,302, forward strand.
GACATGGCACTGGGAACCTCATATGTGGGAGAATTTCAGGTGAGAAAAATACCATTACTATTTCTGAAACACTATTTTCACTCCTTTCGCACTGTCAATAGTGTGTGCAAATTGCTACCATATAAACTGAGTAATGCTATCATGACCCTTTTACAGGTGAAACCTCTCTACAACATCTTCATGTTGGTTATGAAACTGGCTGTAATACCGAAAGTTAATGGTAAGAGCAAGAATTTGTATCACAAAATTCTCCTTAATGCTAACAACGGAATGAAAGAATGCAAATGACAGAGATCAGGAGAGTTTTGGGATTAGGAGAACACAAGGTGGTACTATACAATGTCTCCATTTGGTTCTTTACATTCAGTTACTTGCGATTATTCATTATGTGGGTGCGAAGGTATGACAGCATATTGTGATAAAAAATCTGAAATAGTTCATTGATGCAGTTTAAACTATGACGTCATGACATGTTAATGTCTGTGACGCTTACAGTATAATATAGTTGTGAATAGTGTGTGCTCCTCGTAATGGGTTGGGTTATTCCCTGCTTGGCACTCGAAGGATTCTGCATCTAACTCTGCACATTTCATAATATTTCATAGTTTATATATGATTATGCACAGTGACAGAGCTGTTTTGCCACAGTAACATTTCACTGCCATTGTACTGTACAGCTGTGAACGTGACAAATAAAAATCTCGAATCTTGAATCATGAGGTATCAGACACCTGCAACCTTAAATTAGAAAAAGCAGTATATAAAATGAAAAAATACATTAAATGAGTCCATACAATGAATTTGTAAATAAGTGAATAAATGTTATTTATTGAGTGGCAGGGAATATATTATGAGGGAGAATAAACCATGATATATGAAAAACCATTATGCTGGTATATATTAGCAGCTCGCGGTGGTCGCTCTGTTGGCCCACACAATCATCACCTGTTTCTCTAAGCAAAACCATTAATGCAGTAACGTTCTGAACAAATCCTGCCTCCACAGAATACCTTCAGCAGGGTTTTCCTCTTCCAGCCATCGGTAGAATGAACCTCATCAACAGCAAGCTGCAAGTCCAGAAGGTAACACTAGTCATGCCCCTGAACAGTTTTAAAACCTGACAAATGCTCTATGCTGAAGTAACATCTCTGTAGCTCATTGTTCGTCGTTTCATAGCTATGGAAGCCGAAGCCCTCGCCTTCCATTCTGTTAACTCTATAACCCTCATTGCTCCAGGACTACATGCTGATTGGAACAGACGTTCACTTCACACAGTGATGTCCTCACGCCCCATGACTGGAGATATGCATAATCTTTGCTGCTTTCCTAACAACTGACAATAGAAAGACAATTATATAACAATGTATAAACACTGTAAAAGTTTTCTCCATTTGTCGTTTGTGAGAGTATTGTATGTTCTTAAGAGAATTTTAAAGTTTTTTTTTTACTTTATTCCAATGATATCTTATTAATTTTCCTTGAATATTGCAATTATCATATGTCTATACTTCCATAAATGCATTTATATCTTTTAAAAATAAAGAGCAAAATAACATTTAATATTTCCTCATGCTTGGCTTCAACAAGTGTCATGTTAGATTCTCTCACAAGATACACAATATACAGTTTAAACGCAATAGTTTTTTATTCCTAATAAAATAAAATGTGTAGGTGGACGTGTGGTGTGGAGGCAGAACAAACACAGTGCACAAAACTGTTTATACTACCTGAGTGTATTTGCAAGTTTGCTCACCACAGTATAGGTACAGACTTCAAGAGTGACCCAGGCCAACACAACAAAAACAACTGCATCGAGTGCCAAACTAACTCACCTACAAAAGAAAAATGAAACAAAAGACAATCACTCTCTCCCTATCCAAATACACAAATAAATCGAACAAAGAAAGGAAACGTCAGTCACTCTGTACATCATACATGATACACACACAGAATGTCAACACCAGAGACTAGGCTTCCTCGTAGTCAGGTACACGGGCAAAATGGTCGGTAGACAGGAAAGGCAAAGATACAGAACAGGCGACCAAAAATCAGGGGGCAAAGCAAAAAGCGATAAACCAGAAAACAGACCAGAGTCCTGCACAAGCAATCACAACAGAATAAAGCACGAATTACAAGCAGGATAGCAAACCCGAGGACCCGGGGGCTTCAGCGTCGTCGATCCTCTTCTACGTAAAACCCGGAAATGATGATGTCCGTCGCGAGAGTCCCAGGAGTGGATCTCCACGTTGGTCGGAGCTCTCCGCTCTCAAGCCCCTACGTCATTTCCGTTCAGGCCGAGAGTGCGTGTCCTCTGCCAGGCCTCACCCGCTCTCAAGCCCCTACGTCATTACCGTTCGGGCCGAGAGTGCGTGTCCTCTGCCAGGCCTCACCCGCTCTCAAGCCCCTACGTCATTTCCGTTCAGGCAGAGAGTGCGTGTCCTCTGTAAGGTCACATCCGCTCTCAAGCCCCTACGTCATTTCCGTTCGGACTGAGAGTGCGTGTCCTCTGCCAGGCCTCACCCGCTCTCAAGCCCCTACGTCATTACCGTTCGGGCCGAGAGTGCGTGTCCTCTGTCAGGCCTCATCCGCTCTCAAGCCCCTACGTCATTTCCGTTCAGGCCGAGAGTGCGTGTCCTCTGTCAGGCCTCATCCGCTCTCAAGCCCCTACGTCATTTCCGTTCGGACTGAGAGTGCGTGTCCTCTGTCAGGCCTCATCCGCTCTCAAGCCCCTACGTCATTTTCGTTCGGCCGAGAGTGCGTGTCCTCTGTCAGGCCTCATCCGCTCTCAAGCCCCTACGTCATTTCCGTTCAGGCCGAGAGTGCGTGTCCTCTGTCAGGCCCCATCCGCTCTCAAGCCCCTACGTCATTTCCGTTCAGGCCGAGAGTGCGTGTCCTCTGTCAGGCCCCATCCGCTCTCAAGCCCCTACGTCATTTCCGTTCAGGCCGAGAGTGCGTGTCCTCTGTCAGGCCCCATCCACTCTCAAGCCCCTACGTTATTTTCTTTCGGCCCGAGAGTGTGTGTCCTGTGCGTGCACAGACCACTGTGCACTTTTTGTTTATATAAGCATTAAAATAATGACATAGCCAATACCTATTTAAACATATAAAAAAGAGTTCAACTATTCACTGAACTTAAGACAAATACAAGAAAGAACGGCTCCAGCACGGCACCACAGAAAAGCTGGGGTCAGAATGTGACACCATAACATCAGCGATACTGCGACGGGCTATGGCATCCAAGCCTTCCATATACCCATAAGATAAAATATTATGGTATTTGAATGTCAAAAAAATCATGAAGTGTACAGCAAAGTTCCGTTTTTAGCAGTTTTTAACATTACCGCAGGACCCTTAAAAAGACAGCGGTAAAACAGAAAGTGAGAATAAACCAGCTCACACAGAAAGGGTGTCACGCCCCGCATGTTCCCTGTGGTGTGGTGCTAACAAGCCACACCTCTTCCTCGTTTAACCCTGTCTCTCATTTCAGCCCTCATGTGGATGATCTCAGGTGCCTCTCGTCTGCTCCCTCATCTGAGGTGTATATAGTGCCTCCTCGTCCTGAGCAACCCAGTCCGGTCATTATATTGTTATGTGTTTGACATTGCTGCCCGCTCTCTCGCTCGCCCGCCCGCCCACTCGCCCACCCGCCTGCCCGGTTTTCTGTGACAATGTGTTTATCTTGTTTCTGCAACTTCATTGTATGAGTTTCTGTTTTATCCATCTCTGATACTGTGGGACGATTCACATTTAATTATGCAAGAATCTCTTCCTGGTCCAGAAGAGTGATGTAAGGGCTGTGTGTCCATCTTTCTGTTTCACTTCTTCCTGTAGCAACCCCAGGTAATGAAGACCAGACTGAACTCATCCTGGACATAATTTCACAAGGTAACCAAAAAACAAAGTCAAGCTTATTCTTATTTAGCATATTTGCTTTACACAGCTCTATACTGGGCACACTGCCCAAATTGTTTTATTTACATACTACTGCATATGACTAACATTGTAGATTATATTATTTTCCTGCTTCTTCAAAAGATTCTGTGGTATATTTTCATCTTTTATGGCTTTTTGACACACAGCCAGGCTTGTGACACACACTCATGTATTTGATGAGGTACTGGTTGGCAGGTATTCTTGTGCAGCAATTAAGTCTTTAAAGAAGTGCTGTGCAAAGCAGGATTTTCTAGAGACGTACACTGCATATTAACATTTATTCAGAAGTATTTTCCTGATATACAACTTGTTACGAAACTTAGACATTTTGTGCAAAGAGAAAAAAAGATAAATAGGATATGCACAAATAATGTCTAGTTTGTATTTTGAAGTTAAAATAACTAAATAAGGTTAAACGTTAAAGTATATTAAGGTACATTAAAGCAAAACAGTAGAAATATTCTTGGACTGTAACTCAGCTGCCACTATGGAAAATACGGCGCTAAAGGAGGTTAAATGGCTTTGTTAATTTGAAAAAAAATTTGTTTTGATGTACATAATAATGTGTTCAATCTAAAAATAAGTGATTGAATTTTTCTTTTCCTTTTTCAGTTTAAATGTTCTGGATTTTTTTTTAGATGTTTTGTTTTTAACTTTTGTATGTGTGTGTATGTATATGTGTGTGTATATATATATATATATATATATATATATATATATAAGGTCTTATTTTTTCAGTCAGATCTGTTTTTATAGGTGAATTTCAAATTTCTAGTGGAAAAAGATGGGACACTTATTTGAAGTGTGATTTCTCATGAGGCGCCCTTGGGGGGGCCCTCACATAGCCAGTGGCCCTTGGGTAATTTGAGTTTGAGACCTTAACATGTATTTTCTATAAACAAATATTTTGTTTTATTTTAAGGTTTTCATGCTGGAATGCAGTGTTTTCCTTTCTGCAAGCACAATGCTTCTTATTTAGCTTGGCCTCATCTGTACCTCAAACATTACTCCAATAGCTTCCAGGCTTGTCCACCTGCTTTTCAGCAAACTGTAAATGAGAAGCAATGTTGTTTTTGGAAAGCAGTGACTTCCTCCTTGCTTCACTATTGGTCAGTGTTCTCCTGACGGTGGACTCGTGAACATTAGCATTAACCAATGAGAGAGAGGCTTTCATTTGCTTGGAAAGTACCCTTCATTCTTTTGTGACTTTGCAGACAATCATATGCCTTGCCCTTGGAGTGATTTTTTGCTGGTTGATCACTCCTGGGCAGAATAACAATAATCGTAAACTTCTTTCATTTGTACACAATCTGTCTGATTGTGGATTAGTACAGTCCAAACCCTCTAGAGATGGTTTTGTAGCCTTCCCCAGCATGGCGAGCATCAACATGACTTCTTCTGAAGTCCTGTGAATGTCCTTTGTCCATGGCATAAAACACTGATCCTGAACAAACGTGTTTGAAGATGAAGCCTATGATAGAGCCCTGTTTTAATATAAACAGGGAGTACATTAACATCTGATTATCATCACATTGATTGACAACCATGACATTGATTGACAGCACCTGACTCTTATCTAACCTTCAAATTACACATACTTTTGCCCCTCATAGATTTATGACTTTGGATCATTTTAAATCGATGACCAAGTGTGATATTTTTGTCCTATTTGTTCAATTGTGTTCTCTTCGTCTACTTTCTGGACTTGTGTAAAGATCTCATTATGTTTTAAGTCATACTTATGCAGGAATATGGAAGATTTCTAAAGTACCCGGTACTCTGTGGTAGTGGGGGCTGAATTCAGTCACTGTCACATTTGCAGGAGTTATTCTCTATAGAGCAGCCCATGGTTGCATGGGTCTCCACCAGATGTTGCTTTCTCCTGCAGATGAAAAGTTCAGATAAAACAGTATGAGAATTTACCACCACGATTATAGATTATAGTATAGTAATTATAGTAACGATCATAGTAAGGTGGTCATGAAGTTTAAAAACCCAAATACAACCACAGCAGACTTGGTCCTATTAAAAGGCTGAAAAATCTCCAGAGTGCGGTAACTGCCTCCGGCATGTTTTCATTGACACAAAACAAACCCAGGCCTGCAAACTTGTGTGTGGGACACTGTTGACACATTTGGTTGATGCCACCATTTTAATAATTAAAATTTGAAACAGTAATACTAACCATTAGAAATGTTCCCGTGAAACCAGTAACCATTTCATCTGTAGTACAAAGCAAAGATAGATTTGAGGGCCAGATTAAAGTCAGACAAAAATATGTCACAGATCTTGTCAAAGTGTCTCAAGGGCTAGTAGTTTGAGAACCCTGCTGTAAGGTTTGCTTGTCTAGCCATGTCTGTTCTCTCTCACAATTCAAATTGTGTTTTGAAGGAATTGTTTTCACCAGACATTATGACCAGAGAGATTTAAGTTTGTTAGATTCCAACAGATGTTCCCACTCAAAGTCCGGTAATTACCAAATAACAGAAAATATGGTATTATGCTTACATTGCCATACAGTACATAAGGAAAACAGACTGTGTAATGAAGGAAGCTTCTCATTTTTGTCATTATCACAATCTTTCCAAAATTTAGCTGAATACAGTCCAGTCTGGTTTCTGTTCTTCAGTCACCTGATAATACAATGACATTTCCCTAAAACGGAATATCTGTAAGTAATATGTCTCAGTTCTGTTAATATTAGATAATAAATAGATAGTACATAGATTTTAAATCCAGGATATTACAAAATATGGATAAACTATAGAAAGAGCAGTCAAGTGTTCCAACGTATGAATACAGTGTTATGAAGGAAGAGGCAATGCAGTAAATTCATATTTAATCAAAGTCCTACACAGGTACAGTAAGGACATCTTACTCTGAATTGGTGCATGCAATACTCAACTATAGTAAGGTTACTCTGGGTCATTCTGCCTATTCTTACATGATCTGGTAGTTAACATGATACCGATTGACTCAGATGAGGGACTGATGTGTGTGACTGGTTCTGTAGGAAACACGATGTCTTTGTGGTGCTTGCTGGTGCTTCTGGCTCTCCCAGACCCCACTGTGAGCACCAACCCTGGAGTCAAGGTCCAAATTACCCAGAAAGTCTTGGACAATGGTAAGTTCCTATGCTTTAGCCAAATTTAAAGCTACATGCCTTTCCATTATTGTCAACCTATGGATTTTGCACCATTTCAAGAATGTGCTTGTTAGGGTGGAGCATGGTGGAGGCCAAAAAAGGGTGACTATCCACAGGGCAGTTCCAAGACCACAGGAGTTTATTAATAAAAATGAACATACTGGGGAAAATTACGAAATAAAGTAATCATAAAGGGTCCGAACCAACAGGAGGAAGAGAGAGCAAACTAAAAGTAATCAAAAAGAAAGACAACTCAACACAATGGGGGGGGGGGCAGAACTACAAGCACACCGTAACGTGCAATGACTCACTACAGAACAGAAAGTGAGCAAGCACTTAAATACTCAGATAACGAAAGGTAGGTGTGAACTATCGCAAAAATCAACCGATCAACAAAGGAGCAGGACAACAAGCAACAGATGAAATAAATAGGAATTAAGGAACAAAGGCAACACTGAGAGCTAACTCAGGATTAGGGACAAGCAGAACCAAAATAAAACAGGACACATGCAGAGTAAACCAAAGCAGGAACACAATGATAAACCATAACAGACATGGAAAACCATACCAAACACTAAAGAAAAATAAAACCAGGCATGTATTAATCAAAAGGTGAGACTTGCCTCTGGCTAACCGGATCCCAGATAACAGGATTACATCTTAACTGCATCTGAAAGTTTTATGGTGACATAAAGGCAGCTTCAGCTGGCGTACAGCAGGCTACTTCTTTCAGTAAATGTTCCTTCCCTTCTGGTATCACTGCAGGCCGACAAATTGGAATCGCGTATCTGCAGGAGAAACTCATGTCTGTCAAGATCTCTAATATCTCTGGGTCTGAGGATGTTTCTCCCATTGGTGACGTCAAGTACAGACTCTCAGGGTACAGATACACATCCTGTTATGCATTGTGCATATCTTCATAACAATCTTTTTAAACAAACATAGCACTTTATCTATGTGCCATTTATGTGACTTTGCTACATTTCTTACATTACATCAGAAACATTTTTACGACTCAGTTAAATGTATACATTGGTTTCCTTATTCATACATTCATTTAGGGTCTGACCTGAATAATACCCATAATTTAATCCCCCAGAATGTGAACTTTGAGCCTCTTGGCAGTACAGTTGCACAGCAGACCAATCGCATTGCTTTGCACCCAGTCTGCAGTAATCAGGCTGATGGTGCTGCTTCAGGCAATGCTGCAGGCTCCCGTTTTACTCACAGTGTGTCCCGGTGTCTTGCTTCCTCCAGTATGAGAATCACAGACTTGGACCTGCCGCAGTCCTCTCTGGGCCTCGTCCCTGGCACTGGCATCAGTCTGTCCATTGGCGACGCCTTCATCAATCTGCACGGAGACTGGCATGTCACATACCTCGGGTTCATGTGAGTGTCACTGCAGTCTTTTTCAAATGGACAAACACGTTTTTAGGCTGGACAATGACAAAGACTTTCTCGCACTGCTCACTACAGACAAGACAGTGGATGCTTTGATTTGGCCGTAAGTGGTCTGACCATCAAGGCCACCATCGGTGTGGGCAGCGACGAAACGGGACGACCCACCGTAAGCAGCGATGACTGCACTGCCAGTGTGGGTGACGCCAACATTGATTTTCATGAAGGGGCCAGGTATGGATATTGAACACACTTTTATTGAGGCTATGAATTACAATAGCTTCCTGAGAGATTACCATCATTTCTCCAGTGACTCGTCATGTGATAAGTAAAGCCACAGTTATGTTACTTCAAATGGGGAACAAATCTGCTAGTGCCTGGGAAGGAGATTCAGTGCAACAATAAATATGTTGTAAGCAGTTGTGTAAGAAGGAGTTTAATATGGGGGGAGGGTGTGCAACCACAAAAAAAAGGTCACATCATGAACAGGGATAAAATGGTTACCAGTTTCACGATAAACCTTAAAATTTCTGAGAGTTACTATTGTTACGACCTGGGGCCTGTATTACGAAGCGGGATTACTGGCTTATCGGGGTATCTTGTCGGATTTAAGGTAGTCTGGGCAAAATCTGACAAGTTACCCTGATAAGTCAGTAACCCCGCATCATAGTACAGGCCACTGGTCTAGGGTCGAGGCGTAAACAGCGAGGACAACTGGAGAATTGGACTGAAAAGAAATGACTGACAGGAATTCCTATAGTTAAAAAAACGATATATTTCAAATATACTTTGATATGTAATATGAAACACCAGGGTGAACTTTGAGAGTGACCAAAATTTTGGGAGAGACCAAAATAATAAACAAATTAAGTGAACGACGTACTCGCACACCAACAAAGACTCCCCTAAAACGAAAGAAAAGGAAACAAAAGACAAATCACTACCCAAACCCTTACTGACCGCAAAACAGAGACAAACGATTTGCACACAGAAAACAAACGGCAGCCACTCCCTACAACCCTTACACAGATATATAATATATGTATATATATATATACACACACACAGGTTATTTACACAGGGCAACCGAGTCCAAAACGCAATCCAGAGAGAGTAGTCAATAACCAAACAGTAGGTCAAAAGAACCAGCAAATAACACAAGGGCAAAACAACCAAAACCAAATTGAAATCCAAAAGAGACAGTACTGAGAGTCAAAATAAGATCGTAACGGAAATCAAACACAATAATCGCAAGCAAATACAAAGGCAGCAAAAGCTGTAAGACGAGGTTGTGGGGCGTCTTCTGTGGTCCTTACGGCTGAGAGGCGGGAAACAGGAACAAGGCGATGAAAACCAGTTCACCCAGTTTTGACACGGCACTTGGAGGGAGAGATGGAAAACGTGGAACTGGATTGGGTGGACTCGAAATGGGATGTGAAGAGAAAGTGGAGAGACATTCACACCCACATATACGGACGTAACACTATTACCATTTCAAGCATTAATTGCGTTAATTGCAGCACTTTGAAGAATTCACATTTAATACTGTCCATTATCAAATACAGTTAGCAGCATCCAACATGAGTTTGTTCTGTCTCAGGGACAACATGGTGGAGGGCAGCGACAGAGCTTCAGAGAGTTTTAATGCTAATGCACATTTGATGTGATTTTTATATGTTTACAAAGGGTCTTGGTTATATTATTTAAATGGTTATGCAAACAAAAAGTGGTTACTGCTTCTAATTTTAATATGTAGTTTTCAGTATAAAATTCTGTAAAATGATTTGTGTAACAGTCCTTTTTGGAAAATTTCAGCACATTTTAACAATAACGCCACAAGACTGATAACCTTGATAATTTTGGTCAATATAATTATGATATTTAAAGTTAATTTAATCTCTAATATGATGTGGGAAAGATTTTTAAATAATTAAAAAATAAAGATTTCATCATTTAAAAAATAGTAACAGTATTTATACTAACATCACTTAATAACCAGATCCATATGATACAATTATTTTGTCTAATATAGGAGTACAATCTTCATAAGGCACAGGTGTCAAACTCCAGTCCTGGGGGGCCCGGAGCCCTGCATATTTTTAGGTTTCCCCTTATTTAACACACCCGATTCAGCTCCTTGTGCTAATTACCGCACAGCTCTTGAGCTGAATCATTTGTGGTGGAACTAGGAAAGAGCTAAGCTACACAGGGCTCCAGCCCCCCAGGACTGGAGTTTGACACCCCTGTCAGGAGGTATATAGGGCTCTGTTTACACTGGGTTTCAAACTGCATCTTGGCTGCAGCATCACAATTTGACAGCTGAGACACATCACCATTTTTAGTAAACTCCAGAAACCTCAAAAAAGTGAGCAAAAACATTCACATAACATTGATAATACATACAATGTTTCTAATTTTCCTGAAATGTTTGGAGAAATTGCTAAGTATTATTCCTGCGAAACTGTTGTTTTATCTTCGGAATAGTTTATTCTGTCAAAAGCATATATGGCAAAATCATTGGCACCCTTGAAGAATAAATACAACCAAAGGAATTTGCATCTCTAAGGAAAAAAAGTTTCTTGATATTGCTTTTAGTGTCTAGGAACGTTATTGTTGTCTATGAGCATTGCTTCGTTCACTGGGGTATAAATATGAAGTAACACACAGGTAAAATCCTTTTGCCATCCATCAACATGGATACGGAGCCTCAGAAGGGACATGGAGAGAGAAAAGAAATCGGTGGTTGAAAAAGAAACATGCACTATTGCAAGATCTCATGAAGGTGAGACAGACTTTTGCAAGATCTCACAAAAAAATGGCGAGATCACAGTAAACCTTTTGCCGGATTTAGCAATACATTTCCATTATTCCATTTAAAGTATAAACACAGTTTGTTGGACACAGTCGAATCATAATCAATAGATGCAAAACACATAATATGAAAGTCCACCAGCAGGCGGGCGAAGGAGTCAGTTGAACCCAAAGGTGCTAGACAGCTGGGTCGAACCAGCCCTTCTGCGTGAGCACAGCACTGAATGGAAAGTCCTGGCATCAACCAGGCGCTGCTGTTTTACGTCCACCAGCAGGTCGTTAGCGCATAAAAAAATCGGTAACAGGGGGGTGGACACCTTCGGCACTGCAAAACGCCACCAGAACCGCTGGCCACCAAAACAGACAGCCTCGACACGACTGCCATAAGTGTGTAATACTGCTGCCATTAGCGGCCTCCAAAGTTGGGCCCTAATTCCCGGTTCGCATGATGTATTCACCACCGACTCAGGCAAAACACCGACCTGCGCGCCCGAGTCACAGAGGGAACAGCGACCGGACAGCATCTGAGACGAAGAGCAGGCTGCCGCTAAGGAGCACCGGCCTGTGCTTTTCCCGCCCCCTTAAATTGGCAAGGGGTGGTGCATTTTTTTGCTTTGTCACCGGAAATAATGTATGTTCTAAATAATAATGTCATTTCTTTTTTTTCCCAGTTGGTTGTACAACCTTTTCACAAGCTTCATCGATCACGCCCTGCACGATTCTTTAGAAAAACAGGTGACTGACTAATGTTATAGCATGCCTTAATGTACAATACCAGCCAAAAGTTTAGATACACCAAGCCTCTTACAAAGGAGTGCATGACTTCACATGACCTGGCAATCTGGCCTAAACCCAGTAGATATGGTTTGGGGGGAGTTTGACCAAAGAGTGATGGAAAAGCAGCCAATGAGAGCTCAGCATACATGTGGGACCTCCTTCAGGACAGCTGGAAAAGCATCCCAGGGGGGCCACCTCATGGAACTGGTGTAGAGGAGACAGGGGGTCAGACAGTCCCCAGGTGTAATTGGGGTTAATGGCCTTGCTCAAGGGCCCAATGGTGGCATCACTTTGCCAACCCAGGGATTGGGACCAGGAACCCACAGTGCTGCCCCCCAAATATATATATATTATTTATATGTTATTTTATGTCTTTATAATTATTCTGAAATGCAGAGAATAATGCAAAAGAACCTTTATATGGATGTATCCAAACTTTTGACTGGTACTGTATAAGGAATTACAATGTATTGGACAGACCACCTTATCATTTTCACAGTGACAATGATTCTGTCATGAGATCACACTGTTTTCTTTTACAGATCTGCCTTTTGGTGCATGATGCCATATCTGATCTAAACCCCCACCTGAAAACTCTGAATGGTATGATCCACACAACTCTACAGTTTGAAGCAGCGACATAAGCTCAATTAATGTGACATACTTATTATTTCAAATATGTTATCTTGAAAGAAGAGAAGTTCAGAAACGGATGTAATTTGCTTCTTACCAATTTACACTACAATAAGATGCTGGAAATGTACCACGTGTTTTTTAATCTTCTAGTGCTAGCTAGAGTGGATAAATATGCCGAAATTGAATACTCCATGGTTACTCCTCCCTCCATTTCAAAATTCCTCATTGAGTTAAGCTTAAAGGTGAGATGCATTTTTCCTCAAAACAATCTGCTTACTTACCCAGTAAAACAGTACCTTAGAAAAAGTCTAAAGGAATATGATTGCACCATCTGTTTACGTGTCTTTGTGTATTCAGAACCGTTTTCTGCTTTAGTAGAAACCTTTCAACTAACCACGTATTTTTTACTTTACTTATCCTAATCGTTTACTGAATTAATCTATTCTGACCAAGAGCTCTGCTGGTTCTCATGTACCTGCAGGGTGAGTTTTACAACATCGGCCAACACCAGGACCCTCCCTTCTCTGCGCCACCTTTCTCCCTGCCCCCTCAGAACAGCAGCATGCTGTACATCGGCCTGTCCTCCTTCACAGCCAATTCAGCAGGCTTTGTCTACAACCGAGCTACACCTCTCAGCCGGTACATCACCGACGACATGGTGAGTGAGCTCCCAGTGAGTCTGCCACATTATTCGCTGGCAGCTGCTTTTAACCAAAGCAAATCACACTTCTTACAGTCTGATGATGCATTCCCCGCTATGCTCACAAAATTTCTATATCCCTGGTAGTCCTTCGGGAGGAATTATTCAGGTTTTGGTAGCCTGAAATGAATTTTGACTAGCCCAAATAAAAAACGAAAGGCAAGGAAATTCAAGAAAAAAACACCTTAAAAATTTCAGCATTAATCCTAAAGGTCATTCTTATCATTTCACATCAGGGAAACCAACCAATATATAAGGCAACATTAAAAAGCAGCAGCGGTGACCTTATGGTATGACCCAAATAATCTACCCAGGAATGACTTACAAGAAAGAAATGGAGAGTTCTGGAATGGTCAAGTCAAAGCCCGGATCTGAATCCTATTGCTGTGCAGTGATTTGAAGCAGAAGTGCATGCAAGATACCCTTCAAACATCACACAGCTTAAGGAATTCTGCATTGGAGAACTTCCTGCCAGTCCGTGTCAGAGATTGATAGATGGTTATTGGAAATGTGTAATTGATGTTATGTCAGAATAACTATTAGGGCATAGGGTGTCCTAACTTGTTCCTCAGTAGGAATTGGCATCTTAGTTAATTTCTTTTCATAAAGAAGTGAATTTGTTTCTTGTTTTTGCATAAATGATGCAATTACATCACCTTTATCTACAGATATAATTTGAAATAAGATTTAATACTGATAGGCTGATATTTCTTAATAAAGAAACTTCATTGTCCTGGGGGCATCTGGCTAGCAATTTTGAGAAACCCACTACCTACTGGTTACACGCCCAAAGCCCGGTTTTTATGTGTGACCAAGGTGCTTTTCCCTTCTCTGTGAGCAGATCCCATCACGCTTTCCCATAAGATTGAACACTAAAACATTTGAAGCTTTTGCTCCAGAGGTAAGCCTGTCTCTCCCTACAGCATCCATGAACCTTCTGATAACAAATGACATGGAGCAGTGGATGTGAGATTCAAATCTCCCTGTGCCTTAGATCTCCAAACGCTTTCCTGACATGATGATGAAGCTCCTGGTGAAGACATCTACACAGCCCAACGTGACCTTTGAGCCCAATAACGTGATTCTGCAGCTCACGGGAACTCTCACGGCCTACGCCGTCCTGCCCAACACCACACTGGAGCCTCTCTTCATTTCTAAAGTGGTTGGTGAGACAGAATGAAATTGTAAAGTTTTCTGATACACATGTGACAGGAAAATGACTCATGATCTCTGCAGGAAGCCAGTTTCAGTGGCAATTTCTGGATAAGTGGACAGAAACTGGCTGGATCACTACAACGGTACAGGTAAGTATGTTTGAAGCATAGACCAATGTACAGTCAAATGACAGGAGAAAAAAGTACAATCACATCTTTTCCTTGTAGAATTGACAGCACAGTGGAAGCTTCATATGTGGGAGAATTTCAGGTGAGAAAAATACTATTACTATTTCTGAAACACTATTCTCACTATTAAAGCACTGTCAATAGTGTGTGCATTTGCTACCACAGGGCTGCCATACTATTTTCTCAGATGGCTGGACTACGACTTTCAAATCAGGACAATTATGTGGACAGATGCCATTGGATATGTATGTATGTAACAGCTTTATTACCTTGAAAATAATCTGTAGGTTTTGCAAACAACCCCAATGCTTTTGATATAGGTATTTTTTGGGAATATAATGGAATAACATAAATTTGCCGTAAGATTTCTTGTGAGTCTGAAAGCGTTAGTTTAATGCCAGATGTATGAGAGTTGACAACCTTGTACCATATACATTGAATAACGGTATCATGACTGTTTTACAGACAACTCTCAATGACATCTTCAAGTTGGTTATGAAACTGTTTGTAATACCAAAAGTTAACGGTAAGGGCATGAATTTCTTTCACAAAACTTTCCTTAATGCTAACATCGGAATGAAAGAATGCAAATGACAGAGATCAGAAGAGTTTTGGGATTAGGAGAACACAAGGTGGTACTATACAATGTCTCCATTTGGTTCCTTACATTCAGCTACTTGTAGTTTTTCATTATAGGGGTACAAAGGTATGAGAGCATACCATGACAAAAGAATCTGAAGTAGTTCATTAGTGTGCTTTAAACTGTGACGTCACAACATGTTAATGTCTGTGACACATGCAATATGCTAATAGAGTAATATCACATGAAATATCCGCTAATATACATGACTATCAGAGGAGTAAACACAAGGCAGCTGTGGCTAGTTAACAAGAGAGCAGGAACAAGAGGTAAGACTAATGAGCTTCAGGCATGGCTGAGTAACAATCACGCCCAAGGGGAAGGCAGAGATCAGACAAGCAGGGTGGGGCTGGACGTCACAGTCGACATGTTGGTAACCACTGCTTTAAATCTAAGTAAAACCATTAATGCACTAATGCTATGAACAAATCCTGCCTGCACAGGATACCTTCAGCAGGGTTTTCCTCTTCCCGGCATCGGTAGAATGAACCTCATCAACAGCAAGCTGCAAGTCCAGAAGGTAACACTAGTCACGCCCCTGAACAGTTTTAAAACCTGACAAATGCTCTATGCTGAAGTAACATCTCTGTAGCTCATTGTTCGTCGTTTCATAGCTATGGAAGCCGAAGCCCTCGCCTTCCATTCTGTTAACTCTATAACCCTCACTGCTCCAGGACTACATGCTGATTGGAACAGATGTTCACTTCACACAGTGATGTCCTTGTACTCAAGCTCCGGGACTGGGTGTATAATCTTTTTTCTTACTGCTGACAACAGAAACACTTCTATATCAATGTATAAATGTTGTTTAAATTTTTTACATTAGACGTTTGTAAGAGAGTATTGTAAGAGGAGAATTTTTAAGTTTTTTCTTTTTTTACTTTATCCCAATGATTTCTTATTAATCTTGAATATTGCAATTCTCATGTGTCTTGTTTTTCTCCATACTGCATCTAAATGCATTTATATATTTTCAAAATAGAGTAAATAACATTTAGTACTTCCTTATGCCTAGCTGCAATAAATGTCGTTTTGATCTTCTAAAAAAACACATGCAATAAATATACAATACAAATGGAATATAGATAGATTACAAACAAAATTTCAAAAATTGCTAAATTTAACAAAATTGCTAAAATTTCTGAAGTCCTTTTTTGATTTTGTTATTACGTATTGAGTATACATTAATGACATAAAAAATTAAACAACTTTAGCATAAAGATGAATAGTGTACATCCTGAATAGTGTATATCATGACGCTTGTGTACAGCCCCAATACTAAAAATGCTAGACTGACCTGCATGCATTTGAGACTTGTCACCCAATGAAAACGTTTGGCACATCATGAAACAAAAAATACGACAAAGGGGACCCCGAACTCTTGAGCAGTTGAAATCCTGTATTGGGTCAGAATGACCCACCAGTTCACTTTCAAAACTCCAGCAGCTGGTCTCAGTTCCCAAACATTTACAAGTGCTGTTAAAAGAAGTGTTGATGCAGCACAGCAGTAAACACGCAGCACAGGGGTAAACACGCAGCACAGGGGTAAACACGCCACACAGAGGTAAACACGCAGCACAGGGGTAAGCACGCCACAGAGCGGTAAACACGCAGCACAGGGGTAAACATGCAACATAGGGGTAAACACGCAGCACAGGGGTAAACACGCAGCACAGCGGTAAACACGCAGCACAGCGGTAAACACGCCACAGAGTGGTAAAACACGCAGCACAGGGGTAAACACGCAGCACAGCGGTAAACACGCAGCACAGCGGTAAACACGCCACAGAGTGGTAAACACGCAGCACAGGGGTAAACACGCAACATAGGGGTAAACACGCAGCACAGGAGTAAACACGCAGCACAGCGGTAAACACGCCGCACAGCAGTAAACTTGCAGCACAGCGGTAAACACACAGCACAGCGGTAAACTTGCAGCACAGCGGTAAACACGCAGCACAGGGGTAAACTTGCAGCACAGCGGTAAACTTGCAGCACAGCGGTAAACACGCAGCACAGTGGTGAACACGCCGCACAGCGGTAAACACGCAGCACAGCGGTAAACACGCAGCACAGCGGTAAACTTGCAGCACAGCGGTAAACACGCCGCACAGCGGTAAACACGCCCATCTCCACTTTTTTGAAACATGTTGCTGGCATCATATTCAAATATGTCATAAAACTAAATTTCTCAGTTTCAGCATCTGATATGTTGTCTCTGTTTTGCTTATAATTAATTATTGGTTTACATGATTTGCAAATCATTGCACTATGGTACTGTTTTTATTTACATTTTACACA
This sequence comes from Brienomyrus brachyistius, assembly GCF_023856365.1. NCBI lineage: Eukaryota > Metazoa > Chordata > Actinopteri > Osteoglossiformes > Mormyridae > Brienomyrus > Brienomyrus brachyistius. The sequence goes on from NC_064540.1 coordinate 16,797,986, forward strand.
CCGTCCCAAATTTTTTGGAAACAAGGTTGTATTAGGGCTCACAAAAATAGCTAACACTACTTCCCGGCACAATCAAGTTTTCCACCGGGCTAGCAAAACCTACCAATACCCAACCCAAGGGGCTATCAGGAATGATCTCCTAAGCAAAACAAAATTCCCTGCTTTATTTCCCTTTTCCACATGCTTTGACTTTCTGTTTGCAGGAGAATCTTTGACTGCTGAGCTGTTGATCATGATGATGGTTTATCCATTAGGAAGCTTAAAAACTGAGGGTAGCAATTATTATCGGCTTGTGCTGCCATCTTGGTTCATTTTCAGTTATAGTAAGAGTACTCTGAACGCATTAAAGCAAGCAAGTACAGTTTTATCATCACACTAGTCATTACACTGCATATGTTGACGCGAAATAACGTTATATAAACAGTATATAAAACCAAATTAAAACCAAATGATATAAAGAGAAAATGGATATTACTGGCCTGCAACCCTAAATAGGATAAGTGGTTAAAGAAAATGGATGGATGGATGGATCCATACAAAATGAAAATAAAACGGTTGTGATTCGCCTGCTATCCGTTATGAGGATGTCGTTAATTGTTTTTTTTTTTTTTTTTTAAATGTCGTGAATAACACTGAAGCAAACGAAAGTAATTAAAAGTCTGGAGGTTTAATTCCTTAACTTCTGAGTAGAAAAACTGCAGAGAAAAATTGGAGTATTCACCGAAATGGCCAGGGAGACATCATTCACAGGGCATCTGCAGAAATACTTCAGATGCCAGCAAAAATCGCTATTCTGGGGCACTGACTTTGCGCCGCGCTGTCACATCACCTAAGACAAAGTGAAACTGGCTGCTCCTAGAAGCACACATGCCCTTTGCCAGCACAGAACAGCCAGACGATGTAGGGCACCTTCTAGAGTGCCAGGAGAGTACAGCTATGCGATGCGAGGCGCAGACGTCTGAAGGGGCACTGACTTGTGGGTGATGTTGCAGCAGGACGACAAACATTTCATTAAAAATGTGCAAAGATTGTTAATAGAGCTGTCAAGTTATTCTTTTTTAAAAAACACAATTAATCACATATAAAAGCATGTTACAATACCATCAAAAAATTTTATAATCTGTATGTTCAGGACAGAAATGAGATTCTTTGTGTTCAAAGGTACGGAAGAAGCAAAAAGTTTCCAGTGTGTACAACACACGACGCCCGACGCCCACTCAGCCCCACCCTGCCACTGCCCAAGAGAAGCAGAGCTGTCAGTGGCAGAGATGCCTAGCGCATCCTGTTGGGAGTGAACGCACTAAAAAAATAATAATAATACAAATCACTGCACCCAGCAACACCCGACTAACTCAACACCCAACTGACCCAACAACTAGACATGAAGCCATTTGTGAATGATTAATGCGGAAGAGTTGCTAATCCAGAATGCGGAGAACTCTGCATTACAAGATTGTAGAGAGTGGACTTCCAGACTAATAGAACTGCAAAGTCCGATGTTACATCCTCCATTGTTTTTCTTTCTGTGCTATGGGTCTTGGGTGTTTCTCAATATAGTAGCTGACTGTACTTGGTATCTCGTGTACCCATTTCACATCCTCTTCCATTGCAGAAGACCAGTTCCAATACTAAGAACGGAAGTATAGAGGATCTTAAAAATCTCCGGATGTCGTTCTTGCCCCGCTCCAAATATCAAGGATGCATCGGTTGCATCCTCACCAAACAAGACCGATCCCATGATTCATTGCAGAGGAGGATGGGGTCCCCTTCCGAGCCTAAGTTCCTCTTAAGGTTTCTTCCTGCTAGAGGGAGTCATTCCTTGCCACTGTCACCTCAGGCTTGCTTGGTGGGGTTCTGGCTGGTTAAATGTAAAGTGCTTTGTGACAATAACTGTTGTTATAAGCACTATATAAATAAAATTGAATTGAATTGAATTAAATTGAATTGAATTGAATTGAATTGAACTGAAGTGAATTGAATTGAATTGTGTCCCAAGTTCGTTCTTGGAGGCAAGTTAGCAAGACCGCTCTTGCCGAGGCCACAAGAACAGGTTTCGAGTTCTTGGGCTGTGCCCAAATTCAGGGATTGTATTCTTTGAAGGATGCGGTATATGTAGCCTTTGTAGGTTATGTCCTTCGATTGTCCATGCAATGAATCGTGGGATATGGTTACTGCATACGCATCACCTAATATGTCATAAATGATAGGAAAAATCTCAGCACTATATCTAGCCTACTGTCCTAGTGAGAAGCTCTCAAACAAGGGTCATTTTGAATTTTTTAAATTGTACTTTTTTAAAAATTAATTTTAGGCATTTTGCCAAGCCTTTCGGTTGAACTTCCAACACACACACCTCTTTTGCTAGGGTATGTAAACCTTTGAAACTTCGTGGGTAATGCTACCTTTTCTGTAGAATTCAAAAATTAAATCAGATCCGACGTATCTTACATACTTTTCCTCCTACATGCCTCTGAAAATGGTTACAAATTTAAAATCACACTCCTTTGACAGCTTCTCAATCCAACAGTACACTAAATAAAGTGTTCAGAGTATTTTCCCTGTCATTTACCATTGTATTAGTGTTATAGCAGTGTCAAAGTAATTCTTTGAAATATGCTCGATTTTCAAAAACAAATTTTTATGTCCTCATTTGACCATTTTTGCAGTTTTTATATTTTCCTATTTTTGCGATGTATTCTTATGTATCTGAAGATGATCTGACAAAAATTTGGTGTGTTACTAAACGTCCTTCTGGAGTCATGATTTTTATAATAGAATTAGCTGTCATGCTCTTGCTGCTATATAAATTCAATCAAAACACAAATATTACAGCTCACAGTTTCGGAATTCTACAGACAAAGTTAGACAGGAATTTTCAAAGCTGTACATGTCACATCAAAGGAGCCATGAATGTCGGAAGTTGGACCGAAAGACTCATGCAGAAAAATGCATAGAAATAAGTAACATTGCAAAGGCCTGTAGTTTCAAAGCTGAAAGAGATACAAAGTTAATATTAAGGATTTCTCCGTAAGTCTGGTATACAAACACCTGTGAATTTTTTCAAAGCAATCTGAGAGGGTGATTTGATACGGAATGACTCAACTGCATTGTGTGAGCTTCTGTTTTTGCCATCGCTGACGTTGTGGGATGATTCACATTTAATTATGCGAAAATCTCTTCCGGATTTCGAAGTGTGAGTTAAGGGCTGTGTGTATGTTTTTCTTTCACTTTTTCCTACAGCAAACCGAAGTAATGAAGCGCAGACTTAACTCATTCTGGGAATAATTACACAAGGTAACCAAAAAACAAAGTCAAGCTTCTTTTTATTTAGAGTGTAGAGTATTTTTATTTAGAGGATTTTCACAGCTATATGCTGCGGACACTGTACAAATTCTTTTATTTACATACTACCATGCATGACTAACACTGTAGACTCCTGCTTCTTCAAATGTTTTCTCTGTATTTTTGCAGCCGTTATGTCTTTTTGACACGCAGCCACGCATAAGATGAGGGTGTGCTTGGTAGGTATTTTTTATGCAGTAATTTATTCTTAAAACGGTCGAAAACAGAAATTGCTAGAAACATACATTGTATATTAACATTTACTCAGGATTCTCCTGGAATACGAGTTATTATGACACTAAGACTGTTTCGGCAAACTATGGTTAAGAGAAAAAAAAGAGAGAATCAGGAAATACAAAAATAATGCCCAGTTTTGTCGTTTGAAGTTAAAATTAGAACAAACGATACATATTCTAGAAACTTACGTGCATGAAAGCATATTCCTATGAACAAAAAGCAGAAATATCCTTGCAAGGCAACTCAACCGCCAAAATGAAAACCAGACATTCCGGTTTTATGAATGAATGAATGAATGAATGAATGAATGAATGAATTTGCAGAAAGCGCTGGTGCAACAAAAGAAAAAAACAGGATAGATACAAAGTAAGATGAATGGAAGATTAAATAAATAGAATAAAAACAGAATATAAACAAAATATAAATAAGTATATAATATGAAATTGAATATAAAAAGAATGTAAAAAATTTAAATCTATAACTAATTTAAAAATAGAAAATGATGACAAAAAGTTTAAATGTTATGTTATACATATTCCTCTCCTTGTGATTCAGTTTCACAATAAAAATGAAAATATTGCACATTTCAGCGGCATAATAAGAAAATAGGCGATAAACATGAAAACAAAGGACACAGTAGTGAGATAATGGCTCTAGGATAAAAAACTGTTTTTCAGTCTGTTTGTTCTTTATTTGTGGAAATCAGAGCTAGATTATTCTCTGAGCTCCACACAGCCTTTGCATCCGCCCTGATCCATACTTAATTAAACGGATCGGGTATCGGCTGTATGTGACGATCCACATCTGACACTTGTTTAGTTTTTGGCAGTCTGTACAAAGATAGCTTCTATTTCTGCTTAAATTGATTTGTATGATCAACCGCAGGACAGCTCATTCCCATTTTAGTGGCGTTTTGCTAGGCATTCATGCTCAGCAGTAACGCTGCAGTCTATTTGCCGCTCAGTGGGGGGGAATTGGGCACGGTCACTTACTCCTGCTAACATCCTGTCTGTTATAGCCTACTGTATTTTGTATAGCGCGTTTTCACAACATTGCATGTAGGAGGAAAACATCAAATACGTGGGTAACGATCTGGAAGTATTTTACGCTTGAAACAACAACTAGCAGCACAGCGATTTGCAATCTTTGTAAAAAAAACTAAGTTTAGAGAAGTTGTGAAAGTAGTGCTTAATGGAAAATCCATGCAATTACATGCAACGTGGGTAATATGAAAATTAGCAAATGGATAATTTGGGATTCGCTAGCTTGGGCTGTTTTGCACACTCGCTACAGCTTGTGACATACACTATATTGCCATAAGTATTAGGACACCTGCCTTTGCACACACATGAACTTTAATGATATCCCATTCTTAATACAATAATAGTTTAATAGTACAATAAGCGTTTAAGCCTGATGTTTCAGTAAACATAAGAGAATAATCTCAGTCTCCAGCCCCACAGTGAGACATACAGCTTATTAATTAAACTGGCTGCTCCTAGAAACTGGTATTGGATCAGTACCTGGGATCAGCCGTGAATCCCTACTTTGGACTCCCCGAGATGAGTCCCACCACAGTCGCATTTTCTGGGAACTTGTTGAAAGCATTGCTGGGTATAAAGTAGGGGGCTCAACACCAGTGCTGAGTCTGAGGGAGCCAATGGGAGCCAACTTTAGTTCTCTGAGGGTGGTCAGTCAGAAAGTCCTTGATTCAGTGACAGGCAAGTTGGGAAAGACCTACGTCCGTTAGTTTGGTGGCCATCCTGCAAGGAATGATGGTATTAAAAGTATAGTTGAACTCTACAAAGGGCGCCCCCCCCCCCCCCCCCCAGCATTCAAGATGGGTCAGTATGAAGAGCTGTGACTATGGCGCCCTCTGCAGATCTGTTTGCTCTGCATGTAAACTGCTGTGAGTTGAAGGTGGGTGAGAGACTGGTTATGATGTAGCTCTGGACCAGCTTCTCGTAGCAATGACCGATGTAAGTGCAACAGGACAGTAGTTATTAAGGCTGCATGTGCTGGTATTCAGAGCGTAGATATGTGGTCGGACTGGCCTGGGTGTACTAGTGATGTTATCCTATAGCCATTCTTAATGTTAGAATTGGCTTTTTCCAGTGTATTTATTCCATGGCTGCACATTTAATGTGTTGCTCCAGCGTGGGAAATAATAATTCTATATCAGCATGGTTGAAGTCTCCAGCTATGTTATGCACTGCTTCAATATAGGTGTTTTGTGTGATTGCTTAAAGCATTATGTAGGTGTTTGAGAGTTATGTTACCATCTACATTGAGTGAGATATACACTGCAGTAACTATAACAATGGTAAACTCAGGTATAAATAGGTCTGTATTTAAGTCAAATGTTCCAGATGAGGGGAACAGTGACTTTCTAGGGTCTTTGTGTTAGCAGACCAGTAGCTCTATACAGAAATGCATAACCCGCCCCTCCCTCCTTTACTCCTACCCGAGTCTTTGTTCTGGTTGTGGTGGTGAGCTGTGCAGCCTTCTAGCTGTAATTAGTACGAGTAAAAAAAGTCAAGTCTCAATTACAGAATGCTGGAATCCTCAATGAGTTTGTTCACAGCGATTTGTAGCTTCTGTTCGTCCATTTTGTGGGGGGTGGACCTGGTGTTGGAGCGACAGATGCTACAGATAGTGTGCTTGTTTTTGTAGCCTAGCGAGTGCCAGTCCGGCAGCCTCGCTTCTGCTTCCTGTGTCTCCGCCACTGCTTCCTCCTGCCAGTGCTGATAACAATCCAGGGAGAGCCTGAAATCTTGGCCATGTCCTCAGGTATGTTACGATATTACAGTAATTCAGTTGTAATCACATGTTTTTGTACAAAAGATCTTGGCGACTAAAGATCGGATTCACTAAACTAAATTAAGAACATAAGAACTATACAAACGAGAGGAGGCCATTCGGCCCATCCAGCTCGCGTGGGGAGAACTTAACTAATAGCTCAGAGTTGTTAAAATCTTATCTAGCTCTGATTTAAAGGAACCCAAGGATTCAGCTTGCACTATGTTATCAGGAAGGCTATTCCATACTCTGACTACGCGCTGTGTAAAGAAGTGCTTCCTTAAATCCAGTTTGAAATGTTCTCCCGCTAATTTCCACCTATGGCCACGAGTTCGTGTATTTGAACTAATGCTGAAGTAACTATTTGGTTGAACAGCATCCAAACCTGTTAGAATCTTATATACCTGGATCATGTCCCCCCTCAGTCTCCTTTGCTTGAGACTGAACAGATTTAGCTCAAGTAACCTTTCCTCGTATGACATTCCTCTAAGACCAGGAATCATTTTTGTGGCCCTACGCTGCACCTTTTCTAAGGCCACAATGTCCTTTTTAAGATATGGTGACCAAACCTGCACACAATATTCTAGGTGAGGTCTCACCAAGGAATTGTATAATCTTAGCATTACCTCCCTTGACTTATACTCCACACACCTGGAGATATACCCCAACATCCTATTGGCCTTTTTTATTGCTTCCCCACACTGGCGAGAATGGGACATGGAAGCATAAACATACACACCAAGGTCTTTTTCATGATCAGCTACCTTTATTTCAGTGGGACCCATAAAATACCTGTACTTTATAATTCTGCTCCCTACATGGAGTACCTTACATTTGTCTACGTTAAATTTCATCTGCCAGGTATCGGCCCAGTCACTAATTAAATCAAGATCCCGCTGTAGCTGCTGAGCCGCTAATTCAGTATCTGCTACACCACCCACCTTGGTGTCATCTGCAAATTTCACCAGTTTACTGTATATATTGGTATCTATATCATTTATGTAAATTTAGTACTAACAAATAGAAACACATAAAAACACACAGATGGGCCGCCATCTTGGTTTTTTATTTGAAACCTGTACAGTTTCCTTGAAAGATATTTGAAAAGAAAATGCTCTGCGAATGAGTGTCATTTTCCCATCATGCTCTTGGTTTTGAATAATGTGCAGAGGGGACAGAAAAGTTTGAACTTCATTCTGTCTCTAGCCCATTATTGACTCTACTACCATGGACATAAGCAGTCCCTCAAAACAAACTCCATACAGGAAACTCCTTGAGGTCTACCTTGTGTATGTTTAATGTGCTGCATGGATAAGCGCATCTTATTCTCAATTAATGCATCCAATATTCAGCCACAGCTTAATCTGGATCATGCTGCCAATTCTTACATGATCTGGAAGTTAACATGGCACTGTATTGCTGAGATCAGAGACTGATGTGTGTGACTGGTTCTGCAGGAAACACGATGTCTTTGTGGTGCTTGCTGGTGCTTCTGGCTCTCCCAGACCCCACTGTGAGCACCAACCCTGGAGTCAAGGTCCAAATTACCCAGCAAGGTTTGGACTATGGTAGGTTCACATGCTATAGCTAAATGTATAGCTAAATAGCTAATGCCAGATGACAGGCCTGTTCACTGTTGTTAGCCTATGGATAATCCTTATGCACCATTTCAAGCATGTGGTCAAGTATGCTAAACACTAACTATGTTTCAATCCACTGGATGCCTATGTTCTTAGTGACAAAACAAAAATGTGCTTCAAAAACTTTGGTCGTGGAAACGGCAGTGCAACGTCTCAACGTCAAGCATTTATGCAAATTAAACAAAGTTATCAAGTTGGAGTTTCCTTTAAACCTCTTCATTATTCAGGATAAATAAAAAAGATTACCCGTATTAACAGTAGCAAACCTAAGTAATGCATATTAGAACTGAGAATTTCCTCTATTGTTTATTACGCTATACAGTATACTGTATAAACATTTATAAACAAGGATGCACATAACTGGTAAGCAAGTATGCATTCACCTTTAAAAGCGATGTTTGGCAATACACAGTCATAACAGTGCAAATGCGTACGTATCTTATGAACATTCACTCTGACATGACAAGAAGTTATTCTGCATTTTAACCTTTGTATGCTAATTCGTACTTCATATGCGGTGTAAAGGTTAAAATGCATGGTAGCATTAGCTCAATTAGTCCAAACTGTACATGGTTATCGTTCAAAGAAGATGCAATAAAACAAAATAATTACATTTTGGGAGGCTGTACGGAACAAATTATCTTATTATCTCTTAAATAATGCTTTTAGTGGTACAGAATGTATTTTGTGCACGAAAATGAGCGCTTGACATACAAAAGCAGTAAGAATTTCATTGTATGACATTCTGATGTGAAAATGAAATTTGATTTGCTGTATTCAGTCCATTATATGGTCTCTGCGTGCATCTGAAGTCTGCAGACACGCAGACGAATTTATTGTAAATTAACTTGTTCGCGCAAGATAAAAAATTGCACCTTATGGGACTTCAGGGGCTCCGTACAATCACGCACTTTTTAGCATTAAAGTGTTTTTGTGCATAAAATATCTTGGATGGGAACAGCCAACTGATAAATGAAGATGTTAAAGAGAAATAGATTTGCGAATTTGAAGTATTACAACCAGCATTAATTTGGAATGTAATGAATGGTCATGAAGAGTACATTAGCATTCAAAGCTGGTGAGTATATCAAATGGCTGTGGAACAGCCCTAACGCTAACCCAATCCCAGATAACAGGGCTACATAACTGCATCTGAAAGTATTATGGTGACATAAAGCCAGCTTCAGCTGACATGCAGCAGGCTACACATTTCAGTAAATGTTCCTTCCCTTCTGGTATCACTGCAGGCCGACAAATTGGAATTGCGTATCTGCAGGAGAATCTGATGTCTGTAAATATCCCTGATATCTCTGGATCTAAGGATGTTTCTCCCATTGGTGACGTCGAGTACAGACTCTCAGGGTAGAGAAGCACATCCTCTTATGCATCCTGCATATACTAATAACCATCTGTGTGACCTTTTTTAAACAAATGCTACAGTTTACCATAAATTTTTATCTGTGTACCGTTTATCTGACCTTTCCACATTGTTACATTATTTCTGGAAAAAATTTATAGCACAATTTAACAGTTTACCTTGATTTCCTCATTCACACATACATTTAGGGTCTGACCTGAATGATACCCATAATTTAATCCCCCAGAATGTGAACTTTGAGCCTCTTGGCAGTACAGTTGCACAGCAGACCAATCGCATTGCTTTGCACCCAGTCTGCAGTAATCAGGCTGATGGTGCTGCTTCAGGCAATGCTGCAGGCTCCCGTTTTACTCACAGTGTGTCCCGGTGTCTTGCTTCCTCCAGTATGAGAATCACAGACTTGGACCTGCCGCAGTCCTCTCTGGGCCTCGTCCCTGGCACTGGCATCAGTCTGTCCATTGGCGACGCCTTCATCAATCTGCACGGAGACTGGCATGTCACATACCTCGGGTTCATGTGAGTGTCACTGCAGTCTTTTTCAAATGGACAAACACGTTTTTAGGCTGGACAATAACAAAGACTTTCTCGCACTGCTCACTACAGACAAGACAGTGGATGCTTTGATGTGGCCGTAAGTGGTCTGACCATCAAGGCCACCTTCGGTGTGGGCAGCGACGAAATGGGACGACCCACCGTAAGCAGCGATGACTGCACTGCCAGTGTGGGTGGCATCAGTGTCAAGTTTTATGGGGGGGCCAGGTATGGTTCATCAAGGCTATGAATTACAATAACTTCCACAAAGATTAGCATAAATTCTCCAGTGTCTTATTGTGTGCTAGGGGAAGCCACAGTTAAATTACAGGAAATGGGGACAAATCTGCTAGTGCATGGGATTAGCAGAGGGAAATTCAGTGCAACAAAAATTTAGTTGTAAGTGATATCAGGGGGGCAGCATGGTGGTGCAGTGGTTAGCACTGTTGCCTCACACCTCTGGGACCCGGGTTCGAGTCTCTGCCTGAGTTACATGCGTGTGGAGTTTGCATGTTCTCCCCATATCGTCGTGGGGTTTCCTCCGGGTACTCCGGTTTCCCTCCAAAGACATGCTGAGGCTAATTGGAGTGGCTGAATTGCCTGTAGGTGAATGAGAATGAATGTGAATGAGAGTGAATGGTGTGTGAGTGTGCCCTGCGATGGGCTGGCCCCCCATCCTGGGTTGTTCCCTGCCTTGTGCCCATTGCTTCCAGGATAGGCTCCGGACCCCCCGCGACCCAGTAGGATAAGCGGTTTGTAAAATGGGTGGATGGATGGTAGTGGTATCAGAAGTAGTTTTACATAGTTCGGGGTGGGGGGAGCTGCGTATATTGTCACATTACAATGTACACATATGCAAGTCACATTAAAAATATGGATGAAATAGTTACTGTAAAATTCCCAACAGTTAATATTACCTTTTCAATTTTGAATTATCATTACAACCACGGTTGATTACAGTGCTTTGATTAACTTATTTGATGCTAGACAGTTTTTAACATAAGTTGTAGGGAATCCTTACAAAGTCAAACATGTTTATTTGTTATTTCAGGCAAATACACATTATACAGTGAAACGAAACATTGCTCCTCCAGTACCATGGTGCACAAAAAACAAAAGGACAGAAACAACAAAAGACTAACCAAATGCAATTATAGGACAAGACAATGTACAGTGTTCCTATTTTGTTATTGCTCTGCACGCGGTTATTATGAAATCCTCGTCAAGGACGGGTAAGGATTTATTTGCAATTAAACTACAAATGACCTGTGGTCAAATGCGTCATAGACCACCTCAGTGTCAGGACAGAAACACTCGCGGTAGAAGAGTCACTTTTCTCCGAACACGGGGTATTTATTCAAGCCCAGGCGAACAAGGGGAGCAAAATGGCCGAGCTTAGGTTGAGCTGTGAGCAAAGCAGCTCCGGCTTCAAATGGGGCTTGGCAGGGGAGGGGAGCGAGGAGCCTTCAGAGGCTGGCAGGCTGCCGCAGGAATCGAACGAAAGAGGGTCCCTGGGCAGAGCAGACGAAATACTGTATGTCCAAGACAATAACCTCATTTGCTTTTCTTTCACAGTTGGTTGTACAACCTTTTCACAAGCTTCATCGATCAAGCCTTGCGCAATTCTTTAGAGACAGAGGTGACTATCCACAATGCCCTAGCGTGTCTTAATGTATAAGGAATTATAACGTAATTTTTCATGAAAATCCAATGATTTCTTTTACAGATCTGCTCTTTGGTGCATAATGCCCCCCTGAAATCTCTGAATGGTATGGTACTCATACAACTCTAAAGTTTGCAGAAGCAAGATAAACCCAAATAATGTGATCCAACAAGTATTAAGAATGAATACATTTACTAAACTTTGTTTTGCCATTTCAAATGAGTCAGTTTGAAAAGTTCAGAAACGGATGTAATTTGCTTCTTACCAATTTACGCTACAATAAGATGCTGGAAATGTACCATGTGTTTTTTAATCTTCTCGTGCTAGCTAGAGTGGATAAGTATGCCGAAATTGAGTACTCCATGGTTACTCCTCCCTCCATTTCAAACTTCCTCATTGAGTTAAGCTTAAAGGTAAGATGCACTTTCTTGAAAACACTCATTTGTCTTGTTACCCAGTAAAATGGCAGTTTATAAAAAGTCATATGGAATACGGTTGCATTTTTATATAAGTCTTTGTATTTGAATTTTGATAAGGTGACGTATAAACAGTTTTCTGCTTTAGCAGAAACCTTTCAACTAAGAATACATATTTTTCATTTTTTCAATCGCTTATTGAATTCATGCTGACTATCTATTCTGACCAAGAGCTCTGCTGGTTCTCATGTACCTGCAGGGTGAGTTTTACAACATCGGCCAACACCAGGACCCTCCCTTCTCTGCGCCACCTTTCTCCCTGCCCCCTCAGAACAGCAGCATGCTGTACATCGGCCTGTCCTCCTTCACGGCCAATTCAGCAGGCTTTGTCTACAACCGAGCCGGAGCTCTCAGCCTGTACATCACCGACGACATGGTGAGTGAGCTCCCAGTGAGTCTGCCACATTATCCACTGGCAGCTGCTTTTAACCAAAGCAAATCACACTTCCTACAGTCTGACCATGCATTTCCCGCTATGCTCACAAAATTTCTAAATCCCCGGTAGCCCTTCAGATTTTGGTAGCCTGAAATGAATTTTGAATTAGCTTATATAAAAAAAGCAAGGCAACTGAAAAGAAAAAATAAAAAAAACATTTAAAAATTCGACATTGACACACATCATACAGGTCTCATCATTTCCTGTTAGGCAAACCAGCCACTATATAAGGCAACATTAACTGGCACCAGCAGTGACCTTATAACACAGCAGTTTGTCAGTATCACGGTCATCGACATGAAAGCAAAAACAAACAACTCCTCAGACAGCTACAGCTGGACATCCAGGGATAAAATAAATTGATCAGCAATTTTAATAATTAAAATAGGATGTTGGGTTACATCTCTGGTGTATGGCGTTTAAGTCAAGGGAGGTGATGCTATGATTATATAATTCCTTGGTAAGACCCCACCTAGAATATTGAATGCAGGTTTGGTCACCATACCTAAAAAAGGACATTGCTGCCTTGGAAAGGGTGCAACGTAGGGCCACGAGAATGATTCCTGGTCTTAGAGGAATGTCTTATCAGGAGAGGTTAGCTGAGCTCAATCTGTTCAGCTGTTCAATTTTTCCTCTAAATAGCAAATTAAAAGAGGAGAAAAGGCAAATAACAAAGGGAGTTTTATTTTGCTTAGGGGATCTTTTCTGAAAGCCCATTGGGCAGGGTGTTTGGTAGTCTGACGGAAAACTTGATTGTCCTTGGATGTCAGGCTAGTAATTTTGCGAGCCGTGCTGGAACATTTCAAGTTTAATGTGTGAAGCACTTTTCCCTTCTCTGTGAGCAGGTGCCCTCAAGCTCTCCCATACGGTTGACCACCGAAACATTTGGAGCTTTCGTTCCAGAGGTAAGCTTGTCTCTCCCTACAGCATCCATGAACCTTCTGATAACAAATGACATGGAGCAGTGGATGTGAGATTCAAATCTCACTGTGCCTTAGATCTCCAAACGCTTTCCTGACATGATGATGAAGCTCCTGGTGAAGACATCTACACAGCCCAACGTGACATTTGAGCCCAATAACATGACTCTGCAGGCCATGGGAACTCTCACGGCCTATGCCATCCTACCCAACACTACACTGGAGCCTCTCTTCATCCTTAACATGGTTGGTGAGGCAGAATGAATTGTAAAGCTTTCAGATACACATGTGGCAGGACAATGACTGTCACTGCCCATGATCTCTACAGGATGCCAGTGTCAGTGGCAATTTCTATATAAGTGGACAGAAACTGGCTGGATCTCTGCAACTGAACGGGTCAGTATGCTTGAAGCATAGACTAATGTACAGTCAAGTGACAGGGAAAAAATAAGTCCGATTAATAAAATATTGTAACTTTTCCCTGTAGAATTGACATGGGACTGGGAACCTCATATGTGGGAGAACTTCAGGTGAGCATAACATACTGGCACTATTTCTAAAACACTATTCTTACTATTAAAATACAATCAATTTTGCTATGATATAAATTGAGTAGTGTTATCTAGACCCTTTTACAGATGAAACCTCTCTTCAACATCTTCATCAAACTGGTCGTAATACCAAAAGTTAATGGTAAGGGCAAGAATTTACTTCACAATAAAAAGCATGAATATGACGTAAAGATCTGAAGGTTTTTGGAATTAGGAAAAACATAAGATGATACCATATAAATATATCCATTCGCTTCCATATATTAAGCTCTTTGTGATTGTTTATTGTCTATCAAATCCTCAGGATCGTCATATATCTGAAATTTTATTTCTCTAAGTGGAACCATTTATGCAATAACGTTCTGAACAAATCCTGCCTCCACAGAATACCTTCAGCAGGGTTTTCCTCTTCCAGCCATCGGTAGAATGAACCTCATCAACAGCAAGCTGCAAGTCCAGAAGGTAACACTAGTCACGCCCCTGAACAGTTTTAAAACCTGACAAATGCTCTATGCTGAAGTAACATCTCTGTAGCTCATTGTTCGTCGTTTCATAGCTATGGAAGCCGAAGCCCTCGCCTTCCATTCTGTTAACTCTATAACCCTCACTGCTCCAGGACTACATGCTGATTGGAACAGACGTTCACTTCACACAGTGATGTCCTCACACCCCGTGACTGGAGATGTGCATAATCTTTGCTGCTTTCCTAACAGATGACAACAGAAAGACAATTATATACCAAAGTATAAATGTTTGGATATCTAAGGCAAAGAGGTTTGAACCTCACATTCACTGATCCATGTCATTAGTCATCAGAAGAGCGATGGGCACTACAGGGAGAGACAGACTCACCGTCATGGAAAACAAGATTTCGCAAGCCTGCGATTTTAATGACGGTTCCTTTTCAACATTTTCCAGCATACAGTCATGTGAAAGAGAAATGCACCTTCCGCGCTGCAGTGGTGCTGTGTGAAGTGCGGTGAATGATGCGAAAACTGCACTGTCGGTATCAATAATGGTGAAAATGAGTATCTAATCAGATATTAATTTTTAATATCGATTAGTATCTGAGAATCGATTCTTTGACAACTCCAGTGTCTCATTATTTTCAACTCCAGCGTCAGCTATATCTTCAGTTTCTGATCTTTTGCGGTACATTTTTAGCGACGCAGCAGTGAAAAAGGTCCCCCCCCTTAAAGTTTCCAGCTGCGCCACTTTCCGAACGTTGCATAGGCTGTTTAAACCGGTATTGCGATAAGAAAAATTTATATAAGAACAAGAATAAAAAATGGTTTTTGGTATGAACCGGTATACCACCCAATACTATCCTGAATATCACAAAAGCATAAGATGCAGGATGTTTTGATATTTCAAAACATGGTGCACATGAAAGGTACGAAATATCGCACTTTTTACAATATCATTTAGCCCTAAGATCACAAAAAATGCAGTATTTTGTAAGATGATGCCGCTAAGCAATGGGTCTGATCTTTGTTTTAGCGGCAATTCTGACATGGGAGGAATCGTAGAAAGTAAATCAAGCTAAATGATTTAAGTCAAAGCGATGACAAAGACAGGCTATGCTACTCCGAGAGGCTAAATGGTCAACCGCGCTTTACTGGGTAAATTTGTCACACCTGACAATCCTCTTTTAAGATTATTGCATTGCAGTCGTGCTGTGATAATATTTAAGTTCTGCTTTGCAAGATGTCCATACCGTGGTATTTTCATTCCCTTTTTATGTGATATGCTTCCACACAATTGACCACGTATTTGAACCCTGTACCATCTTCCTTCCACCATGTTGCCAAGTAATCCAGAAGAAAAATTTCAATCAACGCTTTGTAATCATGGAGTAATCATGACAGCTCAAATCTGTCAAGTCTGTTTTTGTCTACCATAATCATTACCAAATTCTCTATCACTGTAAACAGAAAGTCAATGTGGTGATACAGCATTTATTTATTTGTGTCACTGGTAAATGTAAATGACAATCAGGAGAGGCCTGGATGGCGATCAGGAGGTAGGGATCTTCCTTTCCTGACAGCCCTGTGGTGATTACCTCCCCATACAGCTCAGGGATGAGTGGCTCATGGCATAACCTCTCAGGCTCTGAGAGTTGGCAGATGTGATCTGGAGGGAAAGCACCACAAAACATGTGGGCCACTACGCAGGTAGCTGAACACTTACTGCATGGTACATCTCTATCACACACAGCAGCTAAAATGAACAAAGACAGGTCATACCTTGACGAGCACATAACCACCAGGACTGATGGGAGAAGTGTGGGTGTCATCACCATGGAGTGGAACATTGTCCCGCGGAAAGATCACCTTTATATTCCCCTCGTTTCTTCCACACAAGTCCTGTGTGGATCTTTTACTCTCCTGGAAAATTAAGGTTATGTAAACACAGATTTAAACAATGAGTCCCTACCTAGAAACAGTGGCAGTTTACATTTTTGCACACAAAACAGTGCTTGCAGTACTTACTCCCTCCACTAGGATAAGCTGTGTGCTTCCGATCAGGCTGGTATTGATCCGTGCTGCCTCCTCTCTGAAAACACTTATCAGCTCCTCTAGACGGTGCTGTTTCACCTCCACAGGCACGTCATCTTTGAGACGGTGGAAAGCATGGGTTTTCTGAATGGAAAATTAAAAAAAAAATAAAGAAAAATGTGACAATTAAAGAGATCTGATTCCTGCCATATTTTTACCACTTTCTTGTCCAACAAACAATTTTAAAATTATGGCATTTACAAGTAAAAACTATATGCTGTTGGAAGGCCAACAACGTATTCCCCAGACAGCCCTCCACCCACCCCCCCATTTTATCCTAAATTACCTATGGGATTGATTAAGTAATTTATTGAGTCAATGAACTCCCTTAGTGAGTTACCACTAAGTGACATGTTGGTACAATATGTATCAAAATGAAATAGGCCCCACACCATCACCTATGCAACATTTCTGGGAAGCCTGTAAAAATCCATCAAATACCTTTGCTGCCACCTAGTTTTACTGCTTCAACTTTGGTGCAATTTGTCTCAAAATGACTTTCATCCATGTAATGTTTTTGAGAAGTGGCAATAAGATCCATCAAATACCCTTTGAGTTATCACATTCACAAAGTCAAGTATCTTTTGCTGTCATTCTTCTAATTGCTGCCACTAAGTGGCGTTAGGTCAATTTTGGTGAGATTAGGCTTAAAATAAAATCAGTTACAGAGTTTTACCTATACCATGCTGTTGTGAAGTTTGAAAAAGTTCCAGCAAATTCTTTTTGAGTAATTGCGCTAAGGAGATGAGTATTTCCAGTAGCAACAGACCAATCCCAAAACTATATGTATTCCCTGTCTGGAAAGTACAATAACAATGAGCAGGTGATACTTAAAAATCATCCACAAAGGGTTTTTAGCACATCTTCACCACCTTCACCACTGCTGACCTTCCTCATGCTGTAGGCAAACAAGAAAGCTGTCTGGTAGCACACCTCCCTCAGCAAGGAAAGTGTTTGCTGGTGGTCCTCCTCAGTCTCCCCACAGAATCCAGCAATGAAGTCACTGCTGAGGCTTACTCCTGCAGTGAGAAGCACATACACCATTCCAGAGCAGATTCACACCCTCTAGTCATTACAGAGCTTATATAGCATGGGCTCAGCCTGAAGTAGCATCACGACAACCTCATCAGTCAGCACATAGCCATCGTTCACCAAATCTGACTGCTGTGCAGTTCAGACACTCTCAAAGCCCAGAACTCTCACTCACACTGAAAAAAAAATAAAAGCAGTCACTCACAAAAATTACCGAAGTCATCCTACACGTAAAAATAGGCTGCTCTTTCCAACACAAGCCCAGTAGATTAAGTGCGGAAGGAGTACCTGGGATTATTCTCCGTATGTTTGCTACAAGCTCCAGGTATGCTTCTCTTGTGTAGCTGTCATGGTTAAACATACGCAAATAAGTTTCATATTTCACAAAATAAAAAATTATACTACCAAAATACACCTCATACTATCATCGATTGACCTTCCAGCTGTTCAACCAACTCAAAAAATGGCAGGGGGATGGGGGACAGTAGCATGTAAGTCTTTACCCCCGTCGCATGGCCTGCAGCACTTGACTGCTGCCACTTTGCGCCGGTAAGTGCAGCTGCCTGCAAATGTTCCCCCTCTCCTGGATCAGCTGCAGAACCTGCACACACACACACACACGATGACCATAACCCTTGCCTCCTCTTAAACAGACAGACATCATGAGGTTGCAATAAACCAGCAGGCTCACATTTTGGTGTTCATGCAAACCATGGGGCCTGTTTCACGGAACAACTCTGAATAACATTACAGCGACTGACTTCAACAATCACTACCACAAAGTACCACTGGGTGTCACTATTTATCAAATTTAAAGTATCTGCAAAATATTCTGTGGCAGTGGGGGATTCCTTTAGACCAGGGGTCTCAAACTCCAGTCCTGTAGGGCCGGAGCCCTGTGTAGCTTAGTTCTTTCCTATTCTACCACAAACGATTCAGCTCAAGAGCTATGTGGTAATTAGCACAAGGAGTTGAATCAGGTGTGTTAAATGAGGGTAAACCAAAAACTGTGCAGGGCTCCAGCCCCCCAGGACCAAAGTTTGAGACCCCTGCTTTAGACCCACGATATTATCCTTGTTGTTGCAGTTGTATGTTGTATTATATTAATACGTTATATGAAACAATATAAATATACCAATAAATATAACTACTAACTGTTGAGAGATTATAAAAACAGTTTTATGGCCAAGCTGAATATCGTGTATATTTTGATGATTCAGTTCAGTGTAGGACACTGTCTGTTCT
Organism: Brienomyrus brachyistius; assembly: GCF_023856365.1. Lineage (NCBI taxonomy): Eukaryota > Metazoa > Chordata > Actinopteri > Osteoglossiformes > Mormyridae > Brienomyrus > Brienomyrus brachyistius. The sequence goes on from NC_064540.1 coordinate 16,816,794, forward strand.
GACCGGTTATTGATGCATCTTGACCTGTTACGTTGCCATTTAACAAATATAAAGAAAAATAAACACATGAGAAGGCGGGTTTGCAATAAAATACATCCACAGTAGTTATGGTTCAGTGTGATGGAAGTAATTGGCATACCTCATCTGGGAAGTCCTTGGGGTGTGGGGAAGTGAACCGGATCCTCATGTCTGGATCAATGAGGGACACCTTGTCCAGCAGGTCTGCAAAGCGCAGGCCGCCCGGGCGAGGCTGGTAGACTGTGCGAAAGCCACGGCTGAGAGGGGCTGCTTCCGGCCCGCAGAATCGCAGCTCTGACGTGTCCCTGTAGCTGTTCACATTCTGACCCAGCAGTGTCACCTCCTTCACCCCCTGCAGGAAAACGACACACCTCACAAAACACACTTACTTACAAATGCATGCATGCATATCATGAAAGGAGCACATTCTTCTGGCAGGACAAGAACAATTACTATTTAGAATTATTACATTTTTGATATGAAGCAATGTACTGAAAGGTCTGTTTTTATGGTTCATCCGTTCATACTGATTTTTTTATAGATATCATGCACACTGCTGTTCCTGCACACACCTGCTCGGAGAGAATGCGCACTTCCTGTAGGATGGAGGGGGCGGGTCTGCTCCTCTCCCGGCCGCGTGTGAACGGCACGATGCAGTAGCTGCACATGTTGTCACAGCCACGCATGATGGAGCTAGAGCAGGACCACCGACAGAATCAAGGCTCAGTGACTAACTGCAGTGCAGCAGAATTACTCAAATAAACAGTAAGTGTCAGAGTAACCATATCGTAACAGTGCTATACTCACACAAAGGCACTGTGACCCTGAGTAACATAATGGATGGGCATGACATCTGCGTAAGTCTCCTCCAGGGAGAGAAGCACATTGCTGCCCCTCTGACCGCCATGTGCCAGGGAGAGAAGGCGAGGCAGGTCCCGATACGCATCTGGGCCAACCACAATGTCCACCAGCTTCTCCCGCTCTAGAAGCTCAGTTTTCAGCCTCTCTGCCATGCAGCCTGGACACACACACAGTTTTGACACACAGATGAGTACACGTAACAAAATGACTTCAGTGTTATTTATGCAAGAAATATATACGCCTAGAATAAACTTGCTTATTTTGCCATCTCCTAAGGCGAATGCCTTTGTCAACAAGCAACTCAGTCACCTAGAATCCCTATTTTCATTGGAGTTTGGGCTTTTGGCCGTCTCTTTTTCTGGGCTGCAAGCTGTTGCAGTCTGTTCCAAATGGCCTGCTCTGCCTTCTCTCTGAAAATACAAAACAAATACTTAGATATGTATGCACTCTGGGTGACAGATATTTTTTCTGCAAGAGCGAAAATGTATTAAATTCTACCTTACAGAGCAAGTTACCAGAAGGACCACGTCTGCCTGCAAGAGAATAAATCATTTCTGAATTTTTGAAAGAGCAAAAACAGCTTAGCACTACGTTAACCAGCAAAAACACCAGAAAAAGAGACGGCCAAAAGCCCAAACTCCAATGAAATAGGGATTCTATGTGACTAAGGTCTTCGGTTACCTGTGAAATCTCGCTTGTGCGGTGATACCCCGTCCTCTGCAGAAAGGACCACGCAATCTCTGTATCGTTCACATTCATCTGACAGCCGTAGGTTTCGAAGTACACTGAAACGAGTCGTTCGGTTCTGAACAGTTACAGACGTCTTGATAAACACAACTATTAAGCCAAATAATAATATCTATTTTATCTCAATTAGGGTCAGAAAATAATGGCCAACCTTTCCGTGAATTCCCCATGTGCGGGTCCTCTGAAAGATAGAGAGGCATGTCCTCTAGCTGCTGTTGATTTTTAGACGAGTTTTCTTTTAGCGAAGCATTTCTTATAAAATCCTGGAATTTTGGGCCGGTTGCTAGCTTAGTCTGTAAATTATTGGTATTTTTTGTTGTCATTTCTTTTATTGACGAGCAGCAATACCATCGCTTTGCGGGCAATCCGCGGGCAATACACTGCTGTAGTACGCACATTAAAGGTCTTACACAGTATGTGTTATTCATATTAATTCCAAACTGTTATAAAGTAATAGGCAATACTACGGCTCTAAATTCCTGTATGACTATTTTGATTTTCTTATTGTTTAGCTTGCCAAACGGGCAGCGAGCAGAAAGTTTTTCAGCAGCTGAAGTAATTCAGTAATATGATTGTAACCCAAACGACTCCACTATGCTGCCGCCATATTAACGTTTTTATTCCTTGCTATAATTTTTTTTTCTCTTTAAAGCAGATATTACTCCATCATGTGACATTGCTGTCAAACTGCCCTATTCTTGCCCGTCTGTATAGAAATTCCGTAAGAAACACACTCTGCTGTCCGACCCAAATACCTTCCGGAGGGATGCGTGGAACGACGAGACTAAAGTACCGTGTTTCTCTGGGTTATATACTGCAAAATTGCTACTCACTAGTATCTATATGGTTCATAATAGATCAGATGTCCTCTCGACCATGCCCTGGATAAGCAGTTGGAGGATGGGTGGATGGACAGATCACTATTTAGGAATGCAGTATGTTATAGTAGTAATAGTAATATTTTATATTAACCTAAGCCAATGCGATTGAAACGTGAACATTTTTCAATAACCAATTTTATTGGAATTTATTTGAAATATACACTTTGTATTACTTTGTGAGCTTCACCAAAACAGCCTGCCTACACATTATGCTCAGCCCTGACATTCTGTAAATTAAGGTGGAGGACGAAAGATGTATGTCTCCTCATTAAAGCCAAATAGAGCGCATATATTAGTATGAGACAGAGTGTGAAATGGTTATTGAAGCATTTGCTGTAAAGGTGAGAACGTTCATGTGTGATGTCACAGCACCTCCGTAATTAGAGGATTTAAAAGGCGATGGTCTGAGGCGAGACCATGAATCAAGATCCTACAGACCCTCTCTGGCTGCAGAGATTAGTGCTGTGCCCATCACCTGGGGGAAGAGTGTGTAAGGATGACATTAATCTATATGGGCTGCTGTGGACTACAGTGATCTGCAGAACACAGAGTGACAGTATATTCCAAAAAGTCAAAGCACTAGGGTAAGTGCCTCTAAAACGTATTGTTGTCCATCTTCTTCTTTTCCTCTCTACTTTAAAACTGTGAAACTTAGAATAAGTTAGAATAAGAATTAAAATAGTTGGTTTTCTTAGAATTATGTCTATTGTGTAAGCATGTAAAGCCATATCAAAACTGCTTGCTTCTGTATATATAGAATGCTACACTAGGCACCTGGAATGCTATGACCTTTTGCGTTTTGAACTAGAACAAGCCTAGTTTTTGACCTCACTGCAGAGGACGTGACAGGCGTGTCAAGTGGTTGATTGGCTGGTGTGGTTATCTGTCTTCTCTGACTTCCTTTTGAGCATGAAAACACTGCTTTCAACTATGCAGGATGCTGCCCAGTTAGGTAAAACACCCTGTTACATTAGTGTTGTCAGTTTCCTCTGTAGTAAGCTAGTAATTTGAGTGAAAAATACGAGCTCAGTGTTTTAATAGTAGTATAATTACCATGTTTTGTTTGTTTTTGCTTTTTTTAGTACGATTGATGATAATGGATAAAACTACGCTGCTGATGTTGTGCTGCCTGGTAATGCCTACATCCTCTTTCACACTCTACCCCGGTCTTAGGTATGTTCAACAAATGTTAACAGATATGTTAGCGATGTTTCAGACTAATACATTTTATTTTAATATTCAGTTGAGTCTGTAGTTCAGCTATGAATAGAGCCTTATACTTACACTTACACACTGCTAATACTGGAGTCTAATGTATAGTTAGCATCATTTTAAAAAACAAATCGTTAGCTAACTTTAACATTCCTGGACCTTCTTTTATCAGCTTTCTGAAAAGAAAATGCAATGTTCTAGGTCAGCATCCAGTGACGTGTCCCTAATAGAGTCTAATAGATAATAGATAGTAATTTAAACAAGAAGCTTTTGAAATTGTGGCTAAAATGCCCATTTATACTATTGCACTGAGAAATTTAGGTTATATTCTCAGTCCATCAAAACATTCTGAATCATATTTAAAAATAATTTTGATTAGCCTGCCTTTTAAGACTTCTCTGGTCATTAACATACCAAGGTGGCAAAGAAAGTGGGCACCTCTTGGCTTTCTGACACAGCCAAAGTGTGACCTCATTGTCTCAGGCTGTTTAAAGCAGAGCCTTAAGCAATTACACAGGCCTGAACCCTGAATCACAGCCTAACCTCACGGGCTCCAATCATACGGAGCTGTCAGCTTCCTGCTTTCTGCAGACATGCAAATACAGAAGCACAAGGCTTTTTCCCACCCAGCATCTCTGATTTAATGAACCCATTGAAAGTGCAAGTATGGGCTTCCAAATTTCAAGAAAGTGCTTCAAAAGAAATTAAATGTTGCGCAGAGTTCTTATTTGCCTTCTTCTCAAGTCTTTCAATGAGCCCTCTTCATCCGTGTCAGATAATCTGGACACTTCACGGAACAAAGAAAGACTGGATAGCGTCAAATGGTTGATCTATCCAATGAACTTGAAGGGTCATTATCAATGCAAAGAGTACTAGACAATGAAAAATTACACAAAGGGTCTTATAATATTTTTTAAATGTGAAGTGTGTGACCTTGACATGGATGGATGGATGGAATTTTTAGTGCAATGTAGTTTACACTTTCATAGAGACACATTGATAGTGGTGCCCTGCAATGGGTTGGCAGCCCATCTTGGGTTGTTCCCTGCCTTTTGCCTGTAGCCTCCAGGATAGGCTCCAGCCTCCACATGACCCTGTATAGGACAAGCGGTTACAGAGGATAGATGGATGGATGGATAGACATTGATACGGTTGGATTTCATTTGTTCCAGATTTGACCAGAGAGCTCTGGCTTCGTTCTTGGTCAGCTCGTCCGCAACGCTCCCCAACCAGCTGCCTCACACCGAAGGCAAGACCAAACAAGCAGCTGACAACAGGTGAGTGATACACTCAGCCTTTCAGCAGTTACAATACAGAAGCTACACCTCTTGCAAGTTCAATAGAAAATGCCAAATATCACTATGAAAGCTCGACCATTTCCCTTATGGCTTACACATTCCCTCCTGGTGAGTTTTAAATGGCATGGTAGAGAGAATCATGCGATGCATTCTGTCTGCCCCCTTTAGCAGATCCATCAGGCATGCTGACGCCATCTTTACCAACAGCTACAGGAAGGTGCTGGGCCAAATTTCAGCTCGAAAATTCCTCCAAACAGTGATGGGGAAGCGATTCGGGTCAGTAGCTTCACTCGCCACGTGATTCTTGAAAATGTATAATGAACATTTCTATCTTAAGGTATATAACTTCAGAATGGCTTGTTTATGCTACCAATCAATATATAATAAACATATACACACACATACACACACAAATGAATTCCAGTTTAATACCCTGTTAATTTGGAAACTTAAGACAAGTGTAATTTCTAGAATGTCGTTTTTATGTACTAGTGTGGCAGAGGCAAGAGACCATGTGAAACGTCAGTCAGACATTTACAAGGACACGTACAAGCAGGACCTCACTGCCATCTTGAATGAACAGAAGATCAGAAGGTGGCAACAGGACGTCACAAGACACAGGTTAGCGGCAGAGTATCACGATCAGCCAGGATCAGCGGCTCTAACTACAGCAGCTCACAGCCACAGAGCAAACTAACCTACCAAGCTTTCAGACCACTAACAGGACACCCCTCTCTGGTTGTTTCAGCTGCAGCGGGAGTACTTGTGGGCGGAGTGAGACTGCATTTTCTTCCCCTGGGGGACGGAGAGGCGGAGCCAGCGACAGGTGCCTGGAGAAGGCTCATTGATCACACCGTTATTGTTAGTTTTCATTTCAGCGCAATCAGGGCATTCTGAATGAAGAAATCCATTGTGGGAACCCACTGTAAATCCAGACATATCTTACACTTGCATAGTTCTTCATTCTTTGATTTTGAATTGTTTACTCAGAATAAAGCAAAGGAACCTGCCTAACTGGGGGTTTACTGGCTGACTTTGGCTGTTAGGCGCCTCAAACTGAAATTAAAAGCCATTTACTAGTTGTGTTGAATATATTCACAATTTGACTACAAAAACCTAATGAGGGGAGCTAGACAGCCTTAGACAAAATGAGCAATTTGAGGAACATTATTACATCTGCTCTACTGCTCACTGCTGGGACCAGCATTCTAGCCTCCACCAGGGCTCTGTGGATGTGGGGTTTCCTTCAGGTATTTTGGTCCCCCCCCCCACCTGGGTTGTTCCCTGCCTTGCACCCATAGCCTCAGGACCGCCCATGACCCTGAATAGAACAAGCGCTTTAAAAAAAAAAAATGGATGATTTTATGTGACCAGGTGGTGATCTGAAATCACGCAACACTACAGTTAGATGTTTATGGTGAAAAAAAAGAGACATCTTTCATTTATCCCCTTTAATTACAAAAAAAAAAAAATCCCAGGTGTTGAACAATCTTTTGTGGACAGTCTGGTGGCGGACTTTACATCAGGGGGAGGATAGAGGATGAATGACGTTGCACACATGTGGCTGAGAGACGGTCCTGCTTCCTACACACAAACACGAACTGACCAACAAAGCGCGTCTAAACTGCTGAGGCAACATGCAGAACAAGAACTGACAATGTACAAAACCAGGAATGTACAAATGATAAAACCTAGCCGATCACCCTCTCATATCTGTATCTTAAATACATAAAAATCTTATAAGGCTCATTAAAAAGAAAACGAACAAGTCTAGGTCTTAAACAGATTGAATGTTCCTCCTCCTAAGAAGTCATCGCCAAGTAAAATGCATTCATAACAGCATTGCTTTACACTAGACTGTATTCGTACACAATTTTCCAACAGAAGCTAAATCCAAAATTTCTTTAACAGCAACAGCTTGATCATCCAAAACAAAAAAAACGGGATCGAATTTGGGGAGAAAGTTTAACAGCAACTCGCCAGAAGCACATATTTGTCCAAATACGGAGAAGTAAAAATGACAGGATCCCCAGTCTTTGTCGTCATTTGCTTCCAAGTCTGAAAGACAAAAGTAAAACATTTTTAAACAGTCTTGCAAAATGCAGGGGAAAAAATGGTCATAAGCATATTACACACAACTGTACCCATTTTAGACAGTGACGGCTGAGGATGTTACCGGGGTCTCATGCATGTTAAGCGCGAGGGGGGGGGGGGGGGGGGCACGTGACCATTTCAATGAGAAGCCTCTTTGCAAAAAAGCATACCTGCCAACATTTACATAAGCAGATAAGGATTTGCATGTAAAAGGAGGAATAACCAGATGTGTTTGTTTTGCTGTTTGTTGGATTGTGCATCTAGATTGTATTTCATAGACAATCTGGCAACTAGGGTAACAGAGAGATGTACAAAACTCAGGAAATCTATATGATGAATCTTCATAATGAAGTTTGAGGACCATGCAAATTACTCCTAGAGTTTCCTAGAAGAAACAAAGCAAGAGGGTGCTGGGAGATTGAGCCTTGAAATATAGGAGAAACCTGTGGGAAAAAACAGTGTTGGCAGGTATGGGCGAAAGCCAAACCCAGCACATATGACTAAGAGGTCCGACCGCGGTCCAGGTGGGGTGTCGCCTTAAGAACGCATCATCAGTGAGGGACACGCAAACAGGCAGGCGGGGACTGGACCATGGAGGATGGCGTGACATTTGGCAAGGTCCGTGAAGCCACACACTACATGGGGGGGGGCGCAATGAAGATGGGGGTACAGTGGCAGGCAGCCCTTACTTCAGGCTGAGGCGGGGCTGCACTTTATTAGAAATGGCATCTTTACCGCAGACTCCTATATTTTGCCAACCTACTACTTTGCTCTGCGGCAATCCTAAGAGAAAGACAGAAAGAAGAAAGGAGGGGACAGGAAAGTTCAGGATACAAGCACTACAGGAGACAGGGGTTTAGGCAGAAGGAGTTTCAGGAATCACCCGAGTCGACACTGAGCCCGGAAAGCTTCTACACGACCCACGGGATCCGACGCTGGAGCAGCGGACAGCCGAGCGGCAAGCCGCTTCAGATCCACCTGCCGCGCCTTCAGGTCCCAGCGGCTGCCTAAGGGACATACCTCTTGACGGCTTTCTGGGCCAGCATGCGGTTTCCAACCAGGAAAGTGAAGCTGCCGATGATGGCCAAGTACTTCAGTGTCTGGAACATGTCGAGGTGGGTCCAGTATATGTACATCAGGCCCAGCATTGCTGAAACGGGCAAATGGGACATTCTGAAACAAAGCACTGCTTAGGTAAAACACAAGCTCGGGCTGGTAAGTGGCTCTGCAGGTTGGGCCTCTGTGTCTGTGAGCAGAAGGTCACTGGCTAGAATCCCCTGTCCAGCAGACTGATGGTGCTGCTGGGCCCTAGAGAAAGGCCCTTAACCACAACGGCTCCAGAGACTGCTTGACCCTGCCTCAACTGTATGTCACTGATGGACGAGAGTCTTCTACACAAATACATGTAAAAGCTTGTGACCAAGTGGCTTCAGTAAGCATACGGTCAAAGACAAAACCTTAGTTGCACAAAGAACATATTTATTCAAGCTACTGCATGTTCATAATACAAACAAAACTCCTGCATGTTCTCACTCACCTGCATGGCCCAGATGGAACAACACAGAGCTGGGAGAGAAGCTGAAGTTGGAGATATTTGCACCAAGCCTCACCCACTGGGTAGATGAGGAAAGACCAAAATAAACAAGTGGCAGGCAAGGTTTCTACATGACTATCTACTGATGAACAAAATAGTCTTACTAATACATTAATGATGATAAACTTAATTATTTTCCCCCTCCCCAATGCAGAGAGCAGAACAGGGCATAATGGCCTCACCAGGATGAGCAGCAGGAGTAACGGAGAGAGGACCAGGGCTGTGAACGTGCTGGATACAACAGTCGGGGGCTTCTTCTCTGGCTCCCGAAACAAATGCTGTGCAGAGACCTAGTATCAGCACCGCCTCCCATCAGGCATTTCTGAAGACCGAAACTTGTGACCGCTCCTTTACCTTGATCTCAGGCTTGGGTACGTAGAGAGTTTTGGACTGGATCATGGACGGAGCCTCTTCATCCAGAAACTTCAGCACAACATCAGCCTTGACACAGAGTTCAACTCCCATTAACGCACGAAAACGTGTCAATCCATGCACAAGTAGATGAAGATGAATGTAGGTGCCTCTCGATGGGAACCGTGACACTCACCACGTTCCAGAGAACGGGGTTCTCCAGCGTGGCGTCACCCACAATGAGGTAGAGGGCATAGGTGCCCGAAATGGAGTCAAACTCGGACTTCCTCTCCGCCGTGTCCAGCTCAAACTTGTACACATTTTTATTGTCTGGCTCGGCCACAAACACCACCTCCTGGCCAGTTTTCTGATTATGTAGCCTCACAAAAGTCTACAGAGGGCAGAAGGGAAGATGCAAAATCATCTGAATGCGAACTCATGAGAGATCACTGGAGGAACAAGAGCATCCATCAGTGTGTGTGTGTGGGGGGGGTGTGTGTATGGGTGTAAGCATAGAGTCATGCTTTGGGGGGAAGGATGCATGTCTCCGGTGGCCTCTACATACCTGGTGGGGTGTGAGCTCTCCACCTGAGTTGACGTCAACCAACTGGAAGGACATGGCAAAGTTCTGGTGGCTGTCGGCTGTGAAGGAGGCCTTGGCTTTGGAGGGATACTCCACCCTGGGCAAACAAAAGGCAGACCTTCACACGATGTCCTGTGCAGCTACTAAGGAAGCAGGCAGGACCAGGAACTAACCTGGTTGTCTTGGTGCCGATGCTCTGATCCTTGTCCACTACAGACAGATCCATATTAGTGATGGACACTTCAGTGGACACTTTCACTTTTAGCTAGAGAAAGAAAACCAAAAACCATAATCTGATGCAAGCCAGGTCTCCTGCAACTCAAATCACTTGAAAATTGTACCTCAAGTCTCAGGTGCAAAGCAGCGCATTAACAGTGACAAGATAGCAGCATTTAAATGCAAATTGTATTCATTATTAGAGTCGAGGAAGGGTTTGTGATGAACGCATTAATCTGTCATGCTACAGTATAGTCCTTGAAGCATTCAAGAGTAAAAAAGGCTAATTTTCTTTCTTAAAAGTGCTAATGTGAAGACTACATCTATTCATGCGGGTGACCTCTCTCCAAGGTCAGCTTGTGACAGAGAAATCACTCTGTGAGTAGGACTGCGCAACATCGCACCAAGATTGTAGGGCGCATGAGCAATAATCACAGGGCTTTAGATGATTTGTCCAAATGCTGGCTTTTTGGTACCATACGGACAGCAGTACACATACAATACCGAGAGCCTTACTGTAACATCCAGTTAGTCATCTGTATAAATTCAGTGTATTATTATGTGTAGAATTTAGAATTTAAGTGATTAATTATCATTGTTGACACACCACAGCACAAAACGAAGTGTGTCCTCTGCATTTAACCCATATGTGACATTGTGACATAGCAGGGGGCAGCTAATTCAGCACCCAGGGAGCAGTGCTTGGGGGCGGTGCCTTGCTCAGGGTACCTCAGTGGCGCCTTCCTGGTCGGGGATTTGAACCTGTAATCTTTCAATTACAAGTGCGCTTCCCTAACCATTAAGCCACTACTGCCCGATAAATAATATCAGAATAAGTAATATTACAATGAGTAATAAACATGTCAGACTATAAACAGCAAAAATTATGCAACACCACCTACGTCTTTCTACTTTGTTTATCCACAATATTTCCAATTTCAAAAGATCTTGTGGGTTCTAAGCTGTCCTGTATTTTACACAAATTAACTTTTGATGCACCTAATTAATATTTTAGGCATCCAGCTGAAGTGCTTATCAAATTGTAGGCATAAGTAAATGTTCATGCAGTACAAAAACGCTACCGTTTATGCCCATTATCTACAGCCATGGTGATTATTGCGTATGCATCTTATAATCACGATTAAATCATGTGATATCCTGCAGCCCAATCTATGAGACAAATACATTTTGCTTATTATGAAGGGCTACACTCATGCCTTATAAAGTATGACCAAAACCACCAAAATAAATGAACTTCATTACTCTGATCCTCAGCTGCAGCAGTCCAGCCTTTGGACCATTTTGAACAATTCCACACTTCAACTAAAGACGTATAACTGACTAAGAAAGGCAATTATAATTAAAAGAACAAATAACTAAAGTGTTACAGACTATATACACCATATTGCTCCCCTAGAATTCTCATACAAAAACATTAAAAACATTGGTTTCATTCGGAAAACTTGATCAGAATACATACTGGTAACTCAGTTTCGTCTGCAAGAATGTATCAAGTTAAAGCAACCACAAGCTAAGTAAATATATAAGGAAAACAATTACAGATAATCCATCCATCCATGTTCTATGCCCACTTGTCATATGCAAGGTACAGATGGTCCGGAGCCTATTCCGGAAACTACATGTGATAACTGAATTACAACTGGCACAGTAATGATAAAAGCCCTTTCCGATTGGATAACTCACTTCCACATGGTTGGCCACCAAGCGACTGTCTCCAGTCACAGCCACAGAGAACTGGTAGTAACCACTGGCAGGTTGGCTGGCCATAAAATTCAGCTCAAAAATGCCACTGGAAAGAGGAGCAAAGAGGGAGGCAATGTGACAGACAGATTTAAGACAGCATTCACTGGAGACTGGAGCATTTCATGAGCGTACCATCCGGTGCATTTACTCACTCTTTCTGGGTGAAGGGCTCCTGGCTCAAAACCACACTTTTTGAGGCCATGGCATGTGCAGACTCCACCTGCACACTGACCGCGTTCAGAGGCTGTGATAGGACATCTGTGACCTGAAGCTTTTGGGGGGGGGGGGGGGGGGGGGGGGGGGGGAGTGGACATGGTCAGTACCTGAGAGAAACACGCAAACCATTCAGAAGCAGGGAAGGGAGGCCGGCTGCCCGGTTACCTGCAGGACGGGCTGTCGGTGGGACACTGTAGCCGGGCCCTGGGAACCGACCATCACAGGGATATGGAAGCGGTTGCTGGAGAAGGCAGCCGCCGCACTGGCAACACTAAAGGCCTCCGACAGCGAGTCCCAGGACTTCTTACTGAAGATGGAGTTCACAAGCTGGATTACCTGATCCTAAGCAAACAAGGTAAAAATGAAACCACATGCAGAGTTAGGGAACAATACATAAAGCATGTGTCTACATGAAGGTTTTCCCAGTGCAGATTTGGAGACAGCCTACCACGCCAAACGAGCTCACATGAGATCAAGAACGCAAAATTAATGGATAGCTAACAAAAATAACTAAATAAATACTTCACACACTATTATAGTTATCCAAGTTTTACAGGAATATATAAGGATGTTGGAAATATATAAAGCAACCTTTACCCTCTTCGTAAACATAAAGCAGAAAAGATTCTCTTTCTATAAACAAGGGTCCGCTTTCCAAAAAATCCCAACTCTGAGGGAGGGAAAGATGCATACCTCTTTTAGGGGGGGCTCCATGTCCACGTGATCGGACAAGGCGTAGGCTGCAGTCACGAACAAAGCAGTGGCCTCAAGCCCCTCTTCAAACTGCAGGTAAACTCCACCCAAGTCATCCAGCCTTGCAGCCAAATCCTAAGAGCAGTATGCAAGGCACGGGGATTACGTACAGCATTCATGGTATTAAGATCCCCACATAATTATACCGTAAAAACCAAAATAATCGGCAACTCGAGAACGAAAGACCACTGTGAAGTGGCAGCAAAGACAACTGCATCAAATGGTAATGCTTTCAGAGCCCAGGACACCCTGAATCCTGCTGGGCAGACTCACCTCGATCTCCTCCAAGATCCCACCCATCTCCGCTTGCTGTGAGAGCCGAGAGGCAGTCTGAAGTACCTGGATGATCCTGCACAAAGATAAGCTACTAGTTTGAATATTGTGGTTGAATAACCAAGCCTCCATGAATCAAATAAACAGCACTTCCTTTGTCACACCTACCTGTGATGTCCTACATCTACTACAACTAGCAGATGCATGCATAGTAGCAGCTAGTAGTAGGAACTATTAAGATAATTATTTTAAGGAGGAACATGCCTACATACAACAGGCCCTCCATATTCGCGGATTCAGCCAACCGCGGACTGACAATATTTATGGGGGGGAAACCAGAAAGTTCCAAAAAGCAAAACTTGAATTTGACGCAGGCCATGTACCACACTGAATTCACGCGAATGAAGTGAAGGGATCTTGAACTTAATCTTGGTCATTATTCCCTAAACAATACAGTATAACAACGATTAACATAACATTTATTAAGTAATCTATATTAAAAATATATATCAGGATTTACACAAGTTATATGCAAATACCACACCACTTTATATAAAGGACTTGAGCATACACAGATTCTAGTATCTGGGGGGGGGGGGGGTCCTAGAACACCCCCACGGATACCAAGGGATGACCATACTCTATTTTTGGTTCTATATTATAGAATTGACCGAGTTCTACAATGACTATTAAGAAAAAGATACAAAATGAAATAAAATTATATGAACACAACTGAACACAAACGGCCATTTAATTATGTATTCATATAAAAATTCTGATAAAAATTCAGACAGTTCCCTGGTAAACGTCCTGACACACTTACGCCAAGACATTGTCCTCTTTGGTGATACGAGCCACAAGAGCACTGACTACTTCCTGGGAGGCCAGGGGAAGTCCCAGCGAACTGAGCGCACTGACAGAACGGTGGATCTGTGTGACAGTGGAGTCCTCACTGACTGCAGCCAGCAGGAGATCACGAGTCTCATTGGATACTGGTATCTGCAAGTCACAAACCAATAGATACCAGACAGATAAAGAGCCTCCATGATTGTGAAAAGAACAATTTTAACAAAGTTAGAAATCTAAACCAAGCTCTTTTCCCAACCGATACCAAAAATAAAAAAAAGACTTATTACATAGATTGAATGCTATAACTACCTCTTATTCTGACAAAAACTCATGTAGCAAGAGACAGGTACCAGTAGCAGACTGAGCCACCCTATTTAAAGACTGTTGAAGACGCTGTGAGTGTGAAATGAAGTTATATTCAATAATCATATGACCCCAACAATTAAGCTACAGTACCTCACACCCTGAAAGCGCCTGGCTGGCCTCCGCAGCAAAGAAGAGGGAATCAATACTTGAAAGATCTAAGTGAGACTTCAAGAACTGGCAAGCAGCCTACATTGAGGAAAAAGAGACACAGTAAGTTAAACGGTGGGACAAACGGAATCAATTACTTCAATGCATGTCTCCATACACACACACCATAAAAAAATGACACAGAGAATTCCTCACTTTTTCATCAGACACAGAGGCACCCAACTTGCTCAACCCTACAATGGTGTAATATGCGGATTCAAGCTCCGTAAAAGGCTGGTTCAAGGAGGATTTCAGTCTGGCCACATCCGCAGCAGATAAGTGATGAGAGGGAGTCAGTGCCTGGGCACCCAGTGCCACAGTGAGGAGGAACAAACCAAGGATACCTGTGGATTAGAAAGGTTCCTTTATATGTAGGTAACACCAAGAGCATCCTGCGTTTGTATTAATGACGTCAGCATTTTGGTTCACCTTGTCACCCTCTTTCCCCAACTTCGAGACAAAAACAAGCATCCATGAATAGTTCTCTGGCTGAAATCGAATAACTTATAAAGAAAAAGGTAATTTTCTGTCACATCTCTGCTTTCGCCGTCATGGCCCGTGTGACAAACTCATGTATACCTCCCTGACGGAAAGTCTGAAACTCAATTATTCGATTTCCTTAACGTAATTACCAACAAGGTGGATGTAGTATTGTCCACTTATTCATCCACCTGTCAAGAATAGTCATCGCAGGAAAGTAACGCGATAATCATTCGATACCTGTGAAGCTGATCATAATTAGTACGAACCGTTAAGCTATCAACACTGTCAAGTCGAGCAGAAGTACCAAGGGTACCGATTACAATAACCACGTTTGGATAGCTAATTAAATCGTTTCGTATTTGCAGACTTCAACGACCTACAAATTAATGCTAAGTGCACGGGTATTCTGCTGGATTTCTGGAAATTATTTCACACATGCGTCAACTACAGTTCCTTTAGATGCAGTATACTTATGTGGTATTTACAGAAACATTACATTTCATTTTTACTGATTACCTATGTCAAACGTGAATCACTCACCATTCAGCGCCATGTTTCCGACTGGAGCAGAATCGCAGCAGCGAGCGCTTCCGGGTCTTACGGAATGTCTTACTTAACATGTCCTGGGCACAAATACTCATTTAGATGAATGAGAATTTGAAACAACGATCAGACTTTAAAAACAAAAGAAAATCTAATGAGTTTAAAATAATTAAGGTTTTTAGAAATATATTTATTTAAGCATTAGCTAATATATATTTTCCTTATATTGTAATTAAATTAACCTCCCTCTAAAATGGTACATTCCTAGACCTGGCAAAATAATTACTTAATTCAACTGTAAAATGGAGAGAATTACTCATGATGCATGTTTATTTGCACATTTTGTATCGTTGTAAAATAATGTATTTTATTATCTAAAAATCACGATTTAAAAAAATAATTTTCTTTTTCGGAATTCCTCAGGACACGGAGGCGGCTATTGTGGCTGTTTTTCATTGGCTCCTTCCTGCTGGCAGTCATCTTATGCCCGCCTTCTGTGATTGCCTACGTGTGGCATAAGCATGTGGCAATAAGCATGCGCTTTGCAGTGCAGGTCTTAGTTTACTCATTATAAAAAATCAGCCGGCCGCTGGATAATCCTCACTTACTGTGAAATCTTCTTTGCATATTGCTCAAGGGTAGAACTGTACCTGTCCAACTAAATAACGTCTATGGAACACGCATATTTTAAGTGATACTTTGAGTTTAGTTTTTAGAATTGATTTTTCACGTTCACGTTCTTAGCCATTATAGTAAATCAGCTGGGTACACGGAACACGTTAAAGCATTTAGTAAGGAGAATCATATACTACCAGTTAAAAGTTTTTGCATATTTTTTACAACTTTTCCATTTCTTTCAAAAACTGCATACTTTTTATTCTTATTGAGCATAGGAAAGTTGACTGAACAACTATACATGAAAATATACGTCAAATAAAAGAAATTTCCTTTATATCATGGAAAAAGTATATAACAGTGCATGTCTGACATCCTATTAACTGGTTGTGTGGTGATGGCAGAGTCAAACGCAAGGAACATTTGAGGCATTCTTTCCCCAAGAGACATTACTGCTCTTTTTCATGGGATGAAACTGTTAACTATGGCATTTACAGTTAAAGCACAGCCTCAATTCACAATTTGCACTTTTAATGGTTTTTTTTTTGTTTGTGTTCCACACATAACACAGTACAGACATATACAATGATTCAGATCAGGGGTGTCCAACCCATGTCTTCCAGAGTGCCAGAATGCTTGCTTCCACTCAAGCTCTTAATCATTTTGTATTTGGACAAACAATAATTTTACCTAAAGGTTAAGGTGTCAAACAGCCACTAGTAAATTGCTTTTTCATTTGGCCAGTGAGACCCAGAGTTAAAACACCCCTTATTTAGATAATGAGACCACATCAGACATTACAATTAAACGATCAAAAAATTGCATTATGAAAGTTACATACATATTGAGCCTGATCAGGTGTCACTGTAGATGTTTAGTCTTTTTACAGCTGCATTTCAAAACCGACGTAGAAAATGCTCTGGGTACCGTAGCACCATTTCCCTCTTGATTGCTGAGGTCACTGTCAGAGGGCGTCTGGTTCCAGAGCACATGGCTACCTGAGACTTGGCTATTCCACTCAAACATACACACACACACACACACACAGTGCTTGTTTTTAAACAGTCCTTTTCCCCTGACTATTTAAGTATTGCTATGATTTGGAAAAAAAACATGTATAAAACAGTAGATCAATAAAATACTGTAACCTTATTTCCTTAGAGAAAAGTAAACATGAAAAAAACATCCCTGCCCAATTTTTCAGGATAAACTGAATGCAATACGCTATAAATAAGCAAAATGGGAAAGAAATATTGCATTCTAACTGCATATAGAAGCTTACTTTGAATTGTGTTACACTTCAGTGTTGAATAAGCTCTAGCTGATCCTAAGCGTAAATAGAACAATCCAGGGAAAGCTAAAGAACCACTATGTTTAAAATAACAAAAAGCAACACCTGATGTCATCAAAATACTGTGGTGAGTGAGAATATGCAATTTCTTGATACAAGACGTACCAATGAAGCAGTATTTGCTTCTTATACAGTACTTTCATCGATACAGTCTTTGCCAGAAAAACAAATTACAGTCATTTTGACCAATATGTATGGTTACTGAACCAGTTATCCCTTGACAAGCTTGAATTGTTATGTACATGATGAACAGAGGAAAAGGTACAGAGAGAAAAGCAGTGGTTTTGCTTCAGGGCTGTTATAAAGTCTAAGA
Source organism: Brienomyrus brachyistius (assembly GCF_023856365.1). Taxonomy (NCBI): domain Eukaryota; kingdom Metazoa; phylum Chordata; class Actinopteri; order Osteoglossiformes; family Mormyridae; genus Brienomyrus; species Brienomyrus brachyistius. Next base: position 16,834,322 of record NC_064540.1, read on the forward strand.
CAGGATGAGGGCGCGGTTGGGAGGCTTGGGTTTCAATGCTTGAAGGTAACGCCGGGCTTTTTCAGTCATGATGAGCTGGTCTTTTGTCCGTCCACATGCCACTGCTTCCCAATCATCAGACATCTGTTTAAAAGGGAATTACTGTCAGTGAGAACAGCAACTTCTTTGTGGGCTTAGGCTACAGATCAAGCAAAGCCAAGCCACGTCAGCTTTGTCGTCATGCCATTCATATACAGATACACACTGGCATGGAAAGTTATCCCGCTGGATCATAGAGAAACATACAAACAGCAAGCGACAAGGGCAGGATTTTCACAATACTTAATGCAAATCACATGACAGCATGAAACGGGGGTGGTAAACACAAGGGTTTGTATACAGTATTCACAGAGTCTTGGGACACCTGCTAAACTTTGTAAAAATAGTGCACATTTGTCGGTCTTGTAATAAAACCATTATTCATTGGCAAAAAATATATATCCTGTTAGAAAATACCAATAGTATTAAGACATTCATTTCAAGTTGAAATAGAGCTATAATTTGGGTTTCAGTTTAAAAGAGCTGTTCTGCATTAAAAAAGTTCATTGACATGCACTTTCATTGGGTGATTTATAATTAGTAACACCTTTGCATTAACATCTGACATTTGTTTTGACAATTACAAAAACGACAAGAAAAAAAAATTGACGCTTAATGAAAAGAAAATGTTTGCATGAAAGATATGAGCATATGTTAAACTGGTTGTCAATGAAGTTCTGTTATGAAACAAATATATTTGCAATGGTTACAGAATTAAGCAAGTGTCCCAAGACTTCCTATGAGCACCTTACACAGTGACGTGTGCATGCAAGATGTCCATGCTTTAATGTTTCTTCCTATGCTTAGGACATGTTCTTGATTATAGCATTCCTGACAAATTTAAATATCAAAATAAATGTACCTTCATAACCGGACATTCAAGTTATGCGGACTCACCGGGGCTGGGGGCACTGCACTAGAGAGGGAGATGGTCTCAGTGGGGGCAACAATGAAGCCTTGATTCAGAATATTTTCATCTTTCTTGGCACAGGAAGAAGAGTTGAGGGAGACTGACAGGGACATCTCGGTCTGGAAAAGAAACCAAAATAAAACACTAAATCATAGTCCTGAAGAAGGATCCCCAGTCAAAACCATATGATGTGTCCATACCTTTAGGTTGGATGTAAAAGTAGATTTTGAAAGTCTGACAGGAACATTTTCAGTGCATTCCATAACATCCAGAGCCAGAGACTTGCGCACTTTTTTCATGGGCGGCCGATGCTTAATAAACAAAGCAAAGAGAGCGCATTTCACAGAGCAGTAGAAGGTACGTTTTCCTAGTTAAATACGTCACGTTTACATCTGTACATAACAATCCACGTTAAAGGCAATGTGCGACCAAGAACTAAACACAGCTGGTTTAAAACACTTAAAATCTGGGTACCTGTTTGCGTTTCTGTTCAGGGGGAGTTTCATCCTCCACTATCAGCTCAATTCCAGCCTCACTGCGCAGAACTTCCTTCAGATCTTCCTCTAAGTTCGGAGTTGGCGGCTATAGAAAAACAGCCGCTTTATTTCTACAATCCGGTGGGGGTTCCACAAACAAGTAATTTACAACTAGAACAAAACACGGCTATGGCGGTATACTGTCTGACCCATAAACACAAATGATACGGAACTGGCAGTCATACCAGGGGACGCAGTGGGCCATATTTTTCCAGGGCGTTTTTGAAGGGTGTCGGAGTGCGGGGCGTCATGTCCATATCAGACTTATGATTTGGAGTGATAAACCTGTAATGGAGATTCATTTTGTTACAGTTCTTACTCAAATTCTACACACCAAGGAGCAGTTCTTCAAAATGTACTGCAGACGACAACCGAGCTCTGACTACATACACAGAGCTCTCCTTCTGGGTGAGTGGAGTTTTGTCCCGGTGCAGAGGTGTAGTGACGATGGCTTTTTGGCTGCACACGGGGGTAGAGGTGAGGGATGGGTTTTCCAGGTCTAGGGTATCCTGCTTGGTCCACAGGTTAAGGAACTGAAAATTAAAAGCCATATTGAGAGAAGTTCTAGAGGCATCGCATAGAACAGTCGTGATAACTAATCAAGGAAATGTTAAGCAGGGTCCAGGCTAAAAAGCATAAAAAAGTTCAAGTCATCTTTGTATGTCACGGTACCTGTGAAGGGGAGAATGGCAGGTTTTTGACCGGGGTGCTCTTGGGGGTCATGCTGTCGTTGGCGTCTGGGGACAAGGCAATCCGTCTACGACTTCGGCGCGTTAGAATGGAGGGAGGGGTAGCTGCCCCAGGGGAGATGGGGATCAGCTCCCCCCGATTACCCCGGCTCAGCTCCTGCAATGTGCCCTCCTCCAGACGGAACTGCAGCACCTCAGTGCCCCGAGTTTCTTCTGGCAGGTCAAACGCGGTCAGATCACACAAACCTTCCAAGTCCTGCAAGATAACAGCAGGGTTTGGGTATCAGACTGCAAATTTCGGTGCCTCATTTTTCACTGCCACCTAAATGCCTGTCGATTAACTTTGATTAAAATTACTTGCCCTCTGGTTTTAAGGACGGCAGAAGCATCACTAAACCTCATGTGCCACCACAAGCTAACATTACGCTTTCTGTGATGTTGACAAACACCTAACAATACTGTTAGCAAACAGCTACCGTAAACAGATAAGATGCATAAATGTAAACAAACAATCTGAAGTTTGGCTGTATTCCACTAGAAAGGATTCCGACACCCTGGTGTGCAACAACCCTAATCTACAATTGTGTGTAAACCGGGAATATGTCAAATTTATACTGAAACATTCAAGGCGTTGAATATATTCAATTCAAAACTAAATTTGCCTTAGAAATATAAAAATCAGTTCTTTAAATGTCGTTGACCATTTTGTGCCTTAAACTGGTGCAGCCATCAGCACCATCATAAGAGTAATATTTTAGCACCAGTATCGAAAAATCTAAACGATACCCAACTATAGATAAGAGGCCAGATAAGTACTTGTTTTTTTGCATCCGTTCCAATATATTAACTTTCCAGGTGCTGGTATACATTAGTTTTTGGTAAACCACTACCAACTGCTACATCTAACAGTCATGTTCATCTTCTGCAAACAAATGCACACGCAAGATTTAAAGTGCATTCACACTAGCATGGAAAAAAAAAACGTCTACACAGCACTGGGCAAAAGTGGGCATGATAAAGGATGTGATGTTCCGTTTCAAGACAGTGTCGGCGCAGATGTTAAATAATGTTAATAAGGAATAAGTCACATATATTTATATTTGAAAACTACTTATTTGTTTCCTTATACCTCACCCAGTCAATAGTGGTGAAATTAGTAGCACACAGTGGAATAACTGCATATTGTTATATTACCCTTTTAACCCGGTAAGCTAGGTGTGACACATATTAATTAGTGATGTTATAAAATGTACCGGAATATGCTTTCTACCTATGAAACCCGTCAATGCTCTCTGCCACTCATATAAAACTTTTCTCCCGTTTACAAATTTTTATCCTAGCAATCGACGGTTTCCTCCACGGCCAGTGAAACTGAAAGGTCAATCCCACCCACGCCATGCCTGATTGACTGAGCAAAGTGAATTCATGGGTCAAAGTTTAATGAAGATGAACTTGGCGCAAAATTCCTTTGCGGAATGGCTCTGCTACCAGAAGTGAGGAATCTGATTTTCACGTTGCGCAGCTATAATGGACGCAAACGAGAGGGAAATGTTTTGGTGCTAATGTTAACGAACCTCTACAATGCGCAAAACCAGATACTCAGTGCAGATGGATGCTTTGCCAATAAGGAATGCCAATGTGCCCCAAGGTTAGGGCGCACAGTGTGAGCTTCAGCACTGCTTCCAAACCCCACTCACCCCCTCCATTAGCTCCATCACCTCCTTGAAAGCAGGAGCAGATGTGGGTGACAGGAACCCTGCACTGTCCACCACCCAACAGCTTGGGTTTGACTCTGAAGAGGTTTCCATCTCTGGTTTGGGTGTCGAACCCCCACGGAGCTGCTGGGGGGAAGTATGCTTTGATACTTCCATTGTGGGTGGAGCTTTCATAGATTCCGTGGAGGTGCAAGGAATATCCTACAAGGTCGAAAACACACACAAGTAGTTATAGGCAATATCCTGTTGTCGCCTTAAACTGTGAATTTTCCCTTTCAGGTCCTTGTGGGTTCTCACATAATTACCGTGCGATTCAGTAAAACAGCAAAATCTGAGTGCAGCAGAGCTTGGTACAAGGCTATTGATCATTTACCTTTCCTGTGGATTGTGACACTGCAGCAGCATCCATAACAGCCACCTACCAAAAAAAAAAAACTAGAAATCAGTGCCAAACCAACTAGCAGAGCCGATAACAATGTGCTACACAGATAGACTCATTAGTCGAGAGTCTCTGTGGACAACAAAGCCATACAGCCAGCCTACCTCCTGGTCAGGATTTGGTTGGGTGACAACTGCACTGTCTTCTAAATTCAGGAAAACATCTTCCCCAGCGTAGCAGCCCATCTCTACTTTGCGTTTGATAGTGGAGTTCCAGTGATTCTTCACAGCATTGTCCGTCCTGACATGACAAAGAATCTTTATATAACCATCTAACAGCCCTAGACAACTTTTTAACCTCCATCAAGTGTATGTGTGTTTCGTTTAATAGTATAATACATACACATATATGCACACATACATTTTTAAAAACCCACACACATTTCTTTGAAGCACTAAATGGAAATACAGACATACAAACTATGATTTAAAAAGTACAGAGTAATTTAGGTTAGTTAGAATTAGGTTAGTTAATTTAACACCTCGGAATACCGAATTAACCACACAGGGAGAACAAAGTAAACTAAACTAAGATCAGCTTAATAAAGGACTTCAGGTTGTTGTGCACAGAAGGGGTGAGTAATTATTGTTGAAAGTTTGAGAAATAGTATAAAAATCGGGAAAAAAAAATCTTAAAATGAAATAAACGATCTTAAATGTTATTTAAGCAAAAGGATAATTAGCTACGATGTATTCATTCACTAAGTTTGGGGTTTACTTGTTCTGAAGTTTATCTTCTGGTTTTTGCATGAGCTCTACAAGCCAATCTTTTTCATTCTGGTTTACTCAGCATGGCACATTTGTGAGAAATGTAACAGAAATGACTGGGGCGAAGAACTGATCACGAGAAGACAATTCTCTCATAGTTTTAAAATAATATGGATTCCAGAGACTATATTGAGCAAATGCAAGTGATTTGTTGGCATAACTCTTATTATGCCAGTGCTGTTTCTTCTTTCACAGCCATGAGTGATGTTTAGTTTTGTATGGACATAGATTAAGGGAGTAGTCTACAAGCCAGAAAAGTATTAACTGGATTGTATGGTTAAAAATAAAGAAAATAACCATTTACGGTAACTGCCCAAGTCAAAGGCTATTAAACATAATTGTATGGTACTGCACCTCAGCTCTCTCTTCAGTTTAATTTCAGTTTCAACTAATTTTATTGATGCTACTTAACATTTATCACCCTTTTGTGGAAACAAGTTATAGCCCATCTTTTATGAAAAAAAAAATAATATTTTGATCCATATCCCATATACGTTTCCGTGTATGCGCTAGGGTTGAGCTGGGGGCGGGGTTAATACAGCCTTGTTTTGAATAATGGCTGGCGAAATGTTAACAGCAATTCTGCCTGAAATTCCCAACCCTAGGGCACAGTATCAGGTTTTACACAAGTAAAACACTTGCTTGGTGTCGATTAATCCTGGTCATGAAAAAAATAAATCCATTACGTAATTACAAAGTCATTTTCCTTTACCCTGCAGAAACATCTTATCCTTACCTTTAACCATTAACCAAAAAAAAAGGTAAGGTAAAAGGTATAAAGCAGCTGTATCTAACTTGACTTAGCTTCATTCATTCACTCACGGCCAGTGAGGAGAGCATTACCTAAAGAAGCAAGGCACTATGCCGTTACCTGCCAGGAAGAAGCTTGGCTATCTCAGCCCAGCGATTGCCAAGCACACAGTGCGCCTTGTAAATGATGAGGTCCTCCTCTGCTGTCCAGGAAGACTTCTTGACGTCAGGGTTGAGATGGTTGTGCCAACGCTCCCGACACTGCTTGCCAAGCCTGCCTTTCAGGTGTTTTGCCACCATAGCCCACTGCTTGTTGCCATATTTATTAACCAGCTGTATCACCTGAATGGAAAAAAAATGTGATAGACACAGAGGGTGTCAAATGAGATTTATGAATACAATTGCGATGACAGCCTGGGCATGGAAAAAAGTCCACGACTCAGAGCTCTTTACTGCCAGCGTACAGAGCATACAGGAATTGGTTGCAGTTTAGTGGAGAAGAAACTTTGAACAACACCACTACAACACTTCTCTCCTGAGGCTTACCTTCTCGTCTTCCTCTTTGGTCCAAGGCCCTTTCACCAGATCAGGATCTAGAACCTTAAACCAGCGATGTTGGCACTGGTGTTCAGTGCGATTCTGCAAGAACAGTCACACAGATTATACCTTATAAAGGTTGATACAGAATTTCATTTATTTAAACACGGAAATAATACACAGCAGATGTACTTCCTGGTCATGCACTACTGAACCCACTTTAGTGAGGTGCAATGTTCATATACAAAAGTACTTACTGGTAAGAAGCTGGCTGTGGATTTCCAGTCATGAGGGCCAAATTTCTGAACCAATGTTCTGAGACAGTCATCCTGGAAGGAAACAAAATGTGATCACCCACAAAGGACACAGTCTGACAACAGTTTAGAAGTAAAGACATACAAACAATTCCCAAGTTTCATGCAAAGCACTGAATAAAATGTACCAAAACTGAAATCAGCAACGGTTCGTTTAAATATACAATGATAAAGCCTACTGATGGAAACAGAATTCCCATTTACTTACCTCATCCTGTGTCCATTTCACCTTCACTTTACCACTGTCCCGCTGGTCAGCTACGTCGGAGTCTGTGTCCTGATAAACTTGCTCCTCCCCCTCATCACTGGAAATGCAAGACAGAGCTCAAACCTGGAGATGCAGTGCACTGAATGTTTCCACAAGTGTGCTCTTCACGGGCTCAAAAGTAAAACAAAATGGTCGAATATTCCTGCACAAAATATTAGGATTCAAGAATGACATTAACATTAAACACACTACAACGGAACTTTGCTTAAATTTCAGTAACATTTAAATGGATATAATGTGACAGGTTATGCAATTTCACTATGCAACCCGCTCATCGAGTTTCCATAATTGCTTTTCCAGCACAGCGCTGTGGAAGAACACGTAGGAGCAACACAACGAATTACCAGTTACATGTAGTGACCAGCTCTCTGACAGTTCATTATAAAGTCAAACAGCTTAACCAGAGCGATGCACATCTGCACATTCAAGCAAAACGATTAATAATAATTAAAAAAACACGTTTAAAAATAAAGGCGGGACACGGCGCGGCCCGTCTGCTCGTCGTGTTAGCCATACATAGACTAACTTACAGCTAGGAAAATGACTAGGTACGCGTCTAAGCCATCATAATTTCAGTTTATGAGTAAGGATGGGTCTTTCAGTGTAATTTTGACATATTTTTCAGCTCGGCTTCAGAGTCGGGTTTTAAGACTTAACTCCCCCGCCTCCAGAAAAACAATAGCAACAAGTATGCTTACCCGCGCGGCCACCAGGACATTTCACTGCACGATTCAAACACTCCTCACTTCCAGTTTTATTAAAAACCCCCTGTCACAGTTCTGCGGTATTATAGTTTTGTCAGGCGGCGTTTCCTATAGTCCTGGACAAAGCTGCCACATAGATTTTACGCGTCTCCCTTTTCCTCAACTACTCTGGCTGCCAAATACTAATCTCACTTATCGCGCTGTAATTTCTATCTCGCGCGCAAGGATGCTCGCAGGCTTCCCGGTAGTGACGTCACTATAGTGCGCATGCGCTCTTTCGGTCCACAATTGTTAAAGCAGCAATATCTGTGATGTACTATGCATTTTGAACTAAATGATGATATAGGTACCATCAAATTAAAATTAAAATATGTTAACATGATTTGGAATATTTGTGGACTTCAACAATGGGAAAATCATCAAGATACCTTAGCCAATCAGTTGCTTAATTATAAGAGAAGATCCGGTAATAATAATACAGAAATCTGCTAAAGTCATATAGATCATACTTTCTTCATACACCCATATTAACGGCCAAATGAATTACTACAATGTTAACTGAAAACACGAACCTCGAAGACAAATCATGGTCAGAATTTAATCAGCGGTATTTAAGCCTAATTAATTAGCAGTTAAAATAGAACAAAAAGTAGCATATGCAATTGATCCACAGGACCGAGTTTTAAAGATAATAATGCATCGTAGTAGACGTATTACTTGTGCTAGGTTGTATTACAATCCTTATGTTTAAAATGGTTCAGTTGGTTTAATTTTTTTAAATAGGCAATCCCATTCCTAAATGCTTGCTGATAGCGCTCCATAAAGTGGGTGGGGTGGGAGCCTATAAATGCAAGCTGAAGCTTATTAAGATATTCCCATACGTTCAGCTCATCATGGAGAAGTCACGAGCAGTTTGTGGTAAGGGTGATTCTTTAAACTGTGTATAGTACAACTTAATAAAATCAATCAAAACTTTAAAGACCAGACAGGCGACTGTTAAAATGCTTTCTGAAGTGGTTTGTGCGTGTATAAGGGAAGTATTCTCATTGACGAGCAAAAGCAGCACTTTCTCTGTAATGCACTGATACGAAAATTAAACTTTGTAGCTAATGTGGGGCTACTTTTCTTCTAGATCTCGATCTGTCAAAGAGCAATGAGGCTTCTTCTACAGATCTAAACCGGGGCTTTTTAGTGGACAAGAGCTTATCGGTGTCTGCTTCCCTGCTGGACTTACCACCGGAGGGCCAAAGATGGCATGTTTCTTGTTCTGGAGTTGTAGTGGAGTACACTGAAGCTAGCACCTCCAGCTTTACCTCGTGGACCCACTCGCCCACCCTGCTATCCCCCTCGGTCTTTCCCGAGTCACAAATTGGTCAAAGTGAGACCCCAAAACTTGCTATTCCTGTTGGCAGCAAGTCCTCTACGCCGTGTGAGGGGGAGAATGTCAAAAAGATGATGATCCTGGGAGGCCCAGTAGAACACACTTCTGTGGATCAAGCAGCCAGCCAGTTTCCCTGGGAGATCTCGCTCATCAAGCCTGGCCCCATCAACTCTCCATGTAACCCGGAGTCCAGTCTGCTTGACGAACCAACTTGGAGCCCCAAGTATCAACCAGCCTCTGCTTCCCTATTTGAGATTTCTTCTCTAGGCTGTTCTGGAATCTCCCCAAATGTCAGCGATGGCGCTCAGAGGTTCTGGAAGGAAGCCTCTGTCTTAAGGTCAAACCAGGCTTCTTCAGACAGGTTTTCTGAGCATGTCACTGAGGTATGGTGGCAGAAAAACGCGGCAAACCTCTCACCCTATGCCTCAAAAACTAACTGGAGTTTGAGCACGTAATCAACAATTCTGACATTCACAATCGAGACTGTCTGTGGTATCAAATCAGGGTGGCTCTGTGCTGGTTTTTAATGTTTAAGGTGGTGTACTATCTTTGTGGTAACTTTAAAGTAAATCAAATTCAATAAACACTGATAAAACATTTGTTTTTTATTTCTTTTTTACAAGACATGCATTTTGAAACACAATTTACATTAACTGCTCAAATGAAAAGACCTTACTTCGGTGTTTTGGTTATAAAATGATTTGGAAGGTAACAACTTTGCAATACAGAGTATAAATTCAGCCTTTATACAAACCAGTGTCCTGCTGCTGCAAGGATGACAAGCGTTTTTTTTTTTTTTTTTTTTCCCCTGCCACCTTCAGAATGGACAAAATGCTGCTTCTGCTGTATCAATCTCATGTTCCTGTAATTGAAAATGGTAAGGCTGATATCAACAATTAATTTCAATGGCCACAAATACATTCTCACTGTTGAATGATGTAGCAAGCAAGGTGATAGTTTACAATTGACCCATGTCCAGTAATGAGATTCTTGTTCTAGAGCAACATGAAAATTAAAATACCCAATATCTACAATTAAATACACAAAGCCGTGTGTGGAAGTTACTTCAGTGGTAGAGACAAAAATGAAATTAGAGTATCACTTCATGAAAACTGCCGAAGTAGGACAAATGTGTTCATTTTGAAGGAAAGGTGATTTTGCAAAACCAGCTGTCTAACCTGATTGAGTTTTTTGAACTCCACCACCTGGAAAAAGATGTGTTCCAGAATGTGTTTGGAATCTCTCTGCTCCCTGTGCAGCTTTCCAGTTACCCCTAGGATGTCCCCGCATTTGCGGACATAGAACTCCAGGTCATCATCGGTGCCTGAATTAAGAAAAAATAAAATCAGATGTAAAATTGTTTTACTGAAGTTCCAAACTGGTCCACGCTCTAAATCTCACATTATCTTTTGCTGGTTAATCAGGTTATGTTAGCGTTGACAAAACGTAGTACTGGACAAAAGTACAAACTCACATTTGTTGGACAGCTGTGCTAATCGGACCTTCTCAGATGAGAAAGTCTCGTCGAGATCAAAAAGATCAAGCATTGGAGGGGGAAGGTCCCTGAAGGCTGGCTGAAACACCTAGAGGAAACATGCAGAAGGCAGCATTAGCTCCTTTAGCTAATACAGCGCAAAGGGCATTTCTGTTTGACTGTCACCAAAAGTGCCTTTAATGCAGGAAAACTGCAATCCGAACAAACATAAGATGAATATGGGTCAGAAAGACCAATGCCAAATGCCAGCTTTAGAGAATTAAAAAAAAGTCGAAAATAAATATTAATCAGGGCTGAACAGTATCATGGCGATTATATAAAGCACACACAACACCAGGGCAACTCCAGGGCTTTAGATGACGAGCGTAAATGTTTGTCAGGACACCAGCTTGTCGGTGCCTCACAATTTGGTAAACGGGTTATTGGTTTGCCTAAGATATCGATGAGATGCGCATTCTTAATGTTTATTGAATTTGGTTACCGGTATATCGTAGAAGCGATAAGCACTGAAGTGGCAGCTATGAAATAATAAACGAAGTAAAAAAATAATTAACTGATCTAGTCGGAAAACAGAAAAAAAACAAAAAGATAACTACATAAGAAATTTAGAAATTATTTTATTTTATATTCTACAACACGGATATTGTAGCGATGTGATTTTTTTTCTAATAAATACTGGGCCGTTGTGATGTTTTTACAGCAATGAAAAAGCAACACCTTTAAGTACCATACTTTTGGTACTTCGAGAAAGTACCAAAAGTACGGTACCTGGTGCAGTGGAAAAGCGCCCGATGTTGTGGATAACCGTCAGTGTTCCTTACTGCTGGCTGAAGTGTGGGCAGAGGTGTCTCAAACTGAGGCTGGATCAGCTGAAGTGGCTCATGCTTCACATTCAGTTGCTTGTAAGTGCTGCAAATGCAGATAGAATATTGAGACCAGGGAAACAGCAGAACTACCTCAAAGATGCCCAGAATACAGAGACATAGTGAATGCTTATCTTAATAATAAGTGTATCCAAGTGAGGGATCGAGATCAAATGCACCTGATAACATGAGGCAGGGAATCTGTGGACAGCTTGAAAAGAGACATATCGAAGAGAGAGGTGAAATCTCTGGGGTTCTCATCTCCCTCTTGCAGACACACTCGTAGTCTCTCCGATAGACACCCTGTATCTGGCAGCATGATGTAGTCTGTAATCTACAAGGCACATACACACGATCAAGGCCAGGCCCACGCAATGTGAAAGTAAGCACTCCTTCACCTAAGTCCCATTCACCTCAGGGTCCTCAGCGTCTATCTGGTTCAGTTGGATACTATCGGTCATTAGCCACTGGAAGACAACGTCCTGCAAAATGGACACGAGACAAGGGCTTGGTAAGCAGATAGATGTAACCCATACAACCATCCTGCACCATGGGTGAGACAATGTCATTAAGAGACATAGCAAAGTGCTAACCGTGATTTTACTGTTCTCCTCCTTGTCCAAGTATTGATCACTAAACATGTGGCATGACCCTAGAACAGCCAGCCTACCCGCCATCTGTACAGCATAAGACAAAAAAGGAGATCTACTGTGAGAGCCTGGAGTTCCTCCGCAGACATTATAGGAACGAGAGAGTCAATTTTTCTGGGCAAGAAGACAGGCGGTGGGCAGGAAATTGCTGCTCACCTTGACATCGTAAAAGGCAAGAATGGGTCTGTTCAAAGGGAAGCAGACAGAGCCAGTGGACAAAACAGCCACCGCCGGCTTCATCACATTCAATGTTGCTCCGAAAGGATAGACAAATGTGAGAAACCTGTGTGAGGAAAAAAAATATTATAATTAACATCAGACAAGTGGGCATGGAGAATGAATGGATGGAAGATTAAAAATGATTTTGATGTGGCTTTTAATTCATATCAGACAGGGTCATAAATTCTCAAAAGTAATATGATTAGTAATATAACTGTATTGCGAACTCACTCTGCGTTGTTTCCTGTGCTTTCATCATCTATGATCCCCGTTATCGTTTTACCAGCAGCACGGCTGATCTCTCTGGGGAGAATAAAAAAAAACTTTAATGGATGAAAATGCAACAGATTGGTAATTCAAATTTATTTAATGCAGTATATAAGGAAATAGGTGAGAACCAATATTTAAAGTAAATGACAATACATTTCGAAACTGTCTACCTCCAGACTAACTTTTCCCGTCTGGAAATCTCATCAATACATGCTGTGTGCTAGCTCAGTACAGGGGTAAAGTTACTGTGCATTACTATGTATCAGTGTACTGGTATTGCCCAACTAAACAGTATTTTGAGCACATGCTGTTCACTAATATTAATAGCCAAAAATTCACCAATACCCAAACATGTCACATCTGTTCAGTATAGGAATTCCAATGACCAAGTGGAAAAATAACTGTCTAAATACAGTAATTTACAGTTTTAGAAAGTGGTTTTACCATCTATGCAAAAATATCACAATTTGTATCAAAAATGCAGTATCCAAGACTCAATGCATGACAGAAGAGCATAAAATATGACACTGGACAAGTATACCTGTTCAACACACCATTGGAGACAAGTGCTTCCTTTGGGTGAAAGTATTTGTAATAAACATTCCTCACCACAGCATCTGTTAATGAAATGTTTAAAGACAGTCACACTTTAAATAGGTAGAACTGAAAGCTGTCATGAGAAGATTAGCAATAAGTTAATAATAAATTCCATTCAGAGTGCACTAACCGTTGTTAACCATTATTCCGAACTCCTCGAGAAGGAAGTTAATGTTAGTGTCATACTTTGCCTCCCCTCCTTCACCCAGCATCACCAGGATATGTCCTCCACTACTGAGATACTGCTTGAGAACCTCTAACTGGGTTTCAGCAAATGATAGGAAACATGGCATGAAAGCAATGACAACAATAACAGAAAAAAATGACTGGTATATCAAGAACTGGCTATCACTAGGTTCGAAAATAGAATATTTAATATTATTACAAACAAATATCAGATTAAAAGTAATTACGAAAAAAAAATGGTTTTTTTCAATCAATATAACCTCAGCTGCTGTGAATTTTTCTCTTGGTCCCGCAGTGATCCACAACTGCACACCACTAAGCTTCTCCAAAGACAGCTCCTCTTTAATACTGTGAAGCACAAGACATTCAAAAATTGAGTTACTTGCCATTTATCTCGTTTGGATAATTGGGCTGCTTTAAACTGAATTGCAGGCACTGCACACATTGAAATAGACGTTTTAATGAAAATAGAAGCAGCTACCTCTGAATTCTCCACTGTGCGCGTAACTTCTTCTGCAGGGACTTGTAGCCATTGCTAGCCGTGAACAGTTCTTTTTTGGATGCGTTGAAGGCTATTACGTTTCGCTGCTCTTTCTCCATTTTGTCGAAAGTTTAGGCTAACTGCATGCCAAACATCTGCAATGGCAGCAGAGAACATAATGAGGCATAGCTCACAGAATGCAACTTTAGCGTACGCTATATTTATCAGGATTTTACATTTGGTTTCCCGGTGAAGACAGGATTTAATTAGTCTGCCAGTTGAGCTGATATAACTTAGATGTAAATAAGCATGCACGGAATCCGTAAAATATAACGCTCCTTTGAACTTGATAGCTAGCTAGCTCTTAATTTCACTGAAAAGCAAAGTCGTGATATCTGAATAACGACTGCATTAAAACGTACGTCTTCCAAATCCCACTTTAAAGGCGAGTCCAAAAAGAAGCCACTACAACAGAAATAAAGCATCCCTCCCCTACTTAGACTTACGACACCATCATCCGTAAAGGCCACCGATCAGAAGGCATTATGGGTAAGAATGTTAGATACATTGTAACCATAACGGCTCGCGCCATAGCAACGGCCCGCCCCCATTATACACAGCGAAATACACTTATTTTTTGGGAGCGATGCCAATTAAAAATGTTCATATGAAAGTTAAGAATGGAAAATTTAAAATGATCATGGCGCTTTTTTGTGACGTACGTGTTCTGTGCAGTGAATTTGCTCTGGCTGTTTTATGGATAAAACCTCAGGTGCTTTCAGTCTTGTCAATTACCACAGTACCAGATTTGTGGTACAATCATCCATTGCCCCATACCCATTTTGTACTGTTAACTGAGGAAATAGTTTAAGTACTGCAGTTAATTCAAAACACTAGCGCTAACTTCCAAACATATGATGCAGTGTAAGTCTGTGAGTGCTTTGTAAATGTCTATTTGGAAATTTACAAAACATATTTTTAAAAGATTAAGGTTATTTTAATTTGTAAATAATGTATTAAACCAATTAAGCTATTGCTTTTATTAGTCCTTCAAAAAAAAAATCCATATATCACAGAAAAGTGACTCCACTTGACATTATGATATACCACCAACATCTTTAACCCAAAGTAATGAAATACTTGTGATATTTCTGTAAACACTGCTGCAATGCAATTCACCGCTTACCTGCTGAACATAAATGCGTTAAGGCAACTGAACATTAAATCAACTGTTTATTAAACTCATTTGTACATCACAAACAAAAGAGGTAAAGTATAAATGAATTTCTCTACGAGGAGAAAAAAAAACAGGAAATGGTTTAAACCTGATTTACACAAATTGATGATTCATTACACATATTTCTAACACCACTGAAACCAGTTTAACAGATATTAAAGTCAAGAGAAGGCTGGGCTATCAAAAATATACACGGCCATGTTTTGTACTGTTCGACAGAACAAACATCTTCACTATGATCGACGTCATGCACATCCCAAAAAAAAAAGGCTGAAAAACATTTATAAAACGGTAAAAAGGGACATTCCAAATATAAAGGTGGAACTGTAAGGAAGTCGTAAGATAGCATGCTAGGTTACTGTTCAGAGAACTTCAAAACTACCACAGACACTGTAAAAAATGATCCAACTGCTATAACCTACTTTTGTCACATACATCAGAACTCAGTCCAGTACCAACTCCCCCAAAGCCTGTTTTTTAGGTATTTGTGGGACAAAAAAAAAAAGTTAGACTTGGCAAGTGTGGGAAAAGCAGCAGAAAAGTGTATTAACGAATTAATAACTGCCCACTGGTTACACACATCAGTAACACAGCAGCTGCCCAACCTGGCCACCACATGCAATATCTATCATCTTATGTCCAATTGTGATATTTGATTAGGTTCACTACCAAGTATTTATACAAAAAGATCGAAAGTAAGAATACTAAACTTCAAAAACAGCCAGCGCAAATGAGCACCCAGCTAAGCAAGATTGGACAGTATGTACAATCAGTCCTGAGAGGCAGACCTCGAGCGGGACTTGGATCGCGATGGAGAACGGGAGGGTGACCGTTTGGCAGGAGACTTTGAGTGACGGACGTCATCCTGGGGGGACGGAGAACGTGACGCAGACTTTGCTCGCTCAGCTTTAAAATTTTCCATAGAGGATGGAGAGTGGGACTTCTTGGTGACAGACTTCTCCTTGGAGCGACTTCTGGAGTCGTGGTCAGACCTCGGCTTAGAGCGACTCTTTGAGCGGGACTTGCGGCTATGGGAGCGAGACCGGGACTTGCGACCCGCTGAGTGGCTACGAGATTTCCTGGTACGAGAATGAGACTTCCGGGTGCGGGAATGGGACCGGGACTTGTGGGCCGGGGACTTGGACCGAGACTTGCGGCCAGACCTGGAGCGGGATTTACCGCCAGACCTGGAGCGGGACCGTCGCTTGCTGCGGGAACGAGACCTGTTTAAAAAGGGTCACCATTTACTTAGGCAAAGCAGCACAAACTTAATGTGAATTTCAGCACTGCCAAAACATCTCACCGTGATCGAGATCGAGAGTTACTACGAGACCGGCTGCTTCTGCGGCTTCTGCTGCGCGATCGTCTCCTACTGCGGGACCTAGAAGACGGTTCCAATGTGTCAGGGCAATTACTATAAAGTTACTTTCAATACATGCAACATATAAATTCTCCAGCAACTAAGCAAACACAAAATTTCCATGAAAACACACACTGTAAAAGGCACACTGAACTTCTGACGTCAGCGCTGAATGTGTACTCCGAAATAACGGATTACTTTGCATCAAAATCATTTGTAAAGGGCAGAAGTGTAAAATAAATCAACAACGAATTTTACCGGAAGTTCAGCTTTGTGATCACTATTCATTTTGCTTGAATTCCTCTGATATTAGGTTTCAAACAAGCACGAGTCCGTGCGGTCACCTGGATCGACTGCCGGAGTAGGAGCGACGACGGCGCGGCTTGTCTTCTACCAGACGAATCCTGCGGCCATTGATGTCGGTGCCATCCAACTTGTCGAGGGCTCTCCTCATGTCTGAATAGGAGCGGAACTCAATGACGCCCTCATTAGTGCGCTCCTTGTGGGCGTCAGCGTAAGTGACTTCTCCTGCTTGCCGCATGAAGTCCTAAAAAAAATTAAAAATCCAAAATTCACCAAAGCTCATCAAAAACAAAAGGTCTTCGAATGATGCTGACACTGAATAAGCACCCACTGCTCACCTTGAGGTCCTGCCAGCTGCAGCGACTGGACAGGTTCTCCACAATGAGACGGTACTCCGTACGAACGGGAGGGCCGTATTTATCTCTGCCAGTACGGCTCCTGCTGCTGTAGCCACTACTGCCTTTAAGGAATAGAGCAAAAATGAAATCAGTGTCGCAAATGCAGGCTCGCTAAGGAGGAGCTTACAAATGGTGACAAAAATAAGGACGATGGCAGAGGCTCCAGTTTAATTCACATTGAAAAGTGATTTCAAGCAATTGCGACATTTCTGCTCATTAATAAAAGCAAACAGAATGCTGGTTCACTTTAAGCTCACCACCCAGATGCTGCTCAGTAAATTGGAACTGATTAATATTGTCACTATGTCAAGGGATAGTTTCCACTTTATCCCTGAGCCCAAAATATGTGAGGAGAACAATCGGCTATGCATTATCCAGAGACGTCAGCAATCTGTGTGTCAAAATCTATCAAATGATAAGACAGCGCAGCATTACCACTGCCCGTGTAATAACTGTAAACCAACCACTCTTTTAAAAAAAAATTGTGAAATAGATGGCGGCAACATCACGTTTCGGCTTTAACCTTTCCATTATTTCTCAACATAAAAACCAACGGGATTCCTCACCATCACCCTGGTCTATTGGCAAAAGGCTGCTGTCATCATGGCTTCCGGTTAGGTCAGCCAAAGGGTCAAAGGGCAAAGGTCACACACACATTGTAAGGTGAAAGCCAAGGCCAAACGGGACAGGCAGTCATCTTAGCCTCAATGGACTCGGACTCAGCCCCAGCCCGCACAGGACTCTTTCAAATTGAAACATCAAGGACTTTGTTAATGTTGAAGTCAAATGGAAGATACACAATGCATGTTCACAATCATAGCCACAGTTATTTACATGACAGCTGGACTCTTCCTTGAAGATAAAAAAAAACTGTAGGCCTCCAAGAAAAAAGCTACGCATGCCAGTTACAGTGCACACAACCCAAGAACATTAAGTGAAGTAAATACAGCTGCCATGTAAATACTTGACCTTAAAAATATCCCCCCTCTTAAAGGACAAGAACACAATGCAACTTTTGTCCACCATGGCTGTCCTTAAAGAATGCCATAAACCATCCTGTGATGTGCTGAATTGAAAATTCCACCCATCTTAATTCCTGTGGAGAAAGAAGACCCAAACCTGCCCCCCCACACACACGCACACTCTCTCTCTCTCTCTCTCTCTCACACACACACACCCCAGCTACAAGTATGGCGATTAAACAATAACAGACCACAGAGATAACCAAGTTACAAGATCAAGCCTCGACAAATATAAATCAGGAAATGATATATAAGTTTCTTAGTGTGAAAACCCCCATTAAAAATGCATGATGTATACAACTTACACCAATATACTATGCACTAAAATGTTCCAAAGTCTTGAAAGAATTGGTTTTGGGAGCTTACAAAGCAATACAACCGCATATTTACAGGCATGCACAAACTGGAGCTGACTTTGTGCGAGCCAACTAGCCTGAAAAGCAGCTATAACAGCAGTCGCAGTGTGTCTGCACTTACTGCACCCAGAACCCCATAACCCCCACCGTATCCATCGCGATCCCGCCGCGGTCCTCTCGCGTGCTCCACAATGACACGTTCGCCACACAGGTCCTTGCCGTTCAGCTCATACACAGCATCATCTGCATCTCGCGTGTCTTCAAACTCCACAAAGCCATACCTGTAACAGAAAGTTGCAAAAAAAAAATCACCAATACGATTTACCAAAAAAACTGTTTTTCTAAAAAGGGGGCAATGTATATTCTTGCATTACATTTCCTAATACTTTAACCATCTCTAGCCCCTTGTCACCAGGACCCTGTACTGGATAGTGAAGATGAATGGATAGCTCACTCCTCTTATTAACATAAAACCTTTCATTAGAATTGCATTATACAGCAAATCACAGTAAATGCTACAATACAATTCTAATGTTTACTGCAAACCTTTGTCAGCCTTCTAAAATTGAACAAATCTAATGATGAGGGGAAAAAACTCTTAATGGGAGAGGTGCCAACTGCTCACGCACCAGTAATGAGGAAAACTGCACTGCACAAATCAGCCGGGGAGACAATGCATAAATAGGACTTACGATGCAGTGAAAGGCCTTTCGAAAAGTAATAAGTACAAGTAACTAAAATACTACATTTTCGGTTATTAATTCTTTTGATGGCACTCACAGATATTTATTAAACTGAGTTAACCCGGAGAAATGTCCACACACGGTAAAAAGTAACAGGTTTTGATAATAATGTAGGGCCATGTGGTGCACAGAATGCGACGCTACACACGCCAGGAAAAAAGTTGAGGCCTAAGTTTACAGGCGTTATAGCCTATTACCAGTGATCATAAACAGTGATGGGGGAATAAAGCAACGGCCTGATCCTGACGCAGCCTTAAATCACAAAACTAGGTCAACTAGTACCAGTATCATCTGATCAGTACATGATAATCACGCTATTTTGTAACAGACCTACAATGCACGGTGCATCAACCGCGATTAATCTTAAAGCTTTAATCAAGGTCCGCGTCCCTGCAATGCAGACCCTCTCGTTACCTTCCCAAAGACCACGTTTCCGTCGCCATTTTGTGGACGTGCAAACAAAACCCGCTGCCGTCTCAGCCGCAAGGACACTTTTCGTAAGCGTTGCTTTTCCAAAAGGCAGCTTTTTTGCAGCAGACGTGGCTCATTTAACCACTAAATAAATACTCAGAAATCCACACCCTCCCAACTGCCGCCCTAAATATATCCTCACCCATTTTTCAGGTCAATCTCTAGCAGCTTCCCGTAGCCGCTGAAGAACCTCTGGATGTCCTTCTCCCGGACGTGGTAGCTGAGCCTCCCGATGTAGACGCGCGGCATGCTGGCCGATCTCCTCCGCAGTGCACGGTGCGCTGTGCAGTGAGGGGCGTTCGCTCCTGCTCGCGGCAGGATTACCGCCCTGCTCCACGTCACCGGGCCTTTGGGGGCGGGGCGCCCGCTGCCGCGCTCCTGGGAGTTTCCCCGCCTTAAAAAGTCATGTCGGAAAAAATCGTAGATAAGATATGAACGCCGCTACAAAGTCCGTATTTTCCAGTGGAGAAACTCGGGATTTCTTTAAGCCCCGAGTTCCGAGTTGGGGGTCATTACAACAGGGAGGCCATGGATAGTTCCACTGTAGAAGGCAAATAATTTTGAAAATAGTAAATTTTATGTAGCATGTTATTGCAAAATTCTGAATTATTATGAATGTTGAGGAGATTATTAAATGGCGTATGGAGGGAAGCACCGGCCTAATCCTGACGCAGTCTCAGTGGGTAAGCCAGTAAGCAGTCTTATATCTTGTAAGGGGGAATGGGGGTTATTGGCGGGATTAGCACTCCAGCCACCATAAAACAACTCGCAATAGCTTGGAATAAACAGGCACAATGCCCTTCTGCTTTCTGCAGTTGTAGCTCTGCTGCACGCATCATGAAGGGGATGAGGGAAAGCCTTCGGGAGTCGAAACTGTTGGAGAGCTAATAGGGTCAGGCCTGTTGGGGATTGAGGCTGGTGTGGCACTTGGGTCCCAGTTTGAGTAGGCACGTGGAACATCTTGCCTTACTGGCAAGATGACCATCTTCCTCTGCTGTCAGGGGAGCTTCTTAAACTCCGCGTTTCGGTGGTCGCACTCTCTGAGGTACACAGACAGGGGAGTGGATCAGATCCCTGTAGGTGGGTATACCTACTTTTGGTGAAGAAAGATTTACTGATCTTGACTTTGCCGACGATGCTGTGATCTTAGCGGAGTCTGTTCGGGGCTCTTGAGAGACTGAGCGAGGAGTCTGAGTGTCTGGGATTGCGGGTGTCCTGGATAAAGACCAAGATCCAGGCATTTAATGACTTCTTAGGCACAGCCATCAGTAGTGTGTCTGTCTGCGGGGGGAATGTCGACCTTGTTGAGAGATTTACTTTCCTCTGCACCGACATTCATGTCTCTGGTGCCTCTTCCTATGAAGTCAGTAGACAGATTGGAAGAGCATGGGGGTCATGAGGTCACTGGAAAGGGGTGTGTGGCTCCCGATATCTTTGCGAGAGGACGAAGGTCCATGTCTTTAAAATCTTGGTGCTTCCTGCCTTGCTGTATGGCTGTGAGATATGGATGCTATCCAGTGACCTGAGGCAAAGATTGGACTTCTTCAGTACTGTGTTTCTGCGGAGAATCCTTGGGTACCGCTGGTTTGAATTTGTGTCGAATGAGCAGTTGCTAGAGGAGTCCTGAATGAGCCACATTACCTGCATTTTGAGGGAGCATCAGTCACGGCACTACGGGTGATCCCTGAGGGGGATCCAGCTTGCAGGATCCTCATTGCTGAGGACCCAAGCGGCTGGACCAGGATGAGGGGACACCCACATAACACTTGACGGCGGCAGATGGACGGCCATTTACGGAGTATGGGACTGGACCATGTTTCTGTCTGGGGGTCACCAGCCGGGATCCCGAGAAGTTTCGCTGTGTGGTGGGTGTGGCAACACGCTGCATCAGCACATGCTCCCCAACCTGACCTGTACCAAGGAAAAAAATCGATAGGATTTATCTCAGTATTTGATATGTAGCTGGTCAATTACATGCTGTTTCAGCAAGGTATTACAAAAAGGTACACTAAGGTAGGGTTTCTCAAAGCCTGAACCGAGGTCTGGATGTAGACCACACCGTCAATTAATTCAAACCCAGCCAATAATGCACCTTATGAATCAATATGGTTATAGTCAAATGACTTAATATGGTCCAAAGTACAAAAATACAATGTAGAACCCCCAAACGCTGCAAACACATAACTAGTCATAATCCTCTAGACGATCAGCGTATCAGTATTAAACTAGTGTTTATATTAAGTTCCCGTTGTTATTAGAGAACAGCGACTTAAGTAGACATAAAATAACAACAAAAATATAGTAACAAAAAATAAATAAAAAGATAACTAAGAACAAGGTATAAGAAAGTGTGTGCAATTTGCCTAAGGAGCAATAGTTGTGCAAAGCATTATGCTTTATATTAACATCACAAGTAATTATTGCACAGTTATTTCAGTGGTCATAGTGGTCATTATAATGCAGTTACAAATATAATGGAACAGGTGTTGATGGATAGGCATGAGTTAATGTTTCAGTTTACTAACAAGAATAAAACCAGAACCAGTCTATTGACGCTGAGTGACAGACACTCGGAGGGAAGAGATGTACAGTTTGATGGCCACAGGAAGAAATGATTTCCTGTGGCATCTACGTAGTGCATCTGGGTGGTATGAGTCCGTTACTGGAACTCCTGTGATTGTCCAGCCTGCCATCCTCCTCTCCGACACTTGTCAGAGACTCCAGCTCCACCCCCACCACATCACCGGCTCTGCAGATCAGTTTGTTGAGTCTCTTGGCATCTGCTATCTTCAGCTTGCTGCCCCAGCACACAACAGCAAACAGGATTTCACTGGCCACCACAGACTGATAAAACATACTCAGCATTTACTTACCAATGTAAAAAGACATATATTATATATGATGTCTAATATCTAAAGTTAATTACAGTGGGGCAAAAAAGTATTTGGTCAGCCACCGATTGTGCAAGTTCTCCCACTGAAAATGATGGCAGAGGTCAGTAATTTTCATCATAGGTACACTTCAACTGTGAGAGACAGAATGTGAAAAAAAAATCCATGAATTCACATGGTAGGATTTTTAAAGAATTTATTTGTAAATTAGGGTGGAAAATAAGTATTTGGTCAATAACAAAAATTCAACTCAATACTTTGTAACATAACCTTTGTTGGCAATAACAGAGGTCAAACGATTACTATAGGTCTTTACCAGGTTTGCACACACAGTAGCTGGTATTTTGGCCCATTCCTCCATGCAGATCTTCTCGAGAGCAGTGATGTTTTGGGGCTGTCGCCGAGCAACACGGACTTTCAACTCCCTCCACAGATTTTCTATGGGGTTGAGGTCTGGAGACTGGCTAGGCCACTCCAGGACTTTCAAATGCTTCTTACGGAGCCACTCCTTTGTTGCCCGGGCAGTGTGTTTGGGATCATTGTCATGTTGGAAGACCCAGCCACGTTTCATCTTCAAAGCTCTCACTGATGGAAGGAGGTTTTGGCTCAAGATCTCACGATACATGGCCCCATTCATTCTTTCCTTAACACGGATCAGTCGTCCTGTCCCCTTAGCAGAAAAACAGCCCCAAAGCATGATGTTTCCCCCCCCATGCTTCACAGTAGGTATGGTGTTCTTGGGATGCAACTCAGTATTCTTCTTCCTCCAAACACGACGAGTTGAGTTTAGACCAAAAAGTTCTACTTTGGTTTCATCTGACCACATGACATTCTCCCAATCCTCTGCTGTATCATCCATGTGCTCTCTGGCAAACTTCAGACGGGCCTGGACATGCACTGGCTTCAGCAGCGGAACACGTCTGGCACTGCAGGATTTGATTCCCTGCCGTTGTAGTGTGTTACTGATGGTGACCTTTGTTACTTTGGTCCCAGCTCTCTGCAGGTCATTCACCAGGTCCCCCCGTGTGGTTCTGGGATTTTTGCTCACCGTTCTCATGATCATTTTGACCCCACGGGATGAGATCTTGCGTGGAGCCCCAGATCGAGGGAGATTATCAGTGGTCTTGTATGTCTTCCATTTTCTGATAATTGCTCCCACAGTTGATTTTTTCACACCAAGCTGCTTGCCTATTGTAGATTCACTCTTCCCAGTCTGGTGCAGGTCTACAATTCTTTTCCTGGTGTCCTTCGAAAGCTCTTTGGTCTTGGCCATAGTGGAGTTTGGAGTCTGACTGTTTGAGGCTGTGGACAGGTGTCTTTTATACAGATAATGAGTTCAAACAGGTGCCATTAAGACAGGTAACGAGTGGAGGACAGAAAAGCTTCTTAAAGAAGACGTTACAGGTCTGTGAGAGCCAGAGATTTTCCTTGTTTGAATTGACCAAATACTTATTTTCCACCCTAATTTACAAATAAATTCTTTAAAAATCCTACCATGTGAATTCATGGATTTTTTTTTCACATTCTGTCTCTCACAGTTGAAGTGTACCTATGATGAAAATTACTGACCTCTGCCATCATTTTCAGTGGGAGAACTTGCACAATCGGTGGCTGACCAAATACTTTTTTGCCCCACTGTAAGTTCATGAAATGCTGTAGTTACAGCAAATTGTTCAAAAAGTTGAACCAACTGCACTAAGGTGTGTGGTTAAAAATAAAGAACAGTTTAACATCCATACTTATAATACAATGCCCTATCTTGTCTTAGTGCCATCTGTTCATCAAGCCCTTTTTGAAAGCACTGAAATCCAGTTTATACTTACAAGTAGGCCTAGTATTTTTGCTGGAAATGAACAATCTGCACATCGCAGGTTTAAGACAAACCATTAAACAAATAATATAAAGAAATATGTCATTTCCATAAACTCGAGAATTTTTAGAAAAAAACATATGGTGAAAAAGAGTTTTTTGTGTGTAAAGCAATTGACATTAACTTTTTAAGTATATTCAAATTATGTTACTTATTTCTCTGATTTGATGATTTTTAATCATTTTACCCAAATGAATAGCCAAAAATCAGTAACACAAAAATACATAAACCGTTTTTAAATCTTTGAACTTTATTGTATGTGACCCACAATAATCAATCAATCAATCTGTATGATATGATGTATATTTTTGTTCAGTTTTTTATTGGTTTTGTCATTTTTTCAGTAACTCTTGCCCTGAATTTGATTAAATACTTTTAATACGGAAATAAATGGTGACATAACTGATTAACAATCCCAAGTAGCAAAATGTATACAATTAGACAATGAAGTTGCATAATTTGAATCCGTCTTCAAAGTGCCCCCCAACTTCTGTTAATTCTACATCAATTTAGGGATTCAACATATAAATAGTTAAGATTATAAGTTTTAATATTAGGTGCAATTAATCAAGATTAATGATACGATTAGTCAGTCAAGTCAGCTTTATTTACATAGCACTTTAACAACAGCCCTTGCTGACCAAAGTGCTTCGCTTTGAGTGGAGAAAAGAAGCTGGTGTGAGGACCTCGGTGATCTTGATGCAGTATATGTATATAAAATCGCCAGTAATAAACCGAGTTCTGTACTGAACTGGCAGCCAATGGAGGGAAGCCAGGACTGCAGCTATGTTCCCCTCTTCTTTGCATCATTTTAAAACTGCATAGCAGCATTTTGGACTAACTGTAGCCAGGCTAAACATGACTGACTGAGAATTACAGTATTTTAAAGGAGATTAAATAAAAGTATGTGCAAGCATTTCCCCTGTCACAATAAGAAAGGTAAGGCTATTTTTGAAATTGTCCTGAGCTGGAAAAAAATATTCTTAGCAGTCTTGCTTATCGAACTTGAAATCAGAGTCAAAAATGACACCAAGATATTTGGCAAAAAGCCTAACACAGATAAGTCCCAACACCCAGATTTCCCGTAATGCTTTTAGTCAGTATTGGGGGGCCAAATGACTTCAGATATTCTGTCATTTAATTGTAAAAAAATTTGAAACATCCAACCTTTGAATTCACCCAAACAATCATGAGACCTGTGCAAGGGCAGATATATCTGTGTATCACCAGCATACAAATGAAAATCCAGATTATGCTTCTGAATGGTATCTCTGAATGCACGCAAACAATATAGAAAAAAGGACAGGCCCCAACACAGACCCCTGGGGTACCCCATGTTTGATGGTATCCACAGAGGAAAATAACTCACTAATATTAACTAAAAAGGTTCGTTCTTTGAGGTAAGAAATAAACCAATTTAGTGCTGCACCTTGAAGACCAACACAATGTTTATATACAATCAATCACATACTTTATTGGACCCCATCGGGAAAAAGGAAAAAGTGCTGCTTTGAAACTGATCAAGTTTTCATTTTTTTCAGAAGAGGTTTCAGAAGAATGAAACAGGAAGGAACTATGCTGAGAAATAGTGAGGAATTAAAAATAGATAAAACACTTCTGCAAAATATCAAACATTTCTTTAAAAAGTTTCAAAGGGATTACATCAAGGGGAGATGTAGTACGTTTCATGTGAGACTATATCTGTTAAGCAAGAGAATGTGACAGGTTAATAGCGAAAAAAAGTACCTATATGCAAGTGATGAGAGACATCAATAGCAGAGCGAAAAAATTATGTTTTCTATTTCTCTTGCACAATTCAATAAATGTTTCAGGGCCAAGAGTCACACAAGCATTAACTAAAGAGTTAATTGTGTCTAACAAAACATTGGGTCAGTGAGGATATTTTTTTAGATAATTTGAGAAATATTTAATTCTTTCTGGCCTAGCAGTTTCGTGAAATTTAGCTAAGGAAGTTTACTTAGTTGATTTATATTGATTCCCAGCCCTAAAAAAATACAGAAAAATGAAAAATAATTTTAAAGAAAAGTTTCAATGCATATGCTAATCATATTGAGCCTAGACATTAAACTCTGTCTAGGATAGAACAATTACTTTTTTTGTTTTCCACAGGTTAATGGCCACACCCACCCATAAAAATTGCATTCTGTAATTGTATTTCTTTTGTTCTCCCCCCTTCTGAAAACTAAACAATGCTCGTTTACACACTATATTTAGAAAAGGCTAATTTTTTGTTATTGGCCAGACAAATAATCTAAATGCCCACCCAAAGATGACATCCAGGTAACACCTTGGATTGTCTTATTCAGTAAATAGTCATCTGAAGTTTATCTGTAAAAGTACTGGTTGTATTTATGGGTTACAGATCAAAACTAACTCAATGATACTGTTTAATGAAAGTTCATTTAAAACTATCAGTTTTATAATTCAGGGGTAGGGTGTGATTATCTCTGGGGTTTAAACTGGTACAGACAAATGTTTCACCTCTATTAACTGGGCTTTAATAGAAATATTTAAAAATGATTCTAAACTGTATTCCACAGGATTTGGCTTACTTGAATGTGAAAAACAGAAGTCTGGAGTTTGCTTCTGGCCGGAAAAGCAACTTCAAAATCATATCGTCTGCCGCTGGGGCTCTGCAGATTTGAGAAAACACACCGCATTTATATCTACAGATTACTCTGTGCCACAGCTCTGACCCTCAGCACTCCTTCCTGGGTACAAGAGGCGGCTAGCACTCCATCGCGCCTCCAGAGCCGGCCATGAACGAACCCTCTGCTGCCCCCTGTAGAATGCACACATATTCATTTATTTGGTATTTACGCAGGTATTAACAAGTGACATTACTCTTTCTAATCTGAGAATCCATAAAGGCACTATTTTGCACTTCAGGTTTACAATAATCAAATCTCTTTAGTGAAGCGTTTTTAGAAACAAATTAGTATTTTTCAAGGAAGCTTGTATAAATGAAAACATAAACATACTGTAACCAGTACAATTGCTGACCACCATTACCTACCTGCCCAGGGACTCTCGCATTCATATAACATCCAGTGATCCGCACGAAAGGTATTGTGGAACCACATTGCGTGATCAAGGGAGGCCAAGAACTGAACTCGATAGTCTGGGTAAGGCAACAATGCCGTCCCAAGGAAAGCGTAGTCGGACACGTAGGCAGCCACACAACAATGCAGTTTCATGCTTCCTTCGCCTGTAAATAAAAATGCCATGAATTTATATTGTGTTATTTGCCAGCGCAGAAAAATTATTTCAACAAATGGGTATAAAAGTTTCCCTCATTAATGTATTTTCTAAAAATGCTTAAGGTCACAGGGGGCAGGGCTGGAGTCTATGCCAGGCAGGACTGGGCACAGGGCTGAGGGAGAACAACACACAGCAGCGGTTCTCCAACACTGTGATCTATGGTCTGCGTCAGATTTTTGTTCTAAGTCAGAAGGCTGGAACACTTTTTAATAACAAAACACCATTTCGTGAACTTTTGGCACTAGCTGGAGATCTGTAACATACCAATATATCCTTTGGCTCGAACCCAGAATAGTTTCTTTGGCTCCATGGCGACACGTTTGTAGAAATCAGGTGGGTTCACTGGCTTAATCTCAATGGGAACCTCATCAGCCAAAATTTTGTTAAGTCCCAGTTTGGCATTCTCAGCCAAATCTGGATTACTGTCAACACAATAAAAATCGCAAAAAAAACACAACCTAAGCCATGGTTTAGAAAGTGGCAATTAAAATGCAGTACATTCACAGACAGAATGATGCAATGTAGGGTCGGCAGTGTACCTCAGGTATCGGTGGATGAGCTCTTCAAATGTCAGTAGTTCTTCAGGAGGGGGCACATTAGGCATAGTGAATTGATGTTGCAGAGGGCTGGGCTGTTGCGTGTGGAAAGACGCTTGGCATGTCAGAATAGGCTGACCATGCTGAATGGCCTTCACAGAGCGAACGGAAAAACTCTTCCCATCCCTTGTCCTATCTACCTGATACAGAACTGGAACTTTGGGGTCTCCTGCGAGTAGAATATGAGGTGATGTTAACTCCTTACACACTATGGACAAGCTTGTTACGCACTGCTGCAAAAGAATTTTTTTCACAATGTTAGCTCACCTGCTCGGACAAAGTAGCAGTGTAGAGAGTGTGCAAAGACATCGTCACTGACGGACTTGGCAGCGGCGACAAGCGCTTGGCCTACTATCTGGCCCCCAAACAATCGCTGACTACGGGGTACCCAGTGGTGTGTACCTCTTTAGGAAACGTGGAAGAACTTTAGATCACTGCTAGTCACGTTAATTACCACCATCTAAAATAATCAGTTATGTGTTCAATTCAATTCGGCATAATTAAATGCATTATACCTTAATCGACAACGCATAACTCTGACACTGAATACTACTTTCAGCAATGGATAGCAAAACAGTATATTGACAGTTATATATATTTAATTCCATATCGTCTATAAATGTCAACAGTAATTCATGTGTGCTAGCATGCCAAACATATGACATTAACATGAGATTATACAAAATATTATCCTCAGAGCTACCTATGTAGGTCTGTGTCGAGTTTCTCCAGGTTTAAAATACTTGTAACCAAGACACTCCGTAGATCAGGGTTATCTTCCGACGGCGATTCCGAAGCATTTTTAAGTGAGTCAGCTGAGCCTGAACTTAAACTGTGGCCGGCAGCACACGCTACGATTCCCTCCGCGGCAGCCATATTGTTTCAGAGGACTGTCACGTGGGTTTGCGTCACACCGGAAGTCCAATGTCGACACACATACACACGAAATTAAAACTATGCAATAAAAACTACTACAATCATTTCTATAAATGGTATAATGGGGCAAACAGCTTTGCGAAGAATGCAGATCAGTCACGAAGCAGCCATGACGTAACGACAGTCCAGTTTTATGTATTTTGAATTTAATAATCAAAGTTAATTCCTACAAGAGACACAAATAGCAGAATAGCGGCGTAAATATATCAGGTGGACGATGTAAATCGGATGTAAATTCATTCGCATCATTTCTGATTCAGACTGCTGGTGCATCCGCGGGAACCCATCCGTACAAAAAATACTTTGTCAGTTAACTTACTTTTTTTGTCTTTATTTAAATCATTTAGTCTTGATTTAGTCTATATTTTGATGAAACTATTCAGGGACTCAAGAGTAAAGCACAGGAGTTGCTTCCCAGTAGTGGCAAATTGTATTTCAGTTAAAGGGACAATTAAATATATAATATCTATTACATTGATAATGCTGTTAACAATCTACAATTAAGAAAGAATAAATATTATTAAATATATGTAGTCCAGGGGGCGGCATGGTGGTGCAGTGGTTAGCACTGTTGCCTCACGCCTCTGGGACCTGGGTTCGAGTCTCCGCCTGGGTCACATGTGTGTGGAGTTTGCATGTTCTCCCCATGTCGTCGTGGGGTTTCCTCCGGGTACTCCGGTTTCCCCCCACAGTCCAAAAACATGCTGAAGCTAATTGGAGTCGCTAAATTGCCCATAGGTGTGCCTGTGTGAGTGAATGGTGTGTGAGTGTGCCCCAGTAGGTGTACTGCGAACAGTAGTACTGTTGCTTCCGGGCTTTCCATCCATCCATTTTCCAAACCGCATATCCCATTTGGTCGCGGGTGGTCCGGAGCCTATCCCGGAAGCAATGGGCACGAGGCAGGGAACAACCCAGGATGGGGTCTGTTCATGTATATATACACACATATAACATGTATCATTGTGTATATGTTCCTTATATATTAAATTATATATCAAATACATTCGAATTAAACAAAATCAGGTGTAATGTACTGCAGTTCAAAACAATATTAAATCCAAGGGAAAAACAGCTTTTGTGTTTTTTTTACTTTAATTGTGTTTTAACACATCGTTAAATGGACGGTGTCCGTATTCTCACGTGTTCGCAATTATAGAACCAGGTATTATTTTGATATATTGCCGTTTCAATAAATATATTCAACACTGAGACATATATTTGAATTATACAAGCCTTACAGTAAGCTTTAATTAAGAATGAAAAACTAAAAATACATTTTATAGTACACTATATATTGTGCGAAAAGGGATGCGTCGAGGAT
This sequence comes from Brienomyrus brachyistius, assembly GCF_023856365.1. Classification (NCBI taxonomy): domain Eukaryota; kingdom Metazoa; phylum Chordata; class Actinopteri; order Osteoglossiformes; family Mormyridae; genus Brienomyrus; species Brienomyrus brachyistius. The sequence goes on from NC_064540.1 coordinate 16,864,957, forward strand.
AAATGTAGCGCCGTCCTCTCGCCACGCCTCTTTTTAAAGTTACCTTTAAATTGGCGATTTCCAAAGCCAGTACCACGCTAAGTGGGAAACAACAGACAACAGGGCAGCAATAATGCGGGTGATTCTGACGCTTGTGCTCATGGCTGAGTGGTTATTTGTGTTGGTATTTGGCTTCCAGGAAATATTCTGTATGAGTAAGTTTAATACTCCTTCAGAATTAACCTACGTTTGATTATGCTTGTTTGTATTGCTGGTAATGGTAGATGTAGAAGAATACTTAACCCTACAGGTAGTTGTAGCAAATTGCTATGTTGATTGTCACTTTCTTGTAAGTGAAAGGTGGCCCTTATTGTGCCAAAACCCACTTGTAAGTCAGGGACACGCTTAAAAAGGTGATTGGATTGTCTTTGAGCTCAATAGATGAAGATGCACTAACCAACCAAAAATTCACATTGTGTTCTCCAATCAAATTCCTCAATCTGAACAAACTCCTGAATGTTAAATTGTACCTTTTGGAATGATTTAAAATGAGTAACTAAAGATGTGCTTGTGTTTGCTTTTGCATGCAGTTTGGTTTATTTTATAACTAATGCAGTTATGAATAAACCTATTATGGCTTTCCTACCTAGTTGGTAAACCAGGGACCTGTCCAATAAGTATGAGGGAACTGCCATCAAGCTCATTGTGTACCTGTGACAATGAGTGTCCTGACAGAATGAAGTGCTGTGCCTTTTACTCCATCCGTTACTGTGGGCGACAAGGTCTTGGTAAGTAATGCCCCTCCTTTCTTGAGTGATACAAATGTGCTCCTTGTTCCCCAGTCACTGGGTAAGACTAGGGTGACCATTGGCGTGACACTAAAGGGCCCCTCCCAGCAGCAGTCTGGACAGGGCTGGAAAACCAGATGGTTCAGCTGAAATCCAGAAGTGGTCATCCTCAAAGATTCATTCCCCCCACCCACCCCCTGATGAAATGTGGGATTCATGTCCTGGCACTTGCATGCAACTTTCTTGGAACCTCACTGACCTGAGTACTAGCTCGTAGCTGGGCTGATGGGGAAATTGTGATATCTGTTGGTGCAATATTTAATGTGCCTCTGATCTTTTGCTTCTGAAGGAAATCCAGGTCCATGTAACACCATAAAGAAAGGAGACAGAATATGTACTGCTAACAAAGATTGTCCCAAGGGCTGGAATTGTTGTTCTAATGGTTGTGGCCGCCTGTGTGCACATCCAGCTACAGGTAATGTTGGCAAGGACTGGAATAATGGCTTCTGGTGGATGGGTATCTTTCCTTGGGGCCTGTAACGTCAAACACTTTTTTTTTTTTTTTTTTTTTTTTTTTTTTTTCCCCCCCCCCAAGCCCAGTAAACCAAGACTGTGTGCATGAAGAGCAAATGGCTTGCTGTGGGATATTAAACATGCAGTGTTCCTACTGTCTCCTTCCATATTCCACAGTTCGGCTGTGATTTTAAACCCAGAGTAACTGCTTTGTGGCTTGTAATAACCCAATGCATGTGCTTTCTCTACAGTATTGCCTTCTCCCTTTGGCCCCCCTATCCTGCCATGAGTCATACAAAGATTTCCATTGTTCTGGGATGTTGAAATGCTGCCAAATGGCCTTTTGGAGTGCATGCAGCTTGTCCCTATGATTTTCCACTTGGAGACTGGGTGATGATGACTTCCCAGTCAAGGTGTTTTTGGTACTGTGTGGTCAACTAAACAATAAATGCTTTTCTGTGCAAAGCTTGCTGAGGGGTGTACTTCTTGTGATGGGGAATTATTTGATCACAAACTCCTTTTGCCATATTCCTAAGGATGAACTTGGTTGTCATGTAACATCTACTATTAGAGTACACTGGTGTACTCTAACATATAGAGCAGTCCTCCCCCTATCACTACATACTAATACTAGCCCATTTTGGTAATGAAACTTGTCCAACATCTGTACTTCTACTAGTGTGTCTTATGATGGAAAGCAAATTGTATTGACCTGGCAGCTAGGTTGCTTTTCCAAAGGTCTATCACCTGTTTTTCATGCTCCCTGTTCACTTGCTAACATCTTGTACACATTCTTTCATCTCCTTTATACTTGCCACCTGTTTCACTCTGATTCTCTCCCTGTCCTCACCAGCAGGGCTCTATGCTGGCTCTTCTATGCCCCAAGATCCTTTGTGTTCTGAGGAAGCAAATGCTAAGCAACAACCCCTTCTGGAGCCGTAACTGACACTGTTCTCAACTTGGCTTGTTGATTTGGATTTTCATTAGTTGATTGGACATGCAAATCTCTCTCTTCCCAGGTGTCCCCTGATCCGTCCTCTCCAGTGAGCTCATAGAATGTGCTTCAGGGAGGTTGTGACCAGAGAGAAACACTGAGCCAAACTGTTCTCTTGCTCTGTACTACAATTTGGCAAAATTTCAAGCATGTATGGATTTTTCTTTTTCCCATGTTGGCATTTGTGTGACAAGTTTTCAGAATGCATAATCTACTATCTCTGTTCAATGTGTCTTTCTTCAGACGTGTGTCTCTTTACCCTACTTAAGCCTCAGGTCTAGGGGTAAGAAACACCCTTTCACTGACTGGGGCTTGATCACCTTGTAAGCTCCTTCCATTGAGTATTTAATAGCTCTTATGTATATATGTATGCACTATTCACACCTGGACACATCCTACCCCCATTTTTATGGCACTGATGGGATGTATCTGGTTCGTGTTTCACTGCTGCATCATTCATCAAATTACCATGCGATTTGAATACGCGGAAATGCGGCTATTTAGAATGTGAATAGCGATCTGTGTGTGAAGGCAGTACTACATGCCCCCAATGCAGGTAAAAACAAAGGTGACATGGTTTGTTTTTGCTGATTTAACCTCATTTAAAAAACTTCAATACTTCCGACAATGGACGTTTTGAAAAGACATTACGGATTTAGCCCGTGTTTTTTTTTCACGATTCTACATAGATTTCAGCGAGCTATAAACGGAAATAGACGTGAAAAATACCAACTCCCCTACGTGGGTGTCTCCTCGGCCTGGTCCAGCTGCTCGGGTCCTCAGCAACGAGGACCTTGTGAGTCGGATCACCCTCAGAGAATGCTATCACATGGCTGTAGTGTCATGGCTTACACTTTCTTCATAATGCAGGTAATGTGCCTCATTTAGGACCTCCTGATTAACCACTCATTTGACAGTCATACTTGCAGTACCCAAGGTTTCCCTGAAGAGACATACTAAAGGAGTCCAATCTTGTCTCGCAACCATAAAGCAAAAAAAGGGAGCACCAGGAATCTAAGGACTTGGACCTTTGTCCTCTAACAAAGATATTGGGAGTACTGCATACCCTTTTCCAGCAGCCTCATGACCTCCATACTCTCCCATTCCGTCTGCTGTCTTCGTAGGAAGAGTCACCAGGGACATGAATGTCGCTACTGAGGTAAATGAACCTCTTTAAGCGGTCAACATTCTTTCCACAGACAGATACATCGCTGATAGCTGTGCCCAAGAGGTCACTAAAAGCCTGGACCTTGGTTTTTATCCAGGACACTCGCAAGCCCAGACACTCAGACTCCTTGGCCTTGCTCATTATACGGGTCTGCAGCACCCAGTAAGGCAGCTATTGCCCCCGGAACAGACCCAGATGTCCAATCCATATTTACCCTGTCTCCTGAGGTGATTGAGCTCCACCCGACATTGGGGGTGTCCAAGCTCTACCAGTCTCCCCAGGTTCCCTGAAAGTCGTCCGAAGTGTCTGAGCTCCACGCAAGGTTCCACCAGTCACACAAGGTTCCCAGTCTCTCACCTGAGGTGCTCCACCCATCTCCTGAGGTGCTCCACCGATCTCCTAAGGTGCGCCATTCACCTCCTTAGGTGCTTCACCCATACCCCAACATCCCCGCCAAGTTTTACCCATCTCCTAAGGTGCGCCACCTTTAGCGTGAAGGTAACAAGCCCCCTACATGAAACAGTTTACCGCTTCCCCGTTTATGTTCAGCTGTCTTCCTGTCTTCCTAGTCCCCGTTAGTATGAATCTCATGATGTCCCTTCCCTGGTTCCCTTTCCCTGTCTTAGAGGTCATGACGTGATATTTTGAAGTATATGTGTACTCCATTTGAAGAACTACAGTTAGCAATGAAGTAGGTGTAGGCATTCTGACAAAAGAACAATCAATGTAATATATAATGGAAATTGGAATACTCCGATGCAACGAGTAGATGGTTTCAAGTTTCAGAGAAAGTTGTGAGTAATCAGATGTATCCAATAGATGGCAGTGTGGTACTTAGAACAGTTACAATGCTGCTCTATTATTTTAGATGCCGTCATGTCACCCACTCCAACACATTAGGTGGCGCTGTGCACTCAATCGAAGATATGCGCTCCTTAATCAGTAAACCAAAGAACAAGCGGAGGCCTGAATATATTTCGCTGTACAAGGGCAGTACGTTGCTGTATTTCTTCGACTATGCTAATCTGCTCGCTATGAACATTAACAGTATCTGAGTTTAAATGTAAATGACAGACATTTCTTAGTTATAAATGATTAAATGTATTGGGTGGGTTTGATGCTTTGTTTTATATATAAAGAAACTATGCTTCTATTTCATGCTAATCCATTTATAATATCAACGGTAAATCCTGCCTGACACATCGCATCGGCAATCAGGTACAGTGCTGCCTGCGTGCTGTTTTATTTGTTCAGTTTGCGTGTGTTGCTAGTATATAAATAATTTAAATACTATATATTAGTTAATTTGTTCGACAAATATCTTAAAGGTGAATATCATGTAACCTTAACGCATAAAATAGATAATGTCGGAGACGTCTTAAGATTTCTGAGGTATATTCGCTGTTTTAAATAGCTATTGTACCTGCTATTTTAAATCTAAATAGTGCCGTATATTTTCAGTTGAGTAGCTCATATTTATTGAGCCTTGGCTTTATTACACAGAATTAGCATATTTTCCAGTCAGAACCGTAATATCATTAGTTTTAATTTTTCCAGCTACAGTAACACTTTGCATTGCTGCATTTTTGGTGTGTTTTTGTCCAGGCTAAAAGATGTGGTTGAGAAACGTAAACGCTTGCATCTCCCTATTCAATCAACAGCCCTAGTGATGCAAATTTATCTACAATCAAGTGGATCAGTCTTCTGAAAGATTACTTTTTCGGCGATGCTACGACTATTAACACAACCGATCAAGTTCTTCAATTGCGTATTGTTATAAAGGGCCGTCTGATATTTAGAAATAATAAAAATTCAGTTACTGAAATTTGTTAATGACCACGACTCAAAATGCACATTGGTAGTGTTTAGAAACCAGCTGGATATATATTGCAGAAATTATCATTTCAGTCTACTAAATAAGATGATCTGAAAATGCATAGGCAAATGTTTTGAGTTTACTGTATGACTAAAGTTTTCCCATATTGCATCCATAGACGTGATCTATGCTTTTTTTTTATTCTTTAAGTTTTATAGAATTGGGTCAGCCTCCACACATGGGTACCTTCGTGAGTTCAGTGTTTTGAAGCCTTACCATCTGTATGCATATTAATACTGTGATTTTGTTTAAAAATGATCCCATGGACCGTCTATTACATTGTCTGATTACAGGTCATAAGTGTGGCTAATGTTCCTCGCACAATGAATCTGATCATATTTTTGGAAGGGAAAAGTAAGCCCAGCACAAATTAGTCACAGTAACATCTACAATAATTCTAATTTCATTCTGATGTAAACTATTTTGTTACAATTGTTTTCAATTGTTAAATAACCTATTTAGATTTTTGAATCTGACGCCATGAACCTAGTGCGGCTCTTGTGCCGCCACAAGACGCCCTTGGTGATCGGGGGACTCTGCCTTTTTGGAGTGATTCTCCTCTTTCTTGCAAAATGTACTTCCGAAACCCTGAAATCCATAGACTTGCCCGGGGCTGCCCCTCATTACGAAGTTCAGCAGCCAGAAGCACGTTCCAAGGAGCTGTCGGCGTTTCTGGTGGTCCTGATAATAACCGGACCCAAGTATACGGAACGACGTAGCATCATCCGCAGTACTTGGCTAGCAAACCGGGACTCTGATGTGTTGGGCTACTTTGTTATTGGCACCGAGGGGCTGCCCAGGGAAGACCTTCAGAATTTGGACACTGAACAGGTACGCCATCGCGACCTCCTCCTGCTGCCACAGCTGAGGGATTCCTATGAGAATCTTACCCTTAAGCTCCTACATATGTATACCTGGCTGGACCAGAATGTGCAGTTTAAATATGTCCTGAAATCTGATGATGATACTTTTGCCCGCCTTGATGTCATCCAAGAGGAGCTGAAAGTCAAGGAGGTCAGCAGACTTTATTGGGGCTTTTTCTCTGGCAGGGGAAGGGTGAAAGCAGCAGGGAAATGGAAGGAGAGCACCTGGGAGCTGTGTGACTACTACTTACCTTATGCGCTGGGTGGGGGCTACATCCTGTCAGCTGACCTGGTGCACTATGTGCACCTCAATGTGAACTTCCTGAAGGTCTGGCAAAGTGAAGATGTGTCTATGGGGGCTTGGCTGGCTCCGGTGAATGTGCGCCGCACACATGATCCCCGCTTTGACACGGAGTACAAGTCGCGGGGCTGCAACAACAAGTACTTGGTAACGCACAAGCAGAGCTTGGAGGACATGTTGGAGAAACACCAAACCTTGCAGAAGGAGGGCCGTCTGTGCAAGAAAGAAGTAAAATTGCGCCTCTCCTACATCTACGACTGGAACGTTCCGCCCTCCCAGTGTTGCCAACGGAAAGATGGCATTCCATGAGGCGTCTCACACCATTCATGGGCATTTATTTATTTTCCTCGGCTTCCATTCTGTTGTGGAGTTTTACTAAAGCCATTTGTATTTTTTTGGGTACAGGGCATGGGCTGAATGGAGATATGAGCGTGTATGTTTGAATTATGTCCTTGTTTTCATTCCCACAAGGTTTATCATTCAGTTGATTCTGTTTCATTATGTCTCTATTCAGAGATCTGTGCAATGTTGCCTTGTAAAGTATTTTAATTTTTTTTATTTTATGTATTTATGTATTCATGTACTGTCAAGCTGTAACAAATTTCTGTAGTTTCAACTGTAGTTTCAGATAAAATATGTGCTCTGAAACGCTTCTCCAATTGTTTCTGTTTGTCACTTTATCACATCTTGAGAAATGGATGTTAGTAAATTATAGTTTGCTGGACAAATTTTGGTGAAAGGTGGAATCAAATCATGCATTTGAGTCATATTTTAAATGCATTACCTTTAAGTTTATGATCTATTTTTTTTATTGCAGGCGTGCTTAGAAATAAAAAAATAATTCAGTATGGTTTGTTCAGTGTATAAAAGTTAGTTTTCCAGAAAGAATAAGTGCAATAAGTTATATTTACATGTGAACTACTTAGAAGTTCTGTTCGAACTTCAAGCATTATTTGTATATTACTGCAGTTTTGCAAAGCTTTTAATATGAAGTATTGAAAACTAATATTAAATATTAAAGCTTTAATTTTGTATATTTCTTTGCTTTAGCTGATATGCATTGTTAAAAGGCTAGTGACAGAATCTTTTCGCATTTAAGGGTATTTTACACTTTAGTCTAGCACCTATTTTTATTCTGCGTAGGCAGATGACAGGTTTTATCGAGATAGAAATATGAATATTTTGCAAAGCTCTTCCTTTTAAATAACATACTTTATGATTTATGGTCTGGTTTGGTTATTTCATAAGTTAAGGATTCACCATTTGGTACGTGTATAAAAAAACTATAAATGAAAAACGGTGAAGTAGCATAAGAGAAGCAAATAATGAATCAAAGTGTTGGTAGAACCGATTGTATTCTAATCGTTATATAATAATTAAAAAACCTCACATTTTCCAAGTCAGTACTGCCTGGTGAAGAAGTTATCACTGACCATCTTCTCTACTAAACTGCACTATATTTTAAGTGCAAGATAATACCAAATGATCTAGCATTGGTGTCTGTGGCTACATTGGAAGGTGACATGGAGAAGATACAAAAATGCTACACCAGGAGATGAGCAACAGGCACTTCATCGGCAAACATTTTTTTCTGTAGTATGCAGGACTAACATTCTCAAGTTTCACCCTACTGAGACAGGACTGGCCACCAAATCTATTTGAAATGTATAGAATAGGCAGCAGTTGGGAACAATAGAGAATCTTAAATACCACCATCACAATATATTTTTGTCCCATACAAATGTGGTGGAACACTTTGGATGTGATACATACATATCTGTTGGCACCATACTAAACCCCCACTACGACGACAGCAACCATCCACTAATAAACATTCCTGTTGTCTTTCGTCACTCTGCTGGAAATTTGCATAAAATCCTTTAGGGAGCTAAATAAAAAACTGAGCATCTGATTAACGGAATTTAAAATTATCAGAAAGGTACTTAATGTATACCACAATAATGATTTAAACATCTCCAGTCCTTACAACAAACCTGCATAGTCAATTTGTATGCTCTGAGCTTCACACGCAATTATCATTTCATCCGAAAATAGGACACAAGGCAGGCTGGCGTCCTGATGGGATTCTGGTCCATTGCATATCACATGCACACACTCACACATACAAGCAATTTAGAGACACCAAGTTACTCACACAGGAGCGGCATGGTGGTGCAGTGATTAGCACTGTTGCCTTACACCTCTGGGACCCGGGTTCGAGTCTCCGCCTGGATTACATGTGTGTGGAGTTTGCATGTTCTCCCCATGTCGTTGTGGGGTTTCCTCCGGGTACTCCGGTTTCCCCCCCACAGCCCAAAAACATGCTGAGGCTAATTGGAGTTGCTAAATTGCCCGTAGGTGTGTATGTGTGGGTGAATGGTGTGTGAATGTGCCCTGCGATGGGCTGGCCCCCCATCCTGGGTTGTTCCCTGCCTCGTGCCCATTGCTTCCGGGATAGGCTCCGGACCCCCCGCGACCCAATAGGATAAGTGGTTTGGAAAATGGATGGATGGATGGAAGTTACTCACACTGTGGCTTACTATACACACTGCAGCACGGAACCCAAATGATAAAAGCTCAACACATATGGACTGATTGTGGTATTATAACTACAAACAGTGGACAGTGTCAGTAATCAAATCTGAACCAACGGAGGGAAAAGAGTTAAAGTGTGTCGTTTGCCTAATGGAAGAGTGCAGAAGGGCAAGAGACAAGAGGAGATTAGGTAATGAAAGATTGAAAGTAAAATAAAAAATTCTTTCACTTACTTCCAACTATCACCTTCATCTGAAAATAGGACGCAAGGCAGGCTGGCGTCCTGATAGGATTCTGGTCCATTGCATATCACATGCACACACTCATTTGGTGAGTACGTTTCCTTCTTCTTCCACTGCCTCCGTGGATCTTAGTGGAAATAATCCCTACATATCATTTACTGTAGTATTCTTTGCTTTCATTCATTCACTTATTCAATTTGATTCAATTCAGTTCTGTCCAGGTCACAGAACACTGGGCCAGGTCTTTACACTCACAAGGATACTGCAGGGTGGGAGTTTGACCAACAGTCTATATGTGTTTTTTGGAAAGGGGATGCTCCAGGAGTGTGGGGTGCAGGGTTCATTGTTATGCGTCAATAGGTCCCTGTATAACTGGAGTGAGAGATTGGTCCTCAGTGCCAGCAGTAGGTCAGACTCATTCTCATGTTGGACTCTGCAAGACTTATGGACAGAATGATGCTGCCAAGGAGTGGAGGGTGTCTGGTTTGATAACCTTAATGTGTCTTTGCTTTGTGCAGATGATGATGATGACCAAGAGCACCATCTAGTGGGGTCAAAAAATACAGCAAATGGTTCATGAAGTTTCATTTGGCCTTTTGCAGACATTTCTGTCCAATAGAAGGTTGAGGAATGCCAAAACCAAATGCCACTTGGGCAGTGCCCCCCCCAAGCTGTAGTCACGAGCAAGTCCCACTCTGAAATCCCAACTCCCAGACTGTCACGTTGTTCATTTTTAATGGAATCATCTCAGACTTTACCTTTCACATGACGTTTAAACTCCAATACTGGGCATATTTACTTCACTTCTCTTTCTAATTCTCTCTGCTCCCCCTTCATTTGCTTTATAAATAACATTCACCAACCACAGGGGTGTTTTTAATCGTTTTATCTAAAACAAACATCCGTCTTGAATTATGTTTTTTCCCACTCGGTGTAATAGATTCTGCTTTTGTCCATCTATCATTCTGTTCTTGATGATGAGGCCTCGTGATGAATTTTGACTCACCATATAAGGAATAGTGCTATATACCAAGTTTTTGCTCCCTCCCAGCTCTCCGCCAGATAGTCCACATTTTTGCTCCCTTCGTGCAGGAGAAAAAACATGGACTTTCTGGTGGTCCCTGAGGACCGGGTTGGGAAACACTGCTTTAGGGGACCTTCAGTGCATAGGCTGCATCCTGTTCAGTTTCAGGTCACTGCCAAAATCTAAGGGGGAAAACAACTGGAACTCAGCGCAGAAAAGTCTATCATTATACATATTTTGTGAAATACGATTGGTTGTTCTAGGATAGATATCTGTATTTTTAGCTATTCCTGTAAACTCCTCAAAACATTTTCCTCAAAAGTCCATCTACTATATGATGCTGCATACCAAGCACTGTCATAAATAAATTCTGATTGTTTTTACTTAAGAAAATATGATTACAGAATATTATTTTGTATTATAAAGTTCTCAGTCTCCCCTTTATTTAATGTCCCATATCAATCGTGAAACAAGTTCTTCCATTAAAAAAAAACCCACATATTTCAGTTAGTTAATTATTGAGGCACTATTCCAACTGAATGATCATAACTGGCTGAAAATGCAATGGACCCGTGATACTTGAATTTTCCAAAGTTTACCATGACCATTAACTGAAGCACATATAAATGTTGTTTGCAGATATGGATGAAGGTTGACTAGCTGAAGTTGCAGAGTGTTCCTGAGGTCATTATGAGGTCATCAAACTCAGAATATGCTAGCAAGATAAACCGGAAGGACATGTTTTATTACAAAATAATACTGTTAATAACAATTTGGCAGTATCTTACAACAAAACTTTCAAAAAACAGTTTCACCAAAGATGTGGTGTATGATTCAAATGGGAAAACAGTTACATATGGTTCTGTTAGTCTAATATGGGAGAATTTCCAGTCACGACACTGCATAGCTAAAAGGTGGCAGCGCCGGTGGGTCCTTGAGGGGTCACCTTGGCCAGGCGGAACTCCTTCCGAGAGTCGCACAGGTGGAAGGAGGCGCAGGTGGAGTTACAGCAGGGCAGGAAGCGGCAGATGCTCACCCTCCACAGGAACCAGCCGGGAGACCAGCAGCACCAGCACATCACAAGCGTACCGACCAGCAGTCCCAGAGTTATGTACAGGATGAGCCACAGAACATCAGTCTTGGAATCTGTGAATCAAAAGCAGGCACAGTCTTAGGATCATAATGTGATTATGATACATACTTCGGAGAAGTATGTTAAATCGAAAACTGCTCTTTGGGTGGTAAATATTTTACCCAGCATTGTCTAATGTATGTGGAATGAGAATGCTATTGTGTCATTCTACATACAACCTCCATGTTTCTCTTATAGATACGTTTACTGACCCTGGCATTTGGGACCCCATGACTTCATTGTTTTCTTTTTAAAATAACTAATTATTACGAACAGACCAATATCAATGTGGGGCAGCATGCGGGTGGGTTAGGACTCAGTCCCCCTGATCAAATTTAAATCCCCTGGTTAGCAGACTGATGCTGCCACTGAGCCCTTAAGCCCCCCATTGCTGACCATCTCTGAAAAGGAGATTAATCACCTCTTCAGAAAACAAAACATCAGGAAAGACCCTGGCTCTGGTGGAATCTTTCCTGCCTCCCTGAAACGCCGTACAGATGAACTCTCTCGGAGATCTTACGGAGATCTTCCATCAGTCTCTAGATCTGAGTGTTATTCTTGTCTTCTTCAAGTCCTCCACTATCATCTCTGTTCCTAAGACCTTGACGAGCACAGGCCTCAATGATGACCAAGGGTCTCTTTCTACGTATCTCAGATCTATGACTGATGTCTTTCTCCATCCCCTTCAACTTGAAGCCAACAGATCAGTAGATGATGCAGTGAACATGGGAACTGGGTCTTCAAAACCTGGATAAACCTGGGACGTACATCACGATCCTGTTTGCGGATTTCACCTCCAGCTTCTATAGGACCCTCTAGGTAGGGCCATACCCAGGATTTTTTAAATACTGAGGTCAAAAGTGTTAGCCCTTCCCAGCTGTGCCCTGCAATGCATCGTTGCTATTGGAGTTGCAGGAAAAATACAGTGGACTTGACCTCAGTGTCCTCAAAGGTAGGTACAGGCCTGACTCTAGGCTTCTCTCCCATGGAGTGCAAGGTAAGAGCACCAGTCATCCATTAATATATTGTAAATACATTAACAAAAAATTATTATTATGGATTGATATCACGAACACAAGCCACATTTTCCAATATAACTTTATAATATAATTTCTTTTTATTGAGCTTCCATCCATTTTCTGTACCTGCTTCTCCTGTGCTGGGGGGCAGGCTGGAGCCCACCCCAGACGCTATGGAGGAAAGGTATATCAATCCTTCTCATTATGGACACCACTGCAATAATTGTTCCTTTGCCCTGCACACACCTTACTCTTTGGTGCAATATTATATGTAATCTATGGATTTAATTTGTATTTTTCTTGCTGAATGTATTGTGCATTGAAGTGTACAGTGTATAGTATATTCTGTAGTCCATTATTATGGGAATAGTTCCCTCAGGTTTGTAAATTAAGCACGAAGGGAACGTATTATTCTATCTAATACCGCTATTTTCAAAACATAAAAAAAGATTTATAACTTCAGTGTTTTTCCACATTTGTCTGCTGATTATAAATACTGATTTACATAACGGGCACCCAAATATGCATTCACCTTTAAAAGCGATACGTGCGGCAATTGATGAATGTAATAGCGCAAATACGTACGTATTTTACGTGCAGTGGCAAGAAATTACCATGCATTTTAACCTCTATATCGCAAATGAAGTACGGATTAGCATATATAGGTTAAAATGCACGATAATTTCTTGTCACTGCATATAAAATACGTACGTATTTGCGCTGTTACATTAATCGATTGCCGCACGTATCGCTTTTAAAGGTGAATCCGTACTTGCGTACCAGTTATGTCAATCCCTGATTATAAACTTTGATCTAAAGTGTTCTTTACTCTGGTGACTCAAGTAGGATTTAAAATAATGTAAAATAATAAAATGTAATAAAAGTATTTCTAAATGTCAGTAAGAGATTGGGGACCACCAGACAATGAAGACTTACCTGTGACTGAGTCTGGCTCAAGACTTGTGTCTGGTGTCCCACAGCTTTGGTTGGCAGGTGGCATCAAAGGACGATTAGTGGATGGAGAAGATGTTACTTCTGACTCTCTAGTTTGAGCGAATAATTCTTGACCTTTCAAAGAAGACATCACATACTCTTAAAATGCCTTCAGTCAAAGAACAAAAATATCTGTAAATATCATCCTACAATCCCATACATTTTAAGTGGTTGTATGACGCCTGCATGGATACATGTCAATTCCATGAAAATTCTTAAAAATCTTGCAGTTTGAGTGAATTCATATTGCTTTATTAACTCTAATTATGTAGCTCTTCCATAGGAAGATGATAAAAATGACTAGCCAAACATAATAATAATTATTATTATTATTAAGTAATAATATAACAATGTGTTTCTTGCTTTGATAACTTTTGCAAATATACACAGATTATATAATAACTTTTCTACATTTTTTTTTCTTAAACATATTACACCCCCATTAAATCATCATCATCTTCAAAAAAGTTATTATATAAGCATACTGTCCCATGAAGGTTTGTTGCATGATTTCGATACATATCTAAACATAATTATGAAGATCGTCCATTCTAGCCAACCTGATGAGTCATACATTAGGACTACGATGTATTAATAACTTCCAATATGCAAATGACTCCTTAGTTGTTACGAAAGCCATCTCTTACCTAATCTAATGGATGTGAAATCCCCCACAAAGTCTACTCTTGGCTGAGTTCCCCTGGTCACCAGTCTCAGGGTCAGATAGTTCCCAGTGGAGATGACAGGACTGGGCAAACTCTTTCCACATAACGGTGGTCCAATTGGTGGGGAACCCTTGTGTTTTCCATCATAGAATTGGACGTAAGATCCAGCATGACAGGGGTCCCCATTCACTTCCATAGCAGTTAGATCACTGTGATACCCAGGTCTTGCATGACCCGGAAAAGAGATGCTTTTGGAGGCCTCCGGAAGCAGAGTTGTAGGGCTGAGGTGGTGCTGGTTGAATGCAGAAACCCGTAGCAGACTGTAGACTAGGAAGAAACGGAAGTGGAACTGCACCCTGTCTCTGTCAGACGCTGCCTGCATGGTGAGGTGGCAGTCTGTCCCCACGGTGACAAAGTAGTACTTCCGGGAATCCTGATGAGAATTGACAATGATCCCGTCTCCTTGGATGGTCTGGTCGCAGAGCTCCACAAGATTAACTATAAGGATATATTACCAAATGAACTCCACAAATTCCATTAGACGCAACATTTAAACGTATGATTTTTCATGATGTCATCTTCAACAATGCTGCCAAAGTCCGTTTTTAAAACAATCAGTCAAGTTAAAATTTGAAATAAGAACCCATTTAAACCGAATCTTTTTACTTAAGAGCTAGACAGTTTTACTTGCTATTAGGTTTCTTTTCTTATAAACTAAATTCATGTGGAGTGCAGTCATATTGTCAATATACCTTTTGTTTGATGTGGCAGACTTGGTTGTTATGTGTGATTACAAAAGCAAAGTGCAATGCAAAATTTGCCAGCTAAAGTTTGTAGCAATTATGCAGTTACAAATGTTAGATTGTAGGGCAACTTTTCTTGACAGAAGATATTTTAATTCAAGAATATCTCCCGTCTGCATGCCCCACCTTGGCTGTAAGCCAGAAGTAGCAGAGAGATTTATGACCTCCTCAGGATTTATTAGCTCAGTTTCCAGGGGTGAAGGAACGGATCCCCTTTTAATGATTTCTTGGAATACTTAAAAAAACGTGTTTGTGACAAAACCGTTTCTCAAAATATAAGTGACATATATTTATCTGTGCTTTGAAAAATACTTAGATTAAAAATTTGTAACAGCTTTGAGCTTTGGAGAGAAATGAGATCTTTGCCCATAAAGTTTGACTTGCACTAATGTACGTGTAGCATATTTAAGTAAAACATTTTACATACCACCCGTTTCATGCAAATAAAGTTAGTTAACTCTGAAAATACCATTAAGAGTAGATTAATTTACATATTTTAAATAAGTTGATATGTTAATTACTTTAGTTAACTGCTGTGTGCTTTTTACTAGCATAATATCTTTAGGCACATCATTTTAAAAACGTGTCGTCATAAAACGTTAAATAACTCAGAGAGTTGTATTTTAAAACAAAATTAATAACTTGCAGTGAAACTAACTGGATCTCTAGGGTACTTACCGGTCTGGATAGCATTTACCTGTAATGCCATAAAATTCATTAAAAGAAATAATTTTGACAAATGTGATCGACGCTTCATCAGTTTAGCCATCCCAACATTCCAAACGTGCACTATTTGCAAATGTATAATGTATGAACTTTTCATCAGAAAATGTTTTGTTAATTTGATTACAGATCTTGTTCTCGGTCCATTATACTCGCAAGATATATATACATTTAGTTTATCTGTTAACGAAAAGAATATTTCTGTGTAATGTTTGCAGTTTGAGGTCCCGTCGTCTTCGTGGCTTTGCGCATTTGGGCTTTTTGTCTTTGTGCAAACTGGGAGTCACGGCGTTTCTATGGCAACGCCTTCCGTTTATTGGTTTAAACAAGCTCACACTGAACAGTGATCAGGGCTCTTCCTGACACCAGCTTTTAAAAAATGCATTTTTTTCTGATTAATAATAATACCAACACACCAAAAACCAAATTTACTCCGTTTCCCTCATAAAATATGCATTAAAAAATTAATTAGAACGACGTTCCATTGTATGTGCATGTAAGTGTGTGCCCTTCTATATCTCACTGTGACCCTCTGACGGATGGGTGACAGTGATGTAAAATGCGTAAAGGACATGCGTTGTACGCTATGATTTACTGTGTGCTAGTTTCTGCTGTCACGCCTGTGAGAATTAGCATTTGCTTGTGTAAATTTGCATTACAAACCCATTCCGTTAAATTTTTCTATAGTACTTTTTAAGTAGGGGTTTGGACATTTTCAAGTCCTGAGTTATCGGGAATACATCGTGATATCCGATACTACTAATAATGAATATTAAATATATATTAAATATACTAAAAATATATAATATATAGAATATGTCCTTTTCTATTACATATAATACTTGCTCAGAACACCACTTCGTCTGAGCATTAAGACCAATCTGATGGTGGTGACATAACCAGCATGGATTGGTCACGCTTTCATCCCTTCTAGTAAGCAGGGTCATGTCAACACAGGTACAGCTTGGGTATGGCTCAGATACTTTACAATGGAAAAATGCCAGTTCACGGTATGACTTGAGTACAGCTCGTTGCTTGGCGGCAGTGGAAAAGCACCATTAGAGTATCTGATCAACTGGGAAGGGAACAGCCCAGAGGAGAGAAGCTGGGTCCCAACTCCATTTTGTGCTCTTGCTCATGAGCAAGCAATAAACACGTAGCATCTTTTTCTCTACCGTTATTCTTGCACTGAATCTTACCCTGGGCATGATTAATGTCATTTAATGGAGAAAGAAAGAACCATCTTTGTCGTTGAATTTATTTTGAATGGCTTTTTTTTTCTCTAAGTGAAAGGAATGATTTAATTCTTTGTTCAGACTATCAAACGTTTCAGTCATCATCACTGCTGGAGGTTGTGTACCACTTTTAACAATTGTTTCACTTTTCATCGTCTGGATCAGCCGTGTTTATGAAACTACGAATCTGCGTGAAAATTCAGTTTCGAATTTCTCTGGTCTCAAGATACGCAAAATACACAAATCAGCAAATAAAATAGTAGCGTTGCTTGCACTAACAACCCATAGACATATGTGACCCATCACCACAAAATGAGTCTTAAGTCGCACTGGTAGAACTGCACCCATAAGACTCATTTTGTGGTGATGGGTCACATATATACATATAACAGACAACAAATACACTGTTCTGTCCTTATTGTCCCACGATTATACAAAACATTTAGGCAAATACCTTAGACAAATTTCATGGATTATCGCAATGATTCATAATCATTACACACTAGTTCCTGACTAGTTTGTGACAAAGTCCAACAGCTGGATATAACACACTACTCACTCTTTAGTCGCATCAAAGTTAAACAGATGCACATAAAAGACACAAAAACAATGTGTGCACACAAACATAATCATTAATGATGCAGTTCCATAAATTTAATGAATTATTTAGTACTGAATTTTGGTCATTGTGCCACACGGGAGATTCATGTGCTACAGGTATAATGTTTCTTGAGTTGTATTAACCCACAGCCTCAAGAGGACACCATTGCCATCCAAGAGATCTATTATGCATAACTACCAGAAGCAGTCATTTATTTGTGCATTCTTGCTTTTGGTTTTTGCACTTTTCTTCAGCCTATTGTAATAATTTGGTGAGAATAATGTACGATGCCACATTATATTCCGATTTTATAAGAGATAATTTACTCTTAAAACACACACACAGACACACACACTTTTGTATTCATATTTTTGTGGGGACTGTTCATTCATCTCTATGGGCAAAAAAAACTTAATCCCAAAAATGACAAACCTTAACCCCTACCCAGCCCTAACCTTAACCATAAGTAACCAACCAAAATACAAGACGTTTGGCACTTTTGCTTTCTTGATCGCATTCACAGATTTTTATAAAACTGAGGTTATCCAAATGGGGACCTGAAGAAGTGTCCCCAAAAGTAAGGAAGTTTCAGGTTTTTCCGCACCTTGGGGACATTTTGGTCCCCAAATGTGATCTATGCAAACCCACACACACACACACACACACACACACACACACACAGTGCCGGTTGGTGGATTGACGGGGCCCAGGCAGGATAGGCAATGAGGCCCCTAACCCTTACATCCTGTTTTCTCCTGCCCCCAGTGATCTCCTAAAAATCGCAACATGAACATCTATAGTGCCTGTGCACTTTTATTTTAAAAGTGTCAAAAGTGTTCATTCAATGCAACATGAAATATCAACAAATACAAAAATAAACAATAATTAACCACAATAAATAAAATAATCAAATACAGTTAGAAGAAAATAGGAAAATATGTATTAGGGTGTCACGCTCCAAATACAAAATGATACTTTTAACTGTAGCAGCAAATGCTTTCAACATTATAACAAACATTTTAATGTGCAGTATCAGTTCACACTGATTTAAAAAAAGAAAAATAAAATAATCATTGCACTCACCCATCATGAGAATTCTTAGACATTAACTCTGCTGGACTTCTTAGAATCAAAGTCATTGATTACATCAGAATATGATACTGTGTCACAAACCTCACGATTAACACTGGTGGTGCTTAGCTAGATGCTAGTGCTAGAATTATAATAATAATAAAGCCTTGAAACACACTTTCTTCTTTCTGCGCGAGATGCATAGTGTTTTGAAATCATGTAATGTATTTTAAATATTTTATTTTTGGACACGATGGGGTCATGGATCGATATTTCCACAATAATGACTGAAAGGCAGATGCATTCACGCTGAATAAAGAAGATGGGTGATGATCATCTAAATTTCTTTCAAGGATGTGCATGTTTACTCAAAGTGGGGATGCGATAATACAAACAAAATAAAATACACAGCCAATATATAGCTCTGGAAAAAATGAAGAGACCACAGCATATTTTTTGTTTCACTCATTTCTCATTTTATGGGCGTACGGTTGTTGTTTTTTTGCAAACTGCAGCCTACCTCTTCCCTGTTTCTCGTTAATGAAGGGCTTCTTCCTGGCTTTATGGAACTGCAGTCTTGCTTCTAGGAACCTGATATGAACTGTCCTAGCGGTGCACTTCACACCTGCACTTAATGTTTCCCATTCCTTCTGAAGGTCACATGATGTCATCCCACATTTCATGAGGCACTGCCAGATGAATTGACGGTCATCTCAGATGACGTAAAAGCTTTGCGTCTAAGCAACTTTTTGGTCATTTGATTGTCCAATAGGCTTTAAGCACACTTTGTCACGTAATCCAGTGAACTGGAGAACAAGACCGCCCTACAGTTCACATCCATTCGTGTACATACAATATGTTCGACAAACTGCCATGTAGTAAAAATTTAAGATCATGGGCAAATGTTTCTGAAATAAAATGATTTATTTCAGAAAATGAACTGGATCCTGAACCAGTGGGATAAGAGCAATGTGATATGTGCTATCAGTAAGAGCCATTTAGCAGTATGTGTTAATCAGGGATGTGCTTTGGGAAAATTGCGTTACGAAACGTGCCATGGTGGAAAAGGTCGGGAAACACTGGCTTAGCTTGACAGGTATGTCCAACTGCCCCAAATCAGAATGCAATTAATGCATTTTCAATTTTGGAAATCAGGAAGATACTCATGTGTTTGTATGGTACATAAGTTGTACTATGCAAAGGTCCTGCCTCACTATGTATGAGTAAATTGAATTGTACAAAGATAGTTTGATTTAGTGAGCATTTTAGGTTATTCACAACTCTGTTGAAAGGTGTTATATAAAAATAAATTGAATTGAATTGGGGTTTTTGGAGGCTACCTAAGATCCAGACATTTCTTCTGCAGGCAATAATGTAAAATTAGTATGGTGCAAAACAAGAGATGGTAGAACATCTGCTGCCTTCCTTCCTTAAATAAGGGCCATAATTGACACCCATTTCTTCACAGATTGAATGACCTCCATAACTGATCTCCACACTGCTATTAATTGGAACACACCCCTTTCATTAAATGAGTCAATTACCCCCAATTACCAGCATGCATGTCATGTCTGTTAAGTCTGTTGTTTGGCCATTACTCTACTACACCTAATCATGAATTTGTTCCCATGTTGTATCATCATTTCTGCCAAAATCAGTACTTAAACACATTAGTAATGTTAGACTGCTATTATTTTGCACATAACTGTATGTGGTCTGCCTTGCTCACTTTCAATGATTTTTTCCCAGTGCAATATGTCTGAACTGCAAAGAGGTTTCTGAATCATTTGACCCTTTTGTGGATGTTGTTTTGGGACTCGTGGTAATTTGCACTAGGGAGGACACCGTAACGATACGTAAAGACATAAAGATCTTGTTTCCTTTTCTCTGTTGTGCATTTGGGTGTGTGAAATGCATGATACAAATAAAACATTATATTGTTATTCAGTATACTACAACTGGTCCTTGCAGAAATCAAATCTGATTTCGTTTTCCTTACAGAACATCAGCAAAACATTTAAGCAGTCTGTTAACCCTGAGTGACAATTTAATCTCAAAAGAAGTACAAAAGAATTTCTGAACACATAGTATGCAATCAAGATGTCATTCCACTAAACCTGGACATTATATAAAAAAATCATTATTTTTCTGTAAATACAGAGATATATGAAAAATTCCACACAAATTGTACCATAATTTAGATTAAAAAGAAAATATGAATAACATAAACGTATTAGGGAAAGTGGTCAATTTATTATTTTTTTAAAAGTCAGATTTTCTTTGCTGATTTTTTTTTTTAATTGATGCAAAAGCTGTCATATGAATGAGTACTCATGTCACAGTCATGCCATTGTGCTGCATGTTCCATCTAACACAACATAGTTAGGAGACAAATACATAAATGGTTTTCAGGAAAACATGTCCAGTACAGAGTGTAGAAAGGGAACTCTCAAATAATGGGCAGGGATAATGTAAAGTGCTTTCAGACAATGTAATGGTGTGAAAATGAGCTATAGAAATAAAATTGAATTCAACTGAAAAAGCAGAGCAGTAAGGCTCCCTGTACTGCTTATATTTGCTTAAAAGTAATGGAGGGACATGTTCTATCAGTAAGTTAAGTTCTTCAGAGTCATTCTTCATACACTTACATATAATTCAAAGTGACTTCAGTGCATTGAGCAGAGTCTGATAAATATTTAATAATTCTTATCGGTGTGGAAAAAATGGTGCAATGATTGAAGAGATTCATCATTTAACACACTTCCAACATGACAACCATTTTCCTATGTTATGGTGGGGCGTGGGGGCGGCATGGTGCTGCAGTGATTAGCAATGTCGCCTCACACCTCTGGGACCCAGGTTCGAGTCTCTGCCTGCGTTACATGTGTGTGGAGTTTGCATGTTCTCCCCATGTCGTCGTGGGGTTTCCTCCGGGTACTCCGGTTTCCCCCCACAGTCCAAAAACATGCTGAGGCTAATTGGAGTTGCTAAATTGCCCATAGGTGTGCCTGTGTGAGTGAATGGTGTGTGAGTGTGCCCTGCGATGGGCTGGCCCCCCATCCTGGGTCGTTCCCTGCCTCGTGCCCATTACTTCCGGTCCCCTATGACCCAGTAAGATAAGTGGTTTGGAAAATGGATGGATGGATGGTGGGGTGTGAGGGGTAAATTATTTTCACACACCACAGAGTCTTGGCCTTAACCTCATTGAAAGTCTTTGGGATTTGCTGAAAAAGACTTTACAGAGTGGTTCAGCTCCCAATGTCGGTACAACATCTTGGTGAGAAAGGAATGGAAATCTGGATGAAAATAAATGTGGCGATATCAATAAGCTCGTGGAAAGAAGAACAAAACAAATGTGTGCCGTAATCTAAGTTAAAGGAAGTCCATCAAAATATTAAAGTGCGACTTATTTTTTGGCCGGGCAGTGTAGATAATAAATAAAACCTGGGGTTTCATTTAACAAAGTGTGCACAGAGTAATTCCTAAATGGGTGTGTGTGAATAAGAAGTGTGCCCAAGCAAATTGGCAAATCGTGCGTAAGCGAAGATCCGTCCGAAGTGAATGTTGATAAATCTTACGCGTTCTAAACGTTACTGCGCTTGCATGACATGACCAATAAAGAACCATCATCAATGAACCATGTATGGGCATATAACTTCCGCATAATACATGTCAAACCACATGCTAAGAGAAGGTATTGCAGAAATGCAAACCGTGAGAGACATATATCCTTATTCCTGTTTGTAATATATTTTGCATTGCACATTTCTATTGTTATTTTGCTATTAAGAAATAAAGTTTAACAAAAACTGTGCAGAGGGGGGAAAAAAACAGAACTTCACCGAGAATGAGGTGGAAGTTTTGCTGGACACAATAGGAAATAAAAGAAATAGGTATTGTTTGGTAACTTTACCAGTGGCCGGTCACCTATTATAAGAATGGCAGCGAAGGTAACCACCACAAAAAGCATTACAGCCCACAGATACCAAATCTGCGCCGCAGGGAGTGAAGCAGAGCCCACGTCAGTGTCACTGCACACAGCTGCCATCATAGGCAAAACATCGGTAATAGGACATTCAAGATGGTGAGACTGATAGTGCCGCTCTCTCACACATGGACCGGCGCAGAGTCAGTTCCGAATGGGTCGCTTGGCCAGTCAGAAACAAAATAATTCTAGAGGTTTGAAATTGAGCCAGTTGGAAACAAAGCAATCTTACGTTTAAAATTCTGCAATGTTTTAGAATGTTAACCAACAAGTTTTCTCACACACACAATAGATCATGATTGTTCTGCATAGAAAAACATGCAAATAAGCGACATGTGCATCTGTCTGATCGCTTGAGCGCAGTGCGTGGTTACAGAGGTGTTGTTGTTAAAATGCAAATCTATCAGGATAATAAGACTTGAACTGTGGCATCATTTATCAAAGTTCCCCCGGAAGGAAGACAAAATTGGTTGAAATTGGGCAGAAAACTTCCGGGCCGGGCATTGAACTGGCTGCACTGCAGTAGACCAACAAGTGGAAGCTGCTAAAAATGAATAGTGCCAGACATGTCAGTTGTCTTTTAAAGCATATGTGTAGAGACATGATGTATTATTTCTTTGTGCATGGACCTTATATGACTTGATTCTTGTCTTTAGCCTGCACATACTTTGTGGAAAATAACTAGATCTTCTCGTCCATTAAGGGTGATAATTAAGTGTGAGTCTGAGCGTATCCTACTGTATGAGCGGATCAGTTTGCTTCAGTTACACTTCTCTACCATTGAGCATTTCTGCGTATGCATGGCTGGGAGTATTCATAAGTATTCTCACATTTCTATGCATAGGAAGAAATTGATAAATGACCATTCTGCACATAAAAATATGCATACTCCTGTCTCCTGTCTGTGCATCATAACCAGGCATGTAGTCATGTTGCAAAATTACAAATCTAACCCTCCCACCCCGACTAAGCCGCTGGTGGTCCACTGCCACAGACACTTTTTTTGGTTTCAATTTGAGATAAATTGCCTCAAAATTGAAGCAGCAGTGCTGGGTGATAGTAAAGGAAGGAAAGGGAGGTCGCAGAAGACACTTGATCTTGTAAAGAGAGTAACTCTAATAGTATTTGACGGATCTTTTTCAAACGTCCCAGGAACATTGTAGTGATGATGATCTGGGCTCTGTTTCACTTTCAGACAAATCGCAATAAAGTAGGAGTGTCACGCAGTGGTGGCACAGAAAAGGACAGTCTCACACACACAGACCTGGCGAATCTGATCACATCAAGAAAAGTCACTGACAAGTTGGTCTTTTACTGAAGACTTTTTGGAGAGTCGGGAAGAGTGTGTAGAGTAGGCTTGGGTGCTATTGAGGTAATATTTTTGGTATACTGTACCATGATGATATACCCTGGTATACGGGGATGACATTGGTGTTGTTCCGACAACATCTAGCTTAAAATTAAAATGAGTTTTAATTGTTTGTGCAAGTACAGGTATTTATACAGTACATTAGATATTTTACAAGTGATTTCCATTGGTTACATTCTATCATTCTGTTATTGTCATTATTGTAATACTACGTGTTTGCAGACTGCTTCTGCTGACTCTGGAATCCCCCTGCAGGCCACAAATATGAGGTGAGGTGAATTGGTGTGTGTGTGTGTGTGTGTGTGTGCGCGCGCCTCGTGACAGAATTAGAAACTCAGCTGAAGTATGTCCTGTGTCTGGTTGTTGTCTCCTGAATCATAAAATGTCTCCTTACTATATGAACAAGGATGGAAGTTTAATATGTTTCTAAAAAATGCATTTCAGATTGTGTAACAGTTATGTGAAATTAATGTCTTTGGGTGTAAATAGGTGCTGATAATAAAATTGGTCAAGCAGCTCTTTACGCCACTGAACTAGCAAATATTTGGAAATATTTGGAAGCAAATATTTTTACTTATATACAGCAAGTGTCCTAGTTGTGAATTTAGTTAGTTTGTTAGACTTTTCTGGCTGGATTTGCAGATGCAGTAAAGACAGTGCTATAGTTTCCCCACTGGGGCTGTTTGTTTCGAAACTTATTACGGTAACTGTCAATGGCTTTTCTAGTGTGCTACAGGCTGCTCTGTGGTAACTGGGGGCTGAGGTGGGGGAGGGTGACATTCTGCAGTTCTATAGGGCTGAGTTTCAGTTCTATATACTGACTTCCTGTTTTCTTTTTCATCCGAAGCTAGCTGTTGCTGTTTTACACTTGCTGCACTTCACACATGACCACAGACTTCAGGGCTATTTAGGACTTGAGAAGCATACATGTTTTATTTTCAGTAGTTAGTACGGCACGTTTGTAACTCTTCACAATTACAATCCGAACATTTCTGAAGAACTTGCTTTTCGGCTATCATTTGCCTTTGTTTATTCCACCTTACAGAAGTTGTCTAACGTTGTCAGCCCATCTGTTTATCATTTTATATATTTGTGAAACAGAGTTTTAATTTTGAATATAAATGTCTTTCTCTTGTCTTTGCAAAAGGATCAGTCATGACTGGCCAGAACAATTTCTTAGCAGTTATACCAACCACCACTTATCTTTTGCATGTGTGTGTGTGTGTGTGTGTGTGTGTGTGTGTAGAGCAGTGCACTGCACATAGCTGCAGGTTGTCATTTGCCTTCCATGTGAAAACTACCTGTTTTTCTTATTTTCCTCATTTAAAGCATAAAAACTCTCCCACGCAGAGCAGTTAATATAGTTTCTCTTCCACGACATTGCTTTGTTTCCTCTTTTCTGTAAAAGTGGATGAGAATTTTTATTCTGAAACTAGCGTACCGACCCCTGTCGCATATGGTCAAAGGGCCCAGCTGCTCTTGGCCACGATTCTCGGTTGCCTCAGCATGGATGGAATCCTTGAACATGGTGCATTCACACTCAGTGTCCCCTGCCTCACCAGCAACGTGAAAGGCGTTATGAAGAAGGTATCACTTGAACTCATTTCACAAGGCAACACCAGCTAAACATTCCCAGCAATCCCAGTAAGCTTGTCTGGGTCTTCCCAACTACTGTTGCTGCACCAAATCCTTCATGTCACTGAGGAATGATCTGTCCTTGTCTCCACTACAGTGGAAGCATTTTCCTCACTCCTACTTGTTCATTTTTAATAGTAGTTAATTTAATTAAAGAACATATTTTGTTAATTGACCTTCTGAGATATCAATCATCTAAACAAGATGTACTTGTTGGTGAGTTTTATGTATAAAATGCACACACACACCAGGCCAGTGGTGGTAATAATAGTTGTCAACCAGCGGGGAAGGTGGCAACGGATGCCAGTGGTAAAGCTCACTGAAAATTCAGTGTTGCAGTGGTTAGCACCTCTGGGAGCAGTGTTTGAGCCTCTGCCAAGGCTCCATGTGTATGGAATTTGCATGTTCTCGCCATGTCGTCGTGGGGTTTCCTCGGGGTACTCCAGTTTCCTCCCACAGTCCAAAAACATGCTGAGGCTCATTGGAGTTGCCAAATTGCCCATCGGTGCACATTGCGAGTGAGTGGTGTGTGAGTGTGCCCTGTGATGGGTTGGCGCCCCATCCTGGGTTGTTCCTTGCCTTGTGCCCTGTGATGGGTTGGCGCCCCATCCTGGGTTATTCCCTGCCTTGTGCCCTGCCACGGGTTGGTGCCCATCCTGGGTTATCCCCTGCCTTGTACCCTGTGACGGGTTGGTTCCCCATCCTGGGTTGTTCCCTGCCTTGTACCTTGTGATGGGTTGGCGCCCCATCCTGGGTTATTCCCTGCCTTGTGCCCTGCCACGGGTTGGTGCCCATCCTGGGTTATTCCCTGCCTTGTACCCTGTGACGGTTTGGTTCCCCATCATGGGTTGTTCCCTGCCTTGTACCCAGTGAGGGGTTGGTTCCCCATCCTGGGTTATTCCCTGCCTTGTACCCTGTGACGGGTTGGTTCCCCATCCTGGGTTGTTCCCTGCCTTGTGCCCTGTGACGGGTTGGTGCCCATCCTGGGTTGTTCCCTGCCTGGTGCCCTGTGATGGGTTGGTCACCCCATCCTGGGTTGTTCCCTGCCTGGTGCCCTGTGATGGGTTAGTCACCCCATCCTGGGTTGTTCCCTGCCTGGTGCCCTGTGATGGGTTGGTTACCCCATACTGGGTTGTTCCCTGCTGTGCGTCTCCAGGATTGGCTACAGAGTTACTCCCAATAAAGCAATATGGAATTTATAATATTGGCTGGTTGGTGCTGCTTTTGAACATGAAAGCTCCGCATTAATATATAAGCAATGGATGTAAAAATATTATCTAGATATTATTCAGAATGACTTTCACAACCATCATAGAACGATAATAAAGACAGTAATAATACTTATGTTTAGTACTTCACAACATGGTTTCCAAGTAACATGCATTATGTTGGTCTGTACACAAAGAGTGCACTTTTCTTTTCATGGCAGAACAGAGATTATGTTAGAGTAAAGAATGTGCCTTATAATAAAGTTATTTTATTATGCTAGAATTTCTATGAGTTGATTTATGACAAGATATTTAATTTGAAATTTCAAATCTATCTGCGCGTGCACATTCTCTGTGGGTGTCAGTAAGGAACTGTCTGTCATGTGCTTATTAGCTGAAAAATTAAGATTTTCCTCCTGCCTTTTTTAGAGCTACGTTAAAAGCACATTTTATTTTTAATATGTTGCAGTAGTTGATCGCTTTGCACCATGATTCTGTATGTGTGGCTATGGAAAGTGCAGTAGGTCTACACCGTTACTGCACATTTAAAAATATCATATCCACTTTCATTCTAAAATGGAAGTATTCAGTTAATGCGAAAGATCCATTCAACGGAATTATTAATTGAAAGTGACACACAGACGGAAACGATTATTCAGTTTATTTTAACTGTCCGAACTGGAAATGGAGATAAATTGAATGAATATATCAATACAGGTATCATTACTCTGAACCTATTGCAATTGATTAAACATCTATTGACTATACTGGGCTTAACAATTTGTACAAAAATACTGGATCAGAAGGACAGTCAGCCGGTACTACAACTTGAATCACACCTTAGGCACAAACCATGTCATCGGGGTTTCTTTGCCTCTTATCGGGCACGACTTACACCTTTTATCTACGCACAAACTTTTGAGACGCTCCCAGTGGATTCGTGTTTATTGGTTATTTCCGAATACGCCTCTGAGGACGGCGCTTACCGAGAAGTAGCGCGCTGTCTGAGTAGGTTACTTACGTGTCAGATACAGTACTACAGAAGTTAAAGCGAATTAATTCTGCATTTTCAACGGGGATATTTTGCACTAACCACGTGGATCCACTATACTGATTGACACAAATAAGTAGCTACTGAAAAACTATCACATTGCAATGGATTAATCGTGAAGGAACTCAATGCAAGTGAGTAAAATATTTATATGAGAATAAAAAAGAATAGAAAAAATGTAACATATTTTTTATTCACAGCGTATGAAAATGCCGAGAAACAGTTTTGCGTTTTTTAAATATATGTCTGTTTTTGAAATATGTACTCATTGCCGCAATAAAAAAACAATACATGACATTCGACCTGATGGAAAAAGATATGAAAAAATGTTCTATAACTTTATGCATATTTTAAATGTATGAATATATTTTCTTATCCTTATTTTACCTTGCATTTAACTCCAAAGAGCTATATAATACTTCAATTTATAGATATCATAAACGATTAGTACGTTATTCAATTTAACAAAACTTAATTAGTTCTAGAGAACAGTTTTTGTACCAAGTTTCCTGTTTACTGTGAGTATCTGTGTTAGTTGAAATGAAATATGTCACCGTTATATGTAACCTATTTTCATATCTAAATGACCAGAGGTAAGGATGAAATTAGGCATGTTGGTGACTTCGTTACTTAAGCCAGCATAATTTAATTGTTTGCCTCTCAGTCAACCCAGTGCAAGACCGACTTTAAGTGTAAAATGCATCAACAATCTAAACTGGTATTTACTCCCTGTTTTAAATAGTGTTTTAATATTTTATAGTAGAGTTTTAATTTATAGCACTCGAAAATAAAAATGTGATGTTATCCAAAAATGCGATACAGAAACAAAAGTAAAACGACTTTTCTAGTAGGCTTACATTTGAGGAAGTGTTGCTTCCTACGTTCTTTTTAAACCAGAAACGTAAGAACTTCGTTTTAATAATTCACTCACTGTCTGGGGGGTGGTCATCGCCTTTGCCTAAAGGTGAGACATAGACGGTCTGGTAAATTTGTATAATTTTAAATATATGCGTATAAGATATAGTATGAAATAGCTTTAAAAGATTAACTTAAGAATTAAACTTTTCGGTAACGCTTTACATTAAGTGCACCTTCATAATGCATTCATAATGCATTCATAAAACATTCATATGCAGCATACAAGTATACCATAACATCCTAACATCCCTTAACAGCTTTAATGTACATTAATAACAAGCATTACATGGTTATACACTTATAATGTTTGTTATTAATGTATATTACAGCTGTTAACTGATGTTAGGATGTTATGGTATACTTACATGATGTTTATGAATGTTTTATGAATACTTAATAAATACATTATGAAGGCGCATTGAACGTTTTAAGAATGCAATAGAAAAGCATTATGAAGGTGCAGTTAATGTAAAGCGTTACCAACTTTTCATATAATTCACAGGGTCTCCTTTATCAACTTTTTAAAACTAATTAATTAATAAGAGAAACTTTTAATAAAATTTGTCCAAAGTATACGTAATTCTTTTTTACAATATCTCAGAGGTTTGATGAAGGGTTGATTTTACCGGAAGATTCTAATGAAATGACTGACTGCCAAGTTTAATTCCTTCTAAAAGTGACAAAGCATGACAAAGCTTATTTGACTACTAACCAAAGCAATGCCTGATGTGGACCCTACCAAAACACGAATGTGTAGTAATACGTAACAATATCTAACGTATCAGTTGATAAATTTCATTTAAAGTAAGCAAAGCTGTCAAACGTGGCTTGCCTGTCATTCCTGCAACAAATGAGATTTTGTAATAGCAAACTGTGGTTGTGCCCGGAATACGGAACATATTTCTTCCACGGGATGAGGTTTTACGATGATTTCAGGGTGATGAGCAGTGGCTGTGTTTGAGTTCTTGCTGTGCCCAGTCAAAAGGCTGGCATTCTTAATGCAACTTTTCTCTGATCCTTCGGGGACAGATCCATAATATATATTGTGGAACGAATTTTTTTTTGCAACATTGAACATTTTTGCAACATTCAACATTTTTGCAACCTTCAACAAGATTCATGTAGCATTTTATTAATCTGCCTGTTTTTCTATGTCTTGTGCATCCAGCTAACTGGGCTGTAAATGAGTGGCCACCAAAATGCCCCCTGGGGTTTACGGTTTGCAAGGCATTTGGGAGGATGGAGGCCAGCAAGTGGACATGGATTTCCTGCTGCCAACAGGGATCTACCTGAACTTTGCTGTATCGCGCAGTGACACCATCCGGACCATCAAGAAGGTATCATTTTGGCTACTGTTCTGACAAATTGTACAGAAAGTATGTTGAATATCAGACCCTAAAAGTGCAATTTCACTGTTATTTGAAAGAAATTAAAAAAGAATTTTAGTTTTATGTGAACGTTGTATATTTTGCATAAATAAATAATAATATCAAAATTATTAAATAGCCTCTGTACCCTGACAATGTTGGAAAGATATTCCCTCAGTCATCATCTGCTTTCAAACTAATCAACATAGATCATTGTTTTAATATTATTTAATTTGTTTTGCAATAAGAAAAATAATTATTTTGGAATGTGGAACATTGTGTTATTAGTTTCCTGGACTGAAATCCCTTTGCAGGAATGGCTGAACGGATAAATCAGCTATTAGCTCTTAAATCACTTTAAAGACATAGCTTAGTAATCAGAACATGTTTTCCTCTTTATATTGTTTTGTTGATTGTATTAATGTCCAAATACTGGAAACAATGGAAAAATAATTAATATTCAATTGCAATGTTATATATAATAAAGGAGAAAAAATGGCATATTTTTTAGGTTTATTGAATGTAGAGATATTTAGTTGAAAGTCATCATGAAAAAAAGCTTAACTCTTTTAAGATCTAGCATTTTGGAAGAATTAGATGATATAGTATTGGTAACCTGTATACCGCCATATTCAGACGGTGTATTAACAGGGTCTGAGGCACTGGGCTATTGAAGTTATTGGCAGCTAAAGAGGGGAGGGTGGTGGTGGAGTCCCTGATTATAAAATGTGGCAAAAAGGTGAGCTGGGGTAGTTTCTGATGTTAAGAATGAAAAAAAATGTTAGGGGGGATTGCTCACATGATCTGGATTATAATTTCAGGGGGGAACGCTCACACGGTCTGGATTATGATTTCAGTGGGGAACGCTCACATGGTCTGGATTATGATTTCAGGGGGGATCACTCACATGGTCTGGATTATAATTTCAGGAGGGATCGCTCACAAACTATAGATTATAATTTCAGTGGTGATCACTCACACAGTCTGGATTTTAATTTCAGGGGGAATCACTCACAAGGTCTGGATTATAATTTCAGGGGGGATCACTCATGCGGTATAGGTTATAATTTCAGGGAGGATCGCTCACACGGTCTGGATTATGATTTCAGGGGGGATCACTCACATGGTCTGGATTATAAATTCAGGGGGGATCGCTCACTAACTATATATTATAATTTCCGGGGGGGATCACTCACACAGTCTGGATTATAATTTCAGGGGGGATCGCGCACACTATCTGGATTATAATTTCAGGGGGGATCACTCACGCGGTATAGGTTATAATTTCAGGGGGGATCACTCAAACGGTCTGGATTATGATTTCAGGGGGGATCACTCACATGGTGTGGATTATAATTTCAAGGGAGATTGCTCACACGGTCTGGATTATAATTTCAGGGGGAATCACTCACATGGTCTGGATTATAATTTCAGGGGGGATCGCTTACACGGTCTGGAGTATAATTTCAGGGGGATCACTCACATGTCATGGATTAAATTGAATTTTGGACCGAACAAGTGAAAAGGAGCACAGTATTTTATTTTTTTAAAGCAAACAATCCCATAATACTCAGGGTGGGGAGCAATTCTAGGTTTAAACCTTATTAAACAAAGTTAGTTGAGGTCCATTTTAGTGGAGGCCATTGCATTAAAACTCTCCTGTTTATAATGTATGTTAGTTATTTTGTTTAAATTTGTCATTTAGTGATGACTCTTTGTTGAACAAATAAGCAGCTTTAGGAATGGGGACAATAAGATAAGTATAAGAGGAGAGTAACAAGCGGGGGATTATAAACAGGTTAAGAAAAGGTGAGAGAGAGAGAGAGAGAGAGAGAGAGAGAGAGAGAGTGAGAGAGAGAGTGAAGGTATAAACTCAAAGCTGTCAGTTAGATGATTAACAAAATTCCTAAAGATTGAACTGGGTAGCTGCTAGTATTAGAGGGACCATATTGCATGGATAATGCAGCATGGTAACTGTATACATTAACTGTATTTTACTGGGGCAAATATTATATATAATACATTTGCGTTATATGTATTTGCTATGGGGCTGAACCTCAAGTGGATGTTGCAGCAAGCAAATGAGCCCCAATATACATTAATATCTAGGGTGCATTTCTTGAGTAATGATCTAGAAATATTAGACATTAATTTGAATATCATCTAGGAACCATCTGGAAATATTCTATATGGAAAATCATTTAAATAGCACTTTGGTGGAGACACAAATAGCTGAATGTGACATTTGGTGTAGAATCAGGTTCAACAGTTTCAGTTTGCAGCCATCTATATTCTCCAAGGGTGTAGATTTGTGTATGGACAGTAAGGAGATGTCCCTACCAATACTAGGGGAGTACCATGTGCGTTTAGGGGGGTGTGGGGTTTGGGGCTGAATTGGTCCCAACCAATGTTGAGACCAAACCGACACCTTTGATCTTCCACATGGTTACATTCACCTCAATATGACCCTATTGCAGGGTTCCCCCATTTTGGTCCTCAAGGAGGGCTGGGCTACACCACAGTTTGTAGACTTTCCTGCTCAAACACACCTACTAAACCTGGCAATTAGCTGGTGAGCTGAACTAGGTGTGTTTGAGCAAGGAATTCTGCAAACTGTGGTACAGACTGGCCCTGCGGGACCGGAATTGGGGAACCCCTAGGGCTGATGTAATATCAGTGCAGTGCAATGAAACACACCTGAAATCAGTGTAATTAAGTCCCTTCTGGTCAGTGTGTCTCCTTGTTCAGGGGGCTGAGCTGTTTTTATACTCTGAAGGTTCTCTGGTTCTTTTAATTGGGTCTGGTTGTTCTTTGGTCATTCTTTGTGCCTTGGTTTCCACTAAGGGTATATCTGAAATTAGCGAGAGGGCACTATACTATATTTTACAACTGTACAATTGTCTCATGTTCAAAGGAATAGAATCCAATTTTAGAGCAGCAGGTATTTCTTTTAACGCCAGAAGTAAAATGAAAGAGAAACACTACAGATGGTGTAAAGAGAAAGAATACCATGCAAAAGACATTAACGTAAAACATTAATGACTCACATTAAACCGACAACTGGAAGGGTGCATACAAAAGGTAATTACAGTATAGCGTGCTGTGCACTTCATGGCTTGGTGGGCTGTGCTGATGCCTAAAGCCACCAGGGTTGAGGGATTGAATATTGCTTCTGTTATGTGTTTTAGAACTTTACATTTTCTCCCAAAGGCACAGTTGGGCTAACTGATATATCTAAATAGCTGGTAGTGTGTGCATGTGTGTCTTCTTTGATCCGGACCTGGTTGTACCCTGTTTTGTCTGAGGCCCCAGTTCCCACCTGCTAACCCTATCCAGGATAAGTATGGATATAGTTCAGCTACACACAAGAAAACCATAACATTCAAATATGGTAAATAGAGCAACAGTGCCGTCCTTCCTGTACCCACTTATCTCGGGGGTCTGGTGCCTATCCTGGAAGCCACAGGGTCAATGACAGGGGGAGAACATGCAAATTCCACACACACAGAGCCAGGACAGAGACTCAAACCCTAGTCCCGGGGGTGTAAGACAGTACTAACCAATGCGCCACCCCACTGCAAGAATGCAATCTGTAGTAATACAATATGCACATACAGAATGAAAAGAAGTAACACTGAGAGACTATGAGATAGTGGCTATCTGTATGTCACCTGCTTGTTATGAACTGATTTCATATTTTCTGACATGTTGTCACTATTATGAAACAACTCAATTTCCATTCAATTAGCATTAAGTCTCAGTGTAATAACATTTTTGCCGTATATTTTTTCATAGAGAATCTGAAATGAGTAGAATGGTGAGTAGAATGTAAATGCTGAAAAACCCCTTTCTCCTTCTGATTCATGTTACATGATTTGCATTATACAGATTGTATGGAAGAATGCAAAGAAGGAGCCCCTCTTCTTTGCCCTGAGCGACCCAGATGCATACGTGTTCACCTGCATCAATCATACGGCAGAGCAGGAGGAGCTGGAAGATGAACAGAGGCGCCTTTGTGATGTCCAGCCCTTAATGCCCATCCTACGACTTGTGGCTCGAGAGGGTGACCGAGTAGAAAAGCTCATAACGTCTCAGATAAGCCTACTGATTGGCAAAGGTTCGCTTATCAGTTCTGCAAATACGGTAGAATTACAGCTTTATGGTTTTGTCGCAAATCATAGTGATTGTGCTCCTCAGGACTCCACGAGTTTGACTCCCTAAAAAACCAAGAAGTTCATGAGTTTCGGACAAAGATGAGGGCATTCTGTGAGGAACGGGCACTGGATCGCCAGAGGTTGCCTTGGCAACAATGGATGGAGTACAGTTTTCCATGTGAACTTGAGCCTTGTCCCTTGAGTGGAACCCTGAAGACCCAAGGGACCAAAAAAATCATTGTTAACGTAAAATTTGAAGCCAGTGATGTAAGTTCCTAAATGTACAGTACAGGCTGGCAACAATCAATACATCGTGTGACTTAGATCTTTTAAGTAATGAGTTACATGATAAATGTAATTCTGAAATAATATAATTTAATGTTTAGTCGTTTTTAACTTCTCTCTTCAGGAAAGCTTCATGCTACAAGTGGAACCTCAAGAAGTACCACTGACCCTAATACGGAACGCACTAAAGAAGAAGGCCACCGTCTTTCGGCCAATGAAGCAAGAGAAACCAGAGGATTACACCTTGCAGGTTAATGGCAGATGGGATTATATTTACGGGAATTACCCACTCTGCCAATTTAAAGTGAGTGAAGCCCATACAAAAGCAATCCAATCATTCATTATACAATTACACTACCCTCATAAAGGCTTTATGAATGGTTTATTAATTAATCTGGTTATTAATTACATTGTAACACCTTAGAAATCATTAATCAACAATCATAAACAAGTTTATTTTTTTATCTTTGAGTTTATACCTTCAGTTTTTTTTTATTTATAAGTGGCAAAAGGGAGCCGTGTTGTAAAGTGGTGCCTGGATTTTGTTTAACCAGAAGTTGTTGAAGAAGTTTAGGGGATTAATATTAGGAAGATGAGTTGGACTGATACCTGTATGTCTGGAGATTGAATTGATACTGTTTTGCCGTGAAAATGCATTTTATTCGATGAGGAAACAAGAATACAAATAGGAGGTCATTTAACCCATTTTGGATGTTTATACATTTAATGCTTAATTGTGGTAAAAATGCTAACTGTACTAATTAAAACAAATAACGGTGGCTCCATTCCGCCCTCGATTTCGCTTCCCCTTCCTGTATTTAAATGCTTTCTATTTTGATTTGGTACCACAGCCAGTTTCAGATCGCGTTGGTAATTCGGAATGAGTCACCAGGGCCGACCTCATGCACTCCTCTCCGCGTTGCCTTCACCATCTTCACGAGAGACAATGTTTTTAAGGTTTAGTGCTTAGACGGCAGCTTCGAGACAACTGGAATCATTTTTGTTGCCCTACACTGCATGTTCCATGCTGGATAAAGCTGCTCTGTAGTGGCATTTTTATTATTAATTTGCATTTTCAGCTCAGGCTTATGTCCTCTCCCCATCTTTATCATTTACTGTCTGTGAATCTACCAGTGAGTTTGGTCCCATCCTGAAAATGGCTAAAACGGCTTGTGAGATTATGACCTCATGCCAGATCACTGAATGGTAATTTTCTTCAATCGAATTCACTTTCTTCCCCAGTACATTTTTAACTGCCTGCGCACTGGTCTTACTCCACACTTGACCATGGTCCATCATTCCACTATCAACAAATTCCAAGAGGAGCAGGGCAGCATGAACGGTCAGGTTTCCAAAAACCGTCCCCCCACGAAACCCCCCCCACTACCACTAAAGAAGGTAAGAGGCTAACTTATTGGAACATGTCATCATTTCATTTTAAAAGCCTTTCCAATTCTTTAGTGTAGCCCATTTTCAACAGATGTTACGTTATATGCCGTACGTGTCTTTCAAATAGGGATGGATTCTTTAATGAATTCTTGTTACATTAAAAAGTGACAATTATACATGGAAGTTCGCTTAGAATAGCTTACAGAATACCACATGAGAGTAGCTAGCGAGACCAGCTTACTACAGCTGTTTCTTATGAAATGGAAAGTACTGTTATGCTGTTCTTTTTGGGAGAGCGGTATAAGAGATATCAATGGTTAAGCTATCGTGTCCTTCATAACTTGCAATATTAGAAATGGAATGTTAGTCTATTTTTTAAAAAAACCACTTAAATAATAACAGTGTGTAAAAAGAATTTATTACACTGTCTGATCTTTTTGAAACTGGTAAATAGTAGGCCTGTATTAGTGATGCATAATGGTAATTTTAATTTGAGAACGCTTGCCGAAGAAAATTTTACACTTCCATTAAGCATTTTTAACCACACAGTTATTACAAATAGTTAGAACATCTTTGTTTTAAGGAGATACCTACTGGTTAAATATTACTTTTTAAAAGAAAGTAAAAAAAAAAAAGCAGGATTTCCCAACACAGTTATTTTCAATTAACATAATTATGCGGAAATGGTGAAATTGTCTTTGTTTCTAAACAGCAAACCACATCCTCCCTGTGGTCCATTCAGGATCCCTTTGCCATCCACCTGGTCCAAGGAGGTCGAGTTAATGCTGATGAAGGGATGAAGGTAGATCTATTTTTTGTTAAGTACTACATCAGATTGTTTGTTTAGAAGGAGGTAAGGGAGAAAACAAATTGTCAGACATTACGGTTATGTGACTGACCACATATTTCCCATAATTCATCAGTGGTTTGGGGCAACAGCGCATAACAGGAAACGAAGAGGAACTAGGCTTTCGCGCCTTGTACTGGTGTCTTAATTCTAAGAAAAATGATTCCATTTTGGCGCTCATTCTTTGTTTGTCTACCCATGTCTTTGTGGTTTAGACTTAGTGAACGAATTAAAACAAGTTTATCTTGGAGGTAACACTGTGAAAGCTGAAATTCATTGTTAGCCCTTGGGAAGCAGTTATGTTCACAGAATATTAAGACCAAGTCAGTAGTGTTTGTTTTACCAATATATCTAATTACATAATAATTGTTGTTGTCTGGGTCACGGGGGGTCCGGAGCCTATCCCGGAATCAATGGGCACGAGGCAGGGAACAACCCAGGATGGGGGGCCAGCCCATCACAGGGCACATTCACACACCAGTCACTCACACATGCATACCTACGGGCAATTTCGTAACTCCAATTAGCCTCAGCATGTTTTTGGACTGTGGGGGAAACCGGAGTACCCGGAGGAAACCCCACGACGACATGGGGAGAACATGCGAACTCCACACACATGTGACTCAGGCGGAGACTCGAACGCGGGTCCCAGATGTGTGAGGCAACAGTGGTAACCACTGTACCACTGTACCACTGAAATGATCATAATGAAAATTAAAACTAGACAAAATTGGTTCTGTGAGAGCTGATGTATTCAGACTCTCAAAAATCAGATTATGCCCCAACAGCGAAAAAGCCATTCCCAGTCAGTAAAATATGACACTTTATATAATTCTTTATAAAGTATGGTAGTTAAAATTCCTCTCATTCTTATAAGAGTTACAATTCTTTTAACCTTGCACAACAGACTCACAAATTACAATAGCCCAAATATACTCGCGTATCTGTTTCTGTTGATAATTTTCATGGGTGACTAGTATTTAATGTCTGAGCACTTGGCGGCCATGACAGTTGTAGTAACAGTGATCTCTCTTTTCCTCAGCTGGTGGTGCAGGCTGGTCTCTTCCACGGCAGTGAGCTGCTCTGTAAGGTGGTGACCAGCAGCGAGGTGAACGTCTGCTCAGAGCCAGTCTGGGATCAGAAGCTGGAGTTCGACATCAATGTGTGTGACCTGCCGCGAATGGCCCGGCTCTGCTTCGCTCTCTATGCTGTGACGGAGAAGAGCAAGAAGCCTCGATCCACTAAGAAGAAGAACAAGAAAGCAGTGAGTTAATACAGCATTCATGAGTTTAAAAACACCACTCTCAGTTTTACGTTACATACACTCTCTTAGATTGGTCTGGAATTAATAAAAAAAATTTTTGCGTTATTAAATCATATTGGGAAGACAGTGGAAGAATATAAAAATAGCGATACCCCAAAATATATTCTTTTTCCTTAACCATTTTGTGTTGTGTGTCTTTCTTTACGCGTTTGTGTGCTTGTTGAAGGCACCGTTTAATTACGAATGACAGATAAGGGCCAAGAAAACATGCTTATGAATATTTATTATTTCCAGTAAAACTTTGCCATTTGTACTTCTCTTTTCCGCAGATGGTACTATTCAGAGAAGTTTGGGGTCTGCATGTTATTGGAACTAAGAATTTTCTCTCGCTACGTGTCTTGTATGTGTTTCTGCTGAACCTTGTGTCATTATTCGCTGTTAGTGCAAAATGTAAGTTTGAGAACAGATGAGCACCAGCAGGTGTTTAGGAAAAATCCATCCATCCATCCGTCCATCCACTACCACTTTTATATGAGTATAAAAGGCTTTTAACAAATGTGCAGTTTGCCCAGCAGTTACAGCCAGGGGCAGACACTAGGAATGTTGGCCTGTGTGATGTCTGGTGCCACACAGTACCAAACGGTACCAAACGGTACCATCTTTCAAATGTGATGTGAGCTTTTTTATTCCGAAACAGAAGACTTTCAGGGTAAAAGTTCCTGTCTGTCTTTTTTCTATAGCAATGCTGTAGCCCTGTTGTTCATGCTTGGCCGTTGTGTTGTGTCTCTGGAGATTGCGTGTTTTTCTCCATGTTGTGCTGGTTCCTTCCTTGTAATTAATACCTGAATAGATTGTTTCTAAGTTGGTCATAAATTGGTCCCCAGCCATATGCCCTGTTGACCCCATACTGAGATAAGCGGGAATAGAGCTGCCCCAAGGTGCTTTACATGGCTGTGCTTTATTTACATCACAACATCAATAAGTCAGAATAATACAAATATGGGGAAAAGGAAAGACAGAGAGCTAAATAGAAAACGGAGGGATTTTATCTTTCACTAATTCATACTTCCAGCAATTGACTTAGACAGTGTATAGATATTAATAGATATATTTGTTTTAGATTTCTTATATTTGTAAACATCCTGGGATAATTAGAAGGATTATGGCAGATAATAATGCATTTCGAGAAACCACATTTCCCCTTCATAGTAAGTGTTTTTGGATTAGTTACTCTTAATGCTGTATTGCCAAATAGTGTGGTAATAAAAATGCTTAAATCATTACGATATTAAAAGTATTTGATATGATATATTTGATAGGACATTACAGATTAATTTGCATGTAAATTCTTATTTTTCCACTCCAGGATTGTCCATTGTCATGGGTGAATACAATGGTGTTTGATTACAAGGACCAGCTTAAGACTGGAGAATATAACTTGTCTATGTGGCCATCGGTACCAGGTAAGTCTGTTGGACCAACATCTCAAGCTCTGCTCTGTGTCAGCTATGGAACACACTGGACCAGTTGTGCAAATTATGATATAATATAATAGTCTTTATGATACTGACTGTGTTTGTATAATATATACTTTTTATTTAATAACTCATAGCTTCCAATATTTTAGAAACATCTTTGCTTATCTTTGTCTGTTGTTGCCATATTTATATATGGTTAAACACAAATGGTATTTCATGTAACTACCCCCTTGCTTGGTTCATAAGACCCCTGACCTAGACTTTATGTACGACAGTGTCTTTCAGTTTTCATGCTTCCTGAAAATTATGTAAGCATAACTATGCACAAAAGCAACACTTCATCACTGGAAGGTTACTATTATTATTTTAA
This sequence comes from Brienomyrus brachyistius, assembly GCF_023856365.1. Lineage (NCBI taxonomy): Eukaryota > Metazoa > Chordata > Actinopteri > Osteoglossiformes > Mormyridae > Brienomyrus > Brienomyrus brachyistius. The sequence continues at coordinate 16,904,802 of NC_064540.1, forward strand.
AAAATTATATTCTTTCTTGAAATGGAATACAGTATTAGCTGTTCTTGCATGTTCTTGCATGTTCTTGCATGTTCTTGCATGCTCTTGCATGCCCTTGCATGCTATCTGTACTCATCAAAGATTTACGATAACCTTAAAAGCCTTGAACACTGGGTGGGAATGCAATGGTGCCAACTTTACACTTTAGACACTCTGTTTTTTTTCTGAAAAATGCTGCGTGTGCTTTGGTGAGTGATAGTAAACAGAGGCACTTTCCAGATCTGTCCTCTTCCGTGCTTTTTCAGTAATTAAATGTATTCAGTGTTTTGTTATTAGTGTTTGTAATATTTTAGTTGAGGTTTATGTGCCTAAAACTACAATGGGTGTGTTTGCTTTTTTCCATCAATGTTTGAATGGCATATTTCTGGAACGCTGTAAAAAGTTAAGTTTAAAGCAAAGCTGTAACAAATAGTTTAAAGCAGGGACGGGTTATGGGTTGTGTGGGCCCCTGGGCAAATCGTTTGCTAGCCTCCCCCCCCCCCCCCCACCACCACCACCAGCACCACCACCAGCACCACCACCACAATTCAAGGGCCCTTGGCAGCCAAACGCCCTCCCTATAGGGTCAGGGGCCCTTGTAGGCAGAGGATCAAAGAATGTAGGCCCTCTAAAATAGACAAACGAAAATACATTGTTGATAAGCATTGCAAATTGTTTTGGGCTAGGGGCCCCACGGGCCCCCTGCACCCCAAGGGCCCCTGGGCAGCGGCCCCGCTGGCCCGGTCTGTAATCCGTCCCTGGTTTAAAGCAACTGTAGATAGTACATTTTATAAATCAGATTTTTATTATATAATATATTTAGCAAATTATCGGCCAACATATACAACAAGTATTCTAACTTGCAATATCCAGGTTAGTAATAACTGTCAGTTAAGATTCTTACCAGCCAGGTCATTTGTTCTTCTTCATTATTTAACAATATTGTCTGAAAAAATAGTCTAAGTGAATAATGAAATAACCAACTGGCTTCTTATTGTAAATTTGCAGATGACAAAAGTGAACTTTTGAACCCAATGGGTACCGTGGAAATAAATCCCAACACTGAGAGTGCGGCGGGGCTCCTTGTACGCTTTCCGAATATCCGGCCGCATCCAATCTACTATCCATCACATAGCAAGGTGGTCTGCTTCGTACTTCCATCATGCTGGTCGCATTTTTCTGTTTATTACGGGAAATGTTTAGTATAGTTGTAGATGTTGCAAGTTGTGATAAAGAACCATTGTTGGTGTCAGGTAATAAATACATGAAATATACCTGTTATCATGCAAGTTACCGAAAATGGGGGGAGTCGCGTAAAAACAAAAATACAAACTATGTAGAAAGATTATGAAATATGCACAGAATTATGGACTCATAGTATGTTTAAATGATTTTTTCCACACCAGGATTATCCTTTGTCATGAGTGAATAGAATAATGTTTGATTACAAATTACCAAAGAATTACATATTTTTTCGAAGGCATATTTGTATGGCATTTACTGTGATTTTAAGGTATTTATGAGTGTGTAGGATTGCATATGTTAAATACTTTAAGGTATTTATGCTGCCTTATGCCTGTAGCCTCCAGGATAGACCCTGGACCCCCCATTACCCTGAATAGGATTAGCGGTTACAGAAAATGGATGGATGGATGGATGCTTTGTCATCATAAATACACTTAAATCAGAGTAAATTCCACAACAAAGATCAATGTAAAATAGCCACTAAATGCAATATTTTGGTGTTTTTTTTAAGCAAGCAGTTCTCAGATCTCCTACAGTTCCCAGGTTTCAGATATTATCACCGTTGCAGTATTGTAATTTGGAAAATCTACAATTAAAATGCTGAATTTATGTAGTCTTGATTAAAATAAAAATTTTACAGAAAATGTATCAATATGAATATAACATGTGCTTGCACTGCAGTATATATATAATCACATTTCAAATTAACCCCTAATGCTCTCTGATATTCTTTCAGACTTATGACATCCGAATAAACGGAAACAGAGCTGTAGCCACGAAAGAGGAGGTGAGAAATTTATGTTTGATAACTGAAGCATGGATCACTCATGAAACAAAGAGGATGATAATTCCTCAGTACATTATCCATATGATTTTACAGCCAAACTTTTATAAGTAAAAATTTTATAAAAGGCTAATCAATTTTTTTTATTCTAAGCATTCTTTCAGTAACTGCAATAATAGCAACTTTGGCAAGAACATAAGCAAAATAATTAACAATGACAGTTTTTATAGTAATCTTTAGAAAAATAGTGTATTGGAGCTAGTCATTTACTACCTTATACTGCATATAGAAACCAGTTGCCTTGTCTGACGTGTTTTATAAATGTACAGAATAAATGTTACCTGAACGTTTGCAGCACATGAAACTGAGGGAGATAGTGGAAAATAAAAACTACACTGAGTTTTTTGAGGATGACAAGGAGATTTTATGGAAGCTACGCTATGAAATGTTTGAGAAATACCCAGAGAGTTTGTCCAAATTGCTCCTCATCACCAAATGGAACAAGCATGAAGATGTAGCGCAGGTGCATCTCAACCGTCAACATTCAACAGATTCTTCTTGATGCTTACATATGAAAATGTGCCTATTTTATATTTTGATTTCTTTTCTCTGCAATGCGTTTTTTTGGTTATCTCTTTCAAATCACTAAATTATAATTTGAGTAACATTTGAGCACTTTTGCTTGCCTTCGAAACAGTATAATAAGATATTTAACATGAATTGGGGTACTTCGTCCTAGATGATCAGTCTCCTGCAACTGTGGCCTGAACTCCCAGCTCTCCATGCCTTGGAACTCCTGGATTACAGTTTCCCAGATCCCAGTGTGCGCTCTTTCACAATAAGGTGTCTAAGAAGGCTCAGGTAGGGAGACTCCATCAAATTAAACGTTTTTCAAACTTTTTATAGTGCTTACACCACAATTAACTATCAGGTATGATATATGACCATGAATATATATTTATGTGTGTGTGTGTGGGGTCCAGGTATACATTACATTATGGGGACCAAATGATCTGACAATGCAACAAAAACCTGTCATTTTGACGCTGTGGGGATCATTTTTTCAAGGCATGGACTCAACAAGGTGCGGGAAACACCCCTTAAAGAGTCTGTACCATATTCATGCATCATGTAGATGCTGCAGATTTGACTGCTGCACATCCGAGTGCCGATTCTCCTGTTTCCCCTGTCAGATTCATTGAGGAGACCATTGAAGAGCACTGAACTCATCGTTATGCTAATGGAAGCAGCTTGAGATGACTTCTGTTTAGTGACATGGTACATTAGCCTGCTGGAAGTAGCCATTAGAAGATGGGTAAATGGTGCCCATAGAAGGATGGACATGGTCAGCAACAATACTGAGATACTATGTCATTTAAGCAGTACTGAGATACTGTGTCATTTAAGCAGTACTGAGATACTGTGTCATTTAAGCAGTACTCAGATACTGTGTCATTTAAGCAGTACTGAGATACTGTGTCATTTAAGCAGTACTCAGATACTGTGTCATTTAAGCAGTACTCAGATACTGTGTCATTTAAGCAATACTCGACTGAGGAAACATTCCCTATATCATTACATCACCGCCAGCCTGGACTGGTGACGCAAGGCAGGATGGATCCATAAATCCATGCTTTTAACACCAAATTCTGGTCCTGCACTCTACATATCGCAGCAGAAACTGATTGTCCATCAGACCAGGTGCCCTTTTTTCAGTTTTCAAAAGTCCAGTTTCAGTGAGCCTGCAGTGGCCTCAAACTGAGATTCCATCAGACCAGGTGCCCTTTTTTCAGTTTTCAAAAGTCCAGTTTCAGTGAGCCTGCAGTGGCCTCAAACTGAGATTCCATCAGACCAGGTGCCCTTTTTTCAGTTTTCAAAAGTCCAGTTTCAGTGAGCCTGCAGTGGCCTCAAACCGAGATTCCATCAGACCAGGTGCCCTTTTTTCAGTTTTCAAAAGTCCAATTTGAGTGGCCTCAAATTCCTCTTTTTAGTTAACAGGAGTAGAACCCAATGTGATCTTCTGCTGTTAAAGTCCATCCTCCTCAAGGTTCAATATTTTCAGAGATGCGTTTCTGCTCACCACTGTTGTAAATAGTAGCTGAGTCACTGCCTTCCTGTCAGCTCAAAACCAGCCTTGCCATTTTCCTTTGACCTCTCACACACAGGGCTGATTTCCACCCACAGATCTGCCACTCACTGGATTTGTTTCTTTCCCACAACATTCTTTGTGAATTCTAAAACTGCTCTACATGCACATCCCAGGAGATCAGCAGTGTCTGAAATACTCAGACCATCCTGTCTGGCACCAGCCACCAAGCCATGTCCCTTGGATTACATTTCTTCCCCGTTCTGATGTTTGATCTGACCCTTAACTGAAGCCCTTGACCAAGACCAGCTTAATTTTATGCATTGTTCTGCTGACATTTGATTGGCCGATTAAGTATTCACATGAAGGAGCATGTGTACAGGTGTTCCTAATACAGTGGCCACTTAATGTATATGACAAGAATTCGTTCAGTTATTCATTTAACAATAAAGTGAGTCGGCACAAAAGCAAAATAGGATGTAGGAGGGACCACAGATTAAACTATGATCATGTGACATACATGCACAAAGAGTGATGAAACAACGTTTCTCCATGGCCCCAGTGCAACATATAGTAACGTATATATAGTACATTTAACATCACAGTAACAGGGCGTGCAAGGTGCAAACAGCCAGTACATAAATAGTGCAGAGATAATAAATAGTGCAGAGGCGTAAACTTTGCATGATTTGTGCAGTTGCACAAGGCAGTTGGCAGGATTTATCCCAACATAAGACACCACAAAGTGCAGTAACAGAATCAAAAACAATAATAGACAGGACGATAAATAGACAGCACACGATTCCAATTTGTAGCATAATTTAATATGTGCCCTTGAGAGGTAACGTGGGCTATCCCACAAAAACAAAGTTTTGAGAAAATGAGCTCCAAAGTTGAAATTTAAAAAAACAAATCAGTGTGCCTATACCCTACAATTGATATATATCATAGGTAGCACAGAGGTGTGACTTGGATAATAACAACTTATCCAACTGAAAATATTCAATAAAAATGGGGTAGGGGTCAAAAATGTGGGATAGCCCACTTTACCTCTCAAGGGCACATATAATAATAATAGTAATATAATTTGTATGTGTGACATTGAAAATACAGGTGCGTAAAAACAGACATATTAATTTGTAGCATATTAATCTATATTCTTCTGTTCTTTTTCAGTGATAATGAGCTTTTCCAGTACTTGCTCCAGCTGGTTCAAGTCCTGAAGTATGAGCCTTACCTTGACTGCGAATTGTCAAAATTCCTCCTACAAAGATCCCTTTCCAACAATAAGATTGGACATTTCTTGTTTTGGCATTTAAGGTACATTTATAATGTAAAGAGTGTTTAAATAATGACGACTGATTTGTTCTATCTGTTCTCACATGCATTTTCATCCTCTTGGCATCCGGACAAAAATACCTCTAATCTTTCAATGTCTATCGATGCAATACTGTTTTATTGTCAAAGTGGAGTGTAATTTAAAATTTTAAGTGTCTGTCTGCTAGCCCGGGTCACTGATTGTTTTGGAAAATTAGCTTATGTCATATTTAAACCCAGACGTCGAATATGTTAGAGAAAATAATATGTTGAATTAAAAAAATTTGATCTTGCAGATGCCATCATAGTTTCCGGTGATTTTTGGGAATGGAAACGGTGGTAGTTGACTTAGCCTGGCTGTGATCTCTGCAGGTCCGAAATGCATGTCCCATCAGTGAGCCTGTGCTTTGGGCTCATTCTGGAGGCCTACTGTCGGGGGAGCATTTACCACATGAAGGCTTTAATGAAACAGGTGAGACCTGGACATACAGCATTACCAGAATGTTTCTTTTAATTGTTTCTTTCATTTATGCAGTAAAAATCTCAGACAAAGAAAAACTGCTTATGAATTTGGTCATGATTTACTATGGCTGGGGAAATAATATTTGGAAAAACTGATAAAAAATGTGCAAGACTTATTAACAATTTGTTATTATTTTATTATTACTATTATTATTGTTGTAGTTGTTTTTGTTTAAAACTGCACACCCACACTTCATTGTACAATTCAGTATGTAATTATTTTATTTAACATGCTTACATCTTGTTCTCCAGTCATTCCACATCGTTCCACATCATTTTGAATGCTGTCTTTGAGTGTCTAGGGCTAATGCTGTGGTTAATTTATTAAAAGACTCTCCCTCTGGTAACTTCATAGTCAAACCATCCATCACTACATGTCTTTTTTTGCGATGTCATTACATCAACATCGCTCAACCTTTTTCCCAAAATTAGATGTTGTGCCAACTGTCCCTGATAATTTTGCTTTGCTCGTGCAAGCAGAAGGTTTCCATCTATTAAAATGATTATCCAAGTTTGTTTTGTTTCTTGAAAAGGGAGGAATTTTCTGACATTGTTTGCAAATAGTTTTTCGCAGGTTCCTAGACTTGTAAAAAAATTGCAACACTTCAGAAAGTGTTTTATAGCCTGTATGAGTTAACACTCACGATGCACTCGTGTTTATTAAATAAAACCAGGACTGGAGTTCTTGGATAATGGGTCGCTGCACAGAATCCTTCCAGCTATTACTTATTGAAATCATTAGCCGTTACTTACTGATTTTGCATGTATTATCGGTAATACATGCCCCAGCCCAAATGATTCTTTTTATTTAATTGATTTCAGGATTTTGTATTTGTATTGTATTTATTAGCAAAAATATAGTGTAGCGCCTGTATGTCTAAAATGTCTTGCTGATTCACTTGACTTTTCTTTTTTACCCAATAGAATGAAGCTTTAAATAAGATGAAATCCTTGAATGACTTCGTAAAGTCAGCTTCTCAGAAGGGCACCCGGACACAGACCACAGGAGACATGAAGGTGTGCATCAAGCAAGAAGCATATCTGGAAGCTCTGTCAGATCTGCTGTCACCCCTCAATCCAAGCCTCATCCTCTCTGAGATATGGTGGGACTCCATTATGTTTTGTTACATTAACCACAGACGTTTTGATTGGGATAGAATTAAAATGTGCTAATATTTATACTGCATCTGAATTAAATAATTATCCACTGTCAATAATAAGATATTAATTTTGACCAGATTGTAAAAGGGTATTTTACCAAGTAGTTTAGCAAAATCTGGTTGTCCGGCTTTGTCTGTTTATACTATGTTTACAACGTTTTAAAAACAAGTGTTCCCTTTACTTTATGCTTAATTGCATATCCACACGGCAGCAGTAAGCATAGTTTTAGAAAATTCAATCCCGATTCTGCTCAGTTGTTTGCATTTTAAAAATGCAGGGAGCTTTGGATAAATTCTCCACATCAGCTGTGTGGCCTGGGACAATGCTGAGTTGTCCCACCGCATCACGATGCCTTGCTCTTTTATGCCTTGAGTATGGCTTGTTGGTATTAGAGGGTATAGTACAGTATAGTAAATACTGAATTGTCCACCGCGGAGATTAAGCTCCTAGCTGCTCGTTGCAGGCACTGTACTACACAACTGTCCCCTCTGCATCCTTTGCCTTTCTAATTACCACAGTGCCCCCTGGTGTTGAACTCCCAATTATTCTTTTAGTAGTCGTAGTTGTATCTCCACATTACACACCGGTAAAACAGAAAATCTGTAATCTTATAGTGTTATCTACCTCAGTTGTTGATAGATTTTTATCTGTTATTTAGACTGATATTGATGATGATGATTACAAGTACATAAGTTATTCCAGTATCAGCTAATTTGTTTTTTTATGTGTTTGGACCAAAGCTGATGATAAGCCTTCTTAGCCGTGACCTTTGTGTGCAGCAGTACTGCAATTAGCACAGATCTCAGAAATAAATTGAGCCACATCCCTCAGTATTTCTGTGCCTGGCTCTTGTCATCCCTTAACTGATTTTAATTTAACTTTAATTTAATTCAGTGCTGCTAACTTACCTTTTATGGTAACACTTTTGTTGATGTGCAGCCTGCTGTAGTGCGGCGATGGTCTTTATTAAGTGTGTATTCTTTATGGGTTTAGTTTGATTTGATCGCGCTGTATCACAGTGACAAGTTTGATGCATAGCGTTTTTATTACATGGTCAATTGAATACATTAAATTACTTAGGTGATGTATCTGATTTTTTTCAATTTAGTAAACTTAGTAAAGTACGGCATTGATTATGACTTGAAAAGTACAGCATTGATTATGACTATGGAATAGGTGTTCTACTGGTCTATATTTTCTTTATTTCTTATGTATTGCTATAATAGTGGCGGCATGGTAGTGCAGCGGTTAGCACTGCTGCCTCACACCTCTGGGACCTGGGTTCAAGTCTCTGCCTGGGTCACATGTGTGTGGAGTTTGCAAGTTCTCCCCATGTCATTGTGGGGTTTTCTCTGGGTACTCCAGTTTCCCCCCACGGTCCAAAAACATCCATTTTCCAAACCGCTTTTCCTACTGGGTCACGGGGAGTCCGGAGCCTATCCCGGCAGCAATGGGCACGAGGCAGGCAACGACCCAGGATGGGGGGCCAGCCCATCGCAAGGCACATTCACACACCATTCACGCACACATGCACTCCTACAGGCAATTTAGTAACTCCAATTAGGGATGGATGCTATAATAGTTAGGCTGGTGTACATCATGTGATTTTTGGCTGTCCCAGACAAAAGATAAAGAATCGTGGCAATATCTATGGTCTTGGTTCCAAAACAGTAGACTTACTTCACACTGTGAGAGAGGTCCAAACGCTTTCTATTTTAGTGATCAATTGTTGACACACCACAACAAAATGTGTCTTCTGCATTTAACCCATATATAACAACGTGACATAGCAGGGGGCAGCTAGGGGGCGGTACCTTGCTCAGGGTACCTCAGTGGTGCCTTGCTGGTTAGGGATTCAAACCTGCAATCTTTCAATTACAAGTTCACTTCCCTACCCATTTAGCCACTACTGCCCACAACATGAACATTGCCATGGATTTTGTGACCAAAAAAAGGATGGGACAAAATTTTGACAATGACAGCAAATTAGCGTGACCATCTCACAACCTACGTCTGCTAAGCAACCAGCACTGATGACGTTTAATTCTTGTATATTGACTTGTGTCATAGCCTAAGATTCAGTAGGTGTTGTCATTGTACGGTCTACATACATACAAGCTTAATGTCGTACCCAAGTTGATTAGATCGGTGTCGCATGCAGTGGCAATGCAATAAACTTATATGATTGCTGAAACTGCATAGTCTATATGAGGCTAAAGAGACAGGATGTTCAGGGAGGTGTGGAGCTGGGCAGCCTGGTCTTCATGTCTTTTCTGGGTCAATGGGCATAACGCACTTCAGTCTTATAAAACTGATTATGGTGCAGGTGAAGAAAATGAATGTGCTTATCACTTGTTACATCATGTCATTTCTGAGTTTTTCTGATAGGTATAGTTAACTATATGCTATTTCACTATTTTATTCAGAACTATGAAATGTCTGAAAAATTAATTGAGTATTTGGCAACATAAGTAAGCACCCTGACTAGTATTTTCAGACATTTTCTGTAAGTTTCGAGTATTTTTAAACATTATTATAACATCATAAACCTTCACTGTGTTCCATAGTCCAGACATGTGCAAGTACATGGATTCTAAGATGAAGCCTCTCTGGTTGGTCTACAAGAATCACAAGGTGCAAGGGGAACCACTTGGTATTATATTCAAGAATGGAGATGGTAAGAAACTGTATTTATATGTGTGTGTGTGTGTGTGTGTGTGTGTGTATATATATATATATATATATATATATATATATATATATATATACTCTGAGATCAAGCCAGCGTAAATTGCAAGACATTTAGTTCATGGTATCATGGTTCTGACAACAAATCTTTTTTTTTGGAAAATACATAGATAAAGTAGATACAATAACTTTATATAAGAAAGGCTTTACATTAGACTTCCATAAACATTGATAGCCTGTATTGAGTCTGTATTATTCCTTTCCGTTTTGATGGCTTCAAACAGTTGATCAGTAGTGGAAAGGCATTTCACAGTTAGTTTGTATTTAATATGAGACCAAATATTCTCTATAGGGTTTAGATATGGACTCTGACCTGGCCAAAAGTTCAGCCTAATGGACTTATCCTTAAGCCTCTTCTTGGTGGTCTTTGCAGTTTGGGTAGGAGCATTGTATTGAAAAATAACTAATATTGATTGTCCCTCCTCTGAAAACAGCTTCTCTGTTGTGGGAATGAGCCTTTCTGCAATATTCTCCTGTACTCAGCAGCATTGATTGACTTTTCACCATGATTCAGCACCAGCAGCTGAAAACGCTCCCACACCATGTCACCTATTCTGTCATGCTTTACTGTGGTTGAGATGCACTCTATTCAAACCATCATTCGTCACTCCATACGACTATACTAAAAATCACTCAGCACCAGACATTCCACACGCTGCCAAAAAGTGAATTCTGTTGTTGATGTGAGAGCAGTAAGTTGTATTTTCATGCATTTTCTAGACACAAAACCAGCTAGAAACAACCTTCTTCTAATTGTCCTCCTAGAAGGAGCCTTGTTGTCTTGAATTCTCCTGACACTTTTCAAAGCATATTCTTTTGGCCCGGAGTACAAACATATGCAACACATACTAACCCTAACCTTATTCATACCCTGAAGCACTTGAACATCTAAGTTAAAATAGCAAATAGCAAAACTATTGTTATTTGGGACCCCATCCTGGACTGTTCCCTGCCTTTCACCTAATAAGCGCCGGATGACCCTGAACAGGGCAAGCAGTTACAGAAGATGGATAAATCTATGAATTAGTTATTCATATATGTGTATTTGTGTGTGGTATTTGTCTAATTAGATGTATGCAGCATTGATGTAAAAGCCATTATCCAGAATTGATTTCACCTGTGAAATCCACTTAATTTGGTTAAAAGAAGGATTTGTACAATTTCAGACAATTGAAACTTGGTGAATGTGAGGGATAATGGGCAAAAGCAGCAGGCAGGAATTCAAAAAGGCTTATTCAGGAAAGAGGTGAATTGGACAGATCCACAGACGGTCTAGTGTCTATCTGTGTTTTTCGATAGGATTATTTCTTGTGGAATGCTGTTAACCAGGAGTTGCCATGGATGGGGTGGAAACCCTGAATTTTTTTATCCAGGTTGGGGTAGGGTGGGTTAGGGCTAGGGGGCTTGGCTCATGCATGTAAGAGTCAGAAGGTTGCGTGTTATGAAAGGCAAAGACTTAAGATGCAGGTTTTGAGCTCCAGGAGTTTCCTGGCTGATATTTATTCCTAAATCAATTTTCAACGCCCTCTCTTGCCTCAGACCTTCGACAAGACATGTTGACTCTCCAAATGATAGAGTTGATGGAGATTCTTTGGAAAAAAGAGGGATTGGATCTGAGGTTAGTGTTTTGGATACTACAGTTATCTATTCAGATATTACCACTTTGCTTCTTGGGAAGCTTACTTAATTCCTAATTCTGGTCTCTTCATTCCTTTTTGGATTGCAGGATGATCCCTTATGGTTGTCTCTCGACTGGAAACAAGACAGGCCTGATCGAGGTGGTGAAGAACTCAGACACCATCGCCAACATTCAGCGCAACAACAGCAATAACGCAGCAACTGCGGCGTTCAACAAGGACGCTCTGCTCAACTGGCTGAAGTCCAAAAATCCAGGGTGAGCATTTGTTTGACTTGAGATAAGCACTCTGTGGACCTTCTGTTATACTTCAGAAGCATTAAAATTATATTTGAATATTACATATTTATCATAATTCACTGTTGCGTAGCTCATTAACAAAAAAAACGTAAGTGGATAATTTATCTAAGAAGGTGCCGCTATAGTAAAAGTGTCACCTCAGTAGTGAATATAAAATGATGCAATTGGGAATATGCTCAACTTTCACCTTTAAACAGACAGATGGATCCAGGACTGTCAGCTCAGGGCAACACGGCAGCTTAAAATATCTGATCTAGATTTCTTCTTGTCCCTTTTGTTTACAGAGATAAACTGGATCAAGCCATTGAGGAATTCACTCTATCCTGTGCTGGCTACTGTGTAGCCACTTATGTTTTGGGAATTGGTGACAGACATAGTGACAATATAATGATCAGGGAGACGGGCCAGGTGCGATTGACTGAAATTTTTATTTTATTGTAACACTACTGACTCTTTTACCATAACATTGTACATTAGATTGATGTTGCATTGAGTAGCATAAAAGGTCAAAGGGTAACATCCACAATTGGGGGCTAAATAATTTTCATTCCCTGAGTAAAATTGTGTATTTAACAATTCTTATTATAATAATGCTAATTACCTTCAGTTTTATTGACTTTTCTTTAAATTAAGCATTGTCTTTTGCAGCTGTTTCACATTGATTTTGGACACTTCCTTGGAAACTTTAAGAGCAAGTTTGGCATCAATAGAGAACGAGTGCCATTCATTTTGACCTATGACTTTGTTCATGTAATTCAGCAAGGAAGAACCAATAACAGCGAGAAGTTTGAGAGGTAATTTTTAACTTTTGCAACTCCGAGCTGGGAGGGAACAAAAATGTGGGTCGTCTGTGGGTCCCTGAGGACCAGAGTTGGGAAACATTGATCTAGAGCAAGAACATAAGATATTTACAAACGAAAGGAGGCCATTTGACCCATCAAGCTCTTTGGAGGGGATTCAATTAATAGCTAAGAGTTGTTAAAAATAAAAACATAAGAAACAAGTGGACAACATGCAAACTTCATCCATAGAACAGGGCTTGGATTCAAAATGTGCATAGAGTCATAGAGTGAGCCTAGAATGCGGGATCTTGCAAATCCCTCCACTGTCTCTTGGGGTCTTTTCAACAGTCTGCAAACGTGGTTATTCCAGTTATCGTGCAAAATGTCTTGAGTTGCTTATTGTGTGTTCTCAGATTCCGGGAGTACTGCGAGCTGGCCTACAAGATCCTTTGTCGAAATGGAACCCTGTTTGTGAATTTATTCTCCCTAATGCGGGCTGCAGGACTCCCTGAGTTGAGCTCCTCCAAGGATATCCAGTACCTTAAGGTAAGTCTCGGGAATATCTCATATATTAAAAACTTTAATATGAAGGTAAAAAAAATAACCAGCTAAAAAACAACCACACTTTGCATATACGCGAAGTGTTGCCTTCCTTCACTGTATGTATTCTTCAAGTAGGAAAAGTGAACGCTATGTCTATAAAAATCTATGAGCACATTCATAACACATTGTCATGCATTCACAAAGCATTATAAACATGGCTGTAAATATTTATAAAAAAAAGCATAAAGCATCGTAGTGTTGATTATAATTCTTTAAAAGCTTTGAACTAAGCTTTCATCTATAATGCATTATAGACTCCCTTGTAATTCTTTTTATAGCAATTCTTACTCTGACCATTATAATGCATTGTGGATGCTTTTTAATGCATTATGAAAGTGTTTATAACGTACTATAGATGAGTTCTTCATTTGAGCTTACGTATAAAGTACTATAATCAATGCTCTACTGCCTTACGCCTTTTTAAAAATATTTTAGTCATGCTTATGCTTTGTGCATTTTAATCTGTTATAAATACTTATAGAATTCTTCCAGGCATTTGTAGAAAGTGTTACCTTTAGTGCTTGTAAATGAACATGCTGTCATTTTATATGTTATATTATTTACTTGATTTTTTTTCTATTGATTCATAGGACTCGTTAGCACTGGGAAAGTCAGAAGAGGAGGCCCTGAAGAACTTCAAAGTGAAATTTAATGAGGCACTCCGTGAGAGCTGGAAGACTAAGGTAAACTGGATGGTCCACAGTGTTTCTAAGGACAACAGATGATTATGGACACAAAGGACAAATGTTTACTATCATTTTAGGAATCAACCTTGGGACTATAAATATTTAATTTAACTGATAAGAAGGACAGGGGTTGTTCTTAAAATTCATGTAAATATTAATCATTTCGATTCTGTATTTACACTGGAAATTTTATATTTATTGAAAAAGATGCACAACTCACAAAAAATGTATGTGGAATTTCAATGAGTAACTGGTCATACTCTGTGGATAAAAAGGCAAAAGAACACTTGTTGTGTTAAAAAAGTGTTTACATCCATTTTGGATGAAGTTAAATATCTATTTATTTGTATTTCTTTATGTTTGTATTTTTCAAATATGGTTAGATCCATTTGTATTTTGTATCTTGAGTGTCAAAATATTTATGAAGAACCTATGCAGACAATCAAAAGAATGTCCAAAAGAAGACTTACGGGATTTATTCCGCTTTCAAAAGTAGAAATATGTGGTAAAGTTCATTCACCGTTTTCTAGCTGTCCATGCAGTTTACACAATAATTGTTGCTACATGTTACACTTGTGCTACACGTGACACTTTTAGAGCTGTGGTGTATTTGCTATTAGAAATTTCACACAAAACATTTTACAATAAATGAATAAAACATTTCCGGCTTAGTCAGGTTCAGCTAATTTTTGGTGATAGCTGGAGCAAAAACCCTGCATATTCTGTTAATAAGTAAGGGCAGAAGATAATTACCACTGATATATGATGTTTCAGTGGCTAAGGAATGCATACAACTTCATATTCTAAACCTAGAATAATTACAAGCTATTTCTCTAAATGTAGATGTGCTGGGGTTCCAGCAGCACATTTTGGTAAAAGGTCTCAGCATCTTCTACTGACTCTGCAGCAAAGTTTCATAGGAGGTGCCACATGTATGGATTAGGGATATGCATCCCCGTCACTGAGTCTGATGCGATACACCTCTCCATGTATTGCAAGTGATCTGATACATTAAAGAAACATATGAAGCAGCTAGTAATGCGATTTGATATGACTCAGATAAGGGCAATAGCATTATGAACTTTTATGCCAGTACACCAATGCAAATCGGTGAATCTTACCATCCCTAGTATGGATGCATAATGACAATAATCTATTATCCATTCTATGAAAATGGAAACGTGAAAGACTGAGGACCTGCAGCTAACCAGCAGAAAACAGCACAGACGTAGTTTCAGTGTAATCAATGATTCTTTTTGATGACTTTTCCAATCTTCCTCCTTGTTGAATATATGTAGATTTCCTAGCATCTGTTTAAGTCTGTCTTTGTCAGTCTTGGAATGGTTTGCACATATTCTCTTTAGCGGACATTATTTTACACCCCTAAAAACACATCATCCACAACAGATTACATAAATTTACTGTACCTTGTGTTTTGCAGGATTGTGTCAATTTTTCTTCAGTGCAGTAAAAGTGCTTTTTAACAAAGCTTTCTCTGTGTATTTGCAATATTTTTGATGGGATGAAATGTTTACAAAGCATGAAATATGCAGCCTTAAAGTTCTGTTTTGCTGAAATCATTTTTGTATTTTTTTTAATGTTGTAGAAAACGTTAAATCGTGGAAAATGTGCAAATAAATTTTTTTCCCCCATATTTCACATGTCTGTGGATGTTAAGTGTCAGCCATTAATTTAAGCCTTTTCAGTTGTGGAGGATAAAGGATTCTGGGAATTCACAAAGGCCATAAACCCTTTGCATACTTTGCATACAAACCCAGTGCAAAGCAGTAATCCCAGAGATACTTAACCTTTTCCAGTAGATAGATATTGCTAAGTGAGCATTCGCTATGTGACTAACATGAGACTGCGGGGCACAAGCAGCACTATATCTGTGACTTGCATTTCACTAAACACTTAAAATAGCATTACACCAGCTTCACTGTTTCGAGGGCGGCCAAAGGAAGAGTCACCCCTGTGACATTCGCGAGCCTCCTCCAGAACGCGCTGACCCAGGATAAGCGGGAAGACGAGTGGGAAGAAAAGTCCGAGGCCTGTGACTATTTGTTTTTGATGATTTTGGTTTTTCTCTGTTCTTTTTAGTTTGTTTTTTTTTCTTGTTCTTGTATCTAAGGCAACTCAACCAAAGAAATCAGCATAGATATAACATGGACGTTCCAGGGGTTGCCAGCAACTGTGGTTCGGTTATATATTTAAAAAAAAAAAAAATTAAATTCTTTTATTTATACCCGGGTTTTTTCCCTCATGTTTACCCTGAGTGCCAATAATTGTGGAGGGCACTGTATAGGAATTAAGTGGATGAATATGGCCAAAATATACACTTGGACTTCAGACTATGAATGAAAATATTTTCGATACTTCCAATGTTTTGATCCTCTCTGCATCTTGAGCTTAAGACTTTCATCAACAACAAGAACTTGTGAATGTCAAGGTGAGCATTTGACTAAAGATTTGTCATCTAAGCCGAATTACAGCATGTAAGTGGGAATTTGTGATCAATGGCATATAATGGACCAGACAGCTTTGTTTTTTTAAATAACCTTTATAATTCTGGAAAAGATAATGTAAAATAATACTGAGGAAAGATGGATAAATTAGCACCCGGAATGTTAAAGGCAAAACAAAAATTAAAGGTAAAGTATGATTGCAAATTCTTCTTTATGTAAGAATGGATTGGCCACATTGTCCAGTAATGATCAGACAAGAAGACAATAATTAGCATTGGATTCCTCAGAACGCAAGAGCAAACAGAGCCATTCTATCAGAGTGGTCTGATAGAAATAGACAAGACCGTAACACGTTATTAAATGGAACTTCCATTCATAAAAAAAAAAAAATCACTAGTTTCAGCACCATTTTCCTAGGCAGCTGTAAAAAAAGGCCCATCAATTTCCAACAATTATCTACATTAATCTATGCTGTAAAACCCTGAATAGGCGTTTGCAACCAATTATCTCTGAAATAGAGAACAAACATTCCTGAGATTCAAAATTGCTACAAATCATTTCTTCATTTGAACTCATGCGTTCTATTACACATAAGACATGTTCATTGTGATGTGAAAATATGCACCGCCCGGCCAAAAAAAAAGTCACCGTTTGAATTCTTTGCTGGACCGCCTTTAGCTTCATCATGGCGCACATCCGTCAAGGCACTGGTTCCACAAGCTTATGCAACATTTTTTTTCCCATCCAGATTTGCATTCATTTCTGACCAAGATCTTGTATTGATGACAGGCGAGCTGGACCCTCCGTAAAGTCTTCAGCACATCCCAAAGATTTTCAATGGGGTTAAGTCTGCAGAGGCTAAATCAGGTGTGAAAATGATTCCTCGCGCTCCTTAACCATTCTTCCACAGTTTAAACAAGATGAACGTAGGCATCATTATGCTGGAATGCGTCCATGCCATTAGGGAAGAAAAAAAATCCATGGATGATGGTGTAACCTGGCCATCCAGTAGATTCTGGTACTCAGCTGACTTCACTTTATTGCTGTATAACGATGCTGAGCTGTAATAATGATTCAGTCACTGGCTCTTAAGTATTTGCCGATTTAAATTCAAATGGTGACTTTTTTTGGCCATATCATGGCAAACAAATCATGCACAAGCTGGTATTCAAACTAAAACACAGAGTAAAAGTATCCCTGAAATGTTGAATTTAAAGGGAAAATCAAAAAAAGAATCGTTTTGAAAACACTGTGGCATATTCAAATACTCTGAGGCTTGTTTGAATGCCAATTCAAAAATGTTCAATAGTTTATCATGAAAATCAAACCATTACACACGATGAAACGCACAAAACCAGTGCAACACCAAGAACCTAAAATATATTCAATTATTTGTCCATTACCTTTACCAAAATAAAAATAATCTTGATAGTTGTGCAAGGGTTTTGACGCGTAAAAGAAATCACATATACATACACATTTTCAAATTATTTGGTTTCAGTAGATTTAGAGGAATTGCACCAGTGACCGAGGCCTTCAGCCTAAAAGAGCATCATAGTCGATATACCACACCAGCTTGCCACCAGTAGGCCTGACACCTGTTATGGGCCACTTCTGTGGATCATCCTTTATCCGGCTCAGCTGAATGATCATCTCATGTTTGCTTTTACCCGTCACCAGCACACCAACCCTCTGAGCTTGATTGATGGCAGCTAGAGTAAGGCTCATGCGCTGGTGCGGTTTCGCCGGACTCTCCGTCAGGACCACCAACTTGTACGCATGGGTGTCCAGCTGAGTGCTTTGGAAGAGTGAAGCTGTGTGTCCATCATAACCTACACCCAATAGAACAAAGTGAAAACTGGAACCGTTGACCAATCGGGAGATGTCATTCTCGTAGAGCAGCGGGCCGCCGTCCTCCTCCACACAAAGACGTCGATTGAGGTGTACAGGCATAGGATGAATGTTGAAATAGGGCAGCCGTACATGCTGTAGAAGGTTCTCGTGCAAGGCATGGAAGTTGGAGCCAGGCTCTGACAATGGCACACAACGTTCATCCACCATCCATATGTGCGTTTGCTGCCACGGAAAGGAGTAGTGATGTACAGCCAAGCGCTGGAACAGGGCAACGGGGCTGGAGCCTCCGGACAGCGCCAGGTGGAAAACTCCACCACCCTCTACGGCCTCTTCGGCTGCTGCCTGCAGGTCAGCAGCGAGTCGATCAATGAGCTCCTCCGGCCAGGCCGATACCATGTCCGAGTCACGATACTTGCCGCGCATGACCTGGAAGTTCTCAGCTGTGGCTGACCCCCCAACAAAGTCACGTGAGCTCAAGATTACAGCTTCATTTGTGAAAGCAATCTTCCTGCCTTGCCGCTGGAAGTCGAGGAGATTTTCCGTGTCAGTGCCTCCGGGATATATGCGTGGAGCCTGCTGTGCTAGGCTGTGTAATAAGGGAGTCCAAAAAGCCCAGGAAGCCAGCATGGTTTCTACTCGGATAATGCTGTCCTTTCTGCCATGAAAGATTTGGGAGACGACAGACTCATAGGCCTCCCTCTGGAACGTGGGCATGTAGATGTAGTAACCTGACAAGGGCAGGCCAAACAAGGCAGTATCTCTTTCTCCTGTCACCTCCTTCCAGCCATCATCTGAAACAGTAGGCTTGAAGAGATTCTTGCTGACGAGAATGGCCGAGCGCTGTAGGATACCATGTCTCAGGAGGAAAACTATTTGCTTGGGGCTACACCGGAGGCTGCTGGAATTCCGAACACTAAAGACCTCATTCTTGAAGAGGATGCGGGCATAGGCCACTTGCTCATCCAGCATCTTCCCAGAGGTCAAGAAGATAGGAACTCCATCAAACTGAGTGTTCCTGACAAGAACCACAACACCTACAGGGAACAAAGATGATTGCTAGTGATATTATAATGAAGCACAAGATGACTACCTTTTTCAGCAATTGTACGTAATTCTATACAACAGCAAAAAGGGAATATAATTGTAATAAAAAATAAATATTAGATTTAGATCACAGCCATAAAAAAGACCCAGTAGAAACATATAAAGACAAATAATTTATAAACCACTGAGGGTTTAAAAAAAAGTGTTTTTTTTTTTTTTAAATATCATCAGAACAGAAGATGATCTCTGCTATCAAACAGACAGATCCAACAAAGGAAAATCCATCTTATTTACAATCCATTTCACCCATTTTAAGAAATCTTCATCCAAAAATATTTCTCCAACCCAACCCCCCCATGGTACGCTGAAACATCCAAAAGGTATGTGGAAATAAGATAAATCTGAAAACGCACCTTGATGGGTGTATTGGGTGATACGCGCTCACAAAAGCACACAGAAAGTAAGTGTGACATCAACCGAAAAGCCCTCCTTGTGCGTTATATACCTGCAAAGGTCGGTGTGTTGCTGATGTGTTCCTTGGTCCTGTTAAGCTCCTCCTGTACCTCAGAGTTGTAGGCTTGGTATTGACCAATGACAGCACTAGTCCGGTCGATGTCCTTCAACGAGCTGAAGACTTGCAGCTTCTTGTTGACAATCTCATCGCTGTTGCTCATATTGGCTGGGACTCCCATCGTCAGAAGGAGAAGGATCTCCGTCAGATGGTTCTGCAGCACGTCCCGGATCACCCCATACTGATCATAAAACTGAGCCCTGCCTAAAACAGAATAGACACATTAAGCAAAAGGCAATTTGTATCACACTTCATAGTGACACTTAATGTTGTAAAAGTTCAGTTCTCTTCACTGAAATCAGTAATAGGAAATCCTTTGTAAAACAGTGAACAATACACAATACACTTTGTGAACAATAGAAAATGATGCGAGTACAAAATGCATGAATTCTACGTTCCATTTAGGGCTGGGTGATATCTACCACATTTTATTTTAAAAATATCAAGATCGATCTGTCTATCGTTATATTTAATAATATAACAATAATACTGAGTTATCCAACAACCCTCCCACCCAAAAAAAGCATTATAGTCAATATTCAGGCAAAAGTCACTAATTGGTAAAATGGCAAACATTTCTACAGAAAGCAGCACAATGGCGTAAACAGACCACTCTTATATGAAGGTGTAATTTCACAGTACTGGCTTTTGTTAAATTATTTGTATAATTATTCAGAAAGTTCTATTGGAGGAGTTCTGTCCTGCAGTACAAGAGTTATTTGCATTTAATCTGACATTACTAGATTATTTTGTTTAATTTTTTTGTTTGTTTCAATCTTTTTTAGTTTTGTGGTCCATCGCACGTGATTTTCACAGAAGGAGAGTGCACCTTTAACATCCAGAGTTTCTTTCAGAACTATCTCCATTCGCTCTATGTGATGTTTGTTCCAGATGGGGTCAAGGAAGTTCTTGTTGTCTTTCCGAAATGGCAATATCTGGGAAACCACCTTTCACAGAAGTATACAAAAAATATATATTTGAAACAGATAAAGAATCAAACTAAATGCATACTTGGTTATTCCTTCTTATGTACCATTCCACGGTCTCATGTAACTTTCATTGAAAAGACAATACCATTTTATCAATGATAGAAAAAAAAAACTATGTATGTATAAACCCATTGGCCCTGTAACTTAAGTCTTGTTTCTGTAAACCACAGTGCTTATTCAAATTGCAATGCAGTAGTTTTATCATGTTAAAAGATATGCTCATTCAACATGATTCAAGAAGATCAGGTACCGAGGACTGTAGTCGCTCGCCGCTCCTATGCTGCTGGCATGCTCACTCCCAGACTCACCGATTCACTTGCACTTAACATTTCTTTTATAACGGAAGCCTATCAGCATTCATGATAAGTATTAGTAACAACAGCATGTTGATGTTCGATTGCATGTCACACTTACCCAATAAAGATTGTCCTAAAAATAATTATAATTACTGTAGTAATCTCACAAAAAATGATAATATACATGTCCAACATGTACAATAATGGACACATAAAAAAAATAAAGCCTGCAACATTATTTATGGATTTGTTCTAAAAATGTTTCAACTGAAGTTATGGGCAATAAATTAGATCAGACGATACAACAAAACATTCTCTATAGTTATGTTGCAAAAATGCAGATAACTGGTGAGTGTGAGCCATGGACCACAGAACAGGAGGGCCAGCCAAGGGTCACACGGACCCCAGATCAGGTAACTGGGGGCATAATTAAGAATGCGATGATGAACAAACATGCAAAAAATAACCTACTAATAATTTAATGTAAACCAATAAAACCTTATTAAGAAAAGCCTGAATTATATGCACGTTTTTTTAAAACAAAACGTGATTTTTAGGCACGGCAAACAGCACTGAGCACTCATTGAGTGTTTCCACGTCATATTTTATATCCAGCACTCCTGTATTTGTAGATTGTATATTTAAAAGTACAATGTTGGCAGCATCAGTCAGATCTCAACATGCGTCGCAAGGGAAAAAAGTGTATCGTACGCTGAGCAGGGCTACACTATTCAGGGAAGAGGATAAAGTGACAGGTGGTTTAATCAGAATTTCTGAAAAGCAAACAGACAAGGGGACAGGATGTCATGCCCCCTCCCCCCCGGGGATCAGATACATTCCACAGTCCATGGTGTAAGCAGGTGGGAAAATGACACATGCATGATCCAAATGTGATGTTATGACCACAGGACCCCTGCCATTGGAGCAAAATGAACAGTACTTTTTTTAATTTGTAATGGCCAGAACGGTTTCCTTAAGGTAACATATTACTATTTTTTGATATAATGAGTTAAACATTAATCATGGCGATTGTTTAAAAAACCCCTCCAGAAACAGACAGACAGACAGATCTAATTATTATGAAAGTATAATGATTATAATTGTGATTAAACAATATCTAGGAACAATAAAAACGTATTAAAATCGGGTCGTGGAGATAATCAGCTCGATTAATCATGCAGAAAATCACTTGGAACCACGGAAATTAGCTTTTTTTTTTCACCCAGCAGCCCGTCATTATCAGAACAGCCATCCCATCTGCAGTGGCATACCATCGCCGAATCATTCAACCACTATAGGACTGCCTGTTGCAGCCTGCACATAACATTGTAAGATCAACAGAAGCAACATTTCAAGCAAACTGAATGCAGCAGGTGAAGATGTAGCAGTAATGAAGAGCAGGCTGATTCATACCTGTTTTCCCAGGTAGTGGTCTATCCGGAACATCTCATCCTCATGCAGTGACTTTTTCAGCAGCGTGGCTAGTTGCTCGGCACTGTCCAGGTCATGGCCAAAAGGCTTCTCCAGTGCCACCCGAAGCCACTGCCCCTGGCCAGGTCTACAGCTGCGGCTGATCTTCTCAGCGATATCAGCATACGTGGATGCAGGAACGGCCAGGTAAAACAGCCGGCCAGCTTCTGCCAGCTCTTCATTTTCCAGCCGCTGTCTGATATCTCCTGCTAGATTTTCATAATCTTCTGTAGTGTTCAGCTGCTGGTACTGAGCCAGCTTCAAGAACTGCTCCTTTAGCAGAGCACATCGCTCCTCCGACACCTCCGACGAGCACGCCAGGCTTTTCAGAATCTGAAAGAATTTGGGCTTGCCTTTTGCAGCCTCTGAAAGACCCCCGCCATAGAAGGAAAAGCTATACCCACTGCTGACTTGATCAGCGTACAATTGGAAGAAGCTTTGCCAAAGGTACTTCCTGGCCAAATCGCCCGTGCCACCCACAATGACCACAGACACATGGCCTTTTGATTCCTTGCTGGAGCCCTTCTGCGTACATACACTGTCCAATAGCAAAAAGGTAAACAGTGCCCGCCACATCATCACTCCAAGATGGCCTCCACTGCGTTCTACCTAGAATTATGGGACAGAGCAGAAGAACATCACTACTTTCGTCTCATCATGATTTTGGAACACAGGTTCATTTAAGGCTTTCGGCCTGGCAACATACACCATACTAAGTGGACAAATAAGTCATCAGTCAAATGATAAATGGATGGATGATTCATATAAGGTGAAGATCATATAGCCCTCTTTAAAAAAAAAAAAACGTAAGACAGAAATAAGTTCACTGATGATTTAATATTTAAAAATGTTTGTATAAAACTGTACACCTCTTCTATAGTGCTCATAAATAATACATTAATGAATACATTAAATACACACATTATAAAACCAAACTACAGTGTAACACACATACAGCAATAGTCTGCACGAAAATGATGAAATAATCGATATAATTTCAATAAGATCAGCTTTGATTATCAAATATACTGCTGCAGCACTACTACTGCTAAGAAGCACAATGTTAAGAGCACTATTCAGGTTCAACTCAATTCAATTTTATTTGTATAGTCAATTTTCACAACATTACTTTGCCTCAAAGTGCTTCACGTTGTCCTTGCCCAAAGCCAGAGGCAAGGAAAAACTGCCTATTAGGAAGAAACCTTGAGAGGAACCAGACTCAATGCCGGCGAAGGACAGCAAATTAAAGCCCTGATTTATACAAGCCAAACTGTTAAAACAGCCAAAACTGCTGGCAGAGCCAAGAGCGGAAAAACCGCTCGGGAAAATCATCACAGCAACTCAGAATTCAACCATTTTAAAATGTAAAAAAATATGGTTTTATATATTAAGCCTTTATCACATTTTTAAACATACTTTTTGAGAATTTTCACTCCTGCAAGGTAACATTCAAAATCATTTTGTATGTATGGTCCACACTCACGTGTACGAATTTAAATATTTTTCAGTTGTAGCACTGTTTGAAATAAGGGCCGAGCCCTAATTACGTCTGATAAGAAGCAAACGCTGGTTCTGACACTTATGCTTCACATCCACCTAATACCAACAGCGACAAACACAGCAGTATTCTAGCAAAGAGTATAAGCACTGTTAAATTTGCTCATAAAAGTTCACTAATTCGCTGTTGATTTACTAACGTTAAGCTTTGCGGTACTTTTAGCCTTGATTGGATATAGATTACGATACAGACATTCACCCAACTGCTCGGTTAGGGCATGATGATGCGTCACACATGGCAGCTGGGGACAGCAAAGATTTTCCCAATCTATTTTACTGCAGGTTTTTTTTTTTTTTTGCAAAAGTCACTTATTTAGAGAAAAAAAACACACCAACCAGCCAATTCACCACTGACAAACGACGTGAATAACAGTGATTATCTCATTACAATGGCACCTGTTAACGGTGCCATTATATATTACGTAAGAACAGGTAGAAACATGAAGTTGGTGTTTTGGAGCAGAAAAAATGGGCACGTGTAAGGATCGGCGCGACCATGAGGAAGGCCAAACGATGGCGAGACGACTGGGTCAGAGCATCCCCAAAATGGCAGGTCTTGTGGGGTGTTCCCAGTATGCAGGGGAAGAGATTGCACTGGGACGCACTATTGGAAGAAGACAAGCCAGCAGCGTGATGATCTGTACAATGTTCTGCTGGGAAACCTTGAGTCCTGGCATCTACGAGTACAAGAATGTTACTTTGACAAGTACCACCTACTTAATCATTGTTGTCGACCAAATACACCCCCTCAATGGTATTCCCCAATGTCAGCGATCTCTTTCAGCAGGATAATGCTCCCTGCCACACTGCAAAAACTGTTGTGGAACAGTTTGAGGAATATGAAAAACAGTTCAAAGTGTTGACTTCAAAGTCCCTAGATTTCAATCTGACCAAGCATCTGTGGGATGTGCTGGACAAACAAGTCCGATCCACAGAGGCCCCACCTCGCAGCTTGCAGAACTTAAAGGATCTGCTGCTAACGCCTTGGTGCCAGATACCACAGGACACTGCAGAGGTCTTGTGGAGTCCATGCCTCAGCAGGTCAGGGCTGCTATGGTGGCATGAGGGGGACCTACACAATATTAGGCAGGTGGTTTGAATGTTATGTCTGAACAGTATATATACATATGGAACCCATTAAATCAATTTGAATTAAATAAAAAAAATAACTGACCTGTTTTTTAACGTTCTACATTTCGTTTACTCTAAGATAAAGGTAAATGTTACCCATCCACTTTCCAAACCCTTATGTTGGTCAGGATCACAGAGGACCCTGAAGTCTATCTCAACAAGTACAGAGCTCAGCGCTGCACTGCACCTTGGAGGGGATGCCAGTCCATTGCTGGAAACACTCATGAACACACTCGAAATTACAGTCTATAGGAAAATTGAGAGACACCAGCTTGTCAAACTGCATGTCTTATGATTGCCGGTGGAAACGGGAATACCGTGACGAAAGGCACAAAGCATGGGGAGAACATGCAGACTCCATGCGCAGAGAGCAGAGGTGCAATTTAAATCCTCAACTCTAGAGGGCGGATCACAGCGGGACATCGCGCCACCGAGTAACCCATCTCATCGCAAAAGTTTAATCATCTCATTCCGATTATTCACCTTATTCTAAGAATAAGTAGATACTAAATGTAGATACTAAACTAATTGTAAAGCAGTTTATGAACAAGAAAAATGACCTTTTCACTACTTCAGAAAAGGCAAACATACAAGAAGCAAAGGACAGTATCTGTAATTTACTAATTTACAAGGGTTAAGGTTTTACCAACTAAATATTTACATAGAGAATGTTCCCTAGAACATGTACAGAGCAAATGACAAATTAAACAGTAAAATTACAGTAAAAGTATTGCGCAATGTGATCTCTTACGCCATGTGGCCGGCGGCAGTATTGATCAAACAGTATCCATGCAAACAAAGTAGTCAGGCTACCATCACTGTCAAAGGTTAATAAACCTTAAAGCAACCTTTGGAATAAACTTTCCGGGTTTACTAGATATTATTGTACAAGAAACATTTGAATTGTGCCAAATTCGCGTTCAACACTTACTTTACGACAGTCAAGTATTACTTTAAACATTATCTGTTTTCTGACTGTCAGTGTTGTGTTAAGCACATGAGAAAACTGTGCAAAATAATCACGTTAAAACATAGTATCGCGTGTACATGATTTAAATAACACATTATTTACTGTAGATATCAAGTGTAGGCAGGTATTGCCAATTTCAAGGGTTACAGCATCAAAGCAGTATCAAAGATGTATTATTTCATAACGAAACACCCAAAGTTTGAAGTAGTTCCTGCATATGAATCTGCAGGGTATTGCACAGTAGTAATGTGTTAAAGACAACACTCGTAGTTTCAAATGGTGATTGCAAACCTTACCATGAAAACAAAAAACAACTACTAAAATGACACTAGTGTTAGGAGATTTCAAATATTATTTCATAAGGTCTCCAAATCTTGTTACATTTTGAAATGACTGCATGTTACAGGTGCACGAACGAAAAACCTGTTAGCTGTCTAGCTTTCTTGAAAAAGTATTAGTTTATGACTTAAACGGTGGCTTTCTATGGAGAGTCGTATAGTTAATTTGTGGTGATAAAGACATATCATGGTAACAATGCACGTACCTCATTCCAGCGAGGCGCCTTGCGCTCGGTACCAACACCGTAACTCGGAGCAGCAATCAAGGCTCCTTCAGAGGAAACGCAGGTCGGCTCTCCTACCGTCCGGACCCGATGACGTCATCGACGACGTTTGACGCCGCGTGCGTGGAGTCCCGCCCAAATGGCTGACGAAATGTGTCCAATCAAATGGAAAGGGAAATCCCCCCTCGTGGGTTTGTGTTGGGGAGCAGCTCGCGGATATTGAGTACGTCCTAGTGTCGGTCTAGATCGATCTAGCCAGCTGCTAAAAGGAAGTTTTCTTCATTTTGGGAACATGTTGCGTATATTTCACACCACATGGTAGGTGCAGTTTAGAAAGAGTTATAAAATTATAAACTGTTCATTGTGCTCAGACTGAGACCGAATGCAGTGAAACAACTGAGAAGTATCAAAACAATGACTTTCTGAGTCATTTTATACGTGACTTTGTCACTTTGATACGGACTTAATGTTCCTTTACAGAAGTATGGCAAAGATTTAGAAACACTGTTTGGAGTTTGCCATCAGTACTAACCACACAGCGTGTAAACTTCTCTTATTCCAAAGATAAGGAGTTTATGTGAGACGGAGTTGGTATATATACAACAACTACACTTCATACTACAGCGCTTTACATGAGCAATTTGAGATCAGCCAAGTTAGTCATGGACAAGGGTGTGGGAGAAAATTTCATATGGGGGGGGGGGGATGACAACTCCATAGTTTAAATGCAAAGATCTGTTTTATACACATCTGACATGTCTGTCAGGTGTATTACACCTGTTGTATTACAAAAGATGAATACATAACTTTATCTCGATGTAATAATTCTTCTTGTCACAGCTTCAAGCATGCAAAAGCTGGTGAACATTGTTGTGAAATATTGACAGCCATTCATAGTCGAGGAGGGTGAAGGGTTCAGGGAGTTTGGGAACAAACTGGATCCTACCAGTGTCCTCCCTACTAGGCAGGTGTGTATGACTACAGTGGAAGACACAACATACAGTTATTGTTAGACACTCCATTCCTCTTTTTTAGACTCTGAAAGCAATGGTGGCTTTAAATAAGAGACTAAGGAGAAGGTCAAAGTCCAACTGCAAAGGGTATCTGCAGTGACCCTCACAGCGTAAATAAAATAAATAAAATACAATATGAAGTGAAAATGTTAAAGTTATAAAAGAATAAGCCAGTAAAAATTGGTAGAGGGTAGTCTGGGTTTCCCTACTTAGACTGCTGCCGTCGCGATTCAACCCGGAGAAGCGGTAGGAGATGGATGGATGGATGGATGGATGGATGGATGGATGGATGGATGGATGGATGATATAGTAACAAAATGGTTAGATAAAAAGCAATAAATACAACAGTCACTAAAAGAACACAAGCTAGAGAGAGACAGAGGTGGAGATACGCTGGGGCAGCAGGACCGACAGCAGATGGCAGTCTCAGTCGTGCTGCTGTCTAGGGGGCTGTCTGGACATGCCTGGCGAGCCAGGATGTGCAGGTCACTCACTAGCACCACCAGAAGTGTTGATGCTCGTATTTAATCCAGTGTGGGTTAGAGGCAGAGACAGGAGAACCTTCCTTCTGGCTTGATCACTTCATTCAACCATGTCTTAGGTTTCAGCAGTAACTTATTCTGCACGTTTGTTAACATGACACATTCCAACTGTGTCTCGAGTGCCCCCTAGTGGTTTTATCAATATACAATAAATGTTCAACTGCTACTGATTTTTTTTTACATATTTTATTAAATAATATTTTATTTTAATTAAATAATAATAATTTAAAAAATAGCAAAATATATTAGAATCTTTCCATTATTTCTTTACTAAATGTATTTTTGTGCCTTTTTATTTGTGAGGTCAGAGGTCACTGGTACATGATCAGTATAGGGCTTGATTGTTACTGGTATCTTAGCTTTCATATCTGCTAGGCTGTTTGATATCATCATTCTCATTCCCCAGTATGCTGAGTCTGGGCCCAGCTGGCCTTTGTAAGCATATTTGCTCAGATGTGCAAATATCCCCTTTGCTACCTGTCGGATTGGCAAGAGGACTTACTCTCAGCGTTAAGCCCCGTGTAAAACTTTGGTTCCAGACTCTGGTGTCCTCTCTGGGCAGGCACCCACATGGGGTCTCCGTGGTGGTCAGTGTTCCAGCTTTCAGCACAGGCAGAGGTCTTACACGCTGGTTATAGCACTTGCGTTGTCATTACTGCAGCATTCCCAGTTTCTGCTTAGCATTCACTGGCTGTCGGGCCATAAGCTCTTAGTGGGAGACTGGAAGATCTCCCATAATCACTTCAACAGTGCCAGTCCAGTTACTGAGGAATGTCTTAGTATCAAGCAAGCAGTATCAGGGTCAGATCAGGTTTGCCGCCTCAGGTATTATTTAGAAACCTCTGTTAAACCTACCTACATACTGGTAGACTGCAGGATGAACCCCATATGAAATTAAAAAAAATAATTTCCACACACACAATGGATGAGGGTGACATTACTTGGTTACTACGTAAAATATTTAACAGAGGATCGCTGTGCTAGGAACAAACGTCTTATGTAGAAAGAACTGCACTGTCTATCCATTTAAATCTTGCTTAGTTCATATAGCTGCAGTTACTCTATCTAATGATTAGTAGACATGTCACACATTGCAGAAAATGGCCAAGCACCTTTTCAGGGACATACAGCAATGGGGCAGGTCCCTGTATCTAGAGTATCTAGAGATTGTGGAGGGAAGAATTGGACAAAAAGCTAATGCTGAAAATAATATTGTTATTGGAGCAATATGTTGACACATTCCAAGTGGGGGTGGATCAGAAATAATCTGTTTCTTACACAAGAGGGGGGACTTGCAGTTTTGTTTAAGAACAGTGTTAGGCTGGAATGGATGACATCGTGAAGTCGCCCCTACTGTTACAGCGAACGCAGGGATAAAGGTGCACTTTTTGAAACAGAGGAATATGTATGCTGGACCTCCTGGCCTGAAGAGGAAGTGCAACATCAGCCGGCAATAGCAAAGATGTCACCACTATCCCTCGATGTTTTCTCGGGATCTCCTGAGATCCAGTCCTGGCCTTTTTCCTAGGGTGTCTCTTGGTAACGGCATATGCAAATCAGACTCAGAGAATAATAAAAAAAATCCCAGCCTAATCTGAATTCAGTATAAACATTGAATGATTGGTTCCAAAGAGATTAACAATTTATGGAAAGATTCTGCTGACACAGTGGGAAAAACAGGCCACATTACATTTAGTGTACCAGGCATTTTGACTTTTATGTTTATGAAAATTATTTAAGTCTGTTGACTCCTTACAATTCAGATTTATTTGGAATAACAAAACACACTATATTATAGGGAATATTCTAATTTAAAATACTGCAAATAATGGAAATCTAAGCAACTATCATTTTCATATATTTAGACAAATTTTAGGAAATCTTACCAAGTACAATTTTACTTCTTTACTTAACTTCTTACTGCACTGACGGATAATGTTGTTAGTTTTAAGCCTTCTTGTCTGCAAATAGTAACAGTTTATCTTAAATTTGAAAGGCCATTTTTTTGCAGCTTCACTGACAGAGGGTTTGATGTATTCAGTCCTCAGGCAATTGACCAGAATTTCAAATTAAACTGGGTAAAGAAATGTTTAATACTGACTTACGATTGGTTACGATTCCCTAATTTGGTCTTTGACAAAGGTCGGTGGTTCTGATCCAGAGAATAAAAAGATTTTGTTTCAAACTAGTCATTTATAAGTACTTTGTGACTGTGACTCTTTATACTCATCTAGCTGGTTGAAATACCCACCTCTGGTTTTTCAACACTATGGTGCATTTTTTTCTCATGCAGTTATAAACAGTGCCAACATCAGAACAGATTATGACGGGGGGACACGTTGGGGGAAGAGAGGATGAACCTTTTTATTAAAGAAACAAATTAAAATAACAGTCATTGTCCTTGGAGGGTGGCAGTTAGGGGTTATGAATGCCCCCCGTGATACCCACCATGGATGCAGAGGCAGTAGACTGCCTATCAAACTTTCTCATTTTCACAAGCAAGCCCTTGTTTCCTGGGATATCACATTCATCCATAAGTACTCCCCGGACACCTGCAAACTGACTTGAACAAAATATTCTTATCTGTGGTCCCCTGAATGATGAAGGAGACTTCTAATAATTTAATGATTATGTAGCACTGAAAGTCACAGAGAGTATACAGTACAAGGCAGAGGAGCTCCCCCAATACCCAGGCACTAACACATATAGTCACATGTTAGGGACAATTTAAAAATGTCTGTGGCCCGCAGGAATAAACCCATACAACATGGGGAGAATATGCAAACTCCACAAACATAGTGCATCATAGTGCATCCTGCTGAGCCAATGATTATTATACCATCGCTATGGTTATAGTGCATCTTACTGAGCCAATGATTATTATGCCATCACTATGGTTATAGCGCATCTTACTGAGCCAATGATTATTATGCCATCGCTATGGTTATAGCGCATCTTACTGAGCCAATGATTATTATGCCATCGCTATGGTTATAGTGCATCTTACTGAGCCAATGATTATTTTGCCATCACTATGGTCATAGCGTATCTTACTGAGCCAATGATTATTATGCCATCACTATGGTCATAGCGTATCTTACTGAGCCAGTGATTATTATGCCATCACTATGGTTATAATGCATCTTACTGAGCCAGTGATTATTATGCCATCACCATGGTTATAGTGCATCTTATTGAGCCAATGATTATTATGCTATCTCTATGGTTCTAGTGCATCCTGCTGAGCTAATGATTATTTTGCCATCCCTATGGTTCTAGTACATCCTGCTGAGCCAATGATTATTATGCCATCGCTATGGTTCTAGTGCATCTTACTGAGCCAATGATTATTATGCCATCGCTATAGTTCTAGTGTATCTTACTGATCCAATGATTATTATGCCATCACCATAATACCCCTACCCACTCTTCTTTCCATATTGCTCATTTAGTTTTGTGTCATAGATGCAGCACCGGTTGGAGCCAATGTGGCGCCCAAGGCTAAATGAACTGGCTGGCAAGCCGGCACCCCCTCAGTAGCTGGTGCCCTAGGCGGCCGCCTGTGTCACCTATAGGATTGACCAGCCCTGCATAGTTGTATCCAGTTGCTAATTAGTTGCAAGTACATCTAATTGAAACCAGAGCCGTGCATCCAGAGTCACGCTGTGCTGGCCAGCGGTGGTGCTGTGAGCGAAGGCGGAGTGCATGTGCGCTGACCCTAAGGGGAGCGCGGTGGCGTTCGCTTTTAACAGCCCTGCGTCCTTGCACACGCAGCGCTTATGCAGGAGCTGCTGCAGCAGTCCAGGAGCACTGCTGAGGTGTGCAGTTTGTGCTGCCACAGGGAGCTGGCGAGAGCAAGAGGCAGAGAGAGAGAGAGAGAGAGGCAGAGAGAGAGAGGGTTGGCCAGGGGAGATAACAATGTCATTCTGCTTGGCAGTCAATGCTGCAGTCAGCTCCACCAAGCCTAGCAAATGCACCATGCCTTTCACCTCATCTCCCTAACGCAGCAGTGAGTATCAGTTCTTTTTTTTTTTTTTGTTTAATCACCATCATTTCTATTCTCTTTTTCCTCTGTCAGGGGTTGTCTTTAATTGAAATACTTATGGCTATTTATTTTGCTAAGATATCGCTAGTTTTATGCTTTACCTTTTCTAAAGATATGTTGTTAAATAGCGCCTTTCATTGTATAAAATATTTCCTTGGCTGCATGTTAGCTTCACAGACACAAAATGTACAGATTTTTAATAAACCATAAATGAGCTGTACTGCATTAGTAACTTGGACAGTTTAAGAATTATGGAGCATTGTGCTGGAATGCACAAAGCCGAGAAATGTATGCTCAGATGTTTAAAAAAAGAAAGTAGATAAATTTAAATGACCCCTTTAAGCGGTGATCCAGATGTTTTCCTTGATCTATTTTCTGAGCATGTACTACCAGTTTCAGGCTCCTATGTCTCATTTTGATCCGCTTTCTTGCTAGTTGAAGTTGCAAGTACATCGAACATGGTGTTGTAGTTAAGGGAATCGTTGTGACTATTATAGTTTGCTGAGTGGTCCAGGCAGGGCAGACGAACCACCGCACAAAGGTAATTCACATGCTCCGTGTACTTGGGTGCAGACATGTTAATGATGAGTTTAAACTGACTGGAATTTTGTTTCATGGGAGCTGCAGGAAACTCTGGCATGGACCGTAGGGATGCTTTTGGGACAGGAGCTCTGAGGCATGGTGAAGGAGCATCTTCTGACCCCACTGAAAGATTGCCCCATCTCTGTGGAAAACAGAAGCACTTGTAATTCTCCTAGCGTGTCAATAATTGACTCCTGTTTTATTTTTCTATTTATTTTCTGGTAGGTGATCTTTCAGACACGCTAAGAATTCTTACACCCTGACCAAATATGAAAATAATGCAGTATGTGGACTTCAGTATTTGCACAGCCCCTTAAAAATCAAATGAAATGTCTGTGTATTGAATTTTCTTCACATTTGGTTAGGATGTAAAAGTTAAGAGCGTTTAATCCAGAAATTTTTACATAACAGCACTGTAGAGAATGTGTACAGGTGTGGGACAGAATAGAAGGCAAATGGGCAATCATCATAATTTCTGCTATGCTAAATTGTAGCATTTCTGCTTAAGCAATGACTTTCATTTTAGACTGCAGGCGGAGTCTCCTTCACATATAATAATTCAAGTGCAACACTCACTTGACATCCTTTGCTGATTTTGTTCTCATCTCTCCAGGGCAATATTGCTGCATGTATATATGCAGGGCAGAAATTGATACAGCAGTTTTGTGAATGTTCCATTCTAGCGTCCTCCAGTGCTCTGTGATGATGTAATCAATGCAGCAGCTCTCAGACTTGCTGCTGTAAGAGATCATTGCTTCCTTTCACTCATTCCCCTTTTTCTCTCTCTCACTCTGAAATGAACCTTACAAAGTAGCACAATGCAGATAGTACTAGAAACTTGCTAGCTGATTATGCGCCGGCTATGAGTCCTCCCCAATCCTGTAAAACCTTAAAGTTTTGTTCACTTGATTTACGGTGTTATTTTTTTGCCCTGCTTCAAGTAATGCTTATATTCACAATGAGTATATTTGCTTGTAGATGCAGATGTTCCTTTTTCATTTCTCGTCGGAGGTGGGACCCCCTTTACAGAATTGCCAGTTTCAGAACAAAAAAAGCCTTTATGCACATTAGTGCATGCAAACGCTGCATCTGATCAGGGGTCTAGCTGATCTTCCCTACCAGTCACCAGCACAGAGTAAGCGATTGCGGCAAAAGCTGAAGCACAAGACAGGATAAAAATCCTCCTCAAGCAAGAACTATTCTAATGGAGATTAACACCTTGATTAATGTCTGGAAATGTGTGCTCCGTGTGCCAAAAAGAGACAACAAACTTCTCCAAAGTGAATTATGTGTAGGCAAGGGAAGGGTGTAAGTCATTGTGAAAGTGTGTCTTTAAGATATTACTCCTGATCCACATATCTCGTATTAGGCAGTTAGATAGGAAAAGTAGGACATGTTCATGTGAGTAAAGAAAGAACTGCTTTAGGAGATCAGCACATCTGTGGTCCCGCAGTCCTGTTGTATGGTCATTGCAGTTAGAAAAAAATTTACTGTATATAAGGGGTGAAAGGATGTAGAGGTGTGTATAATGCAGACAACAACTGTAACAAAGTGAAAGACTAATTGATTGAATGATTGATTGATTGATTGATTGGTTGATTAAAATTAGTATTGAGATTAGTAAGGTTGTATTAATTTTATGCACAGTTAATAAGAGTTCTTACTTTCTAGTATAAGACTCCAAAAACCAGAACTACACTTTAATATAATTTTGGCTTTAAAAAACTGACTGAAGGACAAACTTTTGTCCTCCAAATCTCAACAGATTACAAGAAATTATTTGTCAGTGTTTCTGTTCCGTATCTCAGTGCAGAACTTGATGACTGAGATGGAAGTATTATTCCTGTTACATAGATGAAGAATTTAGTCCCATGGACATAGATGGCTAAGTACATAAGAAATATGTATTTTTTGGCACTAAGATAGTGTGAGATAGGGGAGGCTCTGCATTCACCTGAAGCCTGTTGCTAATTACATAAAACAGTCTGTTTGTTTAGGTGCTACAAAGGAGAACTCAGGTCCTGGTGATTCATTTGTAGACTTAGTGCCCATCTTGTCTTGACATCTTACTTCCACCTTTGTTAGAGCTGAAAGAGCCTTGAGTAAGTTTTACTTATTTAATGTAATAGTGCCCTAAAAATCAAAGTGAAGCCTAAAACAAACAAACAAACAAAAAAGTTTAGTCTGTTTAAGGAGTTACTGAAGTCAAAAAACAATTATTCCTCAGCAAAGAAAACATTTTGAAGAAAACTAAAAACTGAATGTCTTGCATGCGTTCAACTCCTACACCTTAGTATTTGGTAGAGCCACCTTTTGCTGTGATAACGCCTCTAAATCTATTTGTGTAAGTAGATACCAGGTTTTTACACTGTTCAGGAATGATTTTCATCTCCATGACAGACTTGCTCCGGGTCCTTTTGGTTGGTTGGATGCCACTAGTTGACTGCAGCTTTCAAAGAAAAGTCATGGATGCTCTCTGAGATTCACATCTGGACTTTGACCTGACACCTTTGTCTCCAGAACTGCATCAGTCAGTCAGCTGTCTATTCATTAACAATGTGTTGAGTAGAGTAGGGTAGCGTAATGTATGGTATGGTATGGTATGATATAGTAAAGTACAATGTAGTATGCAATTGAAACAATGGACTGTGGGGAGTATCCTGTCAGTGATGCAAGGGTGTTAAACCACAAAATACAAACCAGGAAGACTTTTGTAGCACAAGATTCACACAAAATGTCGACCTTCCACTTCGCCACCTTTGACACATTAAGTATCATGCTCCCTGTGCAAACAGAAATTGTTCAAATGTTATACATCCGTTTCTTGAACCACTATTTCCTTGTTTTCAGTGACATTTTTGGCACAGCTTCCATTTACCTGCCATTCTCACCCTGCAGAAATCTGTAATGTGTCAGGTTCTCCAATTGGCTAAATCAGGGCTTCATAACCAGTGGTTCAGAAACCCTTGGATAAAAATTCTGATCAATTTTAAATAAAACCTGCTTCTACTTTCTTAAATGATCATCATTTGATGAATACACTGTTGAAATATTAAGCTTATTGTCATACAGTAATGAATTACCATTAAAACCCATTGCTATACCACACCAGCCATTCATGATGTATTGCATATGAAATACATCAATACAGTTACACCCTTCCCTTGCCTACATCATATGTATTGCACTGAACTGACAGCAAGGATTTTGTCTTTTCACCCTAATCAACCTTTTTCTGCAAATGCTGCTGCCTGTAGCATCAGTCCCTGACAGATAGGGAGGGCTTCGATTATTTCCTCATCCAAAGAGAATATGCAGCAGTACTGAACAGTAGAAATGAAAGGTACTATTTTCTGTTTCTTGATGGGTGGCACAGTGGGTTAGTGGATTGCACTGGAATCCCACCTCCCAGATCTTTGTGCTTGGAGTTCACATATTCTCCTTTGTTTGTGCAGGTCACCTACGGGCATCTCAGTCCCCTCATGCAGTCCAAAAATATGCCATGAGGTGAATTACCCTCTTTAAAATGCCTGTTAGTGTGTGACTTGGTGACTTGGTGGGTGGTACTGCTGCTCCACAGTTGGAGGTATTTTCAATCAATAATTGTACAAAATAAGCCAGTGTTTGAGAAGGGAACCAATAACTGGGGGGATTCACCAGATGCTTAAGCTGGAGAGCTAACTCTGTATTTGAACCTTGTTCCCTTAGTCATTGTGTTACTTCACAGTGGTGACCCTTTCAATCCAATCTGCATCCCATGGATCTGTTCACAAGCAGTCACGTTTCACTATTGATTGTAAGACACCAGAAAAGATTAATTGTTGCAGATGTAGGGAAATTTTGTGAAGGTACTGCGCCTTTCAACAAAGGGGGCTAGAGTTCGTTCCAGTGCTCCTAGGATGAGGATCAAAATACCAGGAGGGGTCATGGAGCAGTGGGCGGGGGTATTGGAGGGGCATGAATACCCTGGCAGATTCAGGGGGGGGCAGCACTTGGGAGGGGCCCTGTGATATGTAGAATTATATATAAAATTGGGCAGGAGAGCCCAAAGTGACATTCTTTCTGGGGGTGCAGAATTTCTACCTATGCCCTGAGACTTGGAACCAGAACATTCTGGAAACGAGTCTGACGTTGCTTCCTCTCTGTCCTGAATGGGTGCAGGAGCACAACGAGTCAGAATGGAACTTATCTCTAGGACTGTGGGGTGTCTGGTCTGCCAGGGAACAGGAAGTAAGCTCTGGTGTTCAGCATATAGGATGGTAAAAAACTAAATATTTAAATATTTTTGGTGGTCACCTCCCCTCCCTCAGTCCTCTCTCTCTGTCATTTTGTTCCCATTCTGCTTTACTACAATTTTTCATTATCCTAACCATAGGACACTTTTTATTAATTAACCCTGACTTCAAAAAACCACCTCAGACCACAGGTATTGTCTTAGGGAAAATACCAGTTTAAATTTCCTTCTATTACTTTGAGACTCACAATTTCACATAAAAATAAGATGCGCAGCTTGCGATCTGCTTGTTCTGTAGAGAGTTTGGAAAGAAAATGGTGATAGAATGACAAGCTACGGTACTCTAAGAAATATAAAAATTATTCAGGTGATATTTACATGTACTTTATTTAGCAGGCACTCAATAATTATACAAAATATTCTAGTTCTGTGTGTGACAGAGGAACTAATAACTTGGAGATTCACCAAGTGCCTAAGTTGGAGAGTTAACGTTATATTTATACCTTGTGCCCTTCATCAATATGTCACTCAACAAGAGTGTCCCTTTCCTTCAAATCTGTGTCCCATAGATCTGTTTATGAAGAATCAAGTTTCACAATTGATTTTGAGACACATGAAAAGATAAAATTGTTGCAGAAGTCAGGCACATTTTTTATGCTTTACATAAGATAACATGAATACTGTAAGAATTATGATTTATTTTCTAGCGTTCTTTACATATACAGTGGCGCCTGCGGTTCACGAACGCTGTGGTCTATGAATAATTTGGTTCGCAACCAAAAATTTTGTGAAAAAAATGCATTGGTTCGCGTACAAAGTTTGGTCAACGAACAGATTCCTAGAGCAGATTCCTGTTTTTATACTAGTGTGGGGCGCATGTCCCAGCATGTCCCAGCATGCCCCAGCATGTCCCAGCATGCAATTGTACATAGAAGGACCACAACAGACACCCAATGAGCACCGAACCCAAATACATAGATGGGGAACACAAGCTTTTCAGATGCCGAACTGCAAGTTGCACACTCGATGGAAGATTTACACACACTAAATACATGCGAGCATCGGGCCGGGTACACATATGACACAGGCAAACACACGTGTGACAATAGAGAAATGCAACTATTAACATTAACAACAACAACAATACAAGGGTTAAGGACTGTTAAACAGCGTGATTTCCCCGGCAAGCAAGTCTCCATGTCTCTCGCTGCTCCATCGATGCCTCAGTCCGCCTGTCACCACACTATATCGTGTTTTTCTTTAATGTTTTATATAAGAAACAGAATATTAACAAAAATTATTATTTGGTAGGCTTGTGAATGAATTAATCGAATTTCAATGCTTTCTTATGGAGACAAATTGCCTTGGGTCACGTATACTTTCCTGGAACAGATTGTGTTCGTGAACCGCAGGCACCATTGTATACAGCAGTGGTCATGGCTATGAGGTTTTCCCTGTTGTAGCATCTGCAAAGGAGGAACTTGTTCAATTTATATACCCTAGAGTTAAAACTTACTGAAAAGAGGTTGCTAAGCAATCATCAGAAAAGACATGCATAGATTCCATGTTGAGTTCGGACTTGATTGAATAGATTTCTATCAACTGTTTATAGGGTTGGGAGGAGGGCTGGAACCTTACAGGAAACACAGGTCAGCATGCAGACAGTCTACCAGGCCACTGAAGGGCTCACACTATTTAGAGACACACCCATCCACGTGTTTTGTACTGCAGGAGGAGCCCAGAATACAGGAGAGGGGCCACCATATAAACTCAGAGTCAAACTGCAAAGCCTACACGATACCAACTATCAATTCTGCTTCCCAGAGACATTCAAAACTTCAGAAAAATGTTTAGGTGTCTCACAGTGTCTTAAGGCAATGCTTTGAACTCATGTTTAGGGTTTTCTAAGTTTGGAAGCATTTATTCATTTATTTAGCAATATGAAATATGAATATGAAAGGAATATTTCCCTTTTCCGTATCCGTCTTTCCCTTGTTATTTGTGCATCTGTCTTGGAAAATTGTGGCTTCAGTTGAGACTTCCTCATATCTGTGCACTCCTCAATGGAGACTTCCTCATATCTGAGGCCTCTTATCACATGACGTGAGTTGTTGAGGACGAGGTTGAGAATACCACGTAAAATCCTTGGCCTTCAGCGCCGACTTTGAAACAGTTTCACCCTCTCATCCTACACCCTTTAGTGTTTCCTTTACAAAACATACATGCAAACAGAAATTAAAAGACACACTCAATGTCCTTCAGTAATCATAAATTATTTAAAATAACTGAAAGCACGGGACTGTGTGAGTGTGAGTCATAGCATGTCTATTTTTGTATTGGTGGTGTGGGAGTATTTGTATCACAGGTTATAGTAAGATACGATTGCAGAGTGCTTCTCTTATAGCCACAGTTTGGCGGTTTCTATTAGAGAGACGTAGATCTGTGAAGTTTTGAAAGCGTCCTATATCACAGAATGAACATGTATACTGGCAGAGATGTACTGTATGAGTCCTGATAGATGGGATTTCATGTTCTCCACCTACCTTGGTATACTAGCTATAAGTAAGTGCCCCATTGGTGGGTTCTGATTAAATTGTTACATTTCTTGGACTACCATGTGCAAGAGACTCTCCAAGCTTTGAAAAAAAATTGTAAAGATTTTATTTTTCTAATTTAAAAAAGTATTGACCTTTGAAAAGACATTGAGTAGACATCATGCTGTAATACTTTTTCTAATCCGTTGTAATTTAGAAAATCCTTAAATGCCTATATTGATATTCAGAAATTGTGAAAAGCCAGTGCCGTTAGTAGCTGGGCATGACTGATGTTTCTTTCTCTTACAAGACCCATGTTACTTTTGCAGAGTGATCATCTGTTTCAGTGACAGAAGGCAGAGCGTAAGACTATAATCTTTGCCATTAGGCCCGGAGGTACATCATTCTGTAGCAAGTCAGTGAGCTGCTGCATCTACAAGCTGAAAGCCCATGGTAGAACATGGCATGAGGGACAGAGGATAGTGTGTTGGATCTGGCTACTGTGAGCGCTTCTCCGGCAGTGTCTTAGCTGGTTGTTGTGAAGAAAAAGAACAAAGCAATCAGCAAGTATACTGCTACAGAAACTCTTCACGCTACAAGGCCTCATCCATCTTACCCACTGCTGTTTGGTACCCTGACCTTGAGAGCCTGGTGGCAAGCAGCGAGGTAGGATTCATCTTTTATTTCAAGGCAGGCGAAATGATGCTCATTATGGTGTGGAACAGTACGTTTTACTTTTAAAGGT
This sequence comes from Brienomyrus brachyistius, assembly GCF_023856365.1. Classification (NCBI taxonomy): domain Eukaryota; kingdom Metazoa; phylum Chordata; class Actinopteri; order Osteoglossiformes; family Mormyridae; genus Brienomyrus; species Brienomyrus brachyistius. Next base: position 16,945,294 of record NC_064540.1, read on the forward strand.
TTTAATATATGAAATGCTAATTTTAAAACCACGGCCGTTTTGTTCAGTCAGAATCAACATCCTGGCATGAGTATGAATGCAGTGCCAAGGGAAAAATACAGTAAAACCTTGGATTGTGTACTTCTTGCTCAGCAGCTAGAACTGAACGGTTCTCTCCAAATGTGGCCCAGATCCTGACACTACCAGCACGCCAACTGAAAAGCAGCGATGAAGTGGTTTCCCAAGAGGGGGGCTGTGGGGGAAGGCACAGTAAGTACAGTGAGCATAGTGAGTATAGTCAGTACAGTGGGCATAATGATTATAGTGAGTATAGTCAGTACAGTGGGCATAGTGCGTATAGTGAATGTAGTGGGTGAGAGGATGAGGAGGGAGAGGGAGGGTTGACGAAGAGCAGATGATGCTCTACCAGCTGGACAGAGAAGTTTGTGACACTGAAACTAAACCAGATTGTCCCTCACTAATGTTATCTATGTGTGTTAGAGTAACATATATTAATGTTTGAAACAAAATTTTGTCACTTAAAAAGATATAATTTTAATCCATTATCATGAAAACTTCGAATCAAAGCATTTAGACATGAGAGTGGAGGTGTTTGAGCCATCCTGAAATATCCCAGCTCTCCTGGAAGTGCCGGGAGTCTCCAGCAAATTGACAGCAGCTCCTTGATACCCACGAATGACGCAGAATGTCCCAGAAATCTGGCATCCTGCTATTCCGTGGCGGTAAAGTTATCCACCCCACTTGGTCAGCTAAGGCAGTGGCTAACTTTTAATATCATTACTATGTTAACTTTTAATATCATTACTATCCATTACTATGTTGGTATACAATACGTAAACTATGCTAATCCAGCATAAAACAGGTTGTTCTCCCTGCACCCCAAGACAAAGTCCTCCACTAGTCCTCTGTACTCTGACTCATCTCCAATGCTGATGTATCTGACAATAGAGGAATCATCCAAGAACTTCTGCAGATGGCAAAAGCTGGTGTGGTCCTGGAAGTTTGAGGGTAAACAGGAAGGGAGATGGGACAGTTCCCAGTGGTGCCCCAGTGCTGTTGCCTCACAAACTGCCTTTGGTTGGTCAGGCGTCTATGACACTGGTTCCCCAATCGGGGAGGAAGGATGGTGTTAGAAGTCACAGAACATGACCCTGGAGAAGTCAAAGAACATGATTCTGATTGTGGCCGGCTTTGTCCAGGTGGGAGTCGGCTCTGTGAAGCATGTGATTCAGGGCATTGTCCATACCTTGTGCAGGCAAGTTGCAGGGGTTCTAGGCGGTGTGTTACCAGGGCTCAGAGCTATTTTAGTACCAGCCTCTCAAAGGTCTTCATGAAATGTGAGGTAAGAGTGACTAGTCTGAAGTTCTTAAGGGAGGTCGAGCACCATTTCTTTTGTAACGGGGACCACAGAGGATGTCTTCTGGAGCTGGGCCACCTTCAAGGGGGTACTGAAGGTCCCCGCAGAGCTGACTGGCACCTCTTCATCACCCTGGGGCTGATTCCATTAGGCCCGGCAGCTTTGCCTGTGTGGAGTTTCCCACAGTCTTTCCTCACCTGGTTAGCGGAGACAGACAGACTGGGATATGGAGAAGGGCTGTCTTTGATGGAGAGGTATAGGAAGGTGTGAAGGTAGTGGAGGCAGTGAGTAGAACACTGAGGGCTGGTTCCCACCCACTGCCCATGATTGGTAACATAAAGGGTTGGTCAGCAGGGCTAATTAAGCAGTTGCCAGCATGTTGGCTAGTTAGCTTTAACAACTGCTAATCTACGAACAAACAAGTGAGCTCTGCTAATTAGCGGATTAGCGAAATCCTGCCCGCCACTGGTGGCATTGAAAACATTCAGCATCCTCTAGGGGTTGTGGCATGACATACAACGAACATGGTGGCGTTGGTATAAGTACGCGGCAGATTGTTCGCACTCACGTGTTTGATTTTGTTTTGTCCGTTGCTTGAATGGTGTAGCGGATATGCACACGCCATAGCATGCACAACGCAGTGCTGGACCATTCCTGTTCCTGAATGTTCACACTTCTTGCACCACGTGTTCTTTGACGCCATGCAGGCCTCGGTAGTGCTGTGGAGTGCAGCTGCTTTTAAGTGGCATAGTATGGATGTTTTACTAAAAATAAGTACTTTACTAAAACTAACAATGCATTATGTATTTGCAATGCACAATACAATAGACATGTATATTGTTTTGCGATTAAAAACATATATTTTATTTCTTTATAATGCCCTTCTCAGGAATCATATGAATGCTGGTATTTCTGTACCTCCTCAGTCAGCCTTTCCAATCCAATAGCATGTTTGTTTTCAGTCTTATTATAGAGGATAGAAAAGGCGTTTATATACAATCTTTGGTCTGATCTCCTTTCTGACTTCCTGCTACTTTTCCCCTGGCTGTGAGCACCTGCAGCTGTACACCTGTATGCACTGTGCATCCTCTGGTCACTTATTATTTGAGTAACGCTTTTTCCTTTTTGCCTCGTTATGTCTGCAACAGAAACATAAAAAGAGGAGCAGGGCTGCACAATCCTGTGCAGAATATGAATCACGTTTTTGCTTCCTTTTTTCCCATTCAGAATCGGGATCACGATTTTCTCTCACGATTCTTGAGCGATATATTTGTCTCTTTTTAAATTTAAGTTACATATTGTCTTTAAGAGGATGGAATAAACAATATGTAGAGATGCATGTTATAGTAGTTACCATGCCAATATCGCCGGCCGATATATAAACTTTATTAATATACAAAGTTAGCAGTACCAGAGCTAAAGACACAACCCCTGAAATAATGATTATTTTTTGGGAGCGGGGAGAGGGGCTGCCCCTGGCCAATGAACTATCAAAGAATGTTTGTGTCACGCACTGGACCATCCACATTGTTTCGATTTCCTTATCTCGCATGCGGCTCTCAAATGCCTTAAATGTCTTCGTGCCTAACCTCCGTGACGAAAATAACGTCACAAAGGTCGCATGCACTGTGGCGCTGTGACACATCAGCAGTAAGTGCGTACCAGTCGTGAGGCTAGTGGTTTGGGGGAGGTGCGGGACTGACAAGTGAGACCTACATCTAAGTCTAGCCTAGAAGAGATTCAGCTCATTACAGTCACGTAGAGAGATAGGTAGCGATATTACAGATCTGAACCCCTCTTCCCCCGGGGGAAAAATCTAGATAGGGCAACCCACCCCCAGGTCAGCAAACCAACTGAGAGGGATATTGGTAGGACTGTAAGGTTGCTGGACACCCATGAAATTTAGTTCTGGCTAAGGGCCAGGCTCATTAGCCCGGCCTCTGCCCCCCTTACAACCCCACATTCCCAGCTGGCCTGCAGCCGGTGATGATCCTCATCCTTCTCCATGCTTCCATCATGCTGTTCTGCCCCGTAGCAGTTTTTCCCTCATAAAGCTGAATCTTCAGTCCCACCTGCACCTGCTTGATGGCCTCCTTGACGCTGTACCTGAAGGTCCTCTTCTTCTTGTTTAGCAAGTCCTTCAGGTTCTGTTGCAGGAAAAGCAATGCACTCCCTTTGTGTGTGTATAGTCCATGATACAGTGGCTGAGTCCCTCACTGACCTCCTTGCATGGCTCATAGACTATGCTCCAGTCTGTCTCCACTATGCCATCCTGCAAAGTAAAAGTCCAGGCCAAGTCAACCAACCAATTGAGTACTCAGTGCTTATGACTCTTTATGCTCAACTGGTTGGTTGAAACAAACTCTTGGTCTGGACTTTTACTCTCTGGACCTGAATTACCCACGTAGTACGTCTCCCACGTGGCATATAGTATGTCCAGGGTCCTGTTTCACAAACTTGTAAAAATTGGTGAGTGAAACATGATTAAAATCGCCAAAAAGAGCAATAATACACTGTGATCATTGGTGAGTTTGCTCACCACAGAACGTATTAACTCCATATTTACTGCGATATTTGTATTCATTGCAGTTAATTAAATAAAACCCATTGTAAAACGTTTCAATTTTAATAATAACGGGGTTTATTTGGTGTTAAATTAGGTCGCAATAATCAGGCCACGTATCATTCGGTAAGTAGAAACCATAGCGTAGGTGCATCCGAAGATCTATGTATATATGCTTAGGGAGCAACAAACAAATATGCCTAATTTAATGAGAGTAATTTAAGTGCGTTTTTTGTGAATGAAAGTTTTCTTTTCGATTCGGGGTTTATTTCTGCAGCTAAAAAAATACTTCACAAAATATACGAGTTAATCGACAATTTTCCACGTCTAAACCTGGGTCAAAAACAAACATTTGTTCTCCCTGCACGAATGCATGCACTGCTACCAATCGGTTACACTTGGATATTGAAAGTTACTGCTTTTAAAAAAACTTCAACGTTTTAAGTGTCTATACTTATTATAACAAACTCCCAAAAGAGCCTCCTAAAGCCACGGCAAAGTATCAGACGCTCGATCTAAGGAATGCTTTACCAAATCAAGATTTACACCGGTTGGGCAGACAGCACGTGAGGTACGGCCGCTTAGAGGGAGCTTCTCGTCCCCGCCCGCTCCACTCCACTGCCCCGCTCCTTGCGCCTATAGCGGCAGGCTTTTCGTTCGCCTAAATTAATTTACATATTTAATGCGGCTAAAACTTTCTTCCCTATAATAATTACGGACTTCCGGGTAAAAAAGAACAGTCTATGCCGGAATTATTAAGGGTGGCGGTATTAGTCGGTTCTTAATCGAGCGGCAACCAAAAAATGTTTAGTTTTGTTTTCATGTGTTGGACTTCGACCATGGATCTGTTATGAAATCAGACTTTTAGAAGAAATTTTCTAAATCTAGCTCTTTAGCTTCTAGCTTCATAATTTCATAATGTAGCTGCCACTCTGCGCAGTATAACTTCGTTTTTGCGTCGCAGATAGTTTAGTCTAATAAGGACTTTATAGAAGTGTGAGCGCAGTGCGCAGTCATATGCTGAATATTAATGTACAACGGGATTCAGATTATGGGAGATCGCGCAAAATGAAGTTATTTATATTTATCTGGACAAGCGAATGTGTTAAATAAATTCTAATGCAGTATGTGATCATGGCCGGGAGGAATGAGACGGAGGTTCACGTTTATCAACAGGTTGTTGTTTTGCTTTCTTGTGCGCTGTCATTCTTTGGCTCAGTTCTGATTATATTTACTTACGTAATCTGGACTGATTTAAGAACCACACCAAGAAAACTTTTGATGTATTTATCTGTTGCAGACTTGCTGTCTGCGATTTCCTATTCATACGGAGTATGGAGGGTTTTTAAGTCAGAGTCTTGGGACTGCGTTGCACAAGGGGCGATATCCACGTTTGCAAACACCAGCTCGTTTTTTTGGACAGTAACAGTTGCAATTTATCTCTATATTTACATTGTTAAATCCAACCAGAGGTTAGCGGACGGCCTGGTGTTATGGTTCCACATTATCAGGTAAGGGGATACACACCTTACAGCAAAATTTCTGCTGTGCTGCTTTACTGTCCACATTGATGAATTACTTATGTATGTTTAAGTGATGGAATTGGATGCCGTCTGCGTACTGTAAGGTTTAGTAACTATTTAAAAGTTTTCAAAATAATAATAATCAAGTTTTTATACGATTAATGAAAACCAGACATCCTGTCATTCACTGAGCCCCTTTTACTTGTATTCTCAACTGCCTTCAAAGCTGTGTGTTTAAGTGCTGAGATGTTTTTGTAGATGGTTATAATGTCTGATAAACGCGGCAATCGTAATGGTAATGTCTATGCAAAGTATTTTACTAGAAGCTGTTTTAGTTGTTTGTTAGTGGTCTTCTATTAAAAATATATCATTTGTATTAGAAGTAGAGGGAGCCTGAAAATAATTAGCTTTGAATTAAAAATAAATAAAGGTTTTAATGTTTTTTTGTGTCTGCCTTACTCCGGATTTAAATATTACGTATACGCCATGGAAGGCAACTTCAAATGAATGGTGTAATGTATTTATATGTAGGACGTTTTTGTTTTGTGCTAATATATAGACGAAAACGAATGGTCTAACAGTAATTAAGAACATTATTTATTATTTAATCTGAATTATTTACAGGCGAAACCTGAAAACTGTAGATGAACCAAAAGGGAGATTTTTTTGTGCATTGATTCGGTGTGTATCAGTTAAAATGTGTGCCCTCTTCGGATGGTGATGTTCATTTATTCTTAGAGATGAAACAGTTGTGTGCTTTCCTTCTTTTGTTTTATTTTTCGGAACTTTTTAAACTGTATCCTGAACCAGCGTGAGATGGGGGTTTCGTTCGCGGTGCCCTGGGCGTCTAGACTGTCCGTTTGGATGGTCCTGAGAAACATGCTGCAACTGGTCTGCGCGCGTTGTTTCCGCTTTCTGCCGCGAGAAATAATTCATCATCCTCAGCTGATTTCAGTGGCCTCCTTCCCTCACTGTGCCCGCAAACTCAGTAGCGCTTTAGTTGCTGTTTTCATCATATGTTGATTTTTTTCACCTTGAAAATGCCGACTTGGCAGGAAAAAATACGGAGCGTGAAAGCAGGCAGATGGAAGGTAACGTCAGAAGTGCAGAGATATGTCCTCCCTTATGACGTTTCAGGTCTATGACTGGCTTATATGTTGTTTATATATATGTAAATGTTTGAACCTCGTGACACTGTACTTTTGTCATATTATCTGAATGTATTCAGTTAATTTTTGAGAATAAGCTTTGGTTTGCAGGTTAGCTACCCTAAATTGATAGACGTGGAGGCTCCGACTTGGGTGAAATTCATCTCACATCTATTGGCACTGAAACAATATTAAGTGTTAACCTTTAAACTGATATGGATTTTTGTGAATGAGTTTTAATAACCCTATCAAACTAGTGTTTCTTAAGTTTTATATTAGTGTTAATCCTTCCTTTCGTAGAAAATGCAGGCCTGCCGACTCTCACGCATCTGGCGTGACACTCACGCTTTCCGACTCTCAGGCTCATGCAAGAAATCTTACAACAAATCTATATTATTCCATTATAAACCTAAAATGAACTAAATCAAAAGCGTTGGGGTAGTTTGCCAACCCTACAGACTATTTACAAGGTAATAAAACTCTTACATACGTCTAAATGTATGTGCAGACTTGTCTGGAATGGAAAGTCTCACTCCGGCCAGCTGAGCAAAGTTGGCAATCCTGAAAGTGTGAGATGAAAAAAATGAGTAAATGCTTGCGATGGAAGGCCCCGCTGTTTTGGTAACCCCTGCTGTTTGTGACATTCTCTTCTTCTCTTACCGGAGTAGCTGGGGTGTGCCCTTCGTGATCACAGTGGCAGCCGTCTGCATGCACAAGATTGGCTATGACGCCTCGGAGGTGTCTGTGGGCTGGTGCTGGATCAGCCTTAAAGCCTCAGACCATGTCCTGTGGATGATGCTGACTGGAAAGATCTGGGAGCTCTTGGCCTACCTCATCCTTCCCGTCATGTACGTCCTCATAAAGAAGCACATCCACGGAGCGGTGAGTTGTCAGTGCTTCTAGATTTCAGGGCGGCAGGGATTGGAATACATTTGTGCTGTGATTGTATTGTATCATGCCCTTATTTCCTGAAGCGATTGTCTTGAAAGCCTTGAAGGGGGTTGTAAAGCCTGGTTCTCCTTGCAGCATGCTGCCCTGTCAGAGTACCGCCCCATCCTGACCAGCGTTAGGCCGTCTGATGCGCACACTTCCATGGCTGACCGAAAGATGACCCTCATCCCCATAATCTTTATAGGCCTGCGGATCTGGAGCACCATCCGCTTTTTTCTGCTGCTTTTGGGTTCCCCTGCTAGACAGCATCCCATGCTGGTCACCTTGCATGTGAGTTCTGCCTCTGCACATACGAAGACCATAACATCGGCTCCTCTCTGCTTTTCTCTCTTTCCCTGCGTTAAATTGTGAAAATGCCAAATATCAAGACCTCTCCACAGGATTCTTACTTAAAAGCATGTAATTCCTCTATGGGCTAGCCAATGTGTATTTAATGCTGAAAACGCAAGTAGCGCTTTTCATTTAGATCACCACGCATAATACATCTAAGTCCCTATGACGGTGGTGGGCAGCCAGTCGATCGCGATCGACAGATCAATCTTTTAGACATTCCTAGTCGATCGCAGCAATCAGAACACCAAACCTTCTCTCAGCCACATCAATTAGCATGCTCCACTCTGCCCCGTCAGGTCATTAGGTAACTTTATTGGCATACACAAGCTGCATTAATATAGTCCACCACGAGTCACTAATAGCCCACAGGGAGTGTATGTTATAGACACAAAATTAATAGTGCCCCCCCCCACCAGGTTGACAACTTTTACCATGTCCAAGCCTCCCAGTCAACAACTTGTCAACTTCTAACGCACCCACCCCCCCACCCCCCCCCGTAGCTCCCCAGATTATATTTGGTAGGAGACTATTGTCTTGAGAATAAAGGAATGAAATATATAGGTACTCTTGTGTTTTTGTTTACGGCTTTACAGAACATTCTAGTGCTCAAATTGCTACTGAATGTATGTTAGCATCTGTCATAAGGAATAGATGATGTGTCAGCATCTGTGTTTAATAGCTTTGTAGTTATTTCATATTACATTTACCTGCGTCATGCTCATCATTAAGCTGAAAGGGTCACATCAATGTACTTGCTGTGTGATGTCCAGCTCCTTCGCATTTGTAATGATGATCTGGGTTGATACTCTCTCTGTGTTCTGCTTAGGGCATCGGAAACACTCTGCAAGGAGCTGTAAACTGCACCCTGTTTGTCCTCTTCACCCAGCTGCTGCGTTCCCGGCTGGCTGCTCTGCTCTGCAGCTGCTGCTGCTGCTGGTACACAGCACCTGTGAGCCCGGCCAGTGAATACTGTGAGAGGTCTAGTGCCTGTGCTTCCTCAGTCAGAGGCAGCAGAGCCCAGGACATCAGCGGTCCGTCAGTCAACAGTTAATTCTGAACGAGGGACAAGTTACAAAAGCATTTTTCTAATAAAAAAAAAAAAAACTTTTCTGGCTTTTAGGATCAGCCGTTTCATAGCAGGCATGTACTTGCTGTGCTCTCTGGACCCTCCAGCATGTTACCGTCTCGTGTTTTAAGGAGTACATCTGTAGAGATACTCGGAAATCTTATTCTTTTTGTAAAATTGGCACATGTAATGTCTGCAGGCTCAGGTGTTTTGGTACCTTTCTTTCAGACTTAGGTGTTACCTAAGATCTGACTATTATTTTTTTTTCCCCTTTAGGTTAATACTCAAAAAAACATTGAACAAATTGGTTTTACTCCCTCACATACTTATCTGTTTATATAGACATATTTTGGGTGATGTGGAAAACGATACTTAATATGTAAATAAGCGATACGCCCACTAATGTCCTACAACACACACTTACAGGTGTTTCTCGGTCAGCGTATATTATTCACTGTGGACGTTGGATGTGAGTACGATCGGATGTGACTCGATCAGGCATAACTTGATGGAAGACTGTATTTTACAAGGTTACAGTAACTGTTCGAAGGGCTTAGCTTATGAAAAGTGAAATGGAAAGAAATTCAAAGTGTTTCACACATGTGATGTTTCTTTGGTGCTTCCTCTCTGGATGTTATTCTTATGCAACACATGGTGAGGCAAGAAGAACTTTCAAGCAACATTGTTTCGATGATTTTATCTAGAAAGTTGTAGTTGTAACGTACTTTAAGTACCGATACAGGAGGTTGCTTCTGGGCCTTGTTATGCATTTCCAGTCAGACGCTGGTGTGAAGTTAGACTAAACGAATGTGATCACTTGGGTGACTTGTACAGTGTGCATACCCAGTTTTGTATGTATTTTATTGGTATAATATTGTTTTTATAGCTTATTCTTCTTTCTGTGAATGCTGCAATACTGATGATTTGTAATGGAACCAGACCACTTCCAGAAGTATACTCCAAGAAGACAACAGTCCTTGTTTGTGTTGTTTTTTTTGAAGCATTTTATATCAGCTGGTTAGTGCAGACCTACTGATTATTATCTAAATGCTGATAAACTAACACTCTTATGCAAGGATTTTTTCCTCTATAAATGAGGGCTAAATGAGGAAGTAGTTGCATAACATAAATAGGAAAATATTATTTAAGTTGAAACCAAAGATGTAATGTCGAGACAGGAGGATGTGTCGGTCTTCTTTTAGTGTTTATTTTTACAGTATGTCACAGAAAAAATATATTTCATGCAACAAACAAATTGTTTGGTGCATGTTGATCGAACCTGTACCATATTAAGTAAGCTACATATTGTTTCCGAATGCCTGCCCTGATCATTTTCGTGACCTGCTGTTGTATGAAAAACATTTTTGAAATATGTCATTCGATAAGCGCCTACATTTCTACCATGCCTTAATAATGTCAAAATGCCGGTGAAAAAATAAATTAGACTAGGTCTAAGTTCAGTATTTTATAGTTATTAAAATTCAGGTAACATAGTGGGCTCACTTTTGGGGTTAGAGGTTTGAATCACACCTCTACTGTGTGTGTGGAGTTTGGTCATTCTGTCTCATGCAGGTTTTTTCCTGGTGTCCTGGTTTCCTCCTGGACTCCAAAGACATGCAGATTGGCTGTTTGGCGTCTCCCAAGTGCCCACAGTGTAATATTTGTGTTAGTATATGTCCTGGATGGTCTGGAATGGAATCTACCCCAACTTTGTGCCCTGTGCTGCCTGGGAAAGGCTGTAGCAAACTAAGTAAAAATAAACATTAGCCAAATCTAACCTGACAGGTAACAGGGAAGTCACTAGGAGACTGAGGTACATCTCTGGAGGGCACCCGTAAGGCAATGCATGCATGAGTTTACGTGTAGCACACTAAAATGTGAATCGCAAGATGCGAAAGGATATAAAGGTTGGCAACGAATGTCGTCAAAAGCAATTGCAGACTGTGAGTGTGTGACAGGGAAAGTGCATCGTGAATTATCCGGTGGGCTCACATTTACAAATGTTGCTTTTCCACTAAGATACAGGAACCGAGCTGTACCCGGGCCATACCGCGAAGAGAGTAGTTACAGAGCGGTTCCAGCTTGCTTCGGTTTTTCACTAAAGAAGAATCGGCTCGGCAAAGGCATTGCCGGGTTTGGAGACCGATAGTGACTCTTATTAACTGTTCCCACGGTGTACTTCTTGATTGATTATGTGCTAATTTCCGTGAACAAGTCTGTGACAATCGCTGTGTTACGTTAGCATCAAAAGTTTAAGGCTCGGAATTCTTGGGATAAAATACATTGCGATGTGTGATATAACTAATTGTGAATAATATATCGAATATACCCTTTTTCCTTCAGACAATCCATGCATATTAACACAGAGCACCGGTATCACCATGCATTTCAACCAATCTTGGGTTAGTGACGCTTTTGGCCCTGCCAGTAAGCAAGGCTGCGTCAGCGCAGTTACACCTCAGGTACGGCTGATATACTTTGCAGTGGAAAATCGTCCATTTGCAGTGCATGTCGCGCACGACCCATTTCTAGGTGGCAGTGGAAAAACGCCACAGCTTTGGGTCATAACATTATATTCAATCATGTCTATATTTATTCTTGCCTCTCCATAGGAAATAAAGGGAAGGCATACAGAACACCTACAACGCTGGTATGGATCAAATTCAGCATTTTCATTCACGTTGAATGTTGACTCTTATACAAAAGAATATAAACATACATAAGAGTATATATAAGATTGTTCATAGGATTTGTAGGGTGGGTGTGTCTAGAACTACTGTAAAAAGAGGACCACCTTTCCAGCTTGTGGTGGGTTAGCGTGTGCCACAGCTTTAAGTTCTTTAGCATCTTCCTGGTTGAAAGCTCTCCTTAAGCAAACATCACAAGCACAGCTGAGTAAGTTTGATGAAGGGTGAGTACAGAAAAACTGAGCACTAGCCCACTGGGTAGTACAGAAAAGTTACATGCTGGACTACATTTTTTACATAAATACGAGTAAAAAACACTACTGTAAAGGCTAATTCATAGTTCACTCTTGCGCGTGCGCTCACGGTCTGCGCACAGGGTGAGCAATGCAGATTTTGTTATGGAGGGCGTCCAGAGGACTGTACACGCGTGGCCCAGATTATTACGCGCATTGTCAGGAAATTGACTAGATATTTCCAGCAGGTGGCAGCACTGACTTTCAGAGAGCAGAGATCCATGAAGAATGAGTAGAAGTAGAATAGTAGTTGTTGTTTTCATGCTGCCCAGACATCATACCACAGTATATGTAACGTTAAAACACTAGTACAACGGCATTTTGAAATCTTGGTGGTAATAATCGCTGGGGAGGAGGAGGTCGTAGCTAATTTTGTTGCAAGGATGACAAAAGAAATGTGATATGATGTATTACCTTAATACCACACAAGCCTAGTAACGACTTTATATATATAGTGATTAATTGTCATTGTTGACACACCACAGCACACAGCAATGAAATGTGTCCTCTGCATTTAACCCAGATATGACTTTCGTGATAGCAAGGGGCAGCTAATTCAGCGCCCGGGGAGCAGTGCTGGTCAGGGATTCAAACCTGCAATCTTCCAGTTACAAGTGCGCATCCCTAACCATTAAGCCACTACTGCCCAAAAAAATGTTCATAAAAGTTTTCCCATTTTACTACACTGCTCATATGTGTTTTTGTTGCAATCCATCTGCGCTTTGCTGGTCTGGTGGCATGTCATTGCCGAGCGCTTACACCAGACATGACAGCACCGACTTTATCAGATGATGGATAGAACTACAGCATTTGACATTAAAATTATCCAAGTCTGTGAGAATAAAAGCACTTTATAGGTAAATCTCAGAAATTAGCAAGACCCATCAATACCCACATGAAAAATCCTATATGGAAATATGTTAGCCAAAGGCTATGATGTCATCACCTTGCAAGGGTGAAAAATTTTGTAGGAACTTCACTGACCTGTCTTGTAATTAATGTTTTGCTGCATTAGCCATTATTGTGTCTCAGCTGAGCACTAAACAGATCAGCACATTGGATGAAACTAAATAAAATGAATGAAGGACGGATGGGTGATGTCAGGACTGCAGGGGCCGTTGTACTCCGGTTGCACAGATGTATTGACGGACATCTCCACAAAGGATCGATATCCAATTAGAAAGCGAATGAATGAGAGTAACAGGCACAGGCCCTGCCCCCCCCCCCCTCACACAGCTTCCTGGGAGGAGGGGCTAAAGGCACTGACGATATTGTGCTGGGACCCGGCCCCCCATTATCGCTCGGACTGCTCAGGGGTTGGTCTCTGATCAAATCGTTACTAATTCGTTTTCAGATTATTGGTATAAAAGACTAAATTTGGTCCCTAGCGGGGGCAGTACTTTCCTGCAGCAGGTCTGGGTACATACAGCAGGTTTAACAACAGCACAACAGATCCATCCATTTTCTGTAGCTGCTTGTCCTAATCAGGGTCATGGGGGGTCTGGAGCCTAAGGGTGCAAGGCAGGGAACGACCCAGGATGGGGTGCCAACCCACCCAAGGCCCCACTCACACACACACACACACATTCACAATTTGGAAACATGCAGACTCCACATACGGAACCCTGGCAGACACTTGAATCCTGGTCCCAGAGGAGTGAGGTAAAGGAATTTTCTTTAACACGGTAGTGCAATATAAAAATCAATGCAAATGAGTAATAAAGCAACAAGTGCTAAGAATAAAAAAATACCACAAAAGCTATACAATTTTCTGTCAATTGAAGTTAACATGTGAGGTGTGAAAAATAGGAACATATGAGACAGATAAGCAAAAAATCTGTTTATGTGTATGCAGAGTCTGGGGAGGGGGGCAGCAGGGACTGTGTCAGTGGGTTGGGGGGGCTGATGGATGAGTTAATTGTTGAAGGAAAGAAGCTGTTTTTGGGGCATGTGGTTCTGGTCTTGATGGCCCTCAGTCACTTGCCAGAAGGTGATATTTGGAACAGTCCGGGTCCAGCCTGGGAGGGGTCAACCACAACCTCTCCTGTCCGCGTCAGGGTCCGAGAGGCGTATAACTTTTAATGAGTTAAATTGTTTGCTTGGTATATGGTTTTAAACAGTATGCATACATATGAGGTAATCAGATCAAATGTAGTCTATACTATATAAACGTATATAAAGTATAACTATTGTGGGTTATATAGCCTAATGGGGGAAAAGTCATGGGAGGGAGGTAAGGGGCACATGCTGATGACAGTGTGTTGCCACACCCACTACCTCAGGGATGAGAGCCTGAGTACCGCAGGTGATATCTCAGTATCACACTAGTCCAAATGGAACAGTGTGAGCGTTTTCCACTGTCTGGAGTGCCAATCCTGCCACCAACATTCCCCTGTAACTTGGAGGACCTCCTTGCAGGGCTGGATGTGGATTAATTTCATACCTAGGATGAGATAACTGCAGGTTAAGGGCCTTGCTCAAGGACCCAAGGGAGTAGAATCAGTCCAGGAAGTCATGGGATTTGAACCAGCAACCTTCCCATTACCATCACAGATCCCTAGCCTCAGAGCTGCTGCTCCCCCCATGCCACTGAAAAATAACAGTAGGCTTAAAAATTGCATAGTGATCTCATTAACATCACATTGCTGTTGAAATTCATTGCCCAGTCATCGGGGGGGGATGTCGAATCAATATTCCATGGAGATGCCTGTGCAACGTGCCGGTGAGCAAACGACCTCGTAGAAATGCTTTGCCGAGGAATTTAAAGTGTCATGGAGACATCGTACCTATGCATGTGTGCTGTCTGAGCAGTTATATTGTTTTAGTGTTGCTGATGTGACACGTTGCTAGACGATACAACTGTCAAATTTTATCTATCACTGTACCTAATATCACCCATTCATTGCACTGTAAAGTCAGATGGCGTTCAACCTGCCAAGAACAACGATGGTGCACTTTCATAAAAGGTAAATTAGGGGAATGAGCTGCATATGTCCATTAATGTTTTTACGCAAGATAAAAGTAAGAAGTAAGGATCCCATTTAAATCTCAGTACTGTTAATATGCTACTAAAGGTAATTAAATACGTTACTTGTTACTGCTAAAAGTAGTGGAATTATAGTAACATGTTACTTTATACTTTGTTACTTTGTAACACATTACTACCAGCACTGGTAGTCGTTCAGCCCTGTGATCCTGGGCATTCTGGGGATGGGAATGAGGGTGGAGATTGTGAAGCAGCCTGACAAATGGCTCCAGTGTACCGGAGACACCAGGTCAGCACAGTGCTTCAGTGTGGGTGGAGACAGAGTCTGAGCTGGCTGATTTGCAGGGATTCTGGCACTTAAGCATCTTGTTAATGTCCCTCTTTGATTAAAGGAGAGTCGTTATGGTGGAGGGAAGGTGGAGGGGGCTGTTTGGAGCGAGTGGGTGTGTAACGGCTCCAGCCACCATCATGGTGATGGATGGCTGAGTGGTGATCCCGGTGGGTGAAGCTGATGGCAGTACACACTAGGGGTGATGTCAGGAATGTCCCTTTGCTTTTCAAATTGACGGTAGTTCATTAATAAGGCTCAGGTTGTTGATGGAGTGGGGGGGGGAGGGTTCTACGTTTATATCTGGTGACAAGCGGGTGCAAAAAATGGATGGGTGGATGGATGATTGCTTTAGAGAAAGACTCCCTGAACTGGGGCGAAGTTATACACATTTATATGAAAAATTATGTCGAGATTTTAAAGATGTGCAGACAATCTGCACTTCACGGGCGGAAATTGTAAATAAGCATACAATGTGTGGCTGTGCTGCATTGAGATACATGCTGCAGCCTAGTGCTGCGGTGTGACAAAGGACAAAGAAGATGGTGTTGTAAGTATGCGACAGATAGTTCTCACCGTTGTGTCGTTTGAAGTATGCAGCCACCATTAGCCGTGCCTGATGCTAGACCCCTGGTGTGCTTGTAGCCTGTGATCCTCTTCATCCTCCTCCACATCACCTTGGTGTTGTTGCCCCTGGTGTGCTTGTAGCCTGTGATCCTCTTCATCCTCCTCCACATCACCTTGGTGTTGTTGCCCCTGGTGTGCTTGTAGCCTGTGATCCTCTTCATCCTCCTCCACATCACCTTGGTATTGTTGCCCCTGGTGTGCTGGTAGCCTGTGATCCTCTTCATCCTCCTCCACATCACCTTGGTATTGTTGCCCCTGATGTGCTTGTCGCCTGTGATCCTCTTCATCCTCCTCCACATCACCTTGGTATTGTTACCCCTGGTGTGCTTGTAGCCTGTGATCCTCTTCATCCTCCTCCACATCACCTTGGTGTTGTTGTGCTGCGATTTGGACTCCTTGCTTTTCTTTTGCAGCTTTCCTTTTCTTCATAACGTCACTTTTTCATTTCCCTCCATACAGTCCCCAGCTCTTCCATATTTCCAGGACAAAATGCCATCATCTTTTTGTATCCTCAAGTCATTCAGCCCTTTAGTTACCAGTGGCTTGTTATTTACGGAAACTGTTCCAACTGACAATGCTGCAATTTTGACAGCAGCAAGCAAGAAAAGCACGTCTGTTGGCTGACAGCGAACTGAAGATGACTTTTAGGACATTTAGGGTCATACTGGTAATAGACATGGACAGTTGTACTCTGGTATACCTTTATGTTATCTGGATAACTCCTGGCAAGTCCTTTGTCACAGATAGGGATTGCTGCTTGTGACATGCTGGACAGTACCTACTTAATTGCACCAAGCTGTTATTCTACAAAATGGATTGTCAGGTTTCTCTTCTCTACACTTCTCTAATATCTCTGTTGTGGCATTTTGAACGCTGGTGAATAATAATTACTAGGCAACATTTCTAAAATTCTTAATAAAACTACTCATTTCCATTCATTTTTGTGGTTTGCATAGTGTGGGAATTCCAACGAAACTACTAAAACACCAAACAATTACCTTTTGTCCAGCTCATCTATTCAGTAAAAGTGATCCAATGGTCCGATGTCAGCATAGAAGCTGAGTGTTACAATAGAATTTATAATTTTAAAAAGTTTAGAATATACAGCCGTAGAAACAATGAAGAGACCACAGCACAATATTTTGTTTGACTCATTTCTCAATTAATGGGTGTGCGTTTGTGAATAATATATATTTTTCTGCACACTGCAGACTGGTTCTTCTCTGTTTCTCGTTAATGAAGGGCTTCTTCTTTGCTTTATGGGACTTCAGTCCTGCTTCTAGGAGCCTGATGTGAACTGTCCTAGCGGTGCACTTCACACCTGCACTTAATGTTTCCCATTCCCTTTGAAGGTCAGAGACAGAGGCGACAGTGGCAAGGAAATCTCCAACTCTTATGGATATTCCCATTTCCCCCCACAGTCCAAAACCACATGATTCATTTAATTATATTCCCTGGTAAATTGGTAAATTAAAATTACACACTAAACTTTCAGGAGTGTGTAAACACTTTGCCTTTTTAGTTTATTTTACCAAAATTGTTTTCACAAAAAAAAAAAAAAAAAATGTTGTACTGAATATCAGTTTTAAGTCCCCACCAGAAACAGTAACACATTGGATTATTATCACACAATGTTATTACAGATGCCTATCGTGCTGTTCCTGGGGCAGCTGGGGACTACCTGATCACTGTTTGATCTTCTGATGACCTCCATGCACAAACTAAAAATCTGATAATCTTGTGACCAACAGTGTTAGGAGGCAAAGCTACAACCCTGCTTTGATTATACTGACTGCAGTGTTTTTGAAGGTTTAACTGCTGACCTAAATGAGTGTCAGCAAACCAAGGGAGTGGCCTTCAGGAATGGGGACAAAACCTCTTTCATGCAGGCAAGGAACTGTCAGGGTCTGTACTTGTCTGACCCTCCCCTTCATGTCTCTTCCCCCTTTGGCCAGCAGGTGTTGCTGGCCTTCCTGGTCCCTCCTTTGTTTTCATGTTAGACCCTTTTGTGTTTTCCCTGCTCTCTGCAAGTATAGTCAGCACACTGCTTGCATTAAGTAAGCATCGTGTTGCATATAAAGAATATAGCCGCCCTTAGTCTCTGATCCGCAAGTGGATCGTCCTCCACCTCTTTACTGCCGGCACCATGCCCCCTTGCCGTAGCAGAAAAACTCTGACAAAGGAAATCAGAAGACGCTAATTTTCAGCTAACAGTCTCGCATCAGTGTGGAAAGGTCTGCCAGAAATTAAGATCCACGGCACACCATCCTCCACACTGCAGAGATCCATCAGCTGGCAGACAACCTGAATGTGTTTTTCTGCAGGTTTGATAAACCGAGACCCACACCTCCCTCCTGCTACAAGTCACCCAATACAAAACTGACAACTGCCCACTCACCCACCCCACAGGCCTCTCAACCAGCTCTGAAATTTGAAGTGGACACGTGCCAGTTCTGCCAGAGACAAAAGACCAGGAAAGCACCAGGTCCAGATGGCATCTAACTCTCCTGTCTGAAACCCTGTGCTGATTTACTGGCTCCCAACTATGCTCAAATCTTCTAGAACTGTGCAAAGTTCCCTTCTGCTTCAATCATTCCATGATTACAGATATTCCCAAAAAGTTCTACGTAAAAGGACTACAAGCCTGTCGCTCTGACATCTGTGGACATGAAAACATTGGAAAGACCCATTTGAAGGACATCAAGGCCCCCTACTGGACCCAGTTTGCCTACCAAGCAAACAGGTTAGTGGATGATGCAATCAACATGGGACGATACTACGTCCTGCAATACCTTGATCAACCTGGTGCCAAGTTCAACCTGGTATAGGAGCTACTTATCCATTTCTACACAACAATCATCAAGTCTGTTCTCCGCTCGTCCGTCATAGTTCAAATCAAGCAGCAACAGAGACAAGAACAGGCTACAACAAATAGTTAGGCCTTCGGGAAAGATCACCAGTTTTAAC
Organism: Brienomyrus brachyistius; assembly: GCF_023856365.1. Taxonomy (NCBI): domain Eukaryota; kingdom Metazoa; phylum Chordata; class Actinopteri; order Osteoglossiformes; family Mormyridae; genus Brienomyrus; species Brienomyrus brachyistius. Next base: position 16,964,123 of record NC_064540.1, read on the forward strand.
CTGCCCACCCTCCAGGACCTGTCATGGCGAGTCAGGAAAGGGGCAAGGAAATCATCACAGACCACACATACCCCTCCAGCAAGCCCTGCATGTCACTACAATGTGCCAAAACAAACAGGCGCAAGAACAGTTGCTTCCCACAAGTCATCACCCTTATGGACAGCTGTGCCAGTTGTACTGTCACCCTCTCTTATCAAGCTACTTCAATGTTGCGAATAACTCATTACTCATTGTATTGTTTTGTACATATGACATTTATTCCAGTAGTCATGCACTCATGCACTTTTTATTTATCAACAACACATCAGCCTTGTATATATCAACCAAACTGTATCTGCCTACTGTCTTGTCTTGTCTTAACTGTGTGTAAGAGAGCCACCTACAGCTAGATACATATTCTATATATGTGTGAACATGGCGAAATAAAGCTGATTCTGATATTGATTCAAGTCTAAGGCAGGGGTGCCCAACCCGCCAATCGTGATCGACCGCATGTTTCAAGGTCGATCACGAGATGATTAATGGATAATGCTTTATTTCACTGGTGGCCAACCGATCGATTGCGGTCTGCAAAATGTACCAAGGGGAACCCCCCCACCCACCCCCCTAGGTTGGCAGCAAAATATACTGTTGTGAATCGGTAGCTCGCCAGAGTATTTCCTTCACAAAAGTAGCTCTCACTGCAAAAAAGATTGGGCACCTGTGCAGTGTAACGGAGAACTGCTCACTGTTTTTCACCGTGGATTCCTGGTGTTTTGTAAGAATATATTCAGGCTTCTCTTAATTGCTTGGTTTCATGCCCCCTTGAATCAGAGAAAAAGAAAAAGCATATCCCTTTGTTTACCTTAGGGAGGCATAAGGACCTTCTTTGAATTAAACAGTTTGTCAGGTATTGACCCCACTAATTGCTGAACTACTGGCTCTCCGTCTGATTAATCAGAGCTCCTAATGTGTGCCTATTTTATGATCTGGCTTACTGAACATCATTTATATTTGGTATATGTATCACTCTGGGTTGGTTTCTTAACATTTTAGTCCTTGACATTCCTAACTGTGAATCAATAAACTTGCTTGCTCTGTAGCAAAATCCTCAGACATCTCAGCAACCAAGCAGCTTCCAAGCCTTTTTGCCTCCTATACTGACCCCGTCAGATTTCTTTCCCTTGCCTCTCTTGTTATTGTTTTTTTCTTGTAGAAGCATGTTGCTTTTAAGTTATCCGTATGATTGTATTCTTAATTTTGTAACAGCAATTTAGCTAGTTAGCATATTAAACAAATACCGACAGAGATGGATTTCAGGTCCAGAACGTAAAAATCCAGACCAAGATTTTGTTTCAACCAACCATTTGAGTACATGTGACTATGAATCGGGTTGGTTGAAACAATATCTTGGTCTGAGTTTTTATTTTCTGGACCTGAAATTTCTACCTAAAGAATATTTAACTTGCAAACACAGACATGGCTATAAGTAGGCAGAAGGACTGCTGCCCACCCCCAGTCCACAATTTTAACCATTGGGCAATTCGAACATCGGTGCCCACCTAACCCTCCCAAATGTCCACAGCATCCTAGCACACCACTTTTATGCATGTTTATTTATACATCGTTTCATTTTTCATCCTTTGATTCTAATGATAAAACCACTTTCTATGTATAAACAGAATGAGCAACAAGTAATAAGTCTCCACCCATTTAGGGTGCTCCAGGGGAATTGCCTGCTTTTGATTGGGGGTGTTGGGGGTTGCAATCCCCCCATGCCCCATAATTTACGCCCATGGTTGGACAGATCGAAATTATCGATAAATACAGTATTTTCTCCTCATAGTTTTTTTCCCCTACTATATGGATATAATCGAAAATGTGTGTTAATAGTTTTCACTTTTACTTGGAACTAATTGTATTTACACCGAGTCATATTGCGTTATCGGGTTAAAAAAGGAAAACATGAAAAATCCCTAAAATGTGTAAACTGGTTACTGTTTAAAATTCTTCTCCCAGACGACGATGGCGGTTCGCCTATATATTTAAGCTCTGAAAGCGTACTGAAACATGCAATTATGATAGTTAGTGTTAGTGTTGAACTCTGTTATTCCTCTGTTGGGCATCGTTTACTTCGTTATATAATGATGACCACTGCCGGTGTGCTGTTTATGTGGGCAATATTTCCTGCTCCTGTTTCAACTGGGGGAAATAAAATGTGAAAAGAATGCTTTACGTGTGTACTGAGTAGTTTTTGAATTTGTGTCATAAGTTATACAGGTAGGGGCTTTCCCGGTAGATTGTACAGCTTTCTGCCAGGTATTTCTGCCTGTCATATAAACACTATTTTACGTGCAAACAACATTACCTATGTAAGTTGCTACCAGAGTAAACTTAGAAGTGGGTCTGATATTCACCAGACATTCACAGATCTTCTCTGTATTTATGGAAAAATTACACTAACAAGGAAACTCCACATTCACAAATTCGTGTGTGTTGTGAAATTACGCGCACACCTTGGTTATTCAATTACTACATCCAATAAATTGTGAAAATTAAAACGTTGCAGCTCCAGGTGTGAATTAACGCGTTTGCTTGACTTGACAGTCCGCGACGTTTCTAAATATAAGTCCCAAATGGAAAAACAAGGAATTTCTCTTATTTCTCAAGACGCACAACACTTTGAAACTCCATTTCAATGTGTTAGATACTTAAACGAAATCACAAGCACATGCAGGGTCCATTGCCACTGTAAAAAAATGGTTTAACCGAACATGTCCATTATTTTTCTACGCAGGTGGAACATTGGACATCCTAAATTTCAGCTTGTAGTCAATGGACAGTAAACTTAAAGATCATGCACTTCGGTACTTATGAAACTAGTAGTCAATTTGTGAAATTAACTTATATGCCTCATATCCATTATTTTCTATGCAGGTGGAATACGCAGTGACTATTTGATTCCTGTTTCATGGGTTTAAGAGTCGTTGCTGACATCTGTTGTCCAGTTGTAGTATTACAGGTGCATTTAACAAATTGCGCTTCGACAGGGAATTCAGGGAACATTAAAATATGTATTTTAATAGTGCTTTGGCCCATGCGGTGGAAAAACGCTATTGTGGGTTTGACAGCAAATGTTCTTTGTCAGTACCCGAAAGTCAAAAAGGCAGTTGCTTGTGAGCCTGGTACCACCTTACAAGAAAAATAATTAATGCTGGGAATATTGCTTCCATTGTATAATTTAACCAGTTAAAACTCAAATCAAAAGGCAAGCAGTTGTAGTTGTAAAATAAAATTATGAATTAATTTATAAATTCTACTTGGTTAATGCATTTATCAGTTTTAAATCAATACAATATAGGCTAGTGGCCTGAGTTCAGGGGTGGAATGGTGGTGCAGTGGTTAGCACTGTTGCCTCACACCTCTGGGACCTGGGTTCGAGTCTCCGCCTGGCTCACATGTGTGTGTGGAGTTTGCATGTTCTCCCCATGTCGTCGTGGGGTTTCCTCCAGGTACTCCGGTTTCCCCTCACAGTCCAAAAACATGCTAAGGCTAATTGGAGTTTCTACAATGCTTGTAGGAGTGTGTGTGTGAGTGTGCCCTGTGATGGGCTGGCCCCCCATCCTGGGTTGTTCCCTGCCTCATGTCCATTGCTTCCAGGATGGATGGATGGATGGATGGATGGATGGACTGAGTTCACTTATATCAATAGTGACAGAAAGAATTATCCATCCATCCAGCTATTTTCCAAACCGCTTATCCTACTGGGTCGCGGGGGGTCTTATAAAAGATTAAAAATTTTTTGGCTTGGTGGATAGACACCTCCATGACTCCATTGCTTATTGTGTGTGTGTGTGTGTGTGTGTATGCAGTATGATGCGTGCATGCATCCATTTGTTTTCCTTTATGGGGACCGGTTTCTTGGTCCCCATAAGGGAAAACTGTATATTATAAAAATTAGTGACTGCTATGAAAAAACTAAAAATGTAAAAACTCTTGTATTTTGCTTGGTTAGTTATGGTTATGGTTAGAGCAGGGTGGGGGTTAAGGTTCCCATAGAAGTGAATGAGCGGGCCCCTTAAGGATAGGTATACCCGGCATGTGCGTGTGTGTGTGTGTGTGTGTGTGTGCCTGCCCCATGACGGACTGGCATGCTTTCCCAGGTGTTCCCCTGCTCTGTGCTTCCTGGGATGGACTCAAGCTTTCTAGAAGGCGCTGTATCAGCTAAAGCATTTTTGGAAGATGGGTTTGTTTCAGACACCTTTTAATTTTAATCGTCTTACTTGTACAATGGATCATAGGTGTTAATTTGTCCACCATCCATAATCTCACCATCCCTAGAGCTTAAAAAGGGACATTTTGTTCGGAATCCTTACCAACAGCCGGAGCTTCAGGTCATTGAAGGTGCCATTGGTTTTGCAGCAAGGCAACAAAAACAAACATAAATGAACATAAAAACAAGGACAAAGACACCATCACACAAAAGACCACAATTACATGCGAGACCTTACAAGCAGATACAGACAAACAAGCCCGTGATTGGCACTTTTTTTAGGCATTGTCCAGATCCTGAATATTGGAGTTCTTTCTCACTGTCTGTTTCGCACATATGTAAAGAAAGTTTCATAGTTAAATACATCTGGGCTCAGTAAGTGTCTCTGGGACTAATGTCCAACAAACTGAGACTTACTAATAATTAATTTAAAAAAAAGAAAAAATGACAAGGAAATTTATGTTGGAGGGCTAGTTACTTGTTGAATACTACAAAGGTGTTACCCGACTAATAGTGCTTCAAAGGTTAGTAGTCAATACTACAGCCTGTATCATACACTGATGAACGTCCATCACCAAATGTATATATCAGATGTGTTCCGACTTACTGTCTATATTCCCAGTTTCATTAAATTTCAATTCTGTAAATAGCTTATTTTTTCATACTTTGAAAAAAGTATTCTAATGCAGAATATTTTTCTCTGTAATGTAATTACTCACAATGCTCTTCTGTTATTGATCGGGAACTCTGGTATGGCTATTGTTTCCATTTCCTTCTTATCAACTTAAATCGTACTGCTCTAGTTTACATTGTCCCTGCTTATAAAGCAGTTTTCAGTCTTAGCTGTCTTTTATCTACCTCTGATCCTGAAATATCCAGTATTTGCACGCCAACATTCCGAGCAGGGTCGATTTTCACCATTTTAAACTGCAATGTCACAGTCTGACATCTACTATGTCCTTTGCCCCACTTATTGGTTCAGTCTTTTGCTCTGATTTTCTATATGGTCATAGGTGTGACCCTTCTCCCTCCTTATCTCAACATAGATCATCTGTAACTGACTTTCACCAAGTTCTTTTCCCTGATCTAAACACAAGCTCTTTACTTGGATGTTACTGGACTTATGCATAATCTATGTACACAGCATATTGAACGATATGACTGAACACATGGCTATGGTGTTGGTAACCCCTAATTTTAGAATGGGACCATAAGAAGAAGTATATGCTGCAAAAATGAGCCTCACTCTCCACGACAGGGTGTGAAGCTCACAGTTCTCGATGGAGCTCGAAACAGAGAAACTGTTCCTTCAGACTGAGTCAGTGGTGGCATGTCATAAGTATCTTTGGAACATACCTCTAAATGTCCCCAGGGCAGCCCCAGGACATGCTGGTGGGATACGAAATGTTACCTCAGAAAGAGGGACCAGCTGTTTAATACCACCCTACATGAGAGAAGCTCATGTCTTTTATAACACAGGTACAGCATTGGAGCTTACATCAGTTTATTGGGGTCCAACAGTTATTCCATCCCTCCATTTTCCAAACCGCTTATCCAGGGTTCCGGAGCCTATCTTGGAAGCAATGGGCACGAGGCAAGGACCCAGGACGGGGGGCCAGCCCATCATAGGGCACACTCACACACCATTCACTCTCTCTCTCTCACACACACACACACACACCTATGGGCAATTTAGCAACTCCAATTAGGCAACAGTGCTAACCACTGCACCACCATGCCGCCCCTCCAACAGTTATTTCACATTTAATTTAATATTTCTAGATTGTGTTAGAAAATCACGATGCCTAGGGAGATCCCACTCAAACACACAGAGAACACTCCAACTCCACACACATTATAAATATTTGTGTTAGTAGGTTACGATTTTAAAAATACGGAGCTAACATAACTGAGTAAAAGCCGCTGCCACTTAAAATCATTCAGTCAGCTCACTCTTGTTTTTAAATCACGACCTCTTGACCCCATTGGTTGACAATCCAACCCTATGCCACATGAGCGGCCAATTGGAGCCCAGAATACTGGAAAGTGGGTGGAACTTTATATTTTTCACCATTCGTCTCTAAGAGGAGGTGCCTAAAGATTAAGGTGAGAGAACGAAAAATACCGACATTGATGACATTGATATTTACGGATAGCTAACGTCTCTCTCTACACATATAGTTACATATAAGTAAAATACGATTTCATGAGTGGTCGCTAACATTTATTAAAAAAAAAAAAGTGGCACACATACCCCTCCCTTTAACTAGCTAGCTAGCTCAGCATAGTCTCGGCTACTGTGTTAGCTAGCTAGCTACTTCCCTGCCTTTTTGTGCTCTCTGGCTCTGCTTTGTTGCAGATTTATATCAAAAGCACAGATGTGGTAACACAACAGAAAAGGTAAGTCTTAAATTAGAAGTATTTCGGTAGTCGACGTGTTTATATAACTAAATACTAACATTTGACAATTGTGTTGTAAGTTGTGCATATCTCGTTTTACTCCATAGCTACTTAGCTTTCAGGCACGAGTGTTTATTATAATAATAACGCCGGTAACCTCGAAGAGGGCCAAAATAAAGGTAGCCATGTTCTATCGGCACCGCTACCTGACTGCTATTTTTATCATAAAATATGCAAACATTAGTCGGCTTGGTAACTATGACTTAAATTATTTCAGACTATTGTTTATCACTCACAGGCTACCTACCTAGCCAATACAAACTCCTAAAATATGTGAAACTCAACATCACGATCCAATATCGGAAGTTGGTTAAGGACAAAGTTTTTAACTATGGATTTAAAAACTGAAAGATAATATTAGTTAACAAGCACTCCTTATCTACTTTTCTGGATAACAAACTAGAGGATAAACTAAGTGGCTACTTCAAATGAGAAGTCATTCACGTTACCTGTGAGATTACGTTTGAAGGTGTTTGAGAAGATTTGATTTGCAAATGAAACGTTGTCAGTGTTGTTCTTGCAAAAGTTGTGCTTTTGCTTGTTAGAATTTTAAGTAACTACTATGAAATCAGGTCTGGTTTTGAAGTCACAGATTGATGTTTAATAGTCGAGTTTATACATTTTTCTCATGATTACGTGTTCACTGTTCCCTTTAGATGTATTGATTATAACATGCAGGAGGTTAGACATGGTTAAATGTCCGCCATTGGTACTTTAACAATGAAAACAATAAACAATAAGAATGAACCAGCAATTTTATCGTCTTTAAGTGCTTTAGAAAGGTACATGGTGTACACTGGTGTGTCTAACATATTGAACGGATTCTTAATATTAGAGCTTTTGTGTTGGTCACTTGGAGGTCTGTATTGTTTATTTTGAAGAATGGTTTTGGTGACTTCTGATAATTTGACCTTTCGAGAAGGTATGAAGTATGTCATGTCTGTATTTATGCAGCTTAGGTGGAGATGTTCCAAGGCCTCGATTGTAGCCCAAGGCTTCTGTGTGCAAAGTATATTTAGTTGAACACAAAGTCAGAAGTAATGTTATGAGGATTGGCTGGGTTAATGTGGTGGCGGTGTCACATTTTAGGTTTCTCTGTTTGCTTCTTAGCAATTGTTGTAGTTGGCATTCCTTTCTAAACATGATTTTATCCAACTTTCTGTTCACGTACATAGTTTTTTCCCTAAGATTTAAAATGATTTGTTTTTTTGTTTTATTGATTATTATTTTATTTTATGCTAATCTGCTTGCTGCTTTGTTCATTTTGGGGGCGGAAAATCCTGGACAAATGATCGGTGGTTATTCGTTATTGGTGCCTATGTGTGTCTGGTTACATACAGTGGGTTTAACAACCATGCAAGAGCCACACAAATCTAAATATACACATAAGTACACATATATACAATAAGATAAATATAAACATATATACAATAGAATAAGTGCAATTACGATATATGTCAATGGGATTATCAGAATTAAATCAAAACCAATGGTGGATGCCAGTTGGGAGGGTGGAATGCCAGAAATGCTTTTTAGGCCGGGTATTTCAGGAAAGTGCATTGTTGAGATGGGCATCTATTTATAATAGTGATTTTAACATTTGTATCCGGCATTAAATTGCAAATTAATATTTTTTACATTTTCCAAAAGCACAGCGGTTTTAGGAATGCCTCAGGTTTTCATGTTCTCCATGTACACACATTTGTAAGTAATCAAATTTAACAGTATTCATATTTTTGGGCACCTATATTATAAACCTTACCATTGCATGCTGTCAGATTTAATTGATCCACAAGATGACAACTGGAGCATTCATTTACAGGGGACAAGTTAAATCCTAAAAATTATGAAATGTCAATATCAGTTCACGAGATCAGTTTAGTTATATTGTAAATGTGTTTATAATAGCACTCTGTAGCAGTACAGTGGTTCTCCATGTTATGAACTTGGCAATCCTCTCACCTAAAATAAGGAAACATTTGATAGTCTTCTCCGGAACAGCTTATTCAGATCAGTCACAATAAGCCTGGTGACTCTCCCAGGAAGTACAGAAAGTGAGATGGTACATTGTGACCAGTCCATGTTCCAGACCAGTGCGCACGCAGACACCATTTCACCTACACTGGGTATCATTATGTATCTGGCGAAAACCTGCTGACAAACCTGCTCAGAACATAGAGGAAACCTGCATTGTGTGTGTTTCCAGTTCATTCACACAGTTTGGAGATTATGTATGATTTAGTTCATGCATTTTTGAAAATTTGTTTGCTGATCTTATGAGTCATATATACACTAAGTGTTTTTTTTTTGTGAAAAGCTGGTGGTGTGTTCTTGCATACTAGACAAGGTTTTGATAATATGAACCAACTTGTGATGATGACAAAGGAAGCAGATTTGATTTATATAACGTTTAGTATTAATGACCATATTTATTTGTGCAAGGTCATTAACATGTCTTTAATGGGGACATGAATAAAATTACTGTCATCACTTTTTACTTGTTAAGTCATGTTTGAAGAGATTACATAGCGATAGTTTTACGTGTGAGTTTTAATTGTATACATTTTTGCTTGTATTGGTTTGTAAATCTTATATACTGTCTAGCACCATTTTTATTAAATTTGGTGTGTTCGGCATTTTTCTTCTCAGGAGTTTGTCACTTTCTGGGGTTTTTAATTAAGATGAAGAGGAATTTTAATGAGTGTGCTATTGATTTAAGTGCTACACTGTTACATTAAGTTTGTCAACACTTGACTGAGAACACAAAGGGCTAGTAATCTTGTAGATTTACTCCCTTAAAATCAAAACAGTTATTGTTTGAAAAAGACTGTGTGTTCATTTCAAGACACCGGGGTCTTTCAAAAGAAGACAGACTACTATTTTTTTTTAAAAAAAACAACATTTACTTAGTGCAACTAGTCATGACGAGGATTTTCTTTTTTTTATTAAAGTAGAGAACAGCAGATGCAGTGGTTTTATATGGTTTTACCATATGATTGTTTGCATTGTGGAAATTATTGACAAGATCATTTTGTGTTCTCTTGATGTCACTGTGTTGCTACACTATTTTATTTATGAATAGATGTTTTCGCACACAGTTTTTTCTTTTGAGATTTTTTATCCCTAATAAATTAAACATACTCATGCTGTTATAGTCATGCCGCTAGGAATAGGGTTCATGCAAATGGATGGAAGACGTTGTGCGACACAAGTGCTGTCACATTCAGGGTTTTTATTTCCAGACTTCTGCAGTTGCCTGGAGATGTTAATGTTTAGGTTTCTGGATGATCTTTTCATAATCCCTTTTTTATGGCATTTGACTACAAATATGTTCACTGTTGTTTGCTTGCCGACTGGGCTTTGTTTGGGGCTGCTGCTTGTGTGTCATAAAGATTGGTAATGGAGTGGGAATTCATCAAGTAGGTAAAAAAAAAGCTTTGCTCTCAGCTCTAGATTTCTTCTTTTGGTGGTCTTAAGTGTCTGATGTATTTGTGGTTTGTCCATTATTTTCAGCGTTATATGGATGCGAGGTGTTTACTTTTGGACCAGTCATTGTTCCACCTTTTCCTTTGGATATGTTTATGGTTTTTTTTCCCTGCTCTTGAGGTCTGTGCTTGTTGGAGAGAAGAAATGCTATACCTAAAGTCTTTTGCCTCTCTAATACAGATGGCAGCATAAATGGGGTTTGTTATGATTAATGTGCATTGATGGTGGGGCATAGCGAATGTGTTACTGCAGATATATGAGAGGCACACACGCGTACAACCTGTGGGCAATTTTATCAACGCCGCTCCACATAACTGCAAAGCTTTAGGGTGTTTATTAAAGGGGCCCTATTATGCTTTTCTGGTTTTCCCTTTTCGTTAGTGAGTTTTACAGCTTTATGTACGGTCTGAAAAATCTCAAGACGCAAAGTATACACCAAAGGAAGTAACACTCATCATAGAAACCACTATTCTCTAATCTACCTGAAACGCCTCTTCGGAATTCCAGCCCTTGCTTCTGTGACATGATGAGGTCACCTTGTAACACAATCCTTATTGGCTGCCAGCCTGCAAGCTTTCAGCAGACCCCAAGACAGGGCAGAACATGTAGAGCAAGTTGACCAGTTAGGCAAGCTGACCGGTCAGAGCACATTGGTTTCATTGGGGGTAGGCCCTAAATCACTAACAGTCTGTTATAGGTGGAGAGAGTAGAGATATACAGTATGAGAAAAAATTGTGTTTTTGGAACATTGAACCATGTAAATCTATTGTAGTAGAACCCAAAAATCTGAATTATTAACAGTGAAAATGAGCATAATAGGGCCCCTTTAATGCTCAATTTTCTGGTCTTTTCACTCTTTGCTGGTATTAATTGTTCTTGTTTGCTGGAGTACTGTAATGATTTTTCCATTGTTTAACCTAATGTGGCAGTATTAATGAGTACAATTGATGAATGCTGATTGCATTCACATAATGAGCAAAATTTAAAGCATTTTTTCCTAAGCGGTTAAGTTGAATTGGTAAGAGAACCCATACTGTTATTTGACAGCAGGGACAACAGTTAAGAATACGTAATGTGGCATATTTAGAATTGCAAATGCATCAATTTACCATTGTGATTGCATGGTTAATATATATCTCTTTCCATCTAGGTTTGTTGCAAACTATCAAAACCAATTGCAGAAGAACATCCCCAGCTTGTTATAACTGCAGCTGTAACCCTAACTTGTAAGCTAATTATACTGCCAAGCTATTTAAATCCTGTAATTAAGTGAGATAATGGTTGTCAGCAGGCCCCTTGAACTTGAGTGAAAATGCTGCTTGGATGTATTCCACCAAAAATATTAAACAATATCTCTGTCGTCTATTACCATATGCACTGTGTCCACAATTATTAGGCAAATTGTATTGTTCAGCATTAATTTTATTGTTGAACTTTTTTGCCCTTTCGAAAATATTCATGGACCCTTTTTCAACAACTGCCTTGAGCTTTCCATTCATGGAGCAATGAAGCAGCAACCTCATACTTACACATGCTGTTCAAAGAGGGGTATTGTCCTCTCTTTCAGTAAATCTCGCATTTCAGAAGGGCCTACAAGTTTTCAATAGGATTTACGTCAGGTGTGGAAGGGGCCAGGTCATTATTCGATCATGTTTGAGGTTTTTGTTGGCTAGCTAAGCACTAGAGTACCTGGATGCATGCGATAGATAATTGTCCTGCATAAAGACCATGGCCTTCTTGAATGCTGTTGACTTCTTCCTGTACCACTGCTTAAAGAAAGCATCTTCCAGAAACGAGTTCATCCCTTAATGATAGCAGTGCATAGCAGTTTCTTTCCTCCACGTTGCTGGCACCTGACTTGAACTGGTGCCCTGTGTCCATTAGTGATTCAGCCATGAGCTCGTCCAACGAAGAGTCACTTTCATTTCATAGGTCCATAAAACCTTTGAAAAATCTGTCTTCAGGTATTTCTTGACCCAGTCTTGACGTTTCTACTTGTGTGTCTTATTCAGTAGTGGCTGTGTTTCAGCCCACTTTGCTTTGGCTATGTCTCTGAGCATTTGACACCTTATACTTCTGCACTTTTCACAACAAAATGTTTGATTGTCTGGTAGTCATGTCTCTCTATTTTAGCAATTGTCAAGTGTGTCCATCTGAAAGGCATTTTGCAGTTTTTTTTTTACTTTTCAGTGTCTGTTAAATCTCTCATTGGTCCCTTTTACCTGAGGTAATAAAACTGTTTTGATACTATGTTGAAATTACTAGTTCCAACTAAATTGTTAATTTTTACATTTAGCTCACTGGTTTCATATTTCTAGTTAACATGGTAGCTCAATGAGTAACACTGTGGCCTCACAGTAGAGATGTAGAGGTTAAATTTCTGCCGTGACTATTTATGTATGATGACTGTGCAGGTTTTGTTTTGTTTTTCTTTTTTTTTTTTTGCAAAAAAAGTCTGTTTGGGTGAATTCATATGTCTAAATTTCCAGGTGTGTGTGTGCGTGCGCGTGTCTTGCCCTGTGCTGCCTGGGAAGGCTTCAAGCTTCCTGTAGCCCTGTACTGGATAATTGGCTATGGAAGATTTAGCTTTTAGTTCATGTCATGAAAGGAAAGACTCATCCCTGGAAAAAGAACAAGCCTCACTGAAAAAAGCCAATTGACGCCGAATGATACAGTGAAGTTTTTTTCAGCTTTGGGGATGTAGTTTCTGTCTTAACATCACACAGGTCATTCATCCATGTTCAGCTCTGAAATACATGTTTATACACCTTTGTTCTTGGCCATCCGGAAGCATGGATGCTTAGGTAAGCTAAAATATGTCTGGCTCACAGATGGACTTTGACATTGACCGGTTTGCACCTTACATTTATAAAAGCATTACATTTATAATGTGCAGCTTGCCCAGGGAACATCAGCAGCCAGTTGACCTTGGACCCCCAAAGGTTTTCTTATTTTTTGTCTCCGTACTGTGGAGTTTCAGGTTCCTGTCCCTCATGGTCTTGTAGCATTTTTCTGCTTCTGTTTTTCCTGTAGTTTCGCTTTTATGTAAACATATTGCATTGTTGGGCACTGTTGGTAAGTACCTTGGGTTGGTTGTGTTGTGAAAGGTGCTATATGCAGATCGATTGGATTGAAGTGAAGTACAGGCACTGCTATACCCTCTTCACTAGTGAGGTAATGTTGAGACTCCATAAACGGTCCTGAGAGATGGATTCCAAGGAACCTGCATCTGTGCCACCACACTAATGTTTGTGGGCTGAATGTGCAGTGCATCTCTATATTCTGAAATCCATAAATAACTCTTTTTGTTTGCCTTGTGTTACTGCTCAGGTTGTTGGTGGCACACCACCTTATCGGCTTCTGTACCTCTTCCCTGTAGGCTGCCTCATCGTTGTCAGAACCTATGCTGTCTGTAAATTACATGATGGTGTTGACATTATGGATGAATATGAATGAAGAGTGAGCACACAGTCTTCTGGAACCTCAGTGTTCAGGATTATAGTGGGAAAAATATGGACACCTAATCTCACAGTCTGGGATCTAGTTTTATGGTGATGTACTGTGACCTAGGTTGATATATTCATCAGTGGCAGATGATGATTTTAAAAATGAGGGAAGCACAGTGTCGACAGTTGGCAGTGTAACAGCGAAGTATCTTTTTCTTATTGGAGACAGTCAGCTACTTGTATGTTAATTCTGCTCTCCATCAAAAGACCTCTTTAGAATGAAGTGAAAAACATTAGCTGCAGTGTCTGCGACTTTGTTTCAAAGCTACTGGCTCAGCATGAACACACAGCTTAGCAAGCTAACTGCCGTATTAAGCTACTAAGAATTGCTTGACCTGAAAATTAAACAATCAGTCAAATTCAACTCAATGACAATGAAAATTTACAATATTTACAAATGCCACTGGTGAAAGAATACATACAAAACAATGAACTTGCCACTCTGGGTTGCAGTGAAATGCTTTTTCCACCTAACGTGACTGAATTAATACTGTTAGCCAGCGCCACCAGTATGTGAAACTTGTCGGTTGTGAGCATTAATGGTAGTTTTGATAATGGTACATTTGCCAATCACCATGCAAAGAAGCCTGATCTCCAGGTGGGTTTAAAATATCTTACTGCATATCTAACTGTCCAGTCAACATTGGCAGATATCAAAATAAGCTATACTTGAAGCTCCTGTAGACTCCCACCTTCTATGGGTTGTGTGAACCCCGGTATCAAAGGGGTAAACATAAATGTTGCAAACAACTCCTGTGAATCAGTCAGCGCCATAGTTCAAATAGTAAGATTATCCTTTTAATTGCAGAATAAAATTAATTTGCATTGATACGTTGACTAATTTCTTTGTTAAAATGTGCTGAAAATGTTTACAAAGTACTAATGCACAAACTGAAAGCATTTAATCAAGTTTTATGTTGAAAACCGCAAATAAAATTAGCAGCGCACTGCACGTTTTGTTCGTATAAACATTCAAATGATAACCAATAAATTATTGAGGCAGACTTTTTTTCCCCCCCCCCAGCATCAACTTTCACCTGGTTGTGCAGGTTTGGGATTTCAGTCTTGGAAAAGGATGTGATGGCAACCTTTATCAGCCTTATAAAGCCAGACCTCTCTGATCTGAAACGTCGTCCTTTCCTTTGTGATGTAATGCTAAATGGCTTCAGTGAGGTCTTGAGCATTTTTTCACGTGGGCGTATAAACAGCCTGTCTTTTAAATGCATGGTGTCTGTGTAACTGTAGATGAGGACAAGGGGATAGTTGCATTACTGCATCTCCCAGATGCCTGCCCACTCTGTTAACTAGGGAATAGCAAATGTATTTATTATTATTTTATATTATTACCTCCTCTTTTGCTCTCTGTCTCTCTCTCTCTCACACACACACACGCATGCACACAATCTGTCTTCTGTGTTGCATTTGAGTATACACAATAACCACATGCAAAATTTACATAAAACAAATGAGTCATAACTGGACAGTGATGGTAATTGCAGTGAGCCCAACGGCTGACATAAATACAGAGGACTATAAAGTTTTTCCTGCTGGAACACTTGCAACTAGTTCGACTGTGGAAGAAGTCAGGGGTCAAAGCCATTATTATTGTTATAGATGATATGTTACTGTTATGCTTGCTAAATGCATAAAAGGGTGATGGGCTAGCCTAGATCTCTTCTGTCCTTTGAAATGAATTAAAGTACAATAGCCTTCTTGATCTTTTATACATGACATTACTTTCTTGGGCTACAAAAACACTAAGAGCAGATATGTTTTTTTTAAATGCAAAAGTTACCTGGTTAAACATTCATGTGCATTGCTCCAGTGGATTAAATGAGCCTGTAAGGAAGAATTTCTGAGTGAGGGCGCTAAGGATGAGTTATTCGGCGTAAATCAAGTGTAAAGGGAAGAGTCGAGTCTGCCTGTGCATGTTGTGTTCTAAAAGTCTTGGTATAATATAGGTTAATTTGTAGGTCATGTCAGAATATCGGTTTAATGCTAAAGAGGGCAAATGAAATGGCAGTTTTCCCCAATGTTCGATTCCCTCTGACAGCAAAGTAGGATAATTGACTCAAGACTTTGTAAGAGTTCAACTATTTACTGAACTTCAGACAAATAAAAATAATGCTGTTGCATTGTAGTTATGCTGGAAAATCGACTCAGAAGGAAATGAACTGGTCTAAACAGTGTTCTGTTTCACAGATATGCAAATATAAACATACCCAACTTATCCTTAATAGCAAATGGCCATTCAGCTAGCTATAACGCTGATGCAAAAATATTGTTTCACCACTGACAATGTGTAGTGTTTTTACAAGAGCAAGTAACACTGAGCGCTTCAGTTTGCATTATTGACTAGCTGTTAGCAAATTAGATAAACCATGATATTTTCCTTCATTCTGAAGTGTCGACATCATGCATTGACCTAAGTTAACTTAACTTGCATTTGCTATAAAGTAGTGGGTGGTGGCCATGGGATTTGAAGTGTTGGCCACTTTGTCAGCAGTTTCTCTTTCTGCACGTTCTGCCATCTTCAGTCAAGAATTCCTCAGCATTCTTATAAAGAACAATGCAATCACACTTTAGACTTTAGTCGTCTTAGAGGCTAGTCAAGCAAGGTTTTAATGATAATTAAAATTTGAAATTCTGGTGCTAACTTTCGGGAATTTTACCATGATTTACTGTGAAACCAGTGACCGTTTCATCCCTATACAGTAGTTTATGTAGGAAAAAGAAGTCCAGTCATTCTAAATGTGTGTAGTCTTGGAGTTCTGATGTTGCTCCTGCAGGCTGAGGATGCATACTAGTATCTGTATTGGGTCTGACACTGCACTCATGTACTTGTCCTTCTGACAGAACGCCAATGCCTGTAACCAACTGCATAATGATCTGTAACGGAATGACACATCAGCGATATCTTGCAAAATAAATGGCAGAAAATGTCTGCAGCGTAGAAATACTACGGGGTTCACAAAAACCGAAGTATTGTCAACTTCAATCTTTGTTCTACTGAACTATGAAAAGGAGTTTTGAAAATGGGAACATACACTGTAGTACTCTAATTACGCCTAACCATCTAAAAACTAAATATAAGGCCCTGATAAAATTGCCTGAAGCAGCACTCTGCAGCATCCTGACTTGAAACAGACTCTGGCCCCTGTGCAGTGAAAATAACACACTTACGCAGGACATTGTTCTTAACAGGAAAGCATGATGTCAGTGGTGGTATGCGAGAGTATACTACTTTTTGAGGTGGTACATATGAACCACTGTTTTTAAATGGTTTTGTTCTCCCCACGATGTTTTGAAGTGATTAAATCCATAACTGAGAATCACTTCTAAACAGCCTGCCATTTTGTTGAGTGAATTGTTTTTTAGGAGGATGCTTGGTGACATGGGCTTGTGAGTTGTGTGTTTCGGGCTGGTCTGTATCCTGGCTTTGCCTCGCTTTGGTTTTGTCATTATGCCACCTGCGTTGTCTTCCTGTTAGCGTAGCAGTGCACACAGATTCTGGTGAGGAATGGAGTTTAACTTGTTTGAAACAAGCTGAAAACCGGTTTCTTGGATATTGGAGAAGCTCCTGATGACTATAATAGTTTATGCATTTTGTTTAGGTAAAGAAATTTGAAACTAACCACAGGAAAACAATGGAAAATTTACGGAGTATCTCTTCATAGAATGCAAATCCTATATCCATGCATGCTGCCTATCAATTAAATTTTTAACGAGTGTGTTTTTATATAACAAGCCCTTGCAATCTACTTTCACTGGTGGGTCGACTGCAGTTGCAGTGTTGATGAGCCTGGGACGATGTTGGCTCAAAGCCACAAGCCTTGCAGGACCCATATGTAAAGCATGCTTTTAGCGTGCTGTTTGCCCGGTAACGCGCGTTTGCTGTGCTGACCATAAGGGAGATTACATTTGCAAACGTGAAGGGGATAAGAGGCTGGACTGAGATGAATGCAGGTGCAGGGGTTGTTGTTTTCAAGAAATTGCTAGTGTTCTGTACTAAGGCAGACTTCTGGGTGCTAGGGTGGAGCCCTGACTTCCTGTTGGGGTCTGTCTCCCTGAGAGCAAACACAGCCAGCAGATCCTCTTGTTCTTCCCTTCGCTCACTTTTGAGTGCAGGGCGAGGGCCTGAAAAGGGCCCCTGCTGGGTGGCTTTATTAGTCTCCAGCCGTGGGCAGTGCAGATTGCAATGTCTGCTGCCGGCACAGTACTGACATCCCTGCAGTCATGCAGTTACAGTAAGCTTAAATCTTAATTAGCCCTATTAGTGAAGCAGGGTGATGTGGTGCTTCAGCAATAAAAGGCTTTTATTGTAACAGGATATTTGATCTGAGGCCAGCCTGAAGCAGGGAGATAAGCATGTTTACCATTTGACCTGTGATGGTAATGGAACCTGTGTG
Organism: Brienomyrus brachyistius; assembly: GCF_023856365.1. Lineage (NCBI taxonomy): Eukaryota > Metazoa > Chordata > Actinopteri > Osteoglossiformes > Mormyridae > Brienomyrus > Brienomyrus brachyistius. The sequence goes on from NC_064540.1 coordinate 16,982,236, forward strand.
GTGTTGATGACTGTTGGTTTATTTTCCTATGTGGTGTAATTGTTCAGGGAAAAAAAATGTACTTCAGTGGTAACATTAAGCCTTCTAAGGATATTGATGTGTTAATAAACACACGCATGTATATAATTTGCATCTCATTGTAAATTACCCCCATATTGCATCTTAGTGTTTAACATTATAGCTTCCTATGGTTGTTAATGAATCTTAAGAACAGCGTGGTGTGGTGGCGGTGTGCTTTCCGAAATAATGCAGTGAAGGATGGCTGCTGCAGCAAATATTTATCGTGGAAAAACTGGTCACTGTGAATCACTTAATTATACATCTTTAAGCTAAATAGTCTAGTTTATGACTGCTGCCATTTTCCTCAGCCAGAGGTAAGTACAGAGTCTCATCTTCTCTGATAATTCATTATTTGTGAAAGTGGAACAATGGTTATTTGTAAGAAAATAGATTTTTGTTTTTCTGGAGATGTGTTGTCATTTAATAAATAAAATGCTGCTTACTGTAATGATTGGATTTGGCCAAATGAGCAAATTTTGTCTTTTTAAAACGTGAATAGTGTTTCGATTTCTTCCCATTACCCTGTTTCCATGGCTGTGCTACAATACCAATTAAGAGGTTTTAATATAGGCAGGCTGTGCAGTGAAGCGTGCAGTGAAGCATGCAGTGTGTGCTCCCCAGAGGTGCTGATTATACAGGAGGGATATCAAACCATGAATCATTTACACTACCTTTAGAAGCTTGGATTGCACGTTTAATTAAAGATTATTGCACTTCTTTAAAGACTTGAAATGATCTCTATATGCAGATATGTATTATCGTTTGTATGCACAGTATGTGTATATATAATATATAAGTAGCGAGATTTAAAAAGGCAGTCGTGATGAGTCTTTTTTTTTTTTCTCTTCTGACTGTTGGCAAGACTTCAGAGGCAGAAATATATTCTTTGAAGCACCTGCTTTTTCCTTGGTGGTGTAATTATTTTGTTGCACTTTATTTTGCTCAAGCTGAAATTCATTGATGTGAACAAAGATGTCAGGATAATTTAATGACGTCGACACCCAGCCGTGTATTTCTTTGTGCCACTCCCAGGATTTTATTTTGCTGGCCATTCACAGGAAATAGTGTTTGATGGAAATGCTGTAGTTTATGTACTTGAAAGATGAGCTTTAGAAAAAAGAATAAGGCGTTCCTGCCTGTAGAGAACGCTAAAGGTTATTCTTGCAATAAGGAAGGACGTACTACTAATAAGAGGCTATTCGATACTAAATATGTCTTCTACCTGCAGTCTGCCGCCTTAGAGTGCTGGCAAGAGTTTATCAAAATGGTATGTTATATTACTCGTTAGTTGAAAGGAATACAAAATGGCAGCAAAAAAAAATTCTTAACCGCTAGTGTGTTGGTGGTTTTGTGTGGTTGTTACATAAATTGTTATAATGGGGTTGTTTTATGTATAGCAGGGTATGTTGGTATGTTTTTTTTTTTTTTTTTTTTTTTTTTTTTTTTTTTTATATCTGTTGTTCTCTGGCATAATTAAATGTGTTTCATCCACCCATCTGCAGGCTGCTTCTTCTGCTATGGGTTACATTGACAGCCTGCTGACTTTCTTTTGCAAAGCCACAGACTATAGCTCCATCTGGGGGATCCCCAAGCATTCCCAAGATAGTGGGGAGGTATAATCCCTCAAGCGTATCCTGTGTTTGCCCTAGGGCCTCAGCCCGATGGGACAGGCCCAGAGCAGATGCCTTATGAGGTGACCCAACTACCTCCTCTCAATCTGAAGGACCAGAGGCTCTGTTTCAGCGTCCCTTGAGATTTCAGATAATCTCTCCCTCTCATATAGAGTGAACATGGTATCTAATTGGGATAAACTAAATTTTGGCCTTTTATATTGAGACCTTTCTTCGTTTGGTCATTACCCAGAGTTCATTGCTATGGGTGAGGAAAGGGGCATAGATTAGTTGGTAAACTATGCAAAACTGTAGCCAGTGAACCTGTTAGTCTTATATTCTCTCTTAGTGTCTCTGAGCAATATCCCATGGTACTACAACTTATTCACTAAAGACAAAATTTCGCCCTCGTGTTGAAAGGAGTGCAACCTACTAGTGGTGTAAATACCTAACGGTGAAAAAAGTTCACGGTTCAGTACAAACGTCGGTTTTGGCTTCCCGGTTTGGTGCAATCTTGATACAACAGAAAACAGAATTTCTATTGAAATTGAATTATTTTTTTATTTTTTTAAAGTGTCAACACAAATGCTTTTTGGAACAGCTGCAATGTGTCTGTTACATGCCTGCATTACCAAACCCTAAGAGACGATTGTTTTCAGCTACCTATGTGCATGTTTAGTATAACCGAGATGATAGACGGTCTTTGTCTAATCAGCTCCTCTCTCTCTAGTGCTGGTGTACTGTCTTGGGAAAACGAAATGTTCCCATACTGCTGAAAATAACTGATTGGTAGCCAGTATTAGCCATAACCAACACATGGTGAAGATGAGTTATTTAGTATATTGTTGAACGACTTGTGAATTTTTGTCCTGCCCATGTCAATAAATGTTTGTTTCATTGTGTGTACCGAACCAAAAATAATGTACCGAATTGTATAATAGTAATACATGTACCAGGGCATGGCGAAATGACCTTAAATCCGTATCACGATTACTTGAACATTTTACCTCGATTACGATTAATAAACGGTTATCTGTATGAATGTCTGTCACTGTCTGAATGTTTGTTTGTCTGTCTGATACTTGCATACTACCGTAAAATTATGTTTGTTCCTAGCTTGTCTGGCCTCTGCATGCATATACACAACTACAGGTGATTTGGGGAGAACTGAATTTTTGATGGATAGAATGAGATGTTGATACATTGTTCACACACAGCTGTGTTTCATCCTTTTATGAATGTGCGACAATGTAGCAGTAATTGGTCTGGTCACATCCCATCCAACAAGATACCAATTTCCTTGGTGCTTTCACTGTTGCCCCCATCAGAATGTTACAGTGCTACCCTTAAACCCACTGAAAGTCATTTAAAAAGTCTTTAGTTTTATCTGTAGGAGACTAAGTGATGCTGATAGTGAATCAGTCAACTTTCTAATGAGGTGTTGATACCAGTGTAATACTTTTGAATGCTTGTTCACACCTCTCCAGATGTGCCTGATTTTGTTTACATCAGTCTGAACACTAATTCCAACAGTATGCAGTCGCATATTAACAAATGTTACACACAGCCAAGTATCATGGAGAATGTCAAGGGCAGAAATGTTGGGTTAAAGTGCTGAGCCTCAGATCAGATGTAACATAGCAACACATATGTGAACACTGACTTGTCCAGCATCTCCATTTGAAACCAAGTACATTTTAAAGTTGGTCCACCGTTTATAATACCTGAGAAGGCTTTCCTTTAGATCAATTGGAAGGGCCCCCCATAGGGCTGATATTTGACCTGCCCCCCGCCATGCACACACACACCCTGTTTCGTCTCTGAGTGTCATTTTCATTTGGTTGGTTTAACTATTAGGCAGGATGCACAGAGAAACCTCACAAAAGGCCCAAACCTCTCCACTGACAATAACTGAAGTATTCTAGATATGCATCGTCAGATTTTCTGTTTTGATTGTTTAGACCTGTGTTGCTTTGCCATTACATTTTGTTTCAGTAATGTTAGCAGCTAGAATTTTCTCCATAGTTCCTCCAGGTATACAAGCATTAATCTGGCAACTTTCCTAGTTTTAGCGCAATAGATTCTGTGCGTAGTGCCTGATTGTTTTACACATAATGTAATGAATTTTACCATCAAGGTGCACGGGCATATCATGTGTTCACATTATTTTGTATATCTCTAAAAGTTGCTGCTTGGAAATAGTCTTGCCTCTACTTAATACCCCTCATGTAGTTCTCTTGCCCCCCCCCCAAAACATACTCTTGCACCCCCTCTTCAATTCCTTTGTACTCCACCAGGGGGGCGAACTCCACCGTTTGCTGCCATTCATTTGCTGCCGTTTGCTGGTGTGTTTGCTGCCATTCAGGTTGGAAATTGATGTTATGTGGTCAGGTCCCTTTTTGCGGGTTTGTGTGGCCTGCCACTGAACTTGCTCAGACCTTTCGACTTCGATATGGTTGACCAGAGCAGCTATAGCATGGCAAAAATGTGCCGAACTGACTTGGCGGAAAAATGGCATCACGTGTTGGTGCCAGGTTGAAAGTCACTAATCTCTTCGGTATGACCGCCCAGTCTGCTGCCTGTATATATTTCTGGAGGTTGCTTGACTATGTGCTTAATTATATCGATGTGACAGCAGTGGGTGTGGTTTAATCAGCGAATTCCTATAATTAATTGGAATGTCCAAATATTTTTGGCCGCCGTATAGCGTAACTAAGCATTGATACTTTCTGACCAAGCCTCACAGCTTCATTTATATCTGACTGTGGGTGTTGGTGACCAGGTGATCTCTCTGGCGAGGTATGAAAGCTCAGAACAGAAAGCTGCTCATTTTCTGTCTATTCCTTTGGGAAGTGACTAAGCTTTGATGGCTGCTGTGGCTGCATGTTTGGTCAAAACCTGGCTATCATGTACTGTATAATGTTGCAATGACTAAGGTAAAACTGCTTCCAGGTGGTTGTATTTTTTTATATTTTAAAAAGCAATGAAAGGAATTTGCTTTAGACTGATTTTGGAAAAGGTGCAGCCTTGCTGATGTGCATCGTTCCTGGGGGTAATTGGCTTTGACATCTGCTAATAATGGCAAGGATACTGATTCCTCAGCTTGCGTGAGCTGCATAATCCTGGCTAATGCCTGAAGGATTCTGCTTTAGTCAATGTGTTTTCAGCAAGCAAAACAACACTTTATATAATTTTACTCTACCTGGCAGTTTATTAAAGGAAGAGCTTTATTCTTGAACTATACATTTGGTTTCTGTCGCACCAAAACTGTCATAGTGGACAAAAGTGTCCACAGGTGGTGCATAATGTCTGTGTGCTGTACACATTTTCAGTGCTTTTGACACTAATGGGTGGAGGAGGTAACGAAATTGACAGGTGAAATAGGTGGGTTTAAAAAGTCGGGGGGGGGGGGGGGGGGGGCTCTTGAGGGAAAGGCGAAGAGAAATGGAGGCGTTTGTGAGAGAAGTGGGGAGTGAAATGGTTTTGAGATGGGCAGAAGGGATGAGAATGGGTGTATTTAGGTGAAGTGAAAGGCTTGGGGAGGGAGAGAGCCAGAAAGCAGTGTGTGAATTAAGGTGCTTATAAACTGTCCAGGACATCACTCATGTAAATCGATTATTTGTTCCTCTTACAGAGGATACATACAGATATCTAGATACAGTGCCTTATTTAATATAGTTGCACAGCTGCAGCAGGAAGGTGTTTGAAGCTTCAGCATTGTGTTCATTGCTGGGATACTCGCCAAAGGTGAGGTAAGGGTTAGCTTCGCACATTAGCAGAGCGATCTTGACACCTGCTTTAGTGCTTCAGTTTGAATCACTGAAACTGTTGGATCTTAACAATGAACTGTAAATGGCAAAGGCTGCAGATGGAGTCAAAGGAAAATAATTAGTGAAAGGAAAGTAATTAGCTAGTGTGGCCCTCTTTTCCTTAAATTTGGGAGTGAACATTGAGGATGAATGTTTGCTTAGAGCTGCCTGGGTATGCAATATGGTGACTGAATGCTTGAATGAAGTGGTGGATTTCTCAGTGAGATGTAATTTATTTATTTATATATACATACACACACACACACACACACACACTCACACGCATGCACATACACACACTGATCAGCCATAACATTAGAACCACTGTGAATAATTATGTGAAGAATAACCAACAAGAGAATAACATGGATTGTCTGATTACAGCCTGTCATTATGTATTAGGCAAAGGAACAGTCAATTCTTGAAGTTGATGTGTTGAAAGCAGGAAAAATGGGCAAGTGTAAGGATCTGAGTATCTTTGACAAGGGCCAAATTGTGATGGCTAGACTGGGTCAAATCATCTCATCATAGGGACGAAACGATTACTGGTTTCATGGTAAACCACAGTAAAATTCCCTACTGTTACTATTACTGTTTATAATTTGAATTATGTTTAAAAACGTGGTTGGTTACTGTGCTTTGGAAAAAAACTCACGTGAAATACTGCCCAGCGTCAACCAAAGTTAACAGTGGTTTCCCGGACACCAATGCACATGCGCAGCATGCATTGCAGATTTGTTTTGTTAGTGAAAGCGTAGCAAAAAGCAGTGACTGCTCAGGAGATTTTTAATGTTAACGCCAGGGCTGCCATGATTGGTCGACGTAGTCCATGATGTCGACGCTGAAGATGCGTTCGGCATCAATATTTTAAGTCGACCCTTTTTTTAAATTATTATTTTAATTAAGTTTACCATTACGATTTCTAAAACGCTTCAGATTAACATAACAAATGTTTCTGTTTAATATCATAACGTAATTATGGGAGTAATTCAAATTAGCACGAACAAAAAGGTGCTTTTACACTGTGAAGTGTTCGATGGCATACTACAGGGGCACCAGCACTATGCATGAGTGCCTGAAGAGAAAATGCACAGGCGCTATTCTGGACCGTCAGAATAAGCAAAATCATTCTAAGTGTTATCTATTCATGTTTATTAAATTACTGTTACTGCAGATAGCTTTTTAATATCTTCTGTCCTTGTAGCTGCTAAATACAATCATTATTAAAATCATAAAGTTGTCTGTCTGCTACCTCAGAATCTCCATTGAATAAGACTTTGAGAAAATGTTTCGGCTAAAATCTGGGTTTATTCTATGTGGATTGGGGGTGCCAGTCTGTGTTCATGCGCGTTCGGCTTGTTGGGACCAGTGTTGTTATGCTAAACTAAAACAAATGAAAGCGGACGCAAAATAATACGCAGACTAGAATAAGAATGAACTATATTTACAACATTGTTTTACCTTGTTTATCCACAATATCTCCTCTTAAAAGATGTTGTGGTTGCTCTGTTGTCCCTTTCTTGACTTCAATGCTTATCGCTTCCATATGATTTACCAAAACAGTCGCATGTGGCATGCTCTGCAAACCGAATTTAATAAGCATAAGGATACACTGAATTTATACAGATTACTCACATGGCATCTCTTCAGCTCATTAGTTTTGGGCTTTTTCCTGTTGCCCTATTACGTCACAGACGTAATAAAATCAGTAATGGGTGTGAGGACAAATGAAGTAATACAAGCTTTAATTGCAATCTAGTTGGAAGAACAGATGCAACAAGATCAGGATAGCATAACAAGAAATAGTGTTTTGTATAATACACAGCATGGTATTGCACATTTTTCACATATCACAATGTGATTTGTTGTAATAAATATTGGGGTATTTATGAAACAAAAAAGGAGTTTCTCACAAACCCATCTAGGAGAGATTTAAACTGCAAGGATGAAAATGATTGATTGATTTTCTCGGAGAACGCATGCAGTGCTCAGGCAAAAGCAGGAGAGGTAAACTTTTAAACCGATTTTTAAACATACACCAGATAATCACGAAAAGGAATAATCATTAAAAATGCAAAACATGGTAATTTTTTTTCCCTATGACACAGTAAAAAAATGTTTTAGCAAGATTTAAACTCCCTGCACTATAATTTCCATACTGAACTTAAGGTAAGAAAAAGCCTGATTTTTAGTCTATCCAATTCACGTAAGAATTGGATGTACATAACATGCGATGTTGGTATTAATATTACACGTTGTCCAATCCTGCTACATTCATTTTTCAAATTCAGTACAAAATACCCTGCCTTGCATTGTGATGTCATTTGGCACCAGTACTTTGAAGTACCATACTCTTTTGAAGTACCAAAAGTACGGTACCTGCTGTGGTGGAAAAGCGCCCTTTAGTTGAGTAGTGATTTGAACAGGTTTACAGCTCTGTACATTTCATGTTTTTCTTTTCTTCTTTTCTCCAAACAAGACGCATGCCATTCCTTGTGGGCTATGGTGTTACCCGAAGGCAGACAACATTGTCGTTTAGTGCTGGAGTGTGCCAACATGGTGACATCTCCTGTACTCCAAGCTGCTTCTGTTACTTCCGGGTCAAAGCCCAGGAAGAAACTGGAGCATGCGCAGACCATCTAGGCCGGTTCGAGTCCGATCGAACGTATATACATGCAGGAGTAAATCGACTCTCAATTGCATTATCTGGGTGTCTTAGTCCTTCTGAGAGAAATTTCATTTAGTACGATTTTAGTCACACTTGCATGTTTACATGTACTTTAAAAGTCCAGTTTTAGCCGGACTAACACAATAATTTGATTTTCCTAGTGTGCATGTAAACGTACTGACTGATGCATGTGTGGGAGCGAAGGCTAGTCTGTCTGGTCCGATCGCACAGGAGATCCCACCTCACAACTTACAGGACTTAAAGGATCTGCTGCTAACACCTTGATACCAGATACCACAGGACACCTTCAGAGGTCTTGTGGAGTCCATGCCTCAGCGGGTCAGGGCTGCTATGGTGGCATGAGGGGGACCTACACAATATTAGGCAGGTGGTGTTAAACATTCTGAATAAATACATTTTTAAACTGGTATTGGTGTGCCAAATTCATTGCCTGTATTTAACATGTACTTGATTAAAAATTCCAATTAGTGCAGAATTCAATTGAAATGAGATGCAGACAAATTCCGAACAACCTACAGCTTGTCCAGTCATTTGAAACCCCAAGTTTCCGTTGCAGAAGCTCTTGATTTACTGATGGTTAACCATGTTTAAAACGATAGCTGTTGCTATCTGACATTCATGCTGTTGATAGTATTGTACTGCCGCTGGGTGCAATCCTTGTTTACATTTTTGTAATTAAGTACACCTATCTGCACTCTAGTACTGTAATCGCACATCTGGAATGAGATTATGGACTTGAAATTGGTCCCAGTTCTCTATATTTTCTTTCCATGTCTTGGTTGAATTTTTTTTAAAAAAGCCTTCCATTTCTTAGCAACAATTATTTATATTGAATATTCACGGAGTAGAGTAGTAGACCTGCAGGTTTATTCTGGATTGTTTGCATAGACTTTTGAGTGTCAGGTTTTGTCAGCTTCAGTCATAGCATGTGGGGTAAAATTCAGTGCAGTAATTGAGATTTAATGAAAATTCTCCAAAAAAAACCCCATCTCAAATCCCTGAAAGGGATCCATCTGGTCTTTCGATATTAACATTTTTTCCCATGAAGCTTACAGAATATGACAAAGTACCATGTATAGCAAATATAAAAACTGACTTGAAGGAGAATATGCCCAGGCTGGGACTATGGCTTGTCAAATTAGCGGGAATGAAAAATATATACCAGCGTGCAAAGTCAAAAAGCAGTATTTCTTAAATTCTGGTGAATCAGAAATGAGAAATTATTTTCAATTATGTTTTATATGGTCTTTTCTACTGACCTCGCATGGAAGTCCCAGTATGCTCAGTAAATACTTAGCAATGGTGTAAGTGGACTTGAAATTAATGAACAGAACAGACTAGACACAACTATTGTTAAGGTCATGGTAGTTTAGAAAATCTGTCAACTTTTGGAATCTGGAGAATACTTAGCTTTTCACCTCCAGTCTTTAATTACAATCTGCTCTGCCTGTAATGGCAGTATGTCTGACAGGACCTTGGTGTGAGACCAACTCTCCCCTAGGAGCTGAGCAAATTAGGTGTCAGGTGTAGTTGTGTGGAGGTGTTTGATGAGCTCTAGGGGTCATGGAAGGGAAGGTGATACTTGAGGAGATTTAAAAAAACGAACAGCAAATGGGAATTAACATGGCTTAATTTTTATGTGCGTGAGGTGGTGCTAGAAAGTTTGTGAACTTATGACAAACTATGGAACTACAAAATGTTGACATTTCTGACAGTAATAACATGTTGATATTTGACAGTAATAAATGGCAGCATTTTATAAGCCAAATGTTTATAGTGATTTAAATAAATAATATTTTAGTCATTACCAGTCATTTACAGACCCACTACTGTGCATTGTATGTTTTTGCCATGTAGTTGTTTTTGCCATCTTTCTGATACCTTTACTTCATGCATTTCCAGTTCTCCACAGTACTGATAACACCAAGCCATTAGTCTTGTGGTTTTTCTCTTCCATCGTCAGCAGGACCAATGAGTTCATTGGCACTAGAATGTAGCAGCACCTTCTATAGCTTTAGAAACTACTGCTTTTCTCTCCTCACGTTTTCTTCTTTGGGCCACAAACAGTCCCTTCGATTTTACCCTCTTCCAAGGGCTTCCTGTTTGTTTAGCCTTAATGAGGTTGTAACATTTTCCCTGCTCATGGTTATCTTGAAATAAAAATACAGTCCCTAAGGAGGAGTCTGTGGAATTTGTGGAGTTGCATCTTGTCTTTTTCCTTCACACAATCTGCTTCTCCCAGCCTAACCTTTTACCTGCCTCTCTTAGCACGGTTAAGAACATTTCCTTTGGAAATTAGAGACTGACAGGTCTTGATCAGAATATTATTCCCAGCCTTATCCAAGTTTTTGGTACTGTTTCATACATATACTGTGTATCATATACTGGCAGATCCAGATTATTTTCAGGGGATGGACACGGGTGATGACAAATCACTAACATACTGGAAGGAACACCATATATTCTTCAGCGACATAATGTATATAATATGGCCATGATGTTTAGGTAGAATTGTCATAGGAAATAGTATTTCAATTTCTTTATTAATCTTTAACTAAAAACAAAACTTAATTTTGTCTTACTTTTCCAATTCACTATTACAGTGCTGTCTCTTGTTAAAAAGAATCAGCTTCCAAACTACCAAAATCTGTTGCACCAGGCCTACGCGTGTGAAAATGTTCGAAGTCATGCATACTCATGGAATTCTGGCAACAGCTAAAATTTTTGTAGCAGCACATATGTGCATTTGAGAACTCTGTCCTGTACTCCATGATTAACATTGTTGAGAGCCAATGAAAATATGGGGGCATTTTGTCTAGGTTGTTAGTCTGCAGAGGCGGAGGGACAGGACAGGACAGGCAAGGCAAGCAATTGCCTGGGGCCCCCGAGCTCGGCTGATTTACATAGTACTTTGTCTTGTTTATGTATTCTGTTTTTCACAGTAAAGTGAAAATAAAGGAATTGTATTTATAACATTTTCTTTTAAATGATTAATTTAGACTTCCCGCTAAAATATTAGTTAAAATTTTATCGGGTGGGGTGGGGTGCGTTGCAGGGCCCTGTGGAGTTTTTTGCCTACGGCCCCCAGTGTTCCTATAATGTGCTAGTCTGCACATAACTGGCAGGATTTCATATATCTGTGGTTTCAGTTATCTGCAGTTTTCCAGGATCCAACAAAACTGTAAATTGTGTATCAATGTTTTTTCATTGTTCCTTCGTCCTCTGAGGGGTATAAATAGCATTATTTTTGTTGCTCCGTCATCCCTTCATACCTGGCATGTTCTCATTGCTTTATTGTTTCTTGATAATTAGGCTAAAATGTCAGAATCCCGTTCATTTGAAAGAGTACAGTACAGTATAATATACTGTGTACTTTATCAGCATTACATAGAGTAATAATAATGTCTTGCTGTGTGTAATTTATCAGTTACAATATGTATGTACATGAAAATCACGTATATATGGGGTGTGTAAGTGATTCACTATAACCCCCGGTTTCGGCTATCTGCGGTAGGTCTTGGAATGTATCACCTGCGGATACAGGGCTGTGCTACTGTACAACCTTACTGAACTGTAACGCCAGCCTTTTTAGGTAGGCCGCCTTGGTATGCTTTTTGTCTTTTGCCTGTTTTTCCTGAATGGGCGTAGGGTTGTAACATTGATAATAGCCTGTGTAGAGAGATGCCTTTTGATGCCAAGAGAGGAAGGAAAGAACCTTCTTAGTGGCTCCTACATATTAACCATGCACTTTCCTGGGGTTTCCACTTGAAGAAATTAGGAGGAGTAATTAATATATAGTGTAGCTAAAGATGGTTTTTTGATAGTATTAGATAAGGGCTGTGTGATAAGGGCCAAAAACCATATCTCGCTATTTTTAGGCAGAACGGCAGTATGCAATATACATCTCAGTATTTTCTATGAATTGTGTTAAATGTTCAGCTGTAAGTTAAAACCACCTGTGATATGTCACAAACGCTCAGAGTGTGGTCAAAATGCTTGTCAGTTTACATCTCTTCAGTTTAGGCATGTTCTTTATTCCAAACAGATATCTCAAAATAAAGGTAAAAAGGACACAAAGGCATTTCACTGCGCTTTAACATTACTCTCAGAACAGAAGGTAAATGTTTTTAATCTAAATGTACAGCCTATTTCAGAAATGGCTCTAAAAATAGAAGCCTGCAACCCTTGGAATTGTACTAAATAACTGGACAGATCCACATTTTAAGGGAATAGTCCTGATGAAACAACCTTAAAACATGCTGCAAATTTACAGTATTTTTAATCTCTGAACTGTCTGGCATGTTCCTCAAAATTAATGAAACCGGTAACGTGTCCTTGCCTTTCGCCTCCACCATGTCCCCATGAGATGCTGACTGAATGTTTTGATTTTAACTGTGATTTTCTGGGATTTGGTACTGTGTCACAACTGAAGCACTTGCATTGTTTACAACCACAAATAAATACTGTAGGTATCTATTAAAAATCTTTAGTCTTACATTTTGTGTGTGTTAAAATAGTATTTTTGTGTGTATTATATATAAACAGCCTTGTCTCATCCTGTATCTAGTTTGAAAATTCGATATACCACTCGGCCCTTGATTTAGATCCTAATGATACACAGTCACATATTTATATGGGTTTTATAGTACCATCATCCTCACTGACAAATATGTTGCTATAGATTAGATTCAGAGTGATGTACATTTATCCGTTTGGCTACCATGGACCTTTATCCAGGGCAATGCTCAGTGAAGACCTGTGTGTGTTTTTTGTCAAGGGATTAAGAAAATAGTTTAATTGCTGTTATAAATGGTAATTTGTAATAGTTACAAAGATTTCACACTGTAAAAATGCTTTTGTTGGTTTTAAATTTTAGCAATGAATTTTCCCATATTTCCCAGTGTGTCTTTGCTTTCTCTATCTTTTTACTTTTGAGATCTTATTCAGCTGGTTGTTTGTAAGTGATAGAAAGCTGGCTATTGGACTGAAGATTTGATGCTGCATTTTTTTTGTACTCTGACCTTAAGTGATACACAGCTGTGTCCCTGTGGCCTTTCAAAGTGCCCTGTTGGTCTGTTCAAGATTCCTTTGAAGTGATATGTGCTGTGAAGGTGAGCTAGTCGGGGTATGGCACTGGTGTCTGTCTGGACGTGCCACTGTCAGTCATGCCCCTCTGCACTATAAATGCTTACACAGTTGTCCTTCCCTACTCCACTTTTATTTGTATGTACAGCGAAGTACTAGACTCATGAATGGACATTGTACAGTATGTTAGATGGAAATATAGTGTACAGGTGGAAAGATTTTAAGGTGTGAATCACACCGAAGGGGAAGGTTTCTCAGGCCATGGATCTGTTGCAGTAATCTCTTTGGCTGGCTAAATGAGCTACCTAATAGGATTCTTTCTTGCAATACAGTTTTCAGTATCAAGTGCCCTTCTATACCCCAGATGTAAAGAGTGGTCATGCTTCGCCAGGAAGAGCACATGCACTCAATCTCAGAGGTCAATGTGCCGCTGCTTCACAATACACAGTCTTTATCCCATAATCAGCTTCCAGTCCTGAAGGTATGACTGTACAGTGTGAGCATGACTGCAGAGCTTTTAAAATTTTATGACAGCTCTTCTGTTGTGACTTGTGAGAGATACAGTGCATTTGATTTAAGAAGTTCCTCTTTAGTTGACCTAGAATTATATCAATTATTTCAACATGTGTGTATATGCATGTAAGTATATGTATATATCTATATGTATATATGTATATGTATATGTATATATGTGCATGCACATACACACACATGCTGTATGTATATACAGTATATTGTATATATGGTGCGTGTGTGTTGTAGTTTTCAGTATCAGTGTGCAAATCCTAGAAAATTAAATCATAGTTTTATATGTGTGAACAACATGCTTAGTAATTCCTTTGTATTTGTTTGTGTACATTCTTGATAAATTAATAAACAGTGATGTTTTCAAATTAACAGCCAGTAATAGCATTGCGTATTTTACCAAAGACAACCATCGATTACAAATTGTTGTCTAAAATTTAATTACTTGCTCTCTGTGCTGCTTTTGTGCAGGTTTATAATAGGATTAGAATAATAAAATCCTGGATATTGTCTTTGGTTTTACATGTCCAGTCTTCTACAACTGTGTGAAATACACTGGAAAGTACAACAGAGTTAATCAAGAATACAAATTTTTGCCGTTAAATCTTAGGGTTTTGCAGGAAACAGAAACCTTTGAAGACATACTCGTTGCTCATTTCTGATCAGAATGGACAGGAATACAATGACACAATGAGGGGTGTGTTTGTAAACATGAAGTGTGTCCATAAGTGGAGCATTACACTGTTGTTATGTTTGCTCCTTGTATTTGTCTGTTGCTCCCTCTTGTCTTTCTTCTGGTTTTTCCCCTAGAGTGGTGCCTGTCAGTGCTTGTTAGGACTCAGAGGTACTGTGGTGAAGAGCTAGGGAGTGTTTGCAGTCAAGGTTAGTCATTGTGTTAATGCAGAATCTTCCCTATAAACCGTACAACATTAGTGCGCATGGATCAACAGCAGATGCCCCACATTTGTTATTCCTTCTCTGCTGTCTGTCCGCCACCCCAAAAAAAATGTGCTATAGCACTTTGACACAGATGCTGCAGGAGGCCGTGAACTGGGATTCCTTAGTGATTCATTTCGTTTTCTGTTGGTATATGGCCCTCGATAGCTGCCATTATAGTCTTCCACTCCAGCATGTCTTGGTGGGTGGGGGTAGGGGGTGGCATGCGTTTCACACTTAACGCCTGTGTATGGCGGCTCTCGTTAGGTGGTAATCCGGTTAACAAATCACAAGCAGATTTTTGCCTTCCCACTGTTACTGTTATAAATGTAGCAGGAAGCATAAGACATTTTAAAATGAGTGGTGCTGAAAAGCCTTTTTGCATGAGCTGCTACTTATTCTGATAGAATAAGATTAACTGATATAGGAAAATCATGCTTTTAATCCTGCATGAGAAGTACCAAAAATGTGCATCCAAACCTAGTAGTTTATAGCTTTTCATTAAAAATGCCCTTATATGGAGGTGTTAAATTATAAATGTAGTTGACAGCTGCATTGCTAAGGATTGCTGCAGACATACAATGTCTACAGTAGATAGAAGCTGCAGTTACCATGAAAAAGCAGATCACTACTATTCCAGTTTAGATAGGTGGTTTTCTGCATTCAGTTGTTCCCTGCTGCAGTTTTATGAAATTGATGCATTTCCAGAATACACTCATCAGCCACTATTTTAGGAACATATGAACCTGCTTGTTTGTGCACGTATCTTATTGGGAAATCATTTGGCAGCAGCTCAGTGCATAAAATCATGCAGGCGTGGGTCAAGAGGTTCGGTTAATGGTCAGATCAAACATCAGAATGGGGAAGAAATGTGATCCAAGTGACTCTGAGCCATGGCATGGTGGTTGGTGCCAGACAGGATGGACTGAGTATTTCAGACACTGTTGATCTCCTGGGATTTTTATATAGCCCAATTTACTCAAACTGTTGCAAAAAACAAAATGCATCCAGTGAGTGGCAGATCTGTGGGTGGAAATCAGCCCTGTGCGTGAGAGGTCAAAGGAAAATGGCAAGGCTGGTTTTGAGCTGACAGGAAGGCAGTGACTCAACTACTATTTACAACAGTGGTGAGCAGAAACGCATCTCTGAAAATATTGAACCTTGAGGATGGACTTTAACAGCAGAAGATCACATTGGGTTCTGCTCCTGTTAACTAAAAACAGGAATTTGAGGCCACTCCGCGCGGGCAGAGGCTCACAGAGACTGGGCAGCTGAAGATTTTGTAAAAAAAAAAAAAAAATAAAAAATCACCTGATCTGATGAATCTTGATTATTTTTTTTTGTAGTTTTTTGGTTGTTAATAGCATGAATCTATGTACCAAACCTTTGCTGTGTTAATAGTTCTGATGGTGTTGTAATGTGCGGAATGTTTCCTCAGCACATTGGGCTCCCTAATACCCATTGAGTATCGTTCAAATGACACAGTATCTGAGTATCGTTCAAATGACACAGTATCTGAGTATCGTTCAAATGACACAGTATCTGAGTATCGTTCAAATGACACAGTATCTGAGTATTGTTGCTGACCATGAGCATCCCTCTATGGGCACCATTTACCCATCTTCTAATGGTTACTTCCAGCAGGGTATTGCACCATGTGACAAAACTAAAGTCACTGGTTCCAGCAGCCTCCCCAGTCACCAGCTCTAAATCCAATCGAGCACCTTTGGGATGTGGTGGAATGGGAGATTACTGCAAATCTTGTCAGCGCAATCTTGGATTAGACTCTCTAAATATTTTTTGTTGAATCCATGCCATGAAGAATTCAGGCTGTTCTCAAAGCGTGTGTGTGTGTGTGGGGGGGGTCTCTATCCAGTATTAGAATGGTCTTCATAATAGAGTGGTTGGTGAGTGCATATGTTCTGTTATTTTTAGAGGAGTTTGGTTGTAGCAAAAGGTCTTTTCAGCCCAAAGCACTAATGTGTTATTGACTGTATAGTGTTCACAAACAAATTAAAGCCACACATTTGCCCTTGATTTTAAGCTAAACTGTTTTAATGAAGAATGAGCATATTTTCTTTTTTCAATACAGTCTCAATCCAGGGTGATTACCTTATTCATTGTGATGCAAGACAGGTAAAACATGAAATGTATCAAATAGGTTGTATGGGGTTAAGTAGTGCGGTTAATGAAGCTGTTTTAGATGCACTACTAAGTTTGAATCTGAACTGATGTGAATTTATGTGAGATGATGTGAGTTTAAATATATAGTTTTGCTGGCTAACTTGCAATGAAAGGTAATTTAAATGGAGTGCTAATGGTACCTCTGAAAACAAGCCATAATGTGCTACTTAATGATCTAGGGTTGACATAACTGGTACCCATTCACAGTATGAAGGTTAAACCTTCATTGTAAACAATTTTTTTTTTAATTTTCTTAAACTTTCTTGTAACATTGCAAGTGTGCATAAACTAAGTGTGCATTTGTGTTATGATAACACAGTTTAACCTCTATACAGCAAATACCTACTTGCGCACCTGTTATGTCAGTCCCTGTTTGTAATATTAGCAGTACTGATGTTCGTAGGAAAAACTCTGTTTTATTTGGAGTTGCTTTCCATGTCCATTATTCCGAAGCCAGATAAATGTTGATTTTTGGGAACCTGCACCGAAATGAAAGATGGTGTGAAGCAGCAACGCGGTGGGGGAGGGCGACTTGTTGGCTTGTGTCTGTGTAATAGTGGGGGAGAGGCTGGCGTGCGGGGGCCTTGTTAGGCCATGTCCAGGAGTGCAGGCCGATGTCAGCTGATGGGCTGTTTGTGTGGAATGGCTTAATTATCCTCTGCCACTACTCTGAACACAGATGACATAATATTTTGGTATTTTATAAAATGCCCAACGTGCTTTTGTTTTTAGAAATCTTGCTATCCTCAAACTTTTACTTACTTGACATAAGATGTCCCTAGATTTACGTCCTTAACACATGCTGTTTTGAATATATCACTTTGCCAGATGAGGAAGGACCTGTAAATGTGTTGGCACAGGGTAAATTTCCGGAGTAAAGAATTGAAAGAAATGTTGGAGAATTGATTTACATGGATTTTTGTAGCTGGATAATCATGTAGTGTGAGAACAAACATTTCAGACATTTCTAGGATTTGGTGGTTAACCATATATAATAGATAAGAAAATAGAAGAGTGTATAAAGTTAATGGTTTGAAGAAAAATAGCCGTACTGCACATATGCAACATTGTATCAAAAGTGACATAATAAGACACCAGGAAGGAACATGCAATTTTATCGGTGGCTGGGGGGGAGGCATTTAACACAAATTAAGACAAGAAGCAAAGGCAACACATTTTTTGGATTGATTGATGCGAAAGAATAAAAGCAACCAAATTGTACCTGGTAGACAAAGTGTGAATGTGACCTTTTCCGGTGGGAAAGAAGTGATGACGCAAAGTGGCCAGATCAGTTCTCAGGTTTGACCTCACTTTGTTCTTTCAGCTCTTTATAATTACTGGTCATTTGAGGGTATCAGATTATCTTATTAGTCAGAATATGATGGGTCACAGACACTGTACTTGCAGAAATAATGTTAAGAAAACCAGATAGAGTAACCAGTATTATTTTTTGCAAGAATGTCAGATGGCTGGAGTGAATGTATTGCCATATATGGTATTAAACTGTCTAATAGAGTATACTGTCTAGTTAAGGTATTATGTCTCCCTCCAAGGATGGTCTGTACAGTTGTAATCAAATCATTTAGAATGTTAAATGCATTTTATAAGCCACACTGAAGCTATAGTTAAAAGTAGTCATAAAAAACAGATCCTCTACTGGAGAGAGGTTTTGTTGATGCTTGGTTGCCCATGTGACGGTGTTATTTAAGAGAAATTTACAATACATACTCAGTGGCCAGTATGTTACGCACATCAGCTAATGCAGTCTTTCTCAATGGGCGCAATTTGTGTGCAAGTTAATGCTTGTAGACAGGGTCAGAATGTTCAGTTATTGATCGAATCGATTTTGAATGTGGTGTGATTGTTGGTGCCAAGTACTGTGGCCCAGGATCTCAGAAAAGGTTGCTTTCTTGATATTTTTCACACACTGCGTTGTCTAGAGTTAACTGAAAATGGTGCAAGAAACAAAATCCAGACTGACACTTCTGTGTGCAAAAACACATTGTTAATGAGAGAGGTCAGAGGAGACTGGCCAGACTCATTAACACTAGCAGGAAGTGCAAAATAACAGGCCAGTACAACAGTGGTTTGCAGAGAGGCTAATTGAAGCCATTCTGGAAGAAAAAGTGGGTCCTACCTAGTACTAGCTAAGTGTACCTATTAAAGTATCTACTGAATACACATTTTCAGATGTCAGAAGATTGAGGATCAAAATGCAACCCATGTTAATACATATACATATATAAATAGGCTTGCAATTTTGTAATCTTCTTTCCTTATGGGGTACAGTTAAAGCATTTGATCTGAAATGGAATCAAATTTAGATCTTTACCAAGCAGCAGCAGCATAACCTTTTAGTGTCTTTAACTGTTAACATTTAATTATCAGGGCTGCACAATTAATAGCAAAAAAAAAAAAAAAACGTGATCTCATTTCTAAATTACAATGGTTGTTCTGTATTGTATTACATCACCTGTATCAAAAGAAGCGCTCCTACTTTTCCTCAGAGAGTCTCAAGCGTCCCGTAATTCTGCACTCTCTTTAAATGGCGCTTTTCCATCGCATCAGATAACTTACTTCTGGTACTTCAAGAAAGTACCAAAAGTACAGTACTTCAAGGTGTTTTTCCACTGGTGTAGAAACTGTTACTGCCACTGAATGACAGCACAACTTGAGGCAGGGTGTATTGTACTGAATTTGAAAAATGGCCGTATTATATTATAGGGCTGGCTGTTACTATCATTATGCGATATGAATACCAGCAATGCATGTTGTACACATGCAATCCTATATCACTGGTCAGCTAGATTAAGATCAGGCTTTTTCGTGCCTTCAATTCGGTATGAACATTATAGCACAAGGAGTTTAGGTTTCACTAACATATTTACTCTGTCATAAAAAAAAACACCAAATTTAGTAGTTTTTATTATTCCTTTTCAAGATTATATAGTAAATGTTTAAAAATTAGTTTAAAGTGAGCTCCTAGACAATCAGTCATTTTCATCCTTGCTGTTTTAAATCACTCCTAGATCTGTTTCTGAGAAATTTACATTGAACTCCTTTTTTGTGTTATAAATACCCCAATATTAATTAAAACATAATCATATTGAAATTTTCCAATACTGTGATGTCATAGTATATTATACAAAATACTTAATTTTTATACTGTCCCGATCTCTGGTTCTTCCGACCAGATCGCAGTTAAACCTTGGGTCACTTCATTTGTCCATGCATCCATTATTATTATAATTATGTTGTTTATTGTTTTCTGAATTCAGATCTGTCTTCAAGGCGGTGGTTGTATTGTGTTTCAGAGGCAGGATACTTGCATATCCGATCTACAGAGAAAGTGTTTTAAGTCCCATCCCAAAGTACCAAAACAGTACCCCACTGGTCCTTTTGGTACCGGAACTTTTAGTATGGCTGTTTTGGTAACATTTCCTTTCTGCTGTCAGAAGTTGATGTGCCGGTTCTGGATCAATCATATGTTTGGCACAGTCATGTTTTGTTTTGTGTCCTTTTACACTTTGAGTGCAATAAATGTTTAAATTTGAGATTTTTTTTTTTTTACAGAGAATTGGGATCTAAGCAACAAAAAAAATCGTGATTCACATTTTTTTCATAATCGTGCAACTCTACGTGCTGTGTTCCGCACTAGATAAGATGTAATCGTTCTTTGGGGGAGTGGCTTAACTATCAGCAAATTTACATGTATTCAGTGAGGTTTGTTACACATACATGCGTCATGACTGGAAATGACCTCATTAAACCGTGTGCCAAATAATCATAACCTTTTTCGCACCGGTATGAATTTGGTAGAAGGCACAAGTACACTTTATGAAGGTATTGCATGAAGACATTGTTGGCTCTGGAGAATGTGGAGTTACCAGTATCTTTGTTGAACCAAAGTGTTTAAGTTCATCTAATGATTCCTCTGCATTTTAATTAACAATTATTTTAACTTTGGGTTGCATTTTTTTTCTTTAAACTCTAGAGGTCTTAGGCATTACTTTCTGATTTTTGTTTTGCCCTTGGCCTCAGTAGGACACCATGTCTCATTCAGAGGCAGCTTTTTAATATGCATTCATGTGACTGCTGTTTGTGCTGGCGTGTGTTTCCGTGCTCGGCTTCGAATAGTTACGTACTTCTGAAGCACCTGATGTTACGTAATATATATGTAATACGTATTTGCGTTGCTCATAAGAATGTCCTGCTTTAAACAAGAAAATGAATGGATGGATTTACACATTAAGGATTTGTTTTTCTTGTTTTGCTTGCTCTGGATCCCATCTGTTCAATTGTTTCATTGATACAACAGTAATTATCTGAGGAACTTGTCAAAGTGGCTGACATTTTAATGACCGGTGATTGGTGCAGTGGAAAACTAGTGGAGACGGAGATCAAACAAAGCGACATTTTGAAGCTCAGCATTGTACATTAATTTGAATTGATAGCTGTGTCTACTTTTGAATTCCCTTCTCAGTATGTTTAGTGAGCGAAAAATTCTTATTTTCCTGAATAGATTTGGATTGCGACGTGCCTGAGGTGCCGCTGAATTTGAGTGCTTAGTTTTGCTCATCCATGTCACAGCAAACTAGTTGTACTATATCAGGTTTGTGGTTGAATGTATTATTTAAATCCTCACTGCATATTGAAAACCTGACTGCTCAACTGATTTGCAGCACATCACACCATACCATAGAAATACTTTCATCAAACTTGATTCTTTGTTGCTTTTTAACATCAACGTTGCTCTCATCTGCGAATGCGTTTTAAATTATGAAACAAGATTAACTGTCAAACTGGTGTCCTGTGCTGGGTGTTCCCTATCTTGCTTCATGTTGTGGATAAACTACAACTCTGTCAGAAAATTGGTGGATGGACAAATGGTATTGATTTATCTTTAAAGGTAAACAGTTTCTGACAAAGAATTTGTTCTTCTGTGATGCCCTGGGAAATCATTTCTGAGTTTTTTCCACAAGATTTAAAGATATACATTTGCTATCTTGTTCTGCTGGACTGGTCTGATATGAATGCTGCATTTACTCAGCAATAATCATTGCATTTGTTTAAGAATATGAATTTATTCCATTTAGAAATTCTGCATTTGTTCTATGCATTTAATTGGAGAACACTCCCATTTCAAACAATGGCAACTCAATTCCTGATTTTACCTTTTGTATTTTGTTTGTATTATGATATTGTGTGTTCCCACGTAAACTGTTTAACAATTCAACTTTATATATCTTGGTTAGACAGGCGTAAGGTCTAAGCAAACGTTATGGGTTTTTAATTCCTGTTACTAATATAAAATTTATTTGGGGTGTAGTTAAACATCAGACTGCCATTAAAATTCAGTGCAGTAGTGACACGTGAGCGGTTGATCACGCCTGGTGTACAGGTTTTAATAATTTGCTTACTGAAGCATTTTCGAGTAGACATTCCCCTTAGGAGTTTCCATCACCCAAGATTTCTCCTTTATGTCCTGTTGTCCCAGTAGAATCCAGGCCGTTTTTTCCAGCAGCCTATCTTTTGTGTGTGTGCGTGCGTGTGTGTGTGTGTATTGAAGGGGGGCTTCAATAATGTCTCCATAAAGGAAGACTAGGTCAGCCATGTGGATACGTCTGCTGAACAGCTGAGGGAGGGAGGGAATGTGGCGTGCATGCACGAGAGGGGTGAGAGAGCGCGAGCGCGCGTGTGAGAAAAAGGAAGCGGAGTACAAGGTGAGCTCACTGATTTCCTATTCGCGGACAGCAGTACCTACTACTTGTAGTAACTTAGCCCTTTCATCTTGGATATCCCCATTACCGCAGTGTGGGTCTGAGCAAGACGCACGTTTACTGCGAACTGTCCCGGTGATGTGATCGTGAGCAAATAGCCCCGCGAGGCCGCCTTTTGTTGAGGAAAAATGCGTGTTTCTACTCTGGTACGACCAGCGATTGTTAACGGATGAAGTGGGCGATATTGTGTATCCCTGCTATTTGGACTTGGCCCAGACTACACGGAAGGACTGGCGGGGTCATTTGAGAGTAATCGCGGCTTTGCCTTTGAAGGTGTTACAAGCAGTCAGTTGGATCTTTTTTTTTTTTTTTTTTTTTTTTTAAAAAAAAGATTATCAGACTGGCGGGTAAGTGTTATTTAATGGGAGGAGGAAAACGAGGGAGGTGGGGGCAGCAAACAAAACAGTGATGGTTAAGAAAGACGACGTGGATGTACTGGTCGTGGGGTGGCAGCACGGCATTAGGGACTTTTAATTAAAACACTGGCAGTTACGCCATGCTTTTTGCATCATGCAAAGCTACGAATAGGTCTTTGCCGGTTTTTTCGTAAGTGTAACTTTTTGATTCTCCCATCACACCGAAGTGGTTATGGAAACGCTCTGGACTTAACTTTTGTTCATTTTCTGCATAGTAGAAGGGCGCCGTTTGTTGCGCTTTAGCGAGCCCGGATTTCAGCTATACTCCAACCCACTAGCTGAATGTTCGTTAGTATACGTGTAATTACACTTAACTAAAACTGATATTCCAAGCTTATGTATTCGTCCAGTTGTAAGTAATCGCACGAACTTACTGTGTAGGTGGTTATTTACTGATCGTGTGCCGTTAGGATGTAGTAATGTTCACGCAAACCTTTGACGGTGAATGATTGTGTAGACTTGCTTGACCAGTTGCTGATTAAAGGCAAAGCGATCAGCCTTAGCCAGCTACTTCCTTTTGTTGGGACGAGCGCATCCCTCCCAGTTTCTGTGGAGTTGTATGCGACTGGCAATAGCCCGTAGCAAGAAAGTGTTAGCCAGGGTAAAATAATACGCGGCTGAGTTAAGAGGAGGACGCGAATTTCCGCCCCCACGACACCGACGGACCCTCGGCGTTTTCGTTTTCGCTAAAGGCCACATTTGTGTTCCGCTCAAATCCACCTTTTACATGATTCAGCACGCTTTTACTTTCGCCAAACTATGAGCAGATGTTCCCCCTTTGAAAACTGAGGCATTAAATAAAAGGTCTGCGCTAACATGGCTCGCTACACAGACGCTTTTCTGTGTAATAAATGCGAGCTCTGTAATTGGCTTTGTGTTCCTTGGCTTTGCTTTGCATTTCCCCCCTCTCCCTCACAGCCTATTAACTGGGATTTGACCTCTGGCTCGATAATTCAAATGTGATTAATTTACTGCGATTCGATGGTGCTTTTATTCACAGTATAGTGAGTGGGATGATTCTGATTGCAAATTGGTGCTTAAAGCTCTTGTACTTTCTTACACATAGAAATTCACCCCTAGTGTTCAGCCCTGCCTTATTTTCAGATATTTAGATTGAACTTGTTTTTCATACATTCTTTGGGCATTTGCTGTCCAGTGTCTCCTGTGTTGAAATAACAAAGGCCCTGGCAGCCATTTCAGCCATTTCAGATAGAGGTTGAAGGTCAGGTGACAGCCCATGTGACAGAACATGTTGTTTTGTGTGCTGGAGAAATTCCTGAAAACAGTTATCTACCCCACCAGATGTCCAGACATGTTTAAACAAGCAATGTAATTAGCTGGAGAATTCCTGTGTTATGAATTTGTGTTTTAGGAAGTCTTTATGTCATATGCATATCAAGGTTTTAGACAGTAGATGCACACCCAGATAGGACAGTAGTGTGTTGAAAATTAAACTGCTTTTTTTATAGGGTATTTCTGACATGTTTACCAGATACAATTTAGCTATTTCATGCATGAGTGTAGCAAGAAATCGGCGTGAATGACTTGTCATTTACTTTATCTTTATTTTCAGAGTGTAAACATTACGAATGTATTGCTCTCAATAGGGACACACTTCTGTTTGGTGTTGGATTTAAATACTTCATGAGAGGTCAGACTGCAGTTTACTCTGAATAATAAATAAGCTGTCATGTGCAAATGAGTTGGGAGCCAGTTGTGACGTTAAACCAGGATCTTTTTGCAGAGAGATGAGTGCTATAATGTAACGGTTAAGGGGATATTGTGTTTTATGTTTTGTTGGTGATGCTTCTTCATTGAACTCCTGTTTAAGGCTGTTTCATTATAATGTTACTCATCACTTAAATGGCAAGCCTAAGCTAAGGTTTTGATTTGAGTTCATGCACATTTAATTTTGCTGTATACTTAAAAGATCAAAATATTTTGATGTTGGATTGTGCTGTGCGCTTTTTTTTGGGAGTCAGTTTACTGTTTTGAAGGTGTCTGGTAGTCTAACAGAATCCATCATTCAGAAAGCTGTGGGAGATTGCCGAGTTCTTGTAGTATCATCGATTTAATCAAAAACAAGCATCATCGGATGTAAAATTCTCAGGAGTGTATTGGTGTCAGGGCTTTAGGCAGACATCCTTACGATTTCTTCCGAGGTAGAGCAGCACGTTTCCTTTGTTGCTTTACACCCTTTTCCTTTTGTAGGTGGTATCACCAGCTTGTGACAGACTGATAATACTCACTGTTTCTTCCAGCAATCCAAAATAATCAGTGCTGAAGGCAAATCTTCTGCTCATGCATCTTTTTTTTTCTGTATCTCTTTTCTGATAGTACTTTTAAGCTTTTGTTGATTAACAGATCTGCATATTCGACGTGTATCCTAAGTGTGTTGCTTTTTTCTATGAAAGAAGCTGCTGGTGCAGTATTCCAAAATGACACCTATGGCGCTGTTGAAAGGACATTCCATTTTGAGAAGCTATAATCAACGTTTTGCATTTTTGGCAATATGCCACAGTAGCAGCAACATTAGGATAAGTGTTTTCTGTAATATTTAGGTTGTTCCATATATTCCATCAATATGGGTATACTTTTTAGTGATACAAAATTTGTGGAATCCATAGATTGGTCAGGAACATCATTTGATCAATCAAGGTCATTAAGTCTCTTAAAGAAGCATAGTGTGGTCGGATAGACAGCAAAGATTTGAAAGTGGAATCGCCGTCCTTACAGTCAGTGCTGTGCTCCTGTTTTGTTTATGTAATGATGACCCGACAATCCGGGGAACATTTAAAAAGCGATGGTGTGTGTCTGTGTGTGGGTTAACTGAACAAATGGCCGGCTGTGTGAGCCTTCTGGGGGACAATGAATCATGCATTCAAATTAGCCAGGCACGATGAATACAAATTAAACTATAGGTTTAAAATTTAGGGGTGGCAATCAAGCCTGGATTTGCTTTCTTTTGTGCCATGTTTGTCTGTATGCATGATATAGCTTGCGTTTTGGAATATATATATGTGTTCTATTTGCGGTGTTTTACAGCTTTATTAATGCATTATTCTGGCTGTTAAGAGAACTATTCATCATTCTGATTAATGAAGCTGCTTCTTTTGTGAGAGGTCTGTGTGTAAGAGTCAATGTGGTGATTGATTTTGTTTCATGTTAAAATATTTCACATCCTGCGTCATGCACATATGTGTCAATTTTGCTAATTCCTGTAAAATTATAAAATTCTAATCCAAGGACTTTGTGCTGCTTTTCAGTCTCCCTTTACGCTGAGTGGTGTTTGAAGCAGTTTTAAAATTAGGGGTTCTTATAGTCTGGAATATTCAGATTGAAATGTTCTCTAAGCACAGGAATACTGCAGGTGAAAGGAACGTTGCAGAGTGTGAACATTTGTTCTCATGTATGCTAATTATTTGAAGAACATTGTGTTTTCAGTGGCATTGGACTATGGAACTTCATGGAATATTATGAGGAACGCCACCATAGCTGCTGCAAAGAGCTCAGTAGAAGCCCTGGAGGAATAAAATAAATCATTACTGTGATACAAACATTTTATACCCAATACATAATTTGTGTAAATGAAGTAAAAACCGAAATGCTAACTTGATTTTTGATTTTTGTGTTTCTGTTCTGAAAACATTCATAGTAAATATAGCCCCAATAATATTAATGGTTTTTGTGTTATGCATATTTAAATTTCCGTCTTATGTTTAGTGTAGATTTTTTTTTTCACATTAGGCTCAAGGAAAAGAAGAAAGATAACTGATATCTTTTCAATGTGTAGCCAAACGTAACGGTTTCCAGTTGCAGTTTAGTTTTTTGAATGTGCTATTCAAGCTTAGCGTAGAGCTGTTCTGCTTGTAAGGGATGTAAGGTTTTGCAGTATGACTTGAATTCACCGGTGTGTTTAAAGGGCTTGCAACATTACAGAAGTTACTGAATACCTAAGTAGACCCCCTCAAATATCCGTTAATGCTTCCAGCATGTAAATCGTTTTCTTGTGCTGAGCCAGGATTTCAAGTTTTTCAACCAGACTTTGAGTAGCAGAATTAATCTGGATTATATGCTTTAGTGAATTAACCGGGTATAGAGTAGCTTTTTGTAAAAATTTATTTATAAAGGTTACATTGTTGAATGTACTATATTATCACACATGGAAAAGCACCTTCAATAGATGTCTCTGATTAATTGAAGTGTAAATTCTAATCAAACCTAGCATTGATTTTAATGGCCATGTTTACATTTGGCTTTAAAATGTATCCTGGGCCATCGGATTGCAAGTGGACAGCGATAAATATGAGTGTAAACGACCACCAAGACTCATTGTGATCCGATTACTCCAAACCACTTGCTGAGGTGGTCTGGGATGCATTTGACCACATGTCTTTTGTAGTGTAAATGGTAATGTGTCCTGGATGCGTCCCTGACAAGGACATTGCAATAACTCTGCGCGAGGCAGTAATGAAATCTGAACATAAGTAGTCAGCTGGACACCCTCGAGACGCATGATAGACACAGGTGAGAATGGTGATGTGTCTCAGCTGTCTGCTTATGATCTGATCGCCCAAGACGCATTTTAAAACCAAGTGTGAACAGGGCCAATGTGCGTTTTTGAACTCATTTGTCATGGGAAAGGGTAAAAAAAATAGAAAGTAAAGGAAATGCTTGTTAATTTCAGCATTTCACTTAATGTGTCCTTACCCTGGAGAGAGAGATGCAGTGCTTGAAGCATGTATTTTTATTTTCTGTCTTAAAATGATGCCATTTTCTTTTTCTACTGCTCTCGGGGCAACTAGTTGTGAAATAAAAATACCCATAGGTTTCTGGTAATAACATGGTTAGTCAGTTCCTCCTCCCTCAGGATTAATATCGTATCTCTCTATCTCCTCATAGGCAGCATGATACTGGAAAAAATTTAATTATGTTGAAATTTCATGATACGTATTGCATTATTTATAATGCAAAAGTGGAGTTGAAAATTAACCCAAAATAAACTATGGCCCAAAAGGAACTTGCTGTGTTTCTGAAGGGTTGTGCCAAAAGACACAGGGTGGTGCTAACAAATCTTTTGCTTTTGCTCAATATCGTCATAATGGAATCCAAAATATTTCCATACAGTGGCAGGCAAATGTCTTTTGATGACCAGTTCTTGTTTGTTTCTCTCTTCTTCCTCAATCACCTTTGGTAAATTTCTCATAACTGTCTGAGGGAGTCCAACAGCTAGGATGAAAATGATAATTGGCTCTGACTGCATGCAGAGTCTTGCAAAAGCAGAAATGGTCAACCTTGCACCAATTTATTTATTTAACACATACTAGGTAATCTTGAAATTGTAAAGCTTGCTAAACATTTATTTCCTATGACAGAATAAAAATCTTTTAGCAAACTATCTCAACCAGGCTTGGACGTTATTCCAGTAATGAGGTATATATTGTAGTATTTTGTATTGGGGGCCGGGATTTTTTGCCAAAATTGAAAATGCCAGAATAGTGTTGCTTTTCAAAATATTGTCATAAGATCATATGCCTTGGTACAATGTCTGGACAGTATGATGGTATGAATAAGTTAGATGCCACCCAACTGAAATCTCAACCCAACTGATTGTAAGGGTCCTTGTGATTTGGGGAATTGCACGTGCAAAACCTAGTTTTCCTCTCGATTTTAGATTTATTTTCTGAAAATGTCATAAACCACACTTATTCAGCTTAAATGGGATCACAAAAGTGGTCTAAAACAACTCTTGACTACTTCATATTCTATGATTTTGTGTGTAATAAATGCAGGTGTGTTAAAAAAAAGGTTTGTCTTAGGAATGGTGTAGACTATACTGCTTTTTAAAGATGCAATATTTTTCTCACCAAAATGTATTCCGTTTCCAGAGGGGAAAAAAAATGGCTGAACCGTCTATCAATGGATTGATCATAGATGACAGATGACTAAGCGTGTTTGGTTCTGAAGATTGTGAGGTGATGCAGACTATTGTTAGTGTGGGTCATATGAAAAATATTCTGTAAAGAACAGACCAGCTGTCTGGGTCCAGTTAATGATTTGTCAGTCCAGGGTTTAATAGTCCTGCATAAGATGCAGCAGGGAAGCAGAAGAAAATGATTTTGCTAGAAGAAGAAAAAATCTGAGTTTACCAAGTTAATTATTGAATAGCTGTGGCAGCATTTTACAGGTGAAAACCAGGATATCCCCAACACAGTGGGAGTTACCTTAAAGACAATTTGATGGGGACAATTTGATTGTCAGCATTGCTCTTGAGCTCTATTATACAGTATATCTCTAGGTATATGCTCTTACCTACCTGAAGTTATGTATTGGAGCCATCATGTAATATAACTTTTATGAGAACATGTTGCTGGGGGTTTATTTAATAAACACTGTTCTCCATGATTCGCAATATAAAGTGTTGTGATCCCTCCAGCTTTAGGTCTCTCTTTAAGGTAACTCTTTGCACAAGGGGAAGGAGCTTGTGATCCTGCTACTGGAATTTGTTTTCCCAGTAACAGGTGACCTCTGGCACAGGTTTTTACTATGAAGATTGCATTAGACAGTGCAGTAGTGCACCACACTCTGGATTACATGATTAAATAAGTAATAAGTAACTTGAAATTCTATTCTGCTTTTAGTTCTGGATGAGCAACGTAGTCCATAAAACATCTTTGTCTTTGAAAACATTTTGAATGTTGGAAATAACACCGACAATTCTTTTACTAGTCATTCACTACAAACACATTGACACCGTTGACAAAGGATTACTTTTTCAGATACACAACAATGGGTTATAACTTCTATCCTTGATTGTTTTGTATGTAAATGGAAAGATCATAATGTTTAACATTTATTTGAAACCATTTTCTTGGTATTCTTCATGGGTAGCCAGTGCTGAAAGTAGCTGGTAGGGCAATAATACAGTGCCCATCGTATCGAAATTCTGTCCCCTTTTCAGTACGAGGCAATACACATAAGATGCACACAAAGAAATTTTTCTTGTTAGTATGGCCACATGTATTGTGGAAAGGTGTAAAAATTGACTTTAATGTCATTGCAAACTCTGCCACTGACTTTCCATCTAGTGCAGTGTTTAGCTCTCCTATCTCGCCATGTCACAAATAATGGTTTTTTTAAAGCACAAATAGTTTATCAAAGCTTCTGCCATCCATCCTCTTTGGTAAGAAGAAATGCTTTAGCAGGGGTGGAGAACCTGACCCATGGAGAGCCTTTGTGGGTGTGGGTTTTTAGAATAAAGCAGTGGTTTTCAACTCCAGTCCTGGGGACCCACTGTTATTGGCAGAATGAAAGGTTATCCCCAAAACCTACACTGGCTCTCCATGGGTCAGGTTTCCCACCCCTGTGCAATAGTGTTACCCAAAACACTTCAGCAAAGACTAGATGGCATCGCTGACTCATGTATAACTAAGTGAATGGTTCTGTAAATCTCCTTCGTAATAGTGATTGTAACTGGGAGGTGACAATTTTGCTAAAGCACTGCTGCTCAGAATAATTTCTTTGCCTATATGCTTATCTCATATCTCCAGGTTATGTGTCAGGTTCAGCCAAACTTCTTGGGCACCATGAAGTGAGCACTTACACACAAAGCCATTGGCTGCTGTTATAAAGGAACTGCCCCTTGGTATAGTCCCCATGTTTCAATTTTGTAAGAGGAATTGTTATTAATTATTGTGCTACAGGCAGAATTGGCAGGTCAAATAGATACTGAGATGAAAGCAACTTCAGCAATGTGGCATTTCTTACTCATGGCAAAACACGTTTCTCCAGGAGAATATTCAACAGTGTGCGCTTAATTACGTAAAATCGGGAAACTTGTGAATCTCTTTTTTGACTTTAAAAAAACTTAACTTTTTTTAACACTTTTAAAAAGTGTGACGGAACTCTGATGTTCATGTGCTGAGACCAGGGCAGATATGGCCTGCTGCCATATATGTAATTTTAGAAAATTAGGTATGAAAGAAGCCAGGCATCCAAGAAATATTTAATTTAAGCTTTGTTGACTTGCAATAGAGGGTGTTTTGATTCTAAAAATGTTAAAGATAATCTGAGTGGATCAGTTTGAAAATTTGTAGCTTCACGTTGATGAATGGCAGATCATTATACAAAATTTGATTTGGCCTTACTGTTTACTGGTAATTCATTAACTGAGCAGAAGGCTATGGTACAGAAACCTTTACGGGCGCAGCAAGCTGTTGGGTGGACTGACTGGTGAAACACTGCTTCTTTTAAAGGTGATACTGATAAAGTCAAGAGCTACCACAAGCTTTTATGGTTAGACTGAATGATCTGGACTGAATCCCACACTATCTGGGTGGCTGCGAATTATCCCCATATGTTTTGAATTTTTGTCCCTTTTGTTGTTTTTATGTGTGTGTAAAACATTTTAATTTAAGCATTTGACTGCTTAGGTGTTTGTAATTTGGTCGTAGTTGGCACAGTTTAAAATCTTTTGCCGCTGGATGAACTGGCTTACTCAGGATATTCCTTAAAATTTTAAGTTGGTGTGTTTTTGTGCATGCGTGTATAAACTCAATGTGTGGATAAATGTAAAGTGGTGTGATTGATAGGGAAGTTTTTACCCAAAACGCAGCTGATAAAATGTAAAAACTGTTATGAAGATAAGCTATTGAAGTGTTTTCACATTTGTTTGTTCAAGCAGACAGATTAAAACTCATTTTTCTTCAGCATGCTCTGGCTGCTCTTGGTTAGTGGTTCCTGTGTTTGTTTTCAATGTCCACAACAGGTGCTTTGTCCCAAAATTTATCCTGTTATATCTGAGTATAAGGTGAGGATCTGATCCTATTTAAAAACAGTAATTATCCAACCAAGATAGCAATACATCCCCAACAAACGGGAGCAAAATTCACCACCAACTGGAGTTGTTTTTTGTGGTATTTTCAGCATTTTTTTAGGGAAAAAAATGTATGAAAGGAAAACAGATTTTGAATTGCATATCAGATTCTCTGTTCCCTGAGGATAAATATTAAATAATTGGATATGGGTGGTGGAGGTTTAAACGGACTGGAGGTGAGAAATGGCACTGCTATTTTTACCCTGTAAAGTAATGGGATTAATAGAAAGCCCAAGGTTATTAGGGGTAGTACGATTAGTCCTTAATTACTGTGTGCGCATGTCTGCCTAACTAATGATTGTGATATTGTCTGGAGGTTTTCCGTAACTCAGAATCATTGCAGAATCGGGCATAAATAGTTTAATCAAAACTGGAAATATGTTGCTACAGAGTGCTTTAAAATAATTCTGCTTCCTGTATTGGTTAACGAATATGCTAGTCAGACATCCAAAATATTAGCATTACAAAATCACAATGAAATTATGAATTATCCTTATGATAACGGTAATAACTTGGTGGTTAATTCTTTTTAGGGGACAAATTGTTTTGCAGTAATATGAGAACAAATATTTTGCCTTTTAAATCGAGAATGCTTAGACAACTTAAAAAAAAAAAAAAAAAACCACAAACTCCTGCAACAAACATTTGGCTTCTTTTCACAGATAACATATCATAGACCTGTTATGAATTGTGAAGCCCTCTGTGTCTCCCTTAGCTCTAAAGTAGCAGTTTTGTGAATGATATTGTGTTGCAAAGGAGAAGGTTTCTATGTTTTGTGTCAGTCAGACATGGAATGGAAAATCTGGCCAATGGTTTGTTTGAGCAAACGACAAACATGCACCGTAAACCAAATGGATTTAAGTGTTCTGGCATTCAAGAACTGACGGGCCAATGAATAGGGACATCTCGGCAAACAAAATTACTCCATTTGACTTGCATTATTTCACAAAGTATCTAATCAGTGGTATCTCATAAAAAATATATATATATAGCATGGGGCTTTTGTGTTAAATTGCTTTTTCCCCTCTGGTGTTCCTGTCGTGGAGCTCCAGATTATGCCAAACTGCCTACACATTGGAGCCATCTTGAATTTAGTAAAATGGGTTTTCTGATTTCAAAAAGTAATTAACAAGTGACTCAAAGTGACTGCCATTTTACATATAATAATTGTGTGACAAAATGGAAATCATGTAACTTTAAATGATTTAAAGTATGCGTCATATGGGTAATTTTTCCCTCTGTTCATGTAACAATTGATGAACGATACAGTGATTAATCTGAAGCACCCGTTTCCCACTGCTCAATCTTCATTTAATCAAAATAATCTTCAAAGTCTTGGTCTACTTATTTCTCTGCAAGTATTTTGATCTAAAGACCTGCTTTTGATTCCTTCTTGGACTAAAATGACTGACAAATTAATAAATGTGTTGAATGTACCACATTTACTCTTGCAAAAAAAAAAAAAAAAAACACTCTAAAATCTTGAAGAAAGAAGACACTTCTGCCTTGACATTCTTGTCAGTTCTGTTTTGGATCTTGTTTTCCTTTCATCGACTTCAGATGCTGCAAAGAGCTGTCTTCTTGCTGACTCCTTTGTGTGGTTGCTAGTCACTAAGGCTGCTTTTTTTTGTGGGGAGGGGGGTGTCAAACTATTATTATTGAACAAGCCTCAGTACATCACACCTCCAGGACTCCTGGGCATTCATTTCTGCTCTGGCACTGAGTGTGGAATTTGCATGCTCTCCTTATGTTTTGTTTTGTAGATACTGCGGTGTTCTTTCATGGGCATACAGTTTCAGTTGTCTGTCTCTAAATTGCCCTTTGTATGTGCCTGCTATGTGATAGATTGGTATGTCATCCAGTATGTGTGATGTCCGGGGCCTTGTGTCTTGGGAAAGACACTAGGCCTCTAGTTATGAACTTATGTGGTTTTTAGCATTGTTTAGTAATAGTAATATGTTTGTAATATCTTTAGTATTTTTTGACAGATGTATAGACAGTATAAAGGATAGCAGACTGAAAACATGCAAGCCACATTTGAATGTAGAATTTGAGTGATTGTGAATGTATTGGTGGTGCTTCCTCCGCTCTTTTGTGTTGCGTCTATATTTGTCAGTGCACCTTAGTATTAGTTTTTTGTTAAATGGCTCCAATAGACGGCAAAATGTGTGTGGTTTGTACAGATGTAGTCGAGTCATTTTATTCTGTTCTGTTTGGTTGTATGCTGCAGTGCCTTGCTTTCAAAGTTAACCTGGTTTTTCTCAAGAGTAATTTGAGAATGCAATTCATATTTGGCTAGTAAGATCTTAGAAAAGCTAATCTTCGCCAATCATATTTAATTTGAAGATCTCCAAAAAAGTGGAGATGTATTTTATTGCTTCCAGATTTTCCATAGTCTTTTTTTTTCATTTTCTTGAGGCATTATTGGCTTGTGAATGTTTAGTTTGTGATTTATTGTCTGAAGATCTAAAGAAGAAATAGATTGTGTATAGTAACTGAAACCCTGCTGCTTTGCTTTTGTGCTCATTATTGCACAGTGTGTTGATAGATGGTATGTTATGTTGGATCTCCTGGGAAACGGGGGGCTTTCTGTATTTACTCATTTCCAGCACACCTTTTTCTCTTAATTTCTGGTATGTAAACTGGTGGATTTGACTGCTGTTTACTAAACCCTGAGAAGTTTTTAGTGCATGTAACCCTAGGATATATTTATTTTTAGCAAGCCTGCTAGTCTCCTTTGTAAATGATGGGTGTCATTGTGTTTCAGCTAATTTCAGAACACCACTGTATCACTTCAGGTACCGGTCCTTTTTAAACTCTCTGAAATCTGAGCATAATTTGTACAGCAGCAGTCAAAACATTTACTGTTAATGCTAAGTTTTACTGTGCATGTCTTATTCAAGACTCATCAGATTCCACTGCTTAAGGGATTAGATCAGAAGAAAGGCTCCCATGGACCATTGTGCATATATGCAGTTGCAACTACTCGAGTGACTTAATGGTGCTGTCTAAGGAATGCATCTCAAGAAAAGCAGCTGTCCTGTCAGTTAATATCTGCACTGGAAATGAAGAAGAACATTGGCCTCAGGCTTTGAGGGTGGCAGTAGTAAATCTGTTACCTCTTTATTGTTTTAACTTCTTCATATCAGTGCACGTGTACTCTCTCACTTCCATTCACGTTTGTTATTTAGCAGGTGCTTTTGTCCAGGTGAGGCAAAAGCCACATTGCAAACATAGGTGCCAGAAGGAGTGGACCAGTACATCAGTCCACTTGTTCTGATAAGGTCTGCATTGATTTTGAGAATCAATGGCTTATCAATCCCAAAAAGTGGCCTTCAAGTCTATATCGCAGCACTGCACTGACATGCTGTCTATTAGGTCATATTGCTTAAAAAGTCGTGTTTTTTTTATATATTTTTTTTTAATCATAAGACGTGTTCACTATCCAGTGTTTTGTGACAATTTTTGAATTGATTGACGAATGGTTTCTTTTTTCTGTCTCCCCCCCCCATTTTACCTGTAGCTCTTGTGAAACGCTGGGGTTCTTGGTGTGGCCAAATTCTTCCTGGATCTGAGTGTTAAATTCAGAAGACTGAAGCCCAGGCTCACAGTCTACCTTTCACGGAGGCCCAGCCGTGAGAGGACAGAGGAAGGCACGTGGCAAATCATGACTGCTGACAAAGAGAAGGACAAGGAGAGGGACAGAGACAGGGACAAGAGGGAGAGGACTCGGGACACTGAGAGCTCAAGACCCCGCCGCAGCTGCACTCTAGAAGGCGGAGCCAAGAACTATGCTGAAAGTGACCACAGTGAGGATGAGGACAACGAGAATGCGAGTGTGATCACGGAGGAGCCCAGCAAGAAACACAAGAAGAAAACTCCCAAGAAGAAGTCCCGTTATGAGCGCACCGAGAATGGCGAAATCACCTCGTTCATTACAGAGGACGATGTCGTTTACCGACCTGGTGGTAAGTCTTCGAATTGTCCACACACAAACTACTACCCCTGTCATGCAGAGTTGTTTGTCAGTAGTGTATTACACAGTCAGGGAATACATATGGTTTTGGGCATAGTTCACCACTGCCACAGGCATTTTCTTGGTAACGCAATAACGCAAACTATTTGATGGATC
Organism: Brienomyrus brachyistius; assembly: GCF_023856365.1. Lineage (NCBI taxonomy): Eukaryota > Metazoa > Chordata > Actinopteri > Osteoglossiformes > Mormyridae > Brienomyrus > Brienomyrus brachyistius. The sequence continues at coordinate 17,018,337 of NC_064540.1, forward strand.
TATTTCAAACTTTGCAGAGGCATTGTGTGGGTGGCAAATTGGAAATGATCAAGTTTTCAGACAGATATTCTCAAAACTGAATCAGCGTCGTATAGTGTTTGCAAGTTAAAGGCCAGTTTTGACACTCGGTCCTGTTATTGTGATAGCTCAAAGTATTTGAAGGATCTTTTTGGGTGACGATTTGGAACTCTTAGAATTTTGAGACCTATTGTACGAGAATTGTCGCAGCAAAGGGTGACCTCTGACGACATTTGACCTTGTAAATATAAATCAAAAAGTGTTTGGTCTTGAATCTTAATACCACTTCACAAAACACATGAAATGGATGAGATCCATACCTTATTTTGTTTTGAGACATCCCCCCTAAAATTGAAGCATTAGCGCTAGGTAGCAGCGAAACATAGAAAGGGCACTTGCTGAGGATACTAGATTTTGTGAATACTAGTCAGTAAAACTCATACATATAGTTGGGCTTTTAATAATAGGAGGTGGGGAGAGTGTATAGACTAGACTTGAACGGTATTATGATAGTATTTTCGGTATACTGAAATATTTGACTTTTTCGGTAGACCCCCAGTAAGATTTCAAAAATACTGGAATAACACTGATTTTGAAAATGCTTTCAAAATACTATGTACTGTGGTATGTATAGAGTGTGTGATGGTATGACAAATTAGATGTTTCTGAAACCTGGTGTAGGGTTAGAGAGAGGTTGGTGGGCGTGGGCAGAGTTGCGATTACGTTGTGGAAGGGGACGATGGGCCGTGCAGAAAATATATTGTTGTTCCAACAAATTCTTTATTTTAGCAATTGAAGGTTAAGCGTTGAGAAGAGGCTGTGGCTCGGTGCACAGAGACTGAGGGCTCAATTTTGACAATCTAATGCAAAGCGCAAGGTGGAACTAACAGTCATGGGCATGTCCAAATCCATTTTATTTTGATGGTGGAAAAAAAAACACAGTTTGCGCCAGTGTAAGGTGGAAAAGGATTCTCCTAACTCCCTTATTCAAAGGCGTGTTTTTTTTGCTTAAAAAGTAATATACCAATTGGAAGGGCGTATCGCGTCACTTTTCAAAGGCAGCGGCGCATGATGTACCGCGGATTGCTATTACAATGGCGCATTTGCCTGGAAAGCCAGATCGCTTTTCATGTGAGGAAATGGATGTGCTCATGCGCAAGCAGCACTGTTCCACCTAAGCCTTTCAATGTGAAGCAGGCTTTGGATGAAGTAGCAGTCAGTGTGTCCTCGTTTTCTCTCATTACCAGATCATCTGTGCAATGCTGAAAGTGGTATAATGATGTCAGAAGACGGGGGAAATGGAAGCTTGCTGCTGTACAAAAGCAGCGGCCTTAATTGTGCTTGAATGTTTCATTTTCATTCAATTTTATATTTGTAAAATGTAAATAAAAGTGCGATCGTTGTTCAAACCAGGCACAAACTACACTACTACTCTCGCAGTTTAGATTCCTTACCAGACTACAGAGGATTCAGCTTTTCTGCCAGCTGATCCCTCCTTACCTGCGCTGTTGCCGGCGTACACTCCTTTCTTGGCATCGGCACATGCAGTTCAGCATCACGCCTTCTGAAGTCCTTTAAGGTGTCTTCATTTATGTCCAGCAGACATTCATCACGCATGACAATGTTGTGCCACATACGACCTGCCACAAAGAATTCCTCAAGCTTCTGAGCGCTTCTTTGTAATTTTCCATCTGACTCAGTTATCTAAATACTTGAAATGCATTTTCAACTATCCAGATGTCCTTTCAGTTACAGTATGTGGTTAATTCTTATAATGAACTCAAAAGGATTTTTAATGGTATGGTTTGTTATTAACTTAATATATTGTTTTTCTTTTGGTGTTTTATTGAACAATGTGATTATGTGAAAGACCAGATGTACTCTCTAATATAACGTATATAAATGAAATAACAAAATACCATTAGTGCACTTCGAGTGCGTATTTGTGTCAATAACGTGCACCTGCACGTTTCTAAAACACGACACTTAAATACCGTTTAACAATGCAACACCGACTTTAGATGTGGTTTTTGTTGGTCAAAAGCACAATCACATCGTGCTTCCTTAAAATAGCAACATGCTGGCAATGTGCCTCGCTACTGGGAGTCCTGAGAGTCTCAATCCATCCATCCATTTTCCAAACCGCTTATCCTACTGGGTCACGGGGGGTCCGGAGCCTATCCCGGAAGCAATGGGCACAAGGCAGGGAACAACCCAGGATGGGAGGCCAGCCCATCGCAGGGCACACTCACACAGCAGTCACTCACACCTGCACTCCTACGGGCAATTTAGCAAGTCCAATTAGCCTCAGCATGTCTTTGGACTGTGGGGGGAAACCGGAGTACCCGGAGGAAACCCGACGACGACATGGGGAGAACATGCAAACTCCGTACACATGTGAGCCAGGCGGAGACTCGAACCTGGGTCCCAGAGGTGTGAGGCAATAGTACTAACCACTGCACCACCATGCTGCCTAAGAGTCTCAATCTCTGCTTTTATTTGTGGAGTTTTGATGTTCTCCCCCCTGTTACCCTGGTCCAAAGAGAAACGCAGGTAGGTTGATTGGTGTCCACAGTATTTGCATGTATCCAGTGATGGACTGACTTAGGATGTACCCCCTACCTTGTGCTCTGTGCTGTGTCCAATAGGCTCCAGTACCCCTCCACAACCCTGACCAGAATAACCTCATAGTGGGCTTATTTAAATTGTAGGGTTAACATAGGTTATGTTTTAACCCTGGCTGTTCCCAGTCCTCTTCGAAATAAATTTTATGCATGGTTGGATGCCCCTCCAGGGTTTAAAGAATTTGGAGCAAGCTGGCTTTTGCATGCAATTGATGTACTGGCATACATACAGAAAGCATTACATCTGTTTTTAGTGAGCGGTAAGGTGGTTTTTGTTAAGCAATATTTCCTTGCCCAATCCACTGTGTTTTAAATAGGTGTACTGGATAATTAATATTTAGTGTTGTCCAGGCAGTCCTAGTTTAACTGCTTTGGATGATCAGTGTCTTAATCAGATTTTATAAAAATATCTCACAATGGCACAAATCCCAGGATGTAATATGCTTTGTCCAGTTATAATTCTGTTATCTTGGTCTTCTGAGTTAATCATGTGCAAAACAGCCATCGCTGGAGGGGAGTTGGTGCCTGACCAACAAACGGGACAAATGTAAAATGTGTTTATCCGGACAGAGGTTCTTTTTCTCAAGTTGCTCGTAATAGATATGGACTTGAAAGTTTTAAAAGCACTTCAGTTGCATACTGGCTGGTTTGCTACCGGCTTCAAAGGAAGTGTCTAAGAACACTGAGTTGTATGAGTGCCAGGCAGGCGTTACTCAGCAGCCTGCGAGACTGATGTTTCTTTTGTTTAATAGTGTTCCCCTGTCAAACATTTCCAAAGCTGTGCACTCAAAGGTAAACTGTGTTTAAAAAAAAAATAAATTCTTGTGGGTGGCAGCATGCCATATAAATTAGTCTGTGTTTTAGCTGTAAAAAGCCTGTGTAACATGTATATAAAAACAGTGCTGTCTGCCAGCCTCCTTGCCTCTGGCATTTTTTGAAGCCCCTCCATAGTTCCTTGTGTTTTGTCGCAGCTGCAGAGGACAGGACTCAGGCGGGCTGTATGTCTGTCTCCCAGGATTCCTCCCCCTTCCAGAAAGCATAATTAAATTAAAAATCAGCATCGGCACTCCCCAGCAAAATATGCACATGCAAGCTCAGTTCTGTATGCAGCGCAATTAAAAACATAACACAGCTCCCTTGAAAATGGTGATAACTATTTAACATTTTAAAGTTGTATGAAAAATAAATGGAGCTGACAAGGATCATGCTTTTTCTTCTAGAAAATTCAGGAGTTGACTAGAATCGTGCTGGTTATTCTAGAAAACACAGGATTTATTTGACAAGGATCATGCTGTTTCTTCTAGAAAATACAGCCACTGTATCATCCCCCCCAGACATCCCTGACGGGGGCGCTTCCCAGAAGTGCTGCCCTGCAGGTCTCTGGACAGCTGTTGCCTAATTACACAGGGTAGCGCTCTCTGAGCCTCAATGGGGATCGGGAGCTCGGCTCTCATTTACTGAGACTCACGGAGCCGCTTTGAACTCCAACTGCAGACGAGCTTGCACACGTGGCTTGTTAGAGTACTATGGTTACACAGCAGTGCTGTGTAAGTGACGTGCACCTTTTCTTAATAGAATTAAGCTTGGAACAACAAGGGCATAAGTCAGTGGCATTTAATTTTCTTTCGCTATAGTCAAGGGCATAGGGGAGAGTGTGATGGGGGTGACACAACTTCAAAATTCAGCTACTTAAGGTCATGTCAGGTGCTCTACACAAACTAAGCAGTGCGTTTCATTGTTTTTTAACAATATGCACCCTTTCAGATTTTCGTGCCTGCGACTTTTTCCAGTAAAGGTTGCGCTGGGCACACGGGACATTGTGGAATATTCAAAAAACACAGATGATACTATTATTATTTGCCATAACTGCAACATCCACAAACGATTCATTTATGAGGAAGGATGGGTCGTACCACATTGTACAAAACTGCGTGATTGAAATAATCCTGTAGTTTAAGAATGTTTCTCAACACAGCTTTGCAAGGAATTTTGGGGATTTCCCCTTTTACAGTGTGTAATACTATTAAGTGTCAAGGAATCTAGAGAATTCTTTGTTTTTATTGCATAAATTTTTATTCTATGCCATTTGTTGTGGTATGAATTGTTATGGATTAAAAGACCTGTATTTGCCTTAGGCTCTTAAATTAATGCCTCCATGCTCCATACAAGCTTGGCGAGGTGGGACCTCCTGCAAGGCACAGCTCAATGTGTGACACTGTGCTCAGTGTGTTTGCCCCCTTCCTAGAGGCTGTCAAACACAGGCCAGCACACAGCCTCCTGCAGTGGGATACCATGGCACACGAATGGGGAACCCTCCAGCATCATACTCCTCTGAAATGGGGGGCTAGGGTTCTCCATAAAAGCATATAATGGTTAATATGGTTTGTTTTCTTTGTGTGCCGTAGAGGTATAAATAATATATCAGTCTTGTTCTGTGTACATTTTTAAAGTCTTGTCCATAGTTACACGCCCGTCGCAAATGGGATTGTTTACCATCTTTAAGTTGTAATGAGAATTGGGCAGTGGGACAGGAGGAGCTGGTATGTGTGTCACAGTTTCCTAGAAACAGGAGATGGCTTTAGACTGAATAGTTCAGCTGTTTAGTTGGTATATTTACTGGACATGTTGCTAGCATATACTTTGTGTTGGTATGTTTTCTAACATTGTCTCATTAAGCTGTTCGGTTGGATTAGTAATAGGGAATTTTTTTCGGCCACAATTAAATCTTCTCTCTATAACAGTGCAAAGCTTGGTGACGTCACATGGTTACATTTTTTTCTTCGCGTCTCAGTTTCGTTGTCTGTCTGCATGGTGATCTGTCACCAGTATTTCTCTCTGCCTCAGTTTCCATAATATTTCAGAGTACTTATCCAAGGAGTTTATCGATGCATTTTATTGTGACATAAAGGACTTTATAAACCTTTGATTTCCCCCCATTCGAAGTCCACCATTAATAATTCCGATTTAGGTGTGTATAACTGTAGGCGCTTTCACACCACCAGAGGCTTTTTCCAGAACCAGGGATTTGTCATGTTCACATCGCAGGGATTCACCCCGATTGTTGTTCCTCGGAAGCAGTTCCAGAACCGTTTTTTAGTACCTGTTCCACACTAGATACTTTTCATTCGAAGACAAACTACTGGAGAAGTGTTTACAGCAATAGCATGCTGATTGGTTAACTACAAACACCGTCACTAACTTGGATGTTACAGGAAAAGTGCAGAAAAAGAGATGTAGCAGAACAAAATTTGAGCAGATGGACCCCAATTTTGTAACCCGATTTACATTTAATGTATCAATTAATACATTTTTTGCTTGTCTCCATATTTCTGCATCAGAAAATTTGATTGCTAGCTTCTATATTTGTCTAATGTCACCGGTACTGGAGGTGAAACTTGGCAGCGTGTATTAGTAGGATAAGATTGCATTGTTTTTGATTCTGTGGAAAACAAAATCGATCCCACTAATAACTAATACATAACTGACAAAATGACATTTATTTTCCACCGTCTTGGCGTAGCGGTGTAGGTTTGTATGAAATTAAATGTAACCTACAACCTTTGACCATCTTTCATGCTTATTTAGCCTAAAGATCCAGTTTCCTGTTGTGTGGTGTGAAATCAACACGCGAAAATGACCTGGAGCTACTAAAGATCTAGGTCAGAGCAACCCAGGTACTTGTAAACCAGGACTAGGTTCCAGAACTTTGGTGTGAAAGCATCTAATGACGATGTACAGCACCCAGAACTCATCATTTAGTTATTGAAGATTCAGGACTGAATATATATATCTCAAATGATTTCAGGAAATGCAGCCCTGTGTCTAGGGTTACCGGTTGTTAATTGTATTCCCTAAATGGCGCTTTCCTACCAAAGTTCTGGAATTTTAATCCTGGTCACAAGTTCTGGGGCTCAGCTGAGAATTTCTGTAGTTCATGACCACTTTAGTGTCTAGCATTTCTGCCGGACAACTGGAACTGTGACCTTTAGACTAGTGGTGGGTGATATAATTTATCGTAACCGGTTGCAGTTGTATCCACGATAAGCGTTTTAAGGCTGCTGTAAGAATTGTTATACAGCACAAGATATTAGATATAACATCAGTATGATATCCCCCACCCTTAAATTATTTTTATGACAGACCGAGTGTCTGTCACGTGATGGCTACAAGAATCAACAGCCAATGTGAAACAAACTGGTTTCAGCCTGGAACATCATCTTTATCTTACTACTTTGTCAATCTACTTTCAGTGAATGTCAGCTTTGTGACTAGATATTGAACTAAAAACGTAATTGAATACCCAGTTAAAAAAAAAAAAAATTGTACTCCAGAAGGAGGGAAAGGGCATAAACATTGCTGTTTTCTGATAATGGAATAATTTCCTCATGATCTTTAGAAAATGGTACTAAAAATGGTATAAAAATATTTCATGTCCATTCTATGCTTCATAATATGCCATCTGGCTGCTAAAATATTGCACTTATAGGGCTGTAACAGTACACATATTTCTTGCGTACCTTTTGGTACATCGTTTTTGGTTTGATATGCACATTGAAATTAATTTATTGATACAGACAGAAATGAAATTCAAAAGTAGATGTTCAACTCTGAAAACATCACTGAGTTGGTCACGGTTGGTGCTGGAAAGTGCAAAGACCCTACAACATTACTTAAATCAGTTTGGGGACATTTTGGCTTCCCAATAAATTACACATATTTATATTTACAATGTGCATATTACAAAGTTCCTCTTTGAATAAAAATAGAATAAAATAACAATAAATCACACTGACAGCTACATTTGCCTTTAATAAAACTGCTAAGAATCAGGAAGAGTTGTAAACCAATGTCAAAACACATTGGAGAAATTTCAGTACAGTAGAATAAAACTGTGAACCCAAAACGGGTTTCTATTGAGCTGTGAATTTTATGTACTGTTACACCCCTCTGTGGAAAACATTCAGTCCCTAGATGGGACAGCTGCATTGTTGAATAAACAGTGTGTGGTATGGCTGACGACGAATTGATGCATAAAGCCGTCCTCCTTGGATTAAGTGGAAATGGTTTGGATTTGGGAAATCTGACGTGGACCAATCTACTGTAATTTGCGAACTTGGCAAAAATACCACGTACAACAGGTAACAACCCAACCAATCTTTTTAACCGTGTGAAACGTAAGCATCCTTGGTTTTATTGCAGTAGGTTGGCAGCTCGTTGGCAAAATTCATCATGGGGAACTTTAATTGTGCTCTTAGCCATAGTCCTTGTCATTGGTGACCCTTGAAAGAACAGGCGCAGATAATTTTGAACCTGTTTACATCGAGCCGAGTCACACAAAGTTGGACAGTATGATGGTATGGAAAAATGAAATACTGCCCAAGCCTACTGTAGGGGATCTAGAGATGGAGGTTGGGCGGTGTGGGAGGAGTAGTGATTAGATAGGGGAGGGGTGGTGATGGAGCCATCCATGGAATACATCATTGTCATTTTTTGCCAGCTTCTTTGCCGTTTGTAGGCACGCTCATCAAAACAGAAAAGTGTACCATTCATAATAAATGTTTATTTCCAAAGTTAAAATGCTAATATAGCGAATTTTTGTTTTTCCTGGTGTTTCGTTTTCACAAGTTCATGATCTGATACATTGCTGCAGAATTTGTGTACACCCCACTGTGCTTGTGGAGTAGTTTTTTTTTGCCAGCTAACCTGGAGCTTGTGTGAATACAGACAAAATCAGTCTAGGTAGCAGTAACATCTGATCTCAGAAGAAAATCCCAGTAATGTGCTGGCTGCCATAGACAACTATAAGCCATGTGCCCTTAAGCCTCGCCTGTTTTAATCATCACTATGATTTAAATTATGTAGCTTAATTTACTATCCGCGATTTCTGTATTTCAAGATAGTTTTAGCAGAAGTTAAGTCTAGCCCTATTGCTAAACACACAATCTTGCATAACACAATAATACAAAATACCTAATCACCATAAATGATTACCTACCGTCAAATGTCTGTCAAATAAGTTGGTGATGGTGCTGCAGGTTGTGCCGGCACAAAGCATTGCTGTGTGACAACGCATTAGTATAGGGTAACATACCATGGTTTTGTTCCTAAATTTATTCCTACCATTCCAGCAAACTTATAGTATAATTGACGACAGGTAAGATTTTGTCAGTTATCATGCTGCTGCTTCACTCATCATTCCCCTTGATGAGAAATGGTAAATATTACTGGCAAATTTGTGTGTGTGCACCATTACAATGGGATATACTGCCAAATATCCTATTAGCCTTCTGCATTGGCATGAAACTCGGCTGTCATTTGATGTTGCAGGGAAAAGATCAACTGGCCATCCAGGCATGCTATCCGTAAACCGCTATGCTAACGGTAAAGCATTCTAACAGTAAACCAGTATCTCCAGTCATACTTCTAGTCTTCCTTGTGTAGGATTTTGTGTTCTGTAAGTCAGTTGATAAGTATGTGGGTGGATCTGTTTGTGCTTTGGGGTAGTGTGTTGGTCAGCAGTACAGGAAATGTTTTTATGGGTAGAGTGAAGAATGGTTTCCCTAATCATAAAATCCTCGAAGCTAAAATCCCAGTGTCAGTAAAGAGATGGACTTAGTTGTTTGTTGGTTGGTTGTTACAAGAGAATAAGATTTTGAAATGGCTTTCATAGCCTCCTGACTGTATGTAGTGCATGCTTCTCCATAACCTAGGAAGTTCTCCTAAAATAGAAGTGTTGTGCAAGGAAGAGTGCTGAAAAAATGATAAAGCAAGAATAAAGCAGACTGTTAGAGGGCTACAAGTAAGTAATGACTGCTCAAACATTTGTGCATGCTTAATTTTTATATCCTCATATCTTTTTCCTAGGCTGTAAATTTGGAAAATAGCTGTGCTCATTGAACTTTGATATATCATGTTTAAGGACCTGCAGATGCTGTTAACTCCTTTTCTTTTAGAAAATCGGCAAACCATGTAATTTGACCAGAGGAGCTTAAACCTTTGCATATATAGTTCTTTTAAATTAGGTGTACATTATCCACCTTAAGTAAACTTCTATACACACAATAACTTTATCCTCCACATTTCTATGTTGTTTGCGATTTCGGTGTTAACAGTTAGTCCCCCTGGTCCTTAGTTCTTAGTCATGTGACCGTGCATTAGTGGTGGAGGCCACGTAGGCCTGCTTGATTTTACAGGGGATCCTGGTTTAAGGATGTTGAAGACTGCTATAGGTGGTTTCTTGAGCCCGTATTGAAGAGAAATGGCTTTCTGAGGGGAAGGCAGCAAGTAGAAACCAACAAAACATAGGTATTTGCTTTTAAAATAGTTGTTAAAGAAAATCTCTCTCTCCTGGAACATTTTTTTAAATAGGATTTGTGAGTTTTATGGCTTTACAAATAACCTTAAATCCTGTTAAAATGCTGTTGCCCGACACCACATAGGTACAATACTATAAACTCAACATGTGCCAAACTGAAATTGACACAAGTGTTCTGATTGTTTAGTGAGGTTGTCAAAGTATTTGAGCCAGTAAGCCTATACGTTCTGTTGAGTAGCATCTACACTGCTTGTAGTTTCCACGTTATATGCCATATTATTGCATTTGCATTCATTTTAATATAAAATGTAAACTGAGATGATGGGTATGGTGTAGGCAACACTGTGCCTTAACTTTTACTGCTGTCAGTTTGCACCTCTGGGATTTGAGTCTGGCTGCAGCTTTGTGTTCAGCGTGTACCTTTCCCCTCTGTTTTGGATCATTGCACCCACAATTGGGTAAGCAGTCATTAAACATGGATGAAAGCGTTATTTGGCTTCTGAATCTGCTCCTTTCTGTTCTGTTAATATATGACATAGCGGCTTTTGAAAGTAATGACGGATGCCATTGTATATATTGTATTAATCTTTTCTTTTTGTACCATCTGTTCTTGGTTTGCATTTTGTATTGTAGGAATCAGATCTGTTGTGCCCATTTGAAATGCATATTCAGTTTTAAAAGCAGTTTCTCACTGGGAAATGTAAATTAGTCTAGTGAATTCAGTCAAACTCTGCGGCTGTATGGAGATGGACGCCCAAGATCACTCCTTAAAAACTGTTGATGGAAATTAGTTTTCACAGCCTAGGTGGTTATCTTTCAATTTCATGCTTTTGCAAATGGCCAAGTAGTGTTTTCAGTGTGTTTTTGTCTTCTGCAGAATCTTTCTGATAGAGCGAACAGTCCCTGACCCTTCCGTACCTCCAGTCATATTTAACAGGGTACTCAGTCAGATCTGCCTTATGTCTGATGTATACTGCTGGAAGTGGAAATATTCTGTGATTTAGGAAGGAGGAAAAAGATTATTTACCCTCTCCAATAAACTGTTGGAGGAGAGCCATTGTTAGATGTTTGGTTTTGTCCTTGATAGTTTTTTTTTTCTTGTCGTCAGATCATGAATCTTGAATAATAGGCAGTAGCAAAATCCTGATTATGTATTAGAAGGTATGATTTGATATAAATGTCGTGGTGTGATCTGAAGTTGACTCCATGTCTTTCTCTTACTCTTTCAGATTGTGTATACATTGAGAGCCGACGACCCAACACTCCATACTTCATATGTAGCATTCAAGACTTTAAATTGGTGAGTATCCTCCTTTGCCACTGGCCCAGAGTTTAGTTCCTTCGTAAATCCTTTTATCTCTGAGCTCTATTGTTTTGCTTAGAAGAATGAAGGAACTGAGCATAAAATGGAGTCATTCTTTCCTTTGAAGATGTTTGGCTCTTGCCTATGAAGTAAAGTATTTGCTCTATAAAATAATTGAACTGGGAGAAAAATGTAGTGTAACACAGCTTGATTTTTAAATTAGTTTTTCAGTCTGCGCTCTTTGAAATAACATCATGGATCACGGTTCTGGATTCCTTTACAACACAGTATGTTTACTTAAGGTGGAAATGTAAAAGCCATGAAACATTTTGAACACTTAGGCTTTGTTATTAAATCATACAGCCACATAAGCATATAAGTTATGTTGCTGTGCTGTTGCTGTGTTTTAAGCATGAGTATGTAGTTCAAGGATGTAAATTATGTTCACATGGATGTTGATGTCTGATGAAGATGACTGCCGATATGGCGATCTGTGAGATCAGCAAACAGCCAAACGTAGGTTCAGAGTGAGACATTTTCTGCTTCCAAAAAGTGCCACAGTTATTTGTTGGTGCATCAAGAAAGATCATGAAAAATGTAAGTCAAAACTATTAAAAAAGATATATGATGATAAAAGCAGCCTATTCAGTAATTCCTCAATTGCTGCTGATACAGCCTATTCACTGGCCTGGACATGTCATTGACGAATGGAACTTGTATTTTGTATCTTTTGAATAAATGTTACAAATGTTCGGCTTGCCATGGGAGTTTGTGGTGATATTTGGCTCCTTGTAGAAGAATAAAAAAAAACACGGAACCTTCTGTTCACTTGGTGTAGCGTAGACATCTAGAGCCTGCTGCATATTTTCCTTTCAAATTACTGCAAAAGACAGCCTGCCCCTTCTAAATTTCAAGAATTTTACAGAGATTTGTGGGATTTGTGGCTTTACAAAAAACGTAATTTTTTTTAAAGACTGTGGCTTAAACCCTTGAATAGGTATTGCAATATAAAATCATTTATATTGCAAAACACATTTTGGGGGTCTGAAGTGGACAGAAAAAACTCAACTGAGTACCTTTAGCTGCATTAATAAAACTCTGGTAGAGCAATTGATACCTCAAGGCGAGAAGATGAAAATAAGAATAACGAACTAATGCAAAGACAAGAGGACGTGACAGAAAACACACACTTCACATGGCTTATACAGCTCATTGTCATTTGTCCTATTTATATGCTGTAATAACACTGAAGCTCTACTGTTCATAAGGTATAATGTGCCAGCTCCACAAGAAATTTTTATATAAATTTATGAAAAACTAAGCACTTATCTCCTTATTCCTGTAATCTAGCTAGTTATAAGAATCCTGATTTATAACAGCCTGCTTTACTGCAAATTGGTAAAGGTAGCTACCTTTGGGACATTGAGTGCTTACAGCATACAATGAAAATAACATTATTTGCTAGCCGTTACTTTAGAGGTTTCAAATGTGGTTTGTTACAAGTTTCTCCTCCTTTTGCATGTACCTGCAAAGTACTTGGCAAATAACTGTTATGATCAGTGTCACTTTATTAGCTTACTATGGGTCTCCTGTAGAACAAAATGCAACCACAGGCCTCATTGGTAGGCAAATACGGTAACATGACAGCTGAATGTTGCGGATTTTTTTTATTTCTCATTAATGCACACTGCTTAGGACAGCATACTGTTTATCGGGTGTTTGTGTGTGAGTGGCAGGCATGTGAGTCAGGGGTATTGCAGCTCTGTTGACCCTAGTGTATCTCATGGTTTGTCTCAGCACCTTGTGATGGACTGTCATCCTGTACCTTTTCTTCTCTGCTGTCCAAGAGACTCAGTCTAATTCAGGCATGGGTGCATCACATTGTAGGTATATTTAAGGTCAATGCTAGGTCTTTAAAAATCATTGAGAATCAATTATTTGCGCTGTGTTTTGTATTTCTAATGAGGTAAGACTACACGTGTGTGTGTGTGTGTGTGTGTGTGTGTGTGTGTGTGTGTGTGTGTGTGTGTGTGTGTGTGTGTGTGTGCGCGCGTATGTGAATGCATGCATGTATTGAGATCATGATGATCATGAGCAGTAACAGTGTGACAGTTTATTAGGGTTGTCTGTAATGTGTATCTGTGTGTGTTGCTATGCACATTTTTCCCCCAGAGAACCTGATGTAGAATGTTAATTAGCTGCAGCGTTTATCTTAGGTTAAAGTAGATGGGTTTTGCTTGATAAGGGAATCTGTTATCTGTTAGGATTACCTAGTTTTCCTGTTGATATTGAATTAAATTAATAAACTCTGTACTGACTCTCTTATGTAATTGAAAATTTATGTATATGTACATATGCTTTATAAACTTACTGTGAATTGTTTTAACTACATACAATACTGCAAAGGAGATTTCTCTTGAACAGTGTGGGCTGTAATTCAGAAATGAACAAACACGTGTAGTATCATCTCATTAAATACCAGTTTTTGTTCCTCTTTCCCTCCCTTTCCTTGGGTTTCTGTGTGGGCTTGATAACGCATATAGTTCATTTAGCAAAGCACTGAAAACTATTTAATTTTCATGGAAAGTGGAGATATGGGAGAGGTACCTGTACCACCCTTTTTCGTCAGGTTTTTTTCTTGCTGCCTTGTGCATTGCTGTTTGCGCTGGGACTTCGTGTGCATTTTAAATTTGATAGAGCTACACAAAAGCTCACATAGTAAATAAGTCCAAAATAATGTGCTATGTGCCTCTTTTGTACGTTTGTTTGGAAATGTGCTGTAAATGTAAATGCAAATCTTCTGCCAAATCACATGCAGCGCCTTTGGCTCTTCACTGATCTAAACCATCATTTTCAAGTACATTTCCACATTAATTTGCCATTTTTGTGCAAACTTTGTTATTTACAAATCAGATAACACAAATACCAATGCCCTACCCTGACTGGAATTTCAAAATAGGAGCAAATGTTTAGAACAAGCATAGGTAGAATGGTCATGTCACTGTCAACATATAAAGAAATGGTTATAGGCTTAAGCTCAGTGGCCACTTCATTAATTGCCTAAGAGAGTACCAGTAGGAACCCTTTTCTCTCTAGAAATGCTTCAAGGTTTGATGAGCTGTGCGTTCGGACTGTACAGTGAGCTTTAACTGCATCTCGAAAGGTCAGTGTTTATTGAGCAGAGCAGCTGCAGCTACTTCTGTATCACGGAAATTGCAGCTGTTGAAAATGGATTTTTGGCTTCTCTTGCTTTGCTTTGTGGTCCTTCTCACTGCCTATCATGGCTTTCAATCAGACAGTAGAAGTGATCTTAAGAGCAGCATGTCTGTGTTAATCTCATGTCTTCTGTAAATGCTGCCCTCTGTCTGGATCTTCATTGGCTCAGAGGTGTGTGTTCTGCATGAGAGGTAGGGACACATTAAACAAAGCGATGACCTGTTTCTCTAATGCACTGCCTTGGAATATTGTTCTCAAGCTGTAGTGCCACTTGTATTTAAACATTTCAGGTGCTGATTACATTTTCTGTCATTAGTGAATTTACATATTGTTAAATGCTACATATTTACTCTGCCTCACCTTTCTGCTACATCTTGCTTTGATGATTCGCAGCTGGATAAATGAGTCGCCCACCCAGGCTGGTTGTTGCCCTATCTATACTGCAGTAAAGTGTTTGCTTGCAGGAGATTTTGGAACGCATGTGTATCTGGTGCAGTTGAACCTCCATTCAAGGAAGCATTGTAATTCCTTGCAGTCTGTGTTGCATGAACTGCAGTAGCTGCTTTCCAGTGGGCACACCGGCCAAGTATAGAAAAAGATCCACGTGATGAGCAGAGGGTGTGTCTGATGTGCATGAACATGGGTTGATTACCGCTTCTAAGAAGAATTAGAAATAAGCTGGTGAAATTCCAATGGATGTGTCATAATTATCTCCCCTCCCCTCCATGTTATGGAATTTATGGAGACCAAAATGTTAAAACGCTTATTTTTATAGGGTGGTGGGATAAGGGCAGGAAAGGAGGCAGAGTTACAATCAAGGTGAGTCTCAGTGTGGTCTGTGGTTAGAAAGAAAAATCTAGACGGAAGTGGATAGTTCCACTGGGGTCCTCCTGATCAAAGATAACATTTTCATAAATCTTGTGAAAGCAGGATCAATAGCAGAACCTTGATCTGGGCTAAATTATTAAACAGAACCTCTTTTCTGTTTCACTAGCTGGGCTTTACCTTCCTGGCTACTGCCCTGTTGATGGTTATTGTGATTGTATGGTGTGTCTTCCCAATGCATTCAAGCGCTGCCCTTTATGTCAGCCTTTCGTTTGGCTAATTGAAGTGTTCAGTTGCAATACAATTAGGTACGTTTCTAATCTGCTGTCATAACCACCTTCTAAACTTATCATCCCTTTCAGTGTGGTTTTATTAAAATGGCTCGTAAAGATGTATAAAAGAGGCTCTATCTTAGGCAGGTAATTATGAGGTAGTAGACTTCTAAGCCATTGAGAATAATTACAAAGATTTTAATCTATATTTAAACATTTGTTAATATAGACAGTATTAAAGGTGGGGATTTAGAAGGATACTTTGCGCGTAAGTCTCAAGACAATTTACTTCACTAGCGTTTTTTGTCGCGTTTCAGTGCTGCTTGAAGTTGTTGCTTCAAGCTGTGGTTACATAAGTGTTAAGTTCATATCTCATGCTATAACCATTGTCCTTATAGGGAGCACATCGCAAATCAAATCCTCTGACAGCCTGTGGTACACCAAACTGCGTATTATTGCTACCTCTGTTAAAATTCATCAAGCAGCAGTCTGCAACATCACACACACACACTCACTCACTCACTCTTGCTCTCTCTCTCTCTGACACACACACACGCACGCACGCACGCGAGAGAACACAATATAATGGTGCTTGTTTTCTAGTCAAAACAATTCACTTGATTTATCCTGAAGGGAAAGCTTTGAACTTCCAGTTCTTTCTGGGCTAGATCTGATTGTTTTAGAGGTGATTTAAAACATGATTTTAACAGGATTAGATTGTAGATGCCTCTGATTAAGCTCTGCATGAAAACGCTCCCTTTGGCCCTGTTAGTAGTCAAGCCATCATTTTCACAGTAGTAGACCTAGAGAAAGGACACATTTTCTCTATTTTCTACCCTGTAAAGAAAGAGATGCATGATTACAGTGCTGCTCTAAGTAATGTGACCACAGTTTGATGCAACTGACTTGCAGAAATTACATTATCTTGACCTAAAATGCATTTTTAACTCAAATTCTTCAAATAATTTTCACACATTCACTTTGTATGCTTGTACTTAAAACAATAAATCCAAAGTACATTCATTAGTGCATTTTTGTTTATGCATGCATGTGTACTGTAACGCCCAACGGCAATCTATTGATTGAGCCCCGATCTGTGTCTGACACTACCATCTTATTTGACACTCTTTATTGGTAGATAATAGCACGTTCTGTTTGACTCTGTTACTTCAGTTACATTTAATCTTTTTTGTAGATATTTTTTATCAATATAGATATTTCAAATAATCGCAATGTGATCTCGCGCATCTCTGAGAATACACAGCTTTAAGTCTCAAAAGCTAGACGGTGTGCTGGTCTTTTGTTCTGGCTGAGCTCATAATTAGCTTAGGCTGTTGACTGAGTTTGCACATTTTCTCTTAAACATATTAAACATGACTGAAGCCCCTATTTCTTTTTTGTGGAATATATGGAGGGATAGAGGGAGAACATTTTACGTCTGCTGGTGAGGAATAAAAAATGTAGCTATCGTTTATAAAGGAAAGATTTATGCTTAAACAGTCTAACCTTAAAGACCATTTTTTCTTAATGAAGATTGCACTTCGTGCTGGATAATAATTCACAATCTACTTGATTGATCGTGTTCCCATTTATACAACAGAGGAATACAGTCAACAATTTTAGAAAGTGAACGATCTTCTTCTAAAGGGTAACCTCGACACCTCACCCAAGCCACGTTCACCCACTAGTGACACTAAAGATATGCTCCCTTATCAAATAAAAATCTCATGAAACGAACTATTTGTTAAATAGCTACATATCCCAAAAGACCAATCTAACTATGTATATGTCTGTCAAATTCCTTTACTGGACAAATGGAATATTTGTCATCTTCAAATTAGATAGTGGAGTAGGCTCCAGTTCTGTTTAATGCATTTACTTTATTTTTATTTCTTCCCAAAGAGGTAGTAATATCTCATCTAAGTTTTTAATTATTTTGTGTTCCTTTTTCTGACGAGTGTGTCTAACAAGCAAATTATATGCAATGATGCTGTTGTGAACATTCCCGCATTCTGCTTTTTTTTAAATTTTATTATGGAGCATATAAAATGAAATATAGCTTTGGCAGTAAACGTTGAGTCCAAATTGGAACAGGTCCAAATGGAATGGTTCCCTCTATCCGTTTTTGTGTTTTTTTTCCTCC
Organism: Brienomyrus brachyistius; assembly: GCF_023856365.1. Taxonomy (NCBI): domain Eukaryota; kingdom Metazoa; phylum Chordata; class Actinopteri; order Osteoglossiformes; family Mormyridae; genus Brienomyrus; species Brienomyrus brachyistius. Next base: position 17,036,053 of record NC_064540.1, read on the forward strand.
ATTGGTTACAAATTGAGAGACTTGAATAAATCAATAGCTTGTAGCTGCAGCTTTTAAAATCGGCTTTTATGTGCTTTGACCTAGTACTAATTATTTAGTGACAGTTTTTAGCATCTCACATTGATTTGCATGTTTTTGCTTTTTTTAATAATGAATTTGAATGTTACTGCATACTGAATTGTTTTTTTTAATTTTTTTTTATTTTGTGTCATTAATTACAGGAAATGCACGGCCTTGTGTGTGTTTGAAAAGATGTACCAGTTATGGGAATTGTACCATTTTTAGTTCCTTATGTATGTCTGTTATAAATCTGAATACTTTAACCTTTATCTGAAGCATTAATTTTCTCGGCTCGTTCTGTGCACAATTTATACTTCACAAGTCAATCAACATATTTCAGTTTGAGTGAGATCAGCTTACTTAAGATTAATTCAAATCTTTTCTTTCAGTTTCAACATTCGGAATATATTTAAGTAACTATCATACTGTAATGGCCATAGCGTTGCCTTCTGTGCTGGGTGTGAATAAGGTGCTTTTAGGCGGCACACTGGAATAGCGTTTCTCAAACTTATTTGTCTTGGGGACCGGTCATGTCAGGCTTTGCGGCTGCAGGGCCATGCATAAATGACCGGCTGGAAACGCCACATAGATAGATAGATAGATAGATATCATTACTATAGATAGATAGTATTACTATTATTATTCTTATTGTTATACCGGACCTGATCTGACTGAATTTTTACTGGTGCAGTAGCGAGGCTCCACGGACCGGCAGGAACCCTCTCATGGACTGGTACTGGTCCGCAGCCCATAGTTTGAGAAACGCTGCACTAGAACATGGTTATGGTAATTTTGAAAGCTGCATCAGCCTAATCGGGAGGCGATAACATTTTTTTTCTTTCTCTTTTTTTTTGAAGCTTTAGTTCACTACAAATCTGATTTGTAAGGTCAAAACCAATAATTTTCCATATTTCGATTAATGGATTCTGGTGATAAACTGTGAAATTAAACATTGGCTGAGCGACACTGACACGTCGCGATCCTGACGAAAGCAAGAATGCGGCCGTGTAAATTCAAATACGGCCAATTTAGTCGTTATTCTTCCATATAAAGTACACTGTAGTTGGCTGCTTTTAGAATATGAATTAAAATATAAACGAACTTTGTTTTTGGATTGTAATCAGTTTGTAATCACAATAGGAATCTGCTCTATGCACAAGTCGCTGACATACAGCCTTCTTTTGTCCTCAAGAAAGATTAGTGCTTCAATTTTATTTTGGATTGTATATCAGTAATGCTTTACCTCGTGTTGTGTTTTTCCTCAAGATATTGAAAAGTAAAGGAGGAAATGGCAATTTTCCTTATCAAGGCCTATTCGTGATGGTGTGTATGAGCCATTATATTCGAAAGGCAAGGCTTGCTTTTTAAACACCTTGTTGGCTGGAAAGGGCATATAATGCGGTGCACACTTTATTTTCACTTAAGCACTGTAGCCTACACTAGCTGCACCCAATCAATAAGGTGTAGAATTTTGGCAGTGAAATTTGTGTTAAGTGTGTCCATATTGTGTAGAGTTAATGGTTTGCTTTTCTTCGGCATGGTGGCTGTGAGCCAAGTAGGCTGGACTCAGATTAGCAGTGCATAGCTTTTATTTCATTTCACTTTGTGCATTCCATCAGTGATTTCAGTTATGAGCATAAAGTCTTTGTTCTGAACAGCTCCATCAGACTCCACTATGATTCATTCTGACCCGGCTCATGGCTGAGTATTAATCATGCAGTGGGTTCCTCCTCCTCTTTGCATAGTAAATTAGTTAAGGCTTACTGTTTTAAATATTGTACTCTGCTCGTTTCTGGGCCCTCTGTAGCTATTGCAATGTCGGGGGGGGGGGGGGGGGGAGGGGGGGGTATTCGGTCGATTTCACGTTCGGATAATATGGGACAAATCACGTCCTGTATTGGTTCAGGAAAGAACGTAGTAATACTGGATAATCCCACAATATGCGGGATGGGTGACAACTCAGAGGAGAACTTTTTCTGCCTTTAGTTTTTAAAAGGTCAGTAATGCTTTAAACTAGTCAGGATGAAAAGCAAAGAAGCAGAAATGATTTGTGGTGTGTCTGTCTCAGTATGCCTGCTGGTTAATTTTTCCTTCTGCACCCTCATACAAATAAAGCTGATGATTTATTGATCAGTAAACCAATCAATAATCCATATAAATGGCATAAAAATAATCTTTAAGAGTAAATAAATCAATATACAGCTAATAGAATGTAGGTGAATAATAGGTAACTTTATTTTATTTGCATTTTATTAATGTGTATCGTGAGAAGAGTGGGAGAAATGAGAATGTTTATCTCTGGGGTGGAAAAAAAAAAACTCTGCCTTCCGTCTCTTTAAAATTACAAGTTTAAAAGATAAACACTGTAGTCTGAGACAGATTCAAGGCCGAGTAGAAATGCTTCCAAATCTGAAACAAGACTGAGTAATGGAAAATGTGGTCTCAAGACTAAGACCGTACTTGAGTACTGCAACACTGGTGATGTCCACCACTGTGCCTCCCTCAAATGCCATCTAGGGTTAGAGAGTTGTTTGTCACCCTGCTTCATGTCACCACCCCTTGATTGCCAGGATGCATTTTGGATAAATGCCCATGACTGGAGTCACTGTTAAATTATTGCATTTATCAAGTATATGCATGGAGTGACACTAGCAAACAATGCAGGTAAATGTAGTATTAATGTAGATAACTGCCTTTGTGGGGTATAGCTATTCTGGAAGAGAGCTGGAAATTAATTCTGTGTTTTTTGCCAGAGAGAAAATTAAGGTGGAAACAGCAGGGACATCAAACATGCAATAGCCCAGTTACAAGATGAAAAGCACACATAGTTGCTTTAGTTTTTGCAGACCTATAAACTATAAATTAGAGATCTGTTTTTACTCTTTAATAAAAGCACTAGTGTTAATCTCTCTGTAAATATTCATCCGCAGATATATAACGTGTGAAGTTTGAAGTTCATATGAATAATCGTGGCTCATAAATCAATTGTATTGGCCACCTAATGACTATCTAATAAACTGCTGATTGCAAGTCCCAGGAACCTTCATTTGATGGACACTTCAGCAAGTTAAACAGCTTTGTGGGTTGGGGTCACCTACAAGATGGGGGAGAACAAGCCTCCTTTAGCCTTTGCTGGTCTGGTTTCTACTCTGGCATATCACATTCTGGTAACCTGTCATACCACACGTACCATTTACTAAGTAATTCCATTGTCTTCAACAAAATAGTGCTTCTATTTTCTTTTGTTTGGTGGTTTGTGATGTGTGAATGGTGTAGTGTGTTTTTCCTTCCTGTGCATGTATAGCTTGTGTTGACTGTAATTACGCATTTTGTATTAATGCCACATTATGTAATAGCATGACAATGTAACAAAATTCCATTAAATAAATTAAGGTAAAATTTACAAGGGTGAGTTTCCTGAAACCATGCCTCTAAATAGTTATCTTGTACTTAAACACTCATTAATCAATGAATGATCTTATCAAAACCCATTGTAACTATAGTAGTTTGTAACCTCATTCATAAAATGAGTGATCTGACCCACTCATTTTCTTTCTTTATTAGAACATTTGCCTGCTATTCTGTCGCAGAGACACAGCAGTTACCCGAAATGGATCAGAAAAACACACTGTTACTCTTTTTTGGACAATGTGATAACAACACTGGTGATGATGATGATGATGATGATACTAGGTTAATTTAGGAATATTAAGTTATAATGTAGGCTATACATTTGTTACATTTTGTCACATTATTACGTAATGCGATGTTATGTGATGTGTCGTTACATTGACCAAATGATTGGTGATTTAATCCCTCAAATTCATTGCCCTAGTAAATCAATGTGTTTTAATTGATGGTGATGTTAATGTATGACATGAATTATTGAACAAAAGAGAGGTGAAGCAGTCACTCGAGGGCTTCTTAACATGGGTGCTGTGTATTAAAGTAGGGTCATCATGAGGGATTATTGTGAGAACATCTGTATCCTGTAGATTGCACCATGAATTGAGTTGTATTATATTAGGAGATCATGTTTTCAGTTCTTATCAGCTGGAGAGGAGTAGCCTAGTTATTCTGCAATCCTGTAAAGGGAGTAGGAATCCCAGAAAGGACAATGGAAGCTGATCAGATTTGCTTCTTTCCGAATATGCTGAGCAATCACCAGAGCACCTCCCACTGAACCCAGAACAGCTGCTGCTGCTACACTAAGCCCCGAATCCAGAACACATTTCATAGCATGTCATCTAGCCTGAGAGAGAGGCTGTACGCCTGCCCTGCCAAAATGGCACCGAGCAGCTCCTGCAGCCAGCTGAGAAAATCACGGCGGCACATCATCAACATGACAGCGTGTGGCAGAATACCAATGGGGAGAGGGGTCCGCAGTCCTGCTCTCAACTCAGCACGCTCCACTGAATGCGCTGAACGATTTACTCTGGCTTAAACAAAGCTTCTCATTTCCTGCCCTGCATCGCTCGGGCAGGGCCGCCGCCGCTTTGTGGTCACAGTCTTTTTGTCGCGATAAGCCTTCCAGGTGTGTTTCAGACTCTCCTTCTCACGGTCCTCCTCAGTTCCCCATGGTTCTCCTTTTCCACACCATCCTTCCCGCTGTATGGCTCTGTGTTCCTGGGAAGGGCAATTTCATTCATGCCAAAGTAACAAGCAACAAGATTTTTGTCATTAAAGCTGGTATTTAGGAAGCTAAAAGGGGAAAATGTATATGTGAGATTTCTTGAGGACGCTACCATATATTGCTATGGTGCTGCTGCCCTTCCTGGCTGTGAGCTGCTCAATTGGGTTATTTAGGCTTGTGTGTGTTGGGGAGCATTTTACTTCTTCAGTCTCTAGCAAAGTAGCAGTTAATTGATTTACAAATTTAGCATCCTTGGCAGAGGAGAGTATTAATGGAATCTGAGAGAATCACCATTTTTAGCTTCTTTCTGGTGTCGTCTTGATCCCCTACTAAGCTGCAGGTGGGCTTCTCCGTCTGTGAAGGTAGCCTCCACCCGGTGGCTGCTGCTCCGCACATTTGGCTCAATTTGAGGGCTGGTATTTTTTTCTGCAGCTATTGCTTGTGTGCATTGATCTTGTAAAGTGCCTCGTGTCAGGCTCCTGTTGTACAGGAATAAGAGCCTCTGATCTTCAGGTTGTTGATAGCCATTGTGAGTTGTTTTGGTTCCTCTCAACTCTGCAACAGAAGCTGTTTTAAAAACCGCTGTGTTGAAATAGTATGTTTGTCTTTGCGTAGGATGCTTTCATGCACATTTATGTTGCTCTGGCTATATGGATAATTACAAATTAAATTGTTAGATACCAAGTAGGTCATGATTATTTTAGACAACGTGCAGATTATTTGGCAGATCATGTTTTTATTTAATGATTATCTTTCTATAGAAGCAACCAGATGAGTCACTGTAAACATTTTACTGCTGGTGCAGGCAGCCAAATGCAGCCTTTGTCTCTGTTAAATTAAATTTGTATTGCTACATTGATTTCTGGCAGTGTTTAAATGTTTAATTCTAAGACATACTGTGTATGATGTTTGCAAGCAAAAATCTGCTGAGTAGTTATGATCTTGTTTACATGTATTTTTGGTGGTAATGGAGGACCTGGTCTGGACCCCGAGATTGACGGGGCTGCTCGTTTTGTTGTGATAGTTACATGAGTCACCCTCAAACAGCCTGTAGTGGTGATGCATGGGAAAGAACTTATCTTTAGGTCTGTACTGTAGCTGTTAATCACAGGCTCCTTCAGGGCTGCTAAACACATCAAACGTGAGAGGGGAACCGGGGAGTTTAGACAAGGGTGGTAGAGGGGTAGGCTCTGGTGTTACATTGGAAATATCCTGCTTTGAACTAGCTAATGCTCACCAAATCCAATACAGAGCCAGGATGACAGATGGGCTGATTGTCTTCAAAGCAAGTAGAGATTTAATATCTAAACGGCACAGTGCGAAAACTGCAGCGTGCTGACAGCACTGGCAACCCAGCTGGAGCTGCCCCCTCTCTCCATTTTTCTTTCCTGATGGGAGGAGATAGCATGCAGGTTGGGGGCAGGGGCTTTTGCTAGGAAAGAAATGACTTGTAATTAACACTTGTGTACCATTATTAATTTCAGTCCTGTCATGGGCCCATAAGATGTGCTACAGCCTAATAAGCTTTTGTTGTTCGCCTTTGTTTTCCTATCATTCCTGGAATGCACTTAACCCATTCCCAGAGCTGTTCGCTCGACAATTTTTTCTTTGCGTCCCCTCTCCGCATTGGGGGGTATGCAAATTGCAATTCCCCTTTGCTCACATATGGAAACACTCTGACTGGCTTAATTTATCTAAGCATTTTAGGGTTCAGTATGATTTATGTATTTTGAGAGGGATGAGAGCAGCAGATACCGCTGTCTTGGTTTGCTGAACCCCTAAGGGAACATTAACCAATAGGTACACTGAAGTACTTAGCTGCTGGAATTCTCTATTATTGTACATTGTCCCAGACAAAGAGGCAGCAGATCAATGAAATGTATGCTGTGTTTGTTTCTGCCGGCTGGCTACAAAGTTCATGATGCTTTGCTTTATTTATCATACTCCTTCATAAAACTACACATTTATTATAATATAGTGACCTTCTAATCCTTCTGGAGTACTCTAAAATACCCATCAAAACTAATTGTTTTAATTTTTATCCCAATTTCCATGTATCATTGCATAAATGTATTATTGCGTATCTAGTCCTTATTGCACAAAGATGGCTTCAGGGTACAGAATAATTCTTCTTTACTAGGAGCAGTGACTTGTGCATTTTTCCACTTGCAGGCACAGCCTTAAGTAAAAATGTTTCAAGCATTGAAAAATCAATACCCAGAAGTAGCTGATGTGCTTGTCCATTGATGGATTGAAACATTACCTTCCCTGGCCTTTTGTTGAATACCTGCTCTGACGGTAATTTCTTAATGTTGAGTTTGCAGGGTAAAACGTGACAGGGGAATGTTTGCTTTACTCGTGGATGTATCTGCTCTGTCGTACTCTATCTGCTCAATATTCGTCCTCACAGGAACACGGCAATCTGCTCATCAAGAGTGAGCTTTCCCTGTGTAAATGTGACCTCTAAAAATCTCTTGCATTTGCAGTGTAATGTGTTTAATGTTCAGCACTATTCACAGCTTGGCTTATCTGACCCAGTTTCCACTGAGTGCAAAGTCAATTGTAATGCTACAAATCTCCAGTTTCAGTTCATCAGAATGTTTGTTTGTGCATATTATAATAATATATTACATTTATTATTATTATTGTTGTTGTTGTGGTTATTAGTGATTATAGTGGCAGTACTTTTGTTGTCATTCTTATTATTGTTCTTGTTCTTATTATTAACACCAATATGTTTTCTTAACATCCTTCACCTCCTGTAGTTATATGTGACAGCATGTGTTAAATCTTTCCTAGCACTGCTAACAGCTTTGCTAAGTGCAAAGGTACCGTGCAAATACAGAAGAGCCCAGCCATTAAAAAGCCAATGACAAACTCATAATAGGAGAAGTGCCTGTGGTGCTCTTGGCTTCGTCCTCCAGCTCACAAATAAGCTTTTTAACGCTCATCCATTTCAAGGAAATAACATTTTTGGGGGGTTATTTCCCACCAATGAATGTGCCTACTCATAGATATTCATGGTAGAAGGGCCCGCGAATTAGGTTCCAGATTAAGACCTCACTCCAGCCCACACATCCCCAGCTGGTGGTAGGAAAGGAGGGATAGGCACTAGCCAAAAGATGAGTCACATGAGAAGCCCCCAGGATGAGGGGGGGGAGGGGGCTTCTGCTCCATGAATTTGGGGACGTGCTAATCAGTTTGTCATTGTCATTGTAATGGCTGAGGGCTGCTGCTTTGTTTCTGCTTAAGAGGACTTATCTCCATAATTTGATTCTGGGCAATGATCTAGTCTGTGCAACATGCAAACATAATTAGGGTTTAATAATGGAACAGTCATTTCCATTTGACAGATTTGGTATAAGAAAGGTCACAGTTTCCACCTCAAATTTATACATAAAATCAGAATGTTAGAGATGTAATTTTTGTAACTTATTCTTTTTTTGGCATGTGACTGCACATGGTACTTCCATTTCTTACACCTCCAGGGAATATTTTTGTGTCATAAAGGGGAATAAATACTCGTCAGTGCATTAATTTGTACGTGTGTCCTATATTACCATTTTTCATGCATCGTTTGATTTTAAAGAATTAGATCTTTTTTTATAGAAGTTCTAGGTGGGGAAAGAATTCAATTTGCCGTCAGAGGATGCATAACCCACTTTAAATATAGCCTCTACGAATGTGTAATATTTCAGAACTGTTACCTGTGAGGTATAATACTGAGTTGCAGCTGCACTGTTTTTCTCACCATGTTGTATGGTGTGTGCATGTGCCGGTTAGTATGTTGTGGCATAGAAGCTTCTGGAAACAGAATACATATGTTGAATACATTTATTGTACTTGATTTGACTCTGCTTCCTTCCAAGTGTTATATTTTCTGTGTTTTTGTATGTAAATGAAAGGACTATTTTATTCAAGGATCATTATTCTCAGTTGGTTAACAGAGAACTGTAAGCTTTCACTGAGCTGTGGGGCTGATGTGGTACCTGGTGCCTTAAAAGGAGAATATGTTGAATCTTTTAACAATTTCTTTCTGCTTCTTATCTGTAAAGCACAGTAGTCAAAGGGAGGGGGAGCTTCAGTTATGAAACCCTTCTTTAATATAATCATTTGTGAGCCACTTTCAGATGCAGTGACAAGCAGGTTTGCAGAGGATTGGAATCTGCAGTTATTTTTCACTGTCCTGCCCTGCTCTTCCGAGCGGTGGTTTAATGCTCTCTTAAACGTGGTAAACCTTGAGTGGGTTTGTTTCAGGTCACTTAAAGCTTTCTCTCTGTTCTTGAAACAGGACACTGATCTCTGACTCAGTGCTGCCACTTGCTGTTCCTTTCCATAAATCTCAGGCAACCTTCGAGATTTCCCCAGAGTCACAGCAGGGGGCAGTGCTTTGCCCATATTATATCAAATAAAAGTCCACCGGATGAAACTCAGTGATGTAAAAACAATTTCAGTCCTGCGTGCATTTGTTCTGGAGTCTGGATCTTGGCTGAAATGGATTTATGATGTTCCATCATGTTTCATGTAAATTCCACCTGCATCCAGGTTTATCATTCAGATATTTCATTGGATGAAGAAATTATTGCATGGTAATTTAAAGTTTTTGTACATAGAAGGGCAAACTAAAATAAAACTAGCTTTTTGCAGTGATGTTAAATAAGTTCTTATTTTATTGGGTGCCTTTTCCCCTTTGTTACTTTCAGAGTAAACGGGACCACCTTCTCATGAATGTGAAATGGTATTACCGCCAGTCTGAGGTTCCAGACTCCGTGTACCAGCATCTGGTGCAGGACCGCAACAATGAGAATGGTGAGAAGTCCCTCTCTATTATAGTTTGAGACCAAAAGGTTAATGTCTTCCACGTATTCCCAGATAGCAGTAATTTAACTAAGAATTCAGTGTGTTATAAAGGTGATTCAGTCAAATTCAGGTTTTCCAGTTTCTTTAAGCTATGTCCGGCTGTATCCCTTTCCGCAACACTGTACAGCACTGAAACCGTATTTGCTGTACGTGTATCAACAGCCCGTTTCTTTTCCTAGTCTTATTTGTGAGCTTTCTGTTAGTTTACTGGTGTCTTTGAATGTCGGATGATGTGAGTGTTGTTACTGACGAGACATTTTCTTCCAGTTTCTGGCCGTGAGCTGGTCATTACTGACCCAGTGGTGAAGAGTCGGGAGCTCTTCATCTCAGACTACGTGGACACATATCACGCTGCTGCTCTTAGGTAACCACCTACTTATTACCTCTTTTTTTTTACAGCATGCAAAAAATGGGCAAAAAGAGTCAAAGGTGGTATTGAGAAATATAATGATAGACGACAGATTTTGGGCAGCTTGGTGGTGCAGTGCCTAGCCTCTCCTCTACAGGCCCTAGACCCTACAATCCCGCCTCTCTTCTGTGTGCCAGTTTGTGTTTCTCGCTCTTGCTCTGGTTTCCTCCTACAGTTTAAAGGCATGCAGTTATGTGAATTGGCATCTTTAAGTCACTAGTAATACTGTGTGCAAGTGTGCTTGCCCTGTAATGAAACTGCCTCCCATCTATTTTCCTACCTTTTACCTGTCGTGGGACTGGTTCCTATCCATTTCCCTGTACTGGATAAACACTTTGAAGGTGTATAAGACGGGTGGCAGAAAACCGATAAAGAATTCCTCAACAGATTATAATCAATTTTGTATTTTGATTATGTATAAATTTCAGTGTGTGCAAAATGCTTTCATACTATCATTATTATAAGCTTAATTTATTAAGTATTATATAAAAATGTATATCAAACCTATTTAACAGACACCGTCATCCAAAGAGACATCCAGGTAAAGCAAGTAGCACATTGCAAACATGCATGTTGTCAAGATGTCAACTAGGCAGAAGTGCAGCTAGGCGGAGCTTCCAAAAAACCAACGCAGCATGTTTCCGGGGGAAAACAGCCACATTGTTTTTGGCTGAATAAAAAAAAAAAAGACGGTTCTCTATCTTTGTGTCCGATTTTTTTTCTGAAAACACAGGGAAACAAAATGGTCTTGTCAGTGAAGTCAGAAACTTCTATGCAGAGCCCATTTTTACTCATTAAAAGGTTTTAGATAAACCTATAAAATACCAGCCAAGTTTTGTTATCCGTGGTTCATGCCGCTCATTACATTCATCGTGATAGAATGCAGCTCCAGCAGAGTGGCTCGCCACAAGGATGCTTATCATACTGTGATGAAACGAGACATGAAAGGAATTAAATCATTGCAAATATGGTGGGTAGTCACTGCTTAATTCCACACTGTTCTGTGTAATGTTCAGAAGAGTGTTTATATATGTGCCATGAGACATTCTCTCAAAATGAAGTGAATGGGCCTCTCATTCAAGTGATTTGGAGGATGATCTTCAGAAGCTAATGGAGGAACGGATTCTTTCACATCTGTCAGTACATACGACTTTACTGATTGGATGGGGATATTATTGATGTGAATCGCGTATCCTAATTATGTGTGTTACATTATATACATTGAAGACTGCAGTAAATGTTTATATTTTTCCATTACATTAAATATTGCTTTTCCCTCCTTTGTTTCAGAGGCAAATGTACCATTGCCCATTTTTCTGATATTTTTGCTGCTAAGGAGTTCAAAGCCTGCATTGACTCCTTCTTTTATATCTTAGGATATAACCCAGAGACCAGGTAAGCGTGCACCTTGTTAAGCGTCATAATGTTAGCGTGAGCTAATTTACTTTCAGCCTTCAAGCCATTTCACTGGTGTCTCTAAAACGATTCACACATTCCGCTATCAAAAACATTTACATTTTAATTAGTTTCTGTTGCCATTCAAGGTTTAAGCTATTGATGAGCACATTTCTGCTTCTTAGTGCATAATGGCAGATTTTACACTTAATCTTCTGGAATTGCTGAAATAGACTGTTCAGTTGTTATAGCAGGCAAGAACAATACATGTGTTTGTTTATAGAAAACAATATTTAAAAAGTGTAACCTCTTTCATAGGCTTTATATATTGAGCTATAAATATCAGTTGTCTTCTAAAATTAAAATCTAGCCTTGGATAAGACAACACACAACAGATTTCACTGTGGCATTACAGACTTAAAAAGTAGACTAAAATGCGTAAGCTTACAGGCTACAAAGGAATTAAGAATTTGAATAGCATTTAGGTTATTTCAATCAAATGCTTTTCAGCAATGGAAGTAAGACTACATCTGTAAATGCAAAACTTCTGGCATTTTGATGATCTGGAGCATTTAAGTTTGTGTTAACATTGTGCCAAGGAGAAAAGACACCAGGAATGATCTCAGGGAAGTAATTGTTGCTGCTTTTCACTCTGAAAATGGTTATAAGGCCGTTAAAATGAAATCCATCATTTTACACTGTGGATTGTTTACAAATACAGAGCATTGATGACAGTTGTCAGTCTTCTCAGGAGTGGATCTGCCAACAGATTCACCTAAAGGTCACACTGAGCCCCAGAAATCGCATAGAACCCAAACACATATAGGGTTCCATATTCAAGGAATTCAAGTTCCAAGTTCAAAACACTCTGATCAGAAAAAGTCTGAACATGTATGATTTTCGACAGAGTAGCCAGAAGCCCTTCTCTCCATAAGGAATATGGGAGTGCAGGTTAGGTTTTTGAAGTTCACAAGTTTTCTGCAACAGTGTCCTTTGGATATATATGAGACAAGTGGAGATGTTTGGTTATAATGCACCATGCCATGTTTGGAAAGAACCAAACAAACACTGTCACCACAAATATCTCATACCAGCCATCACTGTGAGAATACATGAATTAGGCTTACCTGAAGCATCAAAACATCACTGAACTGTAATGTATTTCCCAGATTGTGTTAATGACAGTACAGACTGTTGCCTGGTGGGCCTTGACCTACCAATGTAAATTTGCTGAAGAGGAAAGTGCATTCTGTGCTCCATCAGCGTTAAGCTTGATTGGAGACCAAACAGATTGCATTCTTTGGGCAGATCATATTTTATACTTGTTAGTACTGGTTATAGATCACAAAGGAATGTCATGCTGTCATGTTTTATACTTAACAAAAGTATTAAAGCAATAAATGGAGCAGATTCTGCAGAATGTTAACTCGTATACCTGTCCAGAAAATTAATATTTTTAAAGCTGCACCCCCAGAACTTATACAATACTGATAAACTTTGTTCATTAAGCCTGATATTTTATTAGGACTATATATAGCAACCTCAGTGGGAGTGGTTTACAAACACCTATATATAGAGAATATTAAAATATAAATACATACATCAACCTGACATATCTCCATTTTTATATGCCAAATATTCATAGTTATTAGGCTGTATTGCAGAATAAAATTAAATAGCTGTCAAATCTCTTGGGCTCAGGTGAGTGCTATGTAATGCTCTTTACAGGTAGAACACATTTTTGTGTTTGTCTTATAATACATCAAACAGTGGCACAGTAAGTTTTAGGACCTAGACTGCATATTCATAAAAATGGGATAAGATAAAAATTTCCAACAATTGTAGAAATTCTGCTGTATCCGTAAATTTATCAATAAAGACCATAATAAAGAGATATGACAAACATATATCATTATTGTACAATATGAATGCAATGTGACAGCCATGTAGATTTATTTTAAATAAAGCGAGCATCTCCATACAGAGGAATTGACAGCTGTAATTAATTGCTATTTTGGAATAATTCGTGATTAGCCAAACAGATTATGACTAGTATATATTTTAGTAATTGTAATTGGTCATAATTATTTTTCAGATGTTTGCACTCTGGGAAATGAATATGGAGATTGTCATATCAGAAAATCACCAGCATATTTTTTGTCCAGCTAATTTCACTTTAAATTCATAAAGTACAAAGTAAAATGTGCAGCTACATCATTTTAATGTTGGGAATTGAACGGGCGTGCGTGTGTGTGTGTGTGTGTGTGTGTGGGGGGGGGGGATTAATTACATCACTGGCCACCAAAAATCACATTTAAGTATTTCAAGGTTGGTGTGTATGTGTCTATATGTATATATAATATCAGATACTTCAGGGTAGCATACTATCAGTGCATTGGTTTTGCCGTCTATAGTATCTCACAGATACCAGCAGATTGCTAGCCGCCATCATGTAAGATTTTCCTTATTTCAGGTTCGATGCTACAAAAAGAACAATGGAACCAAAATAAGGTTTTGCAATTTTGTGGGGGGGGAACGCATGCTATACCATACAGAAAGGAAAATATGAATGTAATAGTATGAACTATGTATTATTAACTGAACACAAGGCTTATGTCATGCAACACAAAGTCTCTTACAACGTTTGAAAGGTCCAGACATGTTTTTTAACGCTTACATAATTGCTAGATAGGCAAACAAGTCACAGCTTGTATTAATACATATGCAGAGAAATAAACATTTTTGTTGCGAGTTAAAATGCACAAATCAAATCATTACTACTTTGTTTACTACGGCGACCCGACTATGAATAATGTATACGTCCTCGGCATGCAAATGACCGTTGCATGTCAGGAGCCCCCTGGATGGGGCCCCACGCGTTCTCCCCATCTCCAGTGCCGCTGGTACCGCCTCCTCCCCTCCTTCCTCCTTTTCCAGTTTCTGCTTGTTTGGTATGCTGGCCGGAGCGTCAGCAGCTCTGTAAGCCGGGCTTGTTTGTGTGGGAGAGCGACAGAAATGGATCGCGTTTCCAGCATGTCTGTATGTAAGGTCGCGGCACATGCTCAGTCGGCTCTGCTGGAAGGGGAAGTTAAGGCTGAGGTCATAGCACAAGCTCAGTAAAAATCCCTGAAAGGCTGCGCGCTCCTCCATTTTGAGTACTAATAGGGGAAACTGGTAATTTATTTCAGCCATACCAGGAAATCTGTCAACATTAAAAAGATACACCCGGGTGTCTGAAATGGACGACTTGTTCAGTCCGCGAAGGTAGGCTTTGTTACAGATCTTGCCATTATGTATATAATTGCGTATTTTTACTCCGACGACAGTCTTAAGGTGTTAGCTCGAAAATATTTGCAGCGGCATCAGTCGTCTTTTTGCAAGGTTATGTGCGCCATTGTCAATATACTTGTTTTGTGTGCGTTAGCTCGCTATGACTCCGAAAACAGTGCTGAGCTGAATTTACCTTTGCAAAACGGTTAATGGTTTTATATTTGAGCAGGTAAATGTCACCTATCACTGAATCTTTCCCTCGTTTATTTCTGTTACTTTAAGAATATAAGCTGCGCTGCGTGCCAAGACTCCATTTTGCAGTAATTTTAAGCCTTGCTTTACAGTGGAGGTGACATGACGAAAGGTCGACGTACAACTGCATTCGCCTAGTTGTCAAGCAACGTTCAAGCTTGGCAGCGGAGATCTGGAGCTCTGACTGCGGCTATTAACGTTAAGGCCCATCGCTGTGTTTATGTAACCCTTGGAGGGAGTGTTTCAGTGATGTAACGATTGGCTGGTATTGATAAAAAGGGCGGGACTAGCGGTGATTGCTGTGTCAATCGTCGATTCAAAACGTCGGATTTGTTTTGTTTTGACACGGTGTGGTTGATAAATAGTCACATTTGTCGCTTTATTAAAAAATACTTAAACAGAGAATCGAACTGAGCCATTAAATGTTATTTCAGGTGCAAAATGCATATATGTAATCAACCCATAACTTAGTGTAACATTTATTAATACCACTTGAGTTGTGCTTAGAGTACTTTTTATTAACAACAAAACCCAGAACAGTTGGACTATTTAAATATTTATATATGGGCCTGATTGACTTAAATTTGGTCAGTTTCAATGTACTCTAAAGGTTTGACTATCATTTTGATGTTTATTATTTGAATTCTGCTTTAACTCAAATATATTTTTCGAAGTTGTTTAAAGCTCTACAAATATTTTTATAAACATAAATTCGCCATTTAAAATTAATTTCTTCAGAGCCGAAGTGTGAAAAAATCAATTTAATATAGTCAATTATAAATGAAACTTATTTCATAGTTAGAGTACAAATGTAAAAACCTCACAAGCAACAAAGGTTCTGACCTTTGATATGTAGAAATTTAGATCAGTCCATTGTAGTCCTCTAGAGATTTGTCAGTCTAAATGCTAGAATTTGGTAATGCTGGCATATACATATTTAAAAATCAAGCCATAAGTACCCATAACTGTGCAAACATTTATTGAATACCTCATTCCTGGACACTAAAAACAATTTCTAATCAAGCTGAACTTTTCACGTGGTCATCTGATGATGATGGTTGTATGATTTATTGTGGACACTGTTCCCAGATTATGCGACATACTCCTTATCCGCAACAGATTACTATACATATAATACAAAGCAGCTTACAATTATTGTTCTTTGGAAAATATATGACCACAAAAGTGCTGGGTTGCTAGCACCCAGAACGTGGGTTTTAAGTGCTATACTTTTTAGCAGCGATCGACCGCTTTTTTTACCCTTACTAAAATGTTTCCTGAAAGTCCTATGGACAAAAGGGTTAAATTAGAAGAGAACAAACATAAACGACTATGCACATAACTGGCATGCAAGTACGCATTCACCTTTATAAGCGAAACATGCGGCAATAGATTGTTGAAAGATCGCCAATGCATTCGTATTTTATGTGCATTTGCTCTATGACAAGAAATTGTGAAGTATGAATTAGCATTTAAAGGCTAAAATGTAGCATAATTTCTTGTCACATGCATACAAATGCACTTAAAATAAGTACACATTTGCAACTGCTTCAACAAATGATTGCCGCACGTATCGTCTTTATAGCTGAATGCTTACTTGCGTACCAGATATGTGCATCCCTGAACATAAAACAATTATCACACAAGCTTGGTTACGTTAAATAAACTAATAAAAATAAAACAATTCCAGTAAGGAAAGAAATAGAGATTCTGCAGCTAATGCTGCTCGGACCCCTAGTTTCTGTAAACAATCTCTGACCATAAAATAGGTGGGTAATTTACTTATAACTCGGCAACAGAATTGTTTTCTTTTTTTTTTCGTACCGTGAATGTAACGTTTTCCTTGGATTCCACATGTGGGTTTGTGGGCAGTTACACTGGACCACTTCATTTTGGTGAGTATGGCTGGTACGTGAGCAGCATGGCACTTCTGATTGGTAAGAATCACTGTCACACAAGGAGAACGGCATGAATTTTCAAAGCCATTCTCACGAGTTTTAAACCTTAAGATGTTTTGTATAATGTATACCCTAAATCGCGTTGTTTCACATTAAATTTTCGATTTGAAATCGATAAATCATTCAGTCCTAATGTTCACGTTCGGTCTATTTTTTAAACGGTCTTGTTTGCCTCTCCTTTTCTACTGATTATTTTTGGAAAACATCTTCGTTATAGTAATACTCCACTATTTCTGCATTAATATCTCTTCTCTTGGCACCAGGTTTCAGGATTCATTTGAAATCAAACACAACTCTGGTATGAACCCCAATTTCCTAGGTCGTTAGCTATGAGTTATGGTTTGTGATGCTGAACACACTTCGCTTGTACTTCGAAATTCCTCCTGAAAAGCTAAATTAATATCAGTTCCTCTGATGGAATGCTTATATGAGAATGCACTGTCAGTCCATAAATGTTTACCACACGTCCGTACAAAATTGAAGCATAAACCTCTAAGGACAGAATTAATTTTACTTTTTTCCCAGTGAACTCTGTCGAAACCCAACTGAGGCATATTTTTTGCTTCAGGAGAAATATTTTTGCAGCTAATATTTATCAAGGTTTCCTTGTACAGTCTGAATACCTGTTACGTCCTTGGTGTTGCCTGCCTTGTTCCCTGTGCTTCCTGCGAGGCTGCAGACCGGATATAGCCTAATCCTGCTTGGGATCAGCAGTTAAAATGGATGATCACAACACATGAGGACATTTAAAACTTATTTCCTTTTGCATTGCAATACAGTTCAGATTAATAGATATTTTAATGAATCAGTGTGTTGGTTTGGTGGTTTGTGGTGAACTGGTATTTACTGAGGAACCATGCTCACCTTATGCTCTTCCAAGAGAAGCTTTGGCCTGCCGAGGAGTAAGATGCTACCTCTCTTAATCATTAGAAGACTTGTAAGCTAAAGTTGTTGGTAAGGAGTATACATTCTGTCACATCCTTTAAACGTACCTTAACGATGACCAGAACTCAGTCAATTGATAAAATGAATGCTTAAAATAGATATAATGGAATGCAGTCAGTTTCTGAAATGTGCAAAGAGAATTGTATCCATATCAACAGGGAACCGATGTTTCATTTCAGTGCAAAGAGGACATGAGTCCATGGTGTTGCTGCCCTTATTGATAAGGGAAATACAAGCACAGTTATCTCAGTTTAAGCTTATGACCATTCGTTAAGAGTAGCACTTTAGCATCAAACTAATATTAGGATTTTCCTCCCCCAAAACCTGCATCTCTTACTTTGATGACAATGTTGTGAGATAATCTAAATCATATTATTGATTAGGCATTCACAGGTGGTGTTCTCAGTATGTGAGAGCGCTAGGAGAAAGCACCCGGACTGGCTGCATTCTATTATTATAATAAAAAAAACCTAAAAGAGGTGTCCAGTGTTAGAACAAGAACTTTTATTTGGACCAATATTACCGCATGCATCACTTAAGAACCAGTTCTGTAAGAATCAAGCTTGGCTGTCAAAACTGAGAAAATGGATGTACACAAGTCATAAATCAGTGATCCATAAATTATTTCTCATTTGCTGAAAAAAGGACAGATGCATGTGTTACAAACATTTCAAAAAGCATGTGGACAAAGGCACTGGAAACCATTTCAGAGATAACTGGTGCAAGACCTGACTGGTTGAAAATGCCCTCTATAAACCAGTGTTGCTGCGCTACCAACATTTTTGTATCGATACTAAGCCATGACTTCTTTTTCATAATAATCCTTCTTTTTCCTATAATGGGGAAATGCTGAAATATCATTATTGTGCTTTATTTAAAAAAATTGGGACAGTTAAATTGTATTATTAGTAATTACTACATATTAGTTAAAAAAAAGCAGGTCAAGCATCATTTTGTCTTATTTTAATATTAGCAATATTGTCAGCTTGAATTTATCAGTGAGTTTAGGTTGCTTGCGAAATGGACCCCCGATCACTGTAGAATATGTATGAATGTGCATGTTACTGCTGTGACGAGGCATTTCAATCATTCTGATTTCTTTTATGGACTTCACAAGAATGAACTAGTCAACTATCACCCGTTGGTCTTTGAATTCCCTGGAAAGGTCGGAATGTTTATCCGACAGATGTTTGGTCAGGTTTGATGTGTTGCCTCCCTTTGCGAGACACTTGCACAGTGGTGCTGTTGTATTTACGGGATCACGTTTTCGCTGAATTTATAGCCAAATATCTCCATATTTCATTCTTGGTCCCCTATTCTTTGAACAGTGAAAAAGGACACCCCTCTCTGTATTGTTCCTCTCAGTTGTTGCTCACAACGTCACACACACCACTAATACAATGTCACTGCTGTCAGCGTTGAGCTTAGAGAGATTCATTTTAGCCAGATCAAATAGCCATTCACATAGTATCATTTTTTTTCACAATGCTGGTATTGTACCATTTTCAAAACTCTAGTACCTCAATTTTTTTCAGTACCAGTTTACTGTGCAGCCCTTCTCTGGTCCCAGTCTTTGGTTATCATGGTTTCCAGTATAGGCAATATACAGCTGTCATAATCATTTCAACAGCCCAAATAAAGAAGAATATTATATCTGAAAAGCATAGAAGATGAGTTGTTAAAGAAAAAGCCGACAAGAAGAAACGCCACAGAATATTTAATCTTAGTAAATGTATTAAATCAATAGCGCAGTGTGATTGTAGTTGAGTTTAATATTAATTTTTCTAAATTATTTCTTTGTCTTTTTTCACTTAAATATTGCCTGCTACAAGATGCTAAAGGTAGAAACTGTCTGAAAGAATCACTCTGGATTTCAGGCATCAGTGAAAAGGTGAAATTGCAGTAAGGGTGTGTAGACTTAGATAACCTCTGTATATTGCATCACATTTTAAATTGTTACATTGATTATATTTTTGTATCGTGGGTGAATGCAGGATTTCCAGGTCTTGTCTTGATTCAAACATGGTTATACTGCCATACCAAAGGAAACAAAGTACTGTTCTTTTTGAACACTGGAATTTTATAAATCTGTTTTATATTTATATTACATATATACGTTATCTAAGCGTTTTCACTTAGATAAAAGTATAGCAATTTTTTGACCTGTTCATATACCTATCACATTTGCAGAATATTAGCAGAAGTGAAATCAGTTGAGCTTAGGTGAAAGTGTACAATGTTTCCATTTGTAAATGTATGATTTAGCTAGCGTTAAAGCAACTGGAAGACTTGATTATTCCTTCTGTGTTTGGACTGAAATTCCCTCCTTAACGGGGTTTTCTCTAGGCACAAATCATAGCGACAGTTTCTGGGCGCTTCTCCGTTCAATTTCATGAATCTGCCTTATCACCATGGCAACAGACTACTTTTTACAAAGAGAACTTCATTTTCTTTAATCCGTTGCAGCTGGAGATATGAGCATTGTTATTGAACTGTTGCTATGGTTACCAGTACTGTTACAACTGCAATTTTGCTGGTGCTTTTTATGTTGTATGTAGTTTGCATTTGTGCTTAAATTTCCTCTCTGAAAACTTAGATGTAATAACAAAAATTAGAAAAAAAATCAGTTGATTCAAAAACGGATGTATGACCAGGTGGCATTCTGTGTAGCTGGTATATAATGATGCCTTCTAGAATATTAAGCCAAAAAACTGCTTATTTTTTCATTTACTATCTGCTTTTCAAATGTAATGATTTAAAACATGCATGTTATTTTCACTGATTTATCTGGTTATCTGAAGTAATAATTTTAGTAAAATATTTTTAATCGCTTGATTTTGATCATTAATCTGTCTTTCAGGCGACTGAACAGCACGCAAGGGGAAATCCGAGTGGGTCCCAGTCATCAAGTATGTTTCAAAGTGCAACGTTTCGGTGTATATAAATTTGCAGTATCTTATGACCTGTCCGTGCAAATGTACCAATCGATAAAGCTTTTTAGTACATATTTTTACTTGAAGCATTTTACATAGGTTGTTTTGTATTTATTTTAAGGATCAGACTAGGTTTACTCGGACTATAATTTGTGTTTATAATTTTGCTTATAGAAAAGCTTCAAATAGTACTTGGCAACCTTGGGGAATAATTATGATTGGCCAGTATCTCAGTACCATGTTGATATGATACAGTTTGAAGATTTAGCTTACTCTGGGTAAAGGGTTCTCTTTCAAATCAATCTTTTATATGCAAACAGATGTGTAAATGTTCATGTTTAACATATTTAACCATCAGCTCATTTCAGCACAATTACATGAACAATCTTGACAGACTGTCGACTTGTGTTTTTCTGGTGGCATTTAGTTTTATATATTTTTTTTGGAGTGCTTAGTTCTAGCTTGTTACATGTTTTCTTATTTTAATAGCCTGTCCTTTTGCTCTGAGGCGTATGGCCAGCCTGGGGGATGCATTCCCCCCTTCTCAGCTGATATATGATTGCAGATCTGTCTTTATGTCTGCAGGCCAAGCTTCCAGAGCTGCAGGCCTTCCCACCTCTGAGTAACCATCCTGTGACTGAGAATGAAGAGCTGGTCTGGATGCCAGGGGTTAATGACTGTGACTTGCTCATGTATTTGCGAGCTGCCAGGTGACCAAACACACTGTGCAGGGCTATTTAATTTTGGTTTCCTTTGGCAGTTTAACAGCCCTAATATGAATATTTGTGATTAGCGCTGTTTATTTCAAAGCCTTGTGTTTTTTGACTGTGCTTAGCACTTTCCCCGTTTCCTTCTTTCAGGAGCATGGCTGCGTTTGCGGGAATGTGCGATGGAGGTTCGACAGAGGACGGATGTTTAGCTGCTTCACGAGATGACACAACACTAAATGCATTAAATACTGTAAGTAAGGACATAAGAACCTGACTTCAGTCTGCTTTGCAGTCCATATTGAGGCTCACTAAAAGCCAGCAATCTTGGCACTGTATGCCATAACTTTTCTAAAGATTGTAACAAGTCCCGTGAACATACTCGTGTAACAGGAAATTATAGTGTAAATCAAGTACAGAATCATGGTCAACTTGTAACACTGAACTTAAAATAGTCTTATAAAGGCACATAGGCATTGGGTCCATTGTTTGATGCATAATATTTTTCAATATCACCTCTGATAAGGATTTGGATAAATCTGAAAAACAAATGAACGCATATTTATCATACTGTCTTCAGTGATACATTTTCTTGGTTGGAATTGTTTCATTTTTCATTTAATGTGCAGAGGGGATTAATATCATTCTTTTGAATTGTTAATTTTCCGCTAAGATAGAAAGAATGAATGCAAAGTGTGAATGGTGGTCTCACTTCATCGCACTGTTTCTTCACAGCTACATGAATGTAACTATGATGCAGGGAAGGCCCTCCAGCGTCTGGTCAAGAAACCTGTGCCCAAGCTAATTGAAAAGTGCTGGTCTGAGGATGAGGTGGTAAGGGATACTAGTCATGCTGTTATTTTGTGAATTTTTAATAAGCAGTCCTTCTCGTCTTATGCCAAAAATTACAATGAAGAATGAAACCTTCTAAAGTTCTTGTGAGAACAGGGTGATGCATGAAGATGCGTTTTTCCATTGGATTTCCTATATTCAGGCTGTATTTCAGGCTAGTTCTATTAACCGTACATGTAGATGGATGTTAGTGTGACACTTCACACTGGATAATTGGCTTTCTGTAATTCTTTTTCTTGTTTTGTCCATTGGACACATGTAGTCTGTTAAACAGTGATGTTGGTCTCTAAAGGAACAGTTGTCCATTAAGATGCAAAACTTGCACGCAAACGTTAAACGTTGTGGTGTGATATAGAATTCAGAATATAAATGTGTATTTGTTGCTTTTCGTCAGATTGCCCTTTGTGAATGGTCTTCTGGATTAATGATAAGAATTTAATTCATACGGTATAATTAATTTAGTATAATTCTTTGATACAAATTACAAGGAAGCCAAGGATGCCCTTCTGCACTCTTTGAAGCTCAGATTAAATTATTTTTTATTTATTTTTTTTGGACATGAGGATTAAAAACAAATGTGCAATTTAATGCACCTCTAGCAATTGATTTATTTTTTTTTATTGAAGTTTTCTTTTTAGGTTTTGTTTACATTTGTCTAAGAATTTGCTTGTCTAGCGATGCTGATTTTTAACAACTTCACATTAGCTTCTTATTTGCATGGGTGTGATCTTTGGGATGATAGTATGGTATTTGATAAGTACCTGTCCGATTCAACTGTTATGGTTTTTTTTTTCTTTTAATCAATCCTTTCTACTCCCATATGCCACGTTTGCTTGATCAAATGGTTCAGATTTTTTTAAGATGACTTTTCTTCAGGACGTCATTATCGCTTCCTTCAGGTTTTTCCCCTTTCTCCTTAATTTTCTCTGCGGTTTTCCCCATAGTGGCAGTTATGTAATAAGGATCAATGCAAAGAGCCAGTTCTGTGAAACATTTCCTGACAAAAGAGCCCTGTTTCAGCCTAGCGCCGTGCAATTTGTTACTGCACTTGCGCTCCCTCCCCAGACCCTCCTCTTCTCTGTTGCCTAGCAACAGAGGGCTGGAGCTATCAAGACTGGGACAGAGTGATTCGTAGAGCAGATTGGTGGGTGATTTATTAGCTGGGCTGTGAGTATGGTCGGCTCCAGCAGCTGAAATGGAGCCTTAAACTGGAGCTGACATAAAGGAGGGCTGTAGCTGAGGAGGTCAGCAGTTATGCAGCAATGTAAGCTGCTGAGTAGTGTGAATATTTCTGCAGCTTAAATTGCAGTTTTTCCTTGCGATAACCTTTACATCTATAAAGGATTGTTTGTGGTCATTATAAAAATTGTGTTCTGTTATACTCTGTTAAAGCGATATTTAAGAAAGAAAGCTTATTATCATGTGGCAAAATCTGAGACTAGCCGAGAAATGCAGACTGCTCCTGAGCAGCAGGCTGCCTCGTTCGATTCTCAGACCTGTTCATTTCATGCTCTGCATGCTCTTTAAGTACTCAGCATTCAAGGGCCTAATTACCTAGATTTATAGATATCGGTCTATCAGTGTACACAGTGCTTTCAACTCGCTAAACACTGTTCAGCATTTGTTGGAGTGAATATATGTTAAGAAACAATCCTATTGAAATTACTAGAATATTATTTGTAAAATAAGTGATACAACTAGTATGGTTTTCGTATGCTGTTTTTTTCTTTATGGGAATGAAAATTTAAAATGGACATACATTTGGCATTTCCCAGTATAGCACATTTTAATAGAATGAATATGGTACTTCAAAAGTATACAATTATAGCATTTTATTACTATTGCCCAAATTCACGATACCTCTGAGCATAAAAATATTTATTGGAAAGCAAAGTACAGGACCAATCTATTTTGCTGTCTATTATGTCAGAATTTCATCATTGAGCTAAACATGTTACACTTGTCTTCTATTGTTTGCTGGGATTTAAAATTGATTTTAAATCTGGGCAGATAATTCTGCTTATAAAACTGGTTCTTGTATTGCCGGTAGGGTTATTTAATATCTATTATCATTGATACCATTAATTTTGAATTGTTTAGAATTGCTATGATAAATTTCTTCTGTGTATTTTATCCAGGAAACATTGTTTCAAGCAAATAGAAACAAGTATGTAGCAAAACTAGTTTAAATTTAATTTTTACTGTAACAATTATGAACATAACTGTATATGTACCTGCAAGTTATTTAATTAACCATTCACTTCAATGAATTAGTAATGCATGCATCTGTTTAATATATAATTGAATCCTGTGGAAGTAGCATTAGATGTATAACTAATATACATACATAAATCCTTACTGCACTTAAATGTGCTTCCAGTTCATTTATAGTCAAGTTGAAATGAGTTGGTCTGTCTATGAATTAGTGTTTCCACAGCTTCGCTTGTCTATGCTGTTCCTTCCAGTTTTGCAGATTGATTTCAAAAGTCATAATTAGTGTATTCCAGGTGAAATTAAGTCATAGGCTTTTAAAATAATTTCCATATTTTTTCTGAACACACATTAGTTGGTGAATCGCTTTATGAATGAAAGGTTTTGGTAGATAACTGTATTGAATGTTAGACTAATGTGTATTTAACATAAATTTCCACTGCTTTTTTCTGTGTCTTTATTAACATCAGTTGAATATAACTTTTTGGTCCACTGGCATTTTGTATAGTTACATTTTCCCAATATGTTCTTTTTTCCCTTTAATACATGTTCCAGTCATTTGCTTACATAATTTGAACAAGCCGAATGAGTATTACAATAGTCAACATGGGCAATGACCATGTGCATCGATAGACTTTAAACTGTTTCATCATCATTCAGGCAACTGAGAAATAAATTTTATTAACCCAGTCTCTAAATGCCACCATATTGTGTCCAGCTCTAAATAATTTATAAACGTTATAAAACTCAATGATACAGTCATCCCGCAGACTTACCATTGTTACAGATTATAGATCCATGTCAGTTTTTCAGTACAGCACTTCAATTCATAAGTACTTGTTTTACACAAATTTCTCACTTGTGTACAAGCTGCATATAGTCCCTAATACTGCAGAATTGACTTCCTTTCTGTTGTTAGTATGGTGTCTGGTGACCTGGCAGTTAAAAGTGAACCGTAGTTTGAGTTTGAGAACCGTAACCGTATATTTGTGTCCTGAAAAGACTTGCCTGTGAAAAAGAGCAGCATTCTCAAATGTGCAGCCCTCTGCTCCATGCCTGGTTTTCTGTCTTGCCCTAGACCACAGGCTGCCTTGCAGAAGGATCACATGTAAAGCCTTCCCCTTTGTAGTGGAGGGGCAGAGAGTGACAAGCAAATTCTTGCTTGTAAAAGAAAAAAGCTGTTCACCTCCCAAGACTCTGGATTTTAACCTTGAATAAGTTTCCCTCTGGTTGGATATAAAAATTAGTGCCTTGTTCTCTTTGGAGTTTGCCTGTTTTTGTGGAGTTTCTTGGAGGAAATCTTTATCCAGGATTGCTGAGGGCTTGTGTCGAACAAGAAAGTAAATCTGACGAAGGTCTGGTCGGCTGTCTGTGAATGTTTTGTGCTTTTTCCGTTGCATGGGGCTATATTTTTATCTCTTATTTTTGTCTCTTAAAGGAACATAAATGTTGATTTAGATATTTGTCTTTGTTTTGCCTTTCGGCTTTTCAAAATTCAGCTGTGCCTTTTTCGCGAGTATATATTCTGTGGGTTTTTACCATATTCATGAATTTTTGTTCTGTTTTCTCTTGTACTTTTATCGTATGACATGAGTTTGTCGTTTGTGTAATTTTACACAATTTTTGTCCTGATGCCCATAAAAAGTATATTAGGTATAAACTGAAGTTGGTTTACTGATTTTTGTCACTTTTTCCTTCATTATGGTTTTCTTGCAGATTTTCCCTTGATACATTTTCATCACATGTATTGATTTGAGTGTGAATTTGAAGCTGCATTTCACTATTATAAAGCGATGCAGTTTATGTACATACGTTTCTATGCAATTTCATTGCTTTTAATTGTATTTCTCCATTTGCTTTTCTTTGTTAAACACAGAAACGGTTCATTAAAGGCCTAAGACAGTACGGAAAGAACTTCTTCAGGATTCGGAAGGAACTGCTCCCCAACAAGGAAACGGTAAGGTCTACATTTCCAGCAGGATTTCTGTACTCTTTGTACTTTATAATTTGAATGTGTTTTATGCAACTTCCATGCAGACTTCCTGAATTTAAACAAAAAGAGAAGTGTAGCCATGATAAAAGGTCTCGGTTTTGGGCATGTTGGATAAATCATGTTGGATTAAACTGTAACCTTTGACCTGGAACAGATTTTTGAGCTTGGTGCACTTTAAAGCTATTTTTGCTTCTCTGCTAACTTCCCAGCTGTTTTTAGTCTTCGAAACCCTTTCATTCATAGATCCACAATGCAAATTTAGCTGAGCTTATCTTCTCTGAGCCTCTCTGAAATACACAGGGGCATTTCAGACATTTCCCTGACAAGATTAACTTTTTTTTTTTTTGCCTTAATGTGAGTCTTTAGTGTAACCTTGCCTATATTTTTCATTCTTTGTAATTTTCGGCTGTTAGGATGTGTCCTGTGTTATATATCACCCAAAACGGTTTAATGACCATCAGTTGTGCAAAATAAAAAAATTTCTCATTTTAATAACACGGTAAAGTCTAGACGGACCCACATGTGTAAACAGGTTGTCAATGCTTGTTTCTTCAACATTAAGTAAACCTCATTCTGATTATAACAAATATGTTATTTGAACGGATTTGTTGGATACTAGGGTTTCTTTTTTTTTTTTTTGCTGACTTCTTAAAATGCATCTTAGACTCGTCAGCTGCCTGCAGGTCTCCCGCATTGGGCGAGTTTCCACTTATGTGTTCTGTGGTAACTCTATTGCAGAGCACAGTATGCACAGAGCATTTGAGGATGGGAAATATTTCTCAGAGGCCTGGCCTTCTGTTTTCAGGCGTCTTTCCTGTTTCCAGTACTGCTCTTTAAGTAGATGGAAATTTTAAGCTGTGAAATAGGAAAAACAATATCTTTAAATTTTATTACCTGATGGTAAATTTTATTTTAAATGCATCATACGGAGCTTGACACTTGAAAATCTGCGTCAGAATGGATGTAACATTGGTTGCATTAGTTATGGATTTTTTATGAAAATAATATTGTACCATGTTTATTTCATTAACTCTTATATGGGATGATGTTATCGGTACCTGCAATCTCAACGTTATCTTGGATGAAGGTAATAAAATATGTGAACTGCCCAAGATGTGGACGTATTGTAAAAATTCTACCTGTAATTCCTCGGGTTATTTATTTATTTGAATTCTTGTGAATCCCTTATTTTAAGGTTGCCACGCAGCCCATCCTTTCGTTTGTGTTTCGTTTGTGCGTTTGTGTGAAAAAGTTAATCACCTGGAAATTCTTAATTAAATGAAAAATTGTGTTGGTTTTCAACTTCTATATAGAAGAGATGGACTGTTTGTGTTCTGTGCCAGTGGTTTCTGTGCAGCTATTGTCATATTTTCCTGGTTGTGTAGATTTTACACACACCAAACAAAACTTGTTTTCACTGCACATTACTTTTAATACTGAAATAACCATCCTCTAGGGCAAATCATAAGTTGAGCTTTATTATTATTATTATTATTATTATATTTTATTATTATTTGAGTACAAGCACAGGAAACCCTTGAGTGGTTTTATGAGGAGACTGGCGGGGGACAGAAATAAATGGATAATTGTTAAGAATACTATCAACTGGGCTTCTTTAGTAACACAGTGCTTATTGTGATTTTCTGCCTGATATCGAATTATAAATAGAAAGAAAAGTCTTCAGCTCTGGTCATCGGGTGGCTTTTAAATATACGTAATTGTAATTGGCTTATTATATTACATCATACAAACAGTGTGCTTTTTCATTTGTCGCATGATTCAGTGCCTGTAAATGACCCAAAGCATGTGATTATGCGTGGACGTATGTGATTGCTGAGGCCTGGCATCCCATTCTGGCTGTACCCCGGCTTGTGCTCTACTTCTTGGAGGTTTACAGCCTGTATTAGGTAAAGGATTTGGAAAACAAAACCTTTGCCGAAAATTAAACTGTTACGCTTTTAAAGGATTTCTATTCAACATCCGCCTAAAATCATTTTTTACAACCCAGTCTAATACTAAATGGTTAGCTGAATCAAAATCTACATTACAGGAGTTCCCCGAAAACTTGGTTGGTTACCTCATCTCACTAGACTGTTTAGTTTTGATAACTGCTTATTCATTTGGTGTTACGCTTTGATCAGTTTACAGGGCACTAATACTCACATCAGTCTATGTCTACTATTAATAATTTTGAAATACAGAACACAAAAGATTAATGTGATAAATATGTCTAAATAAAATTGTACCAACTTGCTTTATCATTTTAGTTCTTTTCAATGTCATGCAGGGTTGGTCAGTAATTCATTGTGACCAGATTCCTGTAGTTTCGTCCAAACTAGTTGTCTTGCTTTGTGCTATCGTGTTAACATATAATATGGGAAAGCCATGATTTATAAAATGCTTTAGTAGTGCCCTGTTTTTGTTAGTTCTCCTGTTTTTCATAGAACTTCTGTAATTAACAGACTGTACAAATTCAACTTCTAACCATGTGACCTGTGGATTTTTTTTTACTACTTGCGTAGCTTATAACGTCATAGTTGTTTCTAGTGCAAAAATGGTAGTCCAGTCAATCTTCATGGAACCCTGAAGTTGTTTGCAGGAGACCTGGAGCCTTTCCCAGACAACACAAGAGGTCCACCCTGGATGGCACGCCAGCCCATTGCAGTAATATACACTCCCTGAGTCTATGGGTATTTTAGAGATGCCAGTTAGCCTACCTGTGTGTCTATGGGCTACAGGACAGACGTGCAAACTCCCCACACTCAGCAAATGCTACCCACTGAGCTGCCACGCCGCCCAAACACTGAACAGTCTGCTTCAGCCACATCTGGATCTAGATCCTAAGTACAGTGTGTAGGTTGAACTGAAATAACAGCTTTCAGTCTGCTAAACACGCCAGGGAGAAGCCCTGGCGAACAACAGGATTAAGTTTATTTCCCTTTTTCCCTGCCTCATGCGGGAGGGGAACCTGAATAGTGGAATTATGAAGGACAAGATGAAGGAGAAGTGGCAGGATGAGAGACAGAAAGAGCCCTTTGCTGTTCTGCATGGAGCAAAAAGAATCCTAACACTTTCCACATGCTGGGCTTATGATCTCTGGAGAGGCTGCCCTCCCTTGGCTGGAGTTGTTCCTGCAAGTCATCCTGGGCTCAGGCCTTGATAGGAGCATCGCGGTAATGGATCTCCTGGGCTGGCAGCCAGGCCTGCCCTGGCCATCCCTGCCCTGATTAGCTTTGTTTCCAGTGCAGCTCTCGGCCTGCACCAGGGACTGTGCCAAGTGTACGTTCCCACCGCTGTGTAAACACACCAGGGCTGACTGGCTCACAGGAATGCCTTTATATAAAAGTGAAATGGGGGGAGGGGGTTAAGGCTCCACTGATTTCCTGTATTTTGCAATTTTGACAAATTCAAACCATTCCCTCAGTGTCGAGCCTAACCTTTTCTCACCAAGTCAGCTTTGTAATGCCTGTAATAAGCTGTTTTGAACTATAATCTTTTTGTTTTCGATATCCTAGATATTTCTTACAGTGCAGAAGCTATTGCCAGATGAACAAAGTTTATGATTCGGTATAGGGCAGTTATGGTTTAAAGTCGGGGTGTTTGGCTGCTTTTTCTGTGTCTTCTCAAAAATAGTCCTAGGCTATGGAGCAGGGGTCTGCTCTAGCTGTAGACATCTTAGGAAAACATTATCTTTGTTGAACTGCTGTTGCAGTGAGGAAGGAAGATACAGCTGAAGGAGAGCGTGTCCGAAATGCAGTGTGGCGAAGGCAATCGCAGCTACAGCTTGATGTAGTTTCTTAGTGAAACATCTTCGGATTGAGAGGCTGGGCTGTTTGGCCCCCTCAGGCCTTGTCATTTTCTTGGCTGAAATGGCAGAGATTATAGCATTTTCCGAACAACCATGTAACAGATGTTTGCCTGAGTACAAGCTGTACAAACGTCAAGTATAATTCATGGCTGCCTCCCCGTTCCTGTAGCCAGGACCCTAGAGCAGCCTGTGCTTATAAATATTTTGTTTCAGTCATTAATTAAACCTGCTACAAGGGTCCCTTGTCCTCATCTGGCAGCAGCTGGCGTGAGCTAACAGAGTAGCTTCATTATCATTACTAGTGACCATGTGGACAGTTTAAAACTACTTGCATCTTTTTGCACAATAATTATTATGATAATGGAAATGTTTAACATTTTTAGTTTTCCCTGGGACAATGGAAGGTGCTTACTATTTAATTTGTTGACTTATCTCCCTTCTACAGGTAAATATAGCAGTAATGTAATAAGCTTGCTGGGCAATATGGTATTAAAGAGGTTTTCTTGTCCTCCTTACCACTAGCAGTCTGATCGTCTGATGGCCATTTTATGGTAGGTCTGGTCTGTGAGCAGGAAGCGGCTGATTTTCTCCACATTTGCAGCCCCTGTTGCCGAAGTGCCTTTGCTGCAGTGCACTCTCTCTCCCTGGCAGAATTGCTTACTACTAGGAAAAGCACTGCTGATTCTACAAGCTTTGCATCTTTGACCTGTAAAATAAGAGCTTTATGTACTTTTCCAAAGCAAATTCACAGCACAGCAGTGATCATCCTATTTAATATCCTTTCCTAACATAAGGTGAAACCCAGGGTGTGGGGGAATTGTTTGTTAGGTTGGGAATGTGTTGGTAAATGAAATTATTATTCATATATATTCATTACACATGGGAACGTACTATACACCAACATTCAAATAAAAAAAATGTATTTGTTTGCTTGTTTTACCTTTATTAACATTGTTATTGTGTCATGAAATGGGATAAATTTACCTGGAAGTATAAAAGTTCCCCAACAAATTAGATTTTAGCTGTAGCGTGAGACTGCAAAGTGCTTCATTTTAACTCTTCATTTTGTGCAATGCATTTTGACTTACTAGTGGTGGGGTTACATAAAGAGATTGATATTTTTAGGTTATACACTGAAAAGGTGATGTGTTGATGGTTAGATATTAGCAAAGACTTAATTGCTTATAAAATGAAGCTGATTTGATACATTAAGCTTGATTTTTGTTTGTTTGTGTGTTAACCTGTAACTTGTATGTTTTCCTCAAACCATTAAATTCCTATGTCTTATTTGCTGAGAGCTGGGAAATTCAATATTGGCTCCATGGTCTCAGGCCTATCAGGTCACAGAGCCAGGCGCCGTCTTTCTGCTGTTTTGCTGCCAAGTTTTCAGCCTGTAGTTTCTGGCTTTTACTGCCAGGAAAAGTTGTCACCCTGATCTCACCAGGCACTGAGTTTAAAGACCAGTCCAAGGAGCTAGAAGTTTGTGCACGTTCGGCTTCAGAAAACATGCCCTGCATGTCTGTGACTCTGCTTTTTGTGGGCAGTCCAGCTTTCCTTGTGGGACTGTGTGTTCTTGCTTGTTTGTGTGTTTGGGGTGTGTGTGCGTGTCGATTCTGCTTGTACCCCCATTATTGCTAAGATTTGCTGCAGATCACTGTGAGCATAAAGTGGAATTGATATAGAGACAGAGCAAATATAAAGATATATTTAGAATGAGGGAGATGACCACTGTCGCTTTGTGTTCTCATCCTCCGTTGGGTGAATGACCCAGATGCCTGTTGTTTAATGGGCAGTGTAATTAGCTCTAAAACGAAGAGTATTTTGAGATGTCCTTTAATAAAAATACTCCTTAGAACTAATTTGGATATTCTTATTTTTACTTTCCTTCTTTTTCTTTGGTTTCCATTGACAGACATTTTCAGGTTTATTTTTTCCATGACTGCTTATACCACTGACAAACTGGCTAAAGGAGTATGATTTTGAGTGGAATTCCTCTGCAGTGTTAATGAGTATGAATACTCATGAGGGTTATGGGTCAAAGGAAAGGTAACGTATGTTGAAGTTCCTGCAACAGCATAAGAAGATGAAATGGTTCACAAGTTCTTTGACCCCCAGACTGCCTTATGGGGGCAGCGTTTGCAGCTTTGTTAATGTCTACATTTTAGCTGTACATTAGGCATATGTTTCCATGACTTTTTGGGGATGGCTTATAGATTTCCAAATCGGAACAAAATTTAACATAGAATTCAAGTGTGGGCCTGAGGCTCAGTGGAAAAGTATACCTTTTCCTCCTCCTAAACTGATCTGGGAACATTCACTCTTTATTTTTGGTCAGCGACTTCTGTGCTAGCCCTTCGGGATATTCCCGTGTTCCATATTACATTATAGACCACGTGCACCCTGTGCTGGTCCCTCGGGATATTCCATATTACAGTATAGACCACATGCACCCTGTGCTAATCCCTTGGGATATTTCATATTACAGTATAGACCACATGCACCCTGTGCTAATCCCTCGGGATATTTCATATTACAGTATAGACCACATGCACCCTGTGCTAGTCCCTCGGGATATTTCATATTACAGTATAGACCACATGCACCCTGTGCTAGTCCCTCGGGATATTGCCAAATTCCACAATGATAATTCTCATAAACGCTGCTAAACAAGTTCCCCAGTCACCAGATGTAAACAGCATTGAACCATTCTCCATATCCATCCCACAAAGAACTGGTGGCTTTTCTTGAAGAATGGTTTAATACGGAGATCAGTATACTAATACACACAGAATGTGTACAGCAGTACTCCAAGAATTGTCTCTGTTCTGAAGGCAAAGGGTGGCCCTGCTCCTTGTTAGGTTGTAGATATTAAAATAGGCAATTGTTAGGTGTTATGTTATTTTGTGTGCTCCGTATATTCAGTGAGAAGCACATCATGTCTGTGAAGAGGATTTTTTGTGGCATGTTCCTGTTTGATGAAAATGAGGCTGAAGTTCTGTGAGGCTTCACTTCTGTGATGTTTTTCATACATACTGAAATAATTTCCTTTGTTGCATTTATCCCCTAGTTTCATAAGTATTTGGACAAGTGACGGGTATCTCTGATGCTCAGCTCTTCATTTTTCTTTACTTGTGCACATATAAAATCTGTCAATCTGTAGGATTGATTGTACCCATTGATGTCTTCATCTTCATGTCATTGTTTTTAATTAACCAGTGTCCTTAATTGTGTTTGTTTAGCTAAAGTGAAGTACTCACATTTATAATTTGAAAATGTATTATGGCGATTGATTAGTACTGGGTTTGTGGCTTCCATCCCTGAACTTTCTCTATGTAGCAATTTGCATGTTTTCACTGTGAGCCTATGTTTCCTTTAATTTCCCCACGCAGTCCAAAAACATGTGGTTTGGTAAACTGACATCTTGAAGCTGGCCATAGTGTGTATGCGGTTGTGTACCCTGCAGTAGACTCCTGTCACATCTAGGGTGTTACCCCAATAATGGCCTGCTCATTCTGGGATACGTTCCAGGCTCACTGCAACCCAACCCGGGATGGGCAGTAGAAGATGGAAGGATCGGTGGAAAAACACTATAAAAGAATGGGTTAAAAGCGGCATTAAATACATTCGGTATATCTGGAGTTTGTCGGACTATGTTTTACCTCAGTAGTTATTTTTTTCTTTGTTTGTGATGTAGTGTATATTTAGGGAGAAAGGAGTTAAGTTAGTGCTCTTGGTCTGAAATGAAATGCATGTATTATGCAGTCTTATGGTTTATAGGTGAGTAAACATTTGGAACCTCGACTCACTGTAAAGAATGCTTGGCAAAATTACACATAAGATCAACCATTATAACGGACAAGCTTACCTAAAATGTGAGGCGATTTGGGAAAACGTGGATTTTGGAATAATACTGTTTAGGGTTGGTAGTCATGTGGGTTCCGCTAAGTAGGAGTTTTAGTGTGTACTGTGAGAAAAGGAAATATCTGTGTTTGCGTGTGTCTGTTTGAGCTTTAATCTTTTGGTTTGCTCACTGCCCATTGTTTGCTGGATTTATATGGGCCATGCCTGAGCTATTGTGCTGTGTATGTTTGATTAAACCTCAATTCCCTGGCAGCAGAGGGGGCAGAAGCCATTACTCTCCCCAGTTGTCGTACTGGGCTTCCACCCGACGTGCCCTTTTGTTTGCGTTCATGCGCCTGCCACCCAGGCAGCCATCAAAGCACTGATCCTAATACCCCTATAGTCACTCTGCCTCATCGCTTAATCCTCCGGCAGACAGGCCTGTAGCTATCACACTGGTCTCCCAATAAAGCCCGGCATGGAGCTTTGTTTTATCGATTCGCTTTATCCTCACCCCGGTGTCGGCGGTTCCCCTCTCAGTCATTTTTGTCTTGGGTCTGAGTCACAGCAAAAAGCAAAACCGGTTTTTCCAGGCAACAATGCTGTTTTTTTTTCTAGTCTCTGCAATGAGATTTAGTCTTCTCTTGAATTGTAGGTTAGTTGCTCGTCAGGGGGTTGTAGAGTCATTGTAAGGGCTCGGTGTAACTATTTCAGCACACAGCAGGTCTGCCTTTAAGAACGTGGCTTGAAATTGAGTTTTTGTTGTTGAGGCAAAAATGTACCATTACTTTATACAATATTTTATGTATTTTTATTATAATTCTTGCTTAGATGTCCACTCTGCAGTTTTGTTCCCATGCTTGGGGTGGGTAGTTGAAGGTGTGTTATATTGTTGCAGGGCGAGTTGATTACGTTCTATTACTACTGGAAAAAGACTCCCGAGGCTGCAGGATCCCGGGCTCATCGGCGACATCGCCGGCAGCCCATTTTCCGCAGGATCAAGACGCGCACTGCTTCCACTCCTGTCAACACTCCCTCCCGGCCCCCATCCAGCGAGTTCTGTACGTCTCCATTTATTTTGTTTTTAAATATTTTCTGATGTGACACTCGTATGTGTGCAAAATACTCATTTTAAGTATTATTACACTAAATGGCCAAAAGAATGTGGACACCCTATTTTAGTTGGATGAATTACCTAATTAATCCTCACCCATTGCTGTCAGAGGTGTGTAATTTAGCACACAGCCATCTCCAGCAATAGCAGAATGAGTGGTCATACGGAAGAGGTTAGTGACTTTCAACTTGGCTGAGTCACGTAATGCCACACTCATAACGAGTCAGCTTGCCAGATTTCTGCCCCGCCAGAGCTGCCCCGGTCAACCGCAAGTGAAGTGATTAAGTGGAAACATCTGGAAATATGTTCAGTTGTGAAGTAGAAGGCCACACAAGCTCACAGAATGGGACTCAATCACCCACCATCAATACCCAACCTGAATGGCTGCAAACCCACCAGCAATGTCCCAGCATCTAGTGCAAATCCTTCCCAAAAGAGTGGATACTACTATAGCGACAAAATTCATATTAATACTCAGTTTTGCAATGAGATATTGGACAAGCTGCCGTCCACATACTTTTGGCCATATAGTGTTTTTTTAATTAAAAGACTTTGCTCTGGGCAGGATGGCAGATGTTGCATGACAGGAAGGATTGAGGGATTTTAGCTGCAGGAGTAGAGATTGATTTACCAGAACTGTGAGGAAAAATGAAAAATAAAACCAGCCTTTTTAGTTTTAGCACGAGTGAAAACAATGAGGTTTCAGACTTTGATCTGGGTGTGTTTTCTGGGCCTGAGGGGTGGAATAAAACAGAACTTCCTGTTGTATAGTTGGCAGGTACTTGCTTGTTTTGCTTCCTGCTTAAATATTCCCTTATTTCTAAAGGCACAGAGATTGAGATTGCCGGTCTATTTCATATGGTATACAATATCTAGCTGTCATGTGAAGCAGATTTTCTGAATTAGATTAGATTCAACTTTGTCATTGCTCAAAGTACAAATACCTGGACAATGAAATGCAGTTTTGCATCTTATCTGAAAGTGCAAAATAGTGCAAAAGTGCTAAGGGCTGTAAAATAAATAAATGTGTGATAAATTCTGAAACTGCTAGTAATAACACTTAGTGTCAAAATGCAGTGCTCTGCTTTTTAAATGCTGCTTTTTTTCTTTTAGTGGATCTCAGCTCAGCCAGTGAGGATGACTTTGACAGTGAGGACAGCGAGCAGGAGCTGAAGGGCTACGCCTGCCGTCACTGCTTCACCACCAGTGAGTTCCCGCCTGTCCTCATCAGCACTGTTTCTCTCAAGCCACCACGCAGTCATACTTAGATCCTCTAGGCTGTTTCTAAGTTTTTCTGCTGCTACTGTTGTTTTGTGTGTAGTTTGTTTAGCAGGAACATATTCTGAGCAGTAGATGCTTCAGTGGCTATTTTTGGTTAGCACTGTGGTCTCACTTTCTAGATTGTGAGTTTGATTGTTACCCTGCCTCTGCTTGGATAGAGTTTGCACGTTATTTAGTGTTTGGTGCAGAATCTACACAGCTAATAGAGCCTTATAGCATGCATAACAATTTGATTAATGTCTCATGCAATGTATGCAAGGTTGTTTTTTGGGAATTCCCAAATCTCAGTCAGCTGTTTCTATCGAAAGTACTGCATTGTGGACATCCAATGAAAGCAAGCTATTTCACATAGGTAACACAGTGTCATGCAGTAATGTCACTGGCTCCGGTTGGGCCCTGTCGGTAACGGCATTGGCTCCGGTTGGGCCCTGTCGGTAACGCCATTGGCTCCGGTTGGGCCCTGTCGGTAACGCCATTGGCTCCGGTTGGGCCCTGTCGGTAACGCCATTGGCTCCGGTTGGGCCCTGTCGGTAACGCCATTGGCTCCGGTTGGGCCCTGTCGGTAACGCCATTGGCTCCGGTTGGGCCCTGTCGGTAACGCCGTTGGCTCCGGTTGGGCCCTGTCGGTAACGCCGTTGGCTCCGGTTGGGCCCTGTCGGTAACGCCGTTGGCTCCGGTTGGGCCCTGTCGGTAACGCCGTTGGCTCCGGTTGGGCCCTGTCGGTAACGCCGTTGGCTCCGGTTGGGCCCTGTCGGTAACGCCGTTGGCTCCGGTTGGGCCCTGTCGGTAACGCCGTTGGCTCCGGTTGGGCCCTGTCGGTAACACCATTGGCTCCTCAGCCTCGAAGGACTGGCACCACGGGGGGCGCGAGAACATCCTGCTCTGCACAGACTGCCGGCTGCACTTCAAGAAGTACGGAGAGCTGCCACCCATCGAGAAGCCGGTCGACCCGCCACCGTTTATGTTCAAGCCCGTGAAGGAGGAGGAGGATGGGCCTGGCGGGAAGCACAGCATGAGGACTCGACGGAGCCGGGGCTCGGTAGGCCCCCCACCCCAGTCACAGGCCCTCCTCTTAAGGCCAATTCATACTTCACTTTTCTGCACTTCATGGCTAATTTTTTTTTTTCAACAATTTCATAATTCTGTGGTAATCTATTTTCCTGTAGTATTACCCAAGGTTTGCATTACATCTGCCCTCACCTGGTCTGGTGGAGTATCACTGCTGTTTACATGCACCGGCCGTGACCGTCTGCATCCACAGCCCAATTTAATATGAACATGAGCCTAACTAATTTAGCTAAATTTAACAGGACTGTCATTAGTAGAGTGGCTTGAAATTGGGGCTTTGTGTTAGTGAAGGTGGGATGTTCTGTTACTTCCTTTAGAAATGTTATTTTTCACTTTTGTTTAGATGTCAACTCTGAGAAGTGGTCGTAAGAAACAGACTTCCAGTCCCGATGGAAGAGCGTCGCCCACAAACGAAGACCTGAGGTCCAGTGGTAGGACGTCACCCAGCGCCGCCAGCACCTCCAGCACTGACAGCAAGACGGACTCCATGAAGAAGCCCATCAAGGTGCCGCGTCCCTCAGCTCTTAGCTGTCCCACCCTACAACAAATTACCATCCATTCCAGTCCATCGGTGGCTGCATTGTACTTTTTCCAGTTAACAGTGGTATTGTCTTGTATGCCATGTTAGTATGTTTCCATTTGAGGACATTGTGGAAGATAGTTTCAGAACTTTGCACTAAATGGGTGGTTGTTGTCCACAGAAGATTAAAGAGGAGGTATCTTCCCCAATGAAAAGTTCCAAACGGCAGCGAGAGAAAGGTGCTTCAGATACAGAGGAGACTGAGAGGGCAACAGCAAAGAAGTCAAAGACTCAGGTGAGACCATAGCAAATGCTTTGTACACCGTTTGAAGCAAAAAAAAAAACTCATGGTCAAAATAATTGTAATTCAAATTGTTGTCAGTATATCAATGGGGCTTGTGGGGTAACAATTTAATGAATGCTACCCTGATGGGTCAGACCAAAACAATGGGGGGGTGTTTATGACGCAGGATTTCTCAGTTACCCAGGTTAACTTAAGATAGAAGGCATGATTATTCAGTAAGAGCTTAGGTAAGGAGCGTTCCTATTGGACAATCGTAAATTCTAGCTTAAGTTAATCCTGCTAACTGAAGTCTTGCTTGGTGGAACACCCCCCTGGATGAGAGTAGGAGGTTTTGTTCATACCGCTCCCTCGTTCTCCTAGGAGTTAAGCCGTCCGGATTCCTTGTCGGAAGGCGAGGCCGAGGGTGAGGGTGAGAGCTCGGACAGCCGCAGTGTGAACGACGAGGGTAGCAGCGACCCCAAAGACATCGACCAGGACAATCGCAGCTCGTCACCCAGCATCCCCTCCCCGCGGGACAACGAGAGCGACTCCGACTCCTCTGCCCAGCAGCAGCTTCTGCAGGCTCAGCACCCTCCTGTCATCCAAGCCCAGGCTGGATCCCTGCAGGCTGCCCCAGCTCAGGCTCTGCTCCTGCAGCTCCCCCCAGTTAATCCTTCCTCCCAGGCCCAGCCAGTTTTGGCATCTAACCCCCAGACCTCCATGCCGCCACAGCAACCCCAGGTAGCTCCGCATTCCCTCATCCAGGGCGGCCCCCCCCTGCACCCTCAGAGGCTGTCCTCCCCTGATTCGCCGCTGCAGGGCCTGTCTCAGGGCTCTTCTTTGTGCCAGCCAGGTCTACAGCCTATCCAGGCACCGCTGCACAGCCAGCTGCAGTCCATGCCGCACCCACTGCAGCCTGGTCCCTCCCATTTGCCACACCCACTGCCCCCTCAGTCGTTCCCCTTGTCCTCTCAGTCGCAGGTTCCTCCCCAGCTGCCCCCACCTCTCCCCGGCCAGCCTCCCATTTCCGGGCATTCTCAGCAGCTCTCTCCGCACACACTGCATTCCCAGGCGCAGTGCTCCGTGCCGGGCCCAGCTCAGCCCCCCCGAGAGCAGCCACTGCCGCCGACACCCATGTCCATGCCTCACATCAAGCCTCCTCCGACCACTCCCATCCCGCAGATCTCCACCCCACAATCCCATAAGCACCCTCCACACCTGTCTGCACCACCTTTCCCACAGATGCCCTCAAATCTCCCCCCGCCACCAGCCCTCAAGCCCCTCAGCTCACTGTCTACGCACCACCCACCGTCAAGCCACCCCCCGCCGCTGCAGCTCATGTCCCAGAGCCAGCAGCTGCAACCCCCTGCGGCTCAGCCCCCTGTGCTCACACAGTCCCAAAGTCTATCCTCCAGCAGCCTCCCCCCTCCCCCGATTCCTCCTCTGCCTTCCTCAGCATCCTCCACCTACCCTGTTCCCTCTCAGCCTACCTTCTCCACGCACCCCTTCATCCCCAGCGGGCCGCCTTCCTCTGCTCCTCCCTCTTCCTCGGCTTCCATGCCCATCCTGCAGCCCCCACAGTCGTCTTTGGCCACGCCTCTGTCGGGCAGCTCTTCTGCGGGGGCTCCTCCCGTGCAGATCAAGGAGGAGCCGCTTGATGAGTCAGAAGAGCCAGAAAGCCCACCGCCTCCTCCCCGGAGTCCCTCCCCTGAGCCCACCATCGTCAACACGCCAAGTCACGCCAGTCAGTCGGCACGGTATGCACCGGCGACTTCCATTTAGGGCACTGCCAGTATTAAAAAGTACACCTTACTTCCCCACAAAAGAAATTGAGCAGCGAGATATTAAAGGAGCAGTTTACCACAAAATCATAAGGATATGTTTTAGAGGGGCTTTCACGCTATATATCCATCAAGGTTATTCTACTGGGAGTTGCCTAGATACCAGCACTAAAGCCCCTTTAAAACGCATCTTTTTCAGTTTTGGGATGAACTGCCCCTTTAAGCTTAAGCTGAAAAATGTGAAATGTGACGTGTCTTATCAGGTTGCATATCTGGAATAAATATCATTTAGTTCTTATCGCTGCTGATAAAGATCAATTTCCTTTGATAATTTGAAATTTAATTTCAAAACCGATCTCAATTATGAGAGCAAGTGCTTTTCTTGGCTGCACATTAGTACCCTGTCTGTTGGTCGATTTGACTTTAAAAGCTTGCATAAGCATGGAAAAATCCTTCAGTAATCTGCTGTCTGGGAGCAGGCTGAAAAAACAAATTATCTGATTGCTAGTTCTTAGCAATGGATTAGTTACCTTATTACAGCAATTCTCCATCACGGTGCCTGTGTTTAGTCTTGCCTGTTATGCTGTTCATTCAAAGTCCTGTAAAGGCTGTTTATGGATTCCAGTGAGCCCATCAGAGTAGAGAAACCTGTCACACTGGCAGCCCTGCACAATTCCAGGATTTGCCTTTCACACCCCACCCCCCCAAAAAAAGAAAATCTGACTAGTTATTTTAAACCATAGAATATTCAGA
Organism: Brienomyrus brachyistius; assembly: GCF_023856365.1. Lineage (NCBI taxonomy): Eukaryota > Metazoa > Chordata > Actinopteri > Osteoglossiformes > Mormyridae > Brienomyrus > Brienomyrus brachyistius. The sequence continues at coordinate 17,076,979 of NC_064540.1, forward strand.
CACCAAAATATTCTTACTACATAAGAATTTTGTAAAATGCATGAGTGAGTGGTTAATATGCTTTTTAGAGACCTGATACTATACTTTTTAAAAATAATATTCATATTGATAAAAAGGAAAATGTTCTGTTTTTTCTCACCCCAAGGTTCTACAAACACCTGGACAGAGGGTACAACTCCTGTGCTCGGACAGACTTCTACTTCACCCCCCTGGCAGCTTCCAAGCTGGCCAAGAAGAGGGAGGAGACGCTGGAGAAGGCCAAGCGAGAGGCAGAACAGAAAGCTCGAGAGGAGAAGGAGAGGGAGAAGGAGCGGGAAAAGGAAAAGGAGCGAGAGAGGGAAAGGGAGCGCGAGCGGGAAGAGAGAGTGGCGGTAAGACGTTTACCTACCAACTGAGGTTTCTCTAGGTCATTGTGACGGAAGGATCAACAGCGTTAATTGTTTCTGAAGGAGTTGAAAGATGATGAAGTGTTAATTTTTGAGTGTTTACTGATCACATTCTGATTTTGCCGAGTTCAATGTGTCCCTGGGGCAACAAGGGAGGGGCTTGCATTTCACTGCTTTAACCAATCACAGTCTTCATTGTATGACATCACAACATTAGTTAAAACCATTTTTTTATGTTGCATGGTGCACAGATTTCTAACTTACTTGTATGTGCCGTTTGTTAAGGGACATGTCATAGATAAACATAGACAAAACAAAATTTGCTTACCTGCAAAGGCAGTACGGAGCAGTTTAAGGGTGTGTCGTTATTTCATGGTGGTGATAAGAGGTTTGAACCACCAACCTTCCACTCACAAGCACAGAGGCTTAGCTTGTTGAGCCATACACTGACCTGATGGTTGGACACCTGGGAGCATTGACTTTGAAAATGAGGAAAAAGACAAACCAATATGATGTCATATTATGAAGACTGACTGGGAAGGAAAAAAAAAAAAACAGAAAAAAAAAAACAAAAGGTGAAACAATTCCCTCCCTTCTTGACCTAGGGGCACGTTGCACTCAGTAATTTCAGGAAGTCCGTTTACTGATGAGCTGTTTTGCTTGACCTGAGTAGTGTTTTTAATAGGCTCCTCTCTCCATGCAGAAGTGCTCCAGCACTTCCCATGAGGGCCGGATGAACGAGCCACAGATGGTGGGCCCCACCCACATGCGCCCATCCTTCGAGCCCCCAACCACCATAGCCACCGTGCCGCCCTACATCGGGCCGGACACCCCCGCGCTGCGCACGCTGAGCGAGTACGCCCGGCCGCATGTCATGTCGCCCACGAACCGCAACCACCCCTTCTTCGTGTCTCTGAACCCCGCTGACCCGCTGCTGGCGTACCACATGCCGGGTCTGTACAGCGCCGAACCGGCCCTCCGGGAGCGGGAACTGAGGGAGCGCGAGATGCGCGAGAGGGAGATCCGCGAGCGAGAGCTGCGGGAGCGCATGAAACCCGGCTTTGAGGTGAAGCCGCCTGAACTGGACGGCCTGCACCCCGGTGCCAACCCCATGGAGCACTTTGCGCGGCACGGTGCGCTGACACTGCCGCCCATGGCCGGCCCACACCCTTTCGCCTCCTTCCACCCGGGCCTCAATCCCCTGGAGCGGGAGCGGCTGGCGCTGGCCGGACCCCAGCTGCGGCCCGAGATGAGCTACCCGGAGCGGCTGGCAGCTGAGCGACTTCATGCCGAGCGCATGGCCTCTGTCGCTAATGACCCCATCGCCCGCCTACAGATGTTCAACGTGACGCCGCACCACCACCAGCACTCGCACATCCACTCGCACCTGCACCTGCACCAGCAGGACCCCCTGCACCAAGGTGAACTTTCATTTCATTTAATTTGCTGATGGTGTTTTGTTGTTTGTCAGTTTGTTTTTCGTGCATTTTGTTTGTTTGTTTGTTTGGTTTCCTAGCCTAGAAATGACATCTTGATATGTTGTTGTTTTAATATATATTAATATTCTTATATGTGACCATGCATGTGGATTTTCAGCAATTAGCATTGTTTATATTAAAAATAAAATATATCACATTAAGACATTGCTATGTATGTTTTTGCTCTGTATTTTCAACCAAAAATCCTGACACACAGCAGGTGGTGGTGAATGTCTTGTGTGTCCCCCAGGTTCTGGGGCCCATCCGCTAGTTGACCCCCTGGCAGCTGGACCCCACCTGGCCCGGTTCCCCTACCCACCTGGCGCCATCCCCAACCCCCTGCTGGGCCAACCTCCCCATGAACATGAGATGCTACGTCATCCCATGTTTGGTAAGTGAGCTGCTGCTTTCCTCAGTTTGTGACTTTATTCCTATTCGCTTATGTGTGTTGGTGTCTCTGAATTCCCTGTACTGTGTGATTGTATTCCCTCGCAATGGCATGGTGGGCTCTCCTGGGTTTCCCCCATCCATACGCCGTGCTGTACTGGTTAAGCAGTCATAGTATATGGATCAAAAAATGGAAGGAAGCATTAATGTCTCTTGTGTTCTTGCTTGCATTGCATGATGAACAATGTGTGGATTGCACATTGACGCCCTGTTGCTATTTTTTATTTTTTTGCCTGACCCGTGGCATGATCTCTGCCCACAGGTAACCCATATGCACGAGACCTCCCTGGAGCATTGCCCCCACCCATGTCAGCTGCGCACCAGCTGCAGGCTATGCATGCACAGTCAGCTGAGCTGCAGCGGCTGGCCATGGAACAGCAGTGGCTGCACGGGCATCACCACATGCACGGGGGTCCACTGCCGGGCCAGGAAGACTACTACAGGTGAGGGACTGGAGGGGGGGCCCAGCGTTTCAGCATTCATTACGAAACAAATACAAAAGTCATGTACGGATTATTAATGTTTGCAGTAAAACTTGCTTTATATGTTGCGTAAAGGTCATTAAAAGTCACCAGCAGTAGTCAAATTAATTGAACTAAATACTAATATAAACGTCTTTGTATTTGTCAATAATATATGCAACTTAAAGGTCAGCACCAGCAATAGTAAATTAATTTAAAATTAAAGTGTAAGTATAAAATTGTAAGTGGTGATGTATTTGTGCCTCATGTATATGTGCTTGACGGCCTAAAATGCAGATTGTTTAATGCTGCTTTGGATTTGTTTTCCAGCCGCCTGAAGAAAGAAAGTGACAAGCAGCTCTAACTTCCTAACGAGCGTGAGGCCTCAGAGAAACGGAAACATGGGACACTGACTGTCAGTGCAGATCTGGGGAGCTCTTTCCTTTCCAGGAAGCATATAGGAAAGGACTCCATGAAGATCTTTTTTTTTTTTTTTTGCTTTGTGCTTTTTTTTTTTTAAACATTAATTTGATGTATACTTTTTGAGTATAGACATCTGCAAGACTGTTTGACTTCACTGCATGAAATACTCAAACATTCCTACGGTTTTTGTAGGCGCTCAAAAAAAAAGAAAACCAACCGTACTGGTCACCTTGTCACTGTGCTTAACGTAAACAGAGCAGTTAAGCCATTACATCCGAAACTTTAAAAGTGCTTTCTGAAATTCAGATTATTTTATTACATAGGATAGTTCCCTCCCATCAACAAAGATAAAAATGTTAAGCATGGCTTTTTTGGGTTTGTAAATAATATATATTAGGTGTGAACTTCTAACACAGATGTTAAGCCTCCAATATTGTAATTATCAAGCATTATCCCTTTGTCTCAAAGGGGAGCACGATGGCATTATTTGAGCAGGAAACGGGCAAATAGCATTAAAAGTACCGAGTGGTTGTAGCTCATCACCACAACTCAAGACGGGGGGGTGTCTTCTGTCATCTTTCAGAACCGAGACATTTGGAGACTTTAATTTCTTCTGCTTGGCTGTAAAGATTTATTACAGTGTCGGTCTGACTTAGTGTTTCACGATGTCTAAAGAGGAGAGATCCTGTGATCGGCGACGCAGTATCAGTGAGGAATCCAGGGAGCCATATGCACTGAATATACTACATATATATCACCATGGCTTTGGTTTAATCAAACATGCACTTTTAACATATTGGTAATATTGCTTCATGGGGAAAAAAACATTTCTTGCATTGATATTTATTGAATGGGACAGGTGACATTTATTTAAATAAATTGCAGTGCTGATGGTGCCAGCTACCTGTCCTTCTTGATCTTTCCTCAGCAGAACACTGTGGACATAATGGGAGTAAACACTTCAACAGACGTCATCGGCATACTTGCTTTTAAGTCACAGAAATTTGTGTGAATGAAACTAAATCTTGTAATTAGTTCACTTTCTATCCTCTCGGCTTTCCTGACTGACATAATAGGGCTTTAAAAAAAGATCTTGAAATGAAACAACATTTCTGGTACCATTTTCACTGTGATGTGAGGCATGCACCAGACAGACACGATTGGCTGCATGGGAGGTTGTGTTGAAGGAGCGGATCTGGAACCCGGGACATAACTTAAATCAGCCAGTCAGTAGTTTCTCTCGATGTGGTTAATTGCTTCTTCCTGGTGTGTCTTCTGTGGAGCTGAGGGCAGTCTATATGCCACTGCAGACTGTTATGCTAGTAAATATAATACATATTCAGACTTGTATGTCAGTCTTCTTACTTTTTATGAACATCAGAGATGTGCTTGAAATAACATTGAGTTTTATTATGACAAATGAAGTTCAGATCCAGTTCACTAATATTAAATATCCCATCGAAATAAGTGGATAACCAATTGGATTGCTTCCTGCGGCTTCAGTTTGCCTGTCTCTGTCTTGATACCATGTTCTCCTCACACCCCCATGATTTTTTAAAACCTTTTTTGCCTTTGTGTATCAAGCCTATAATGTTGAGTGTTGTCATTTAGTTTCTTGTTTCAGAGTGGCAGTAACAGAATGTAAATTCAGACTGCTAAAAATTTATATATATACCGGTATCTTGAAGCTTATTGTATATATTAGTAGTTCACCATGGGATAACACAATGTAAACAAAAGGTAGAAATTAATTAAAAATTTGTGAGTCCTGTGTTTTCTCCATTTAAGTATTTTGTAATTTTTTTGAAAAAATTGTGGAATTGAAATAAACTTAAGTTACACCACAGTGTTCCTTTTTGGTGCCTTCTTAGTCTTAGTGCCTATTTATATTTTTATAAGCAAATTGCTTATGTTAGAAGAGCTGTACACCAGACCTGACTTTAGTAGATAATGGTTATGTTGACAAATCAAACACTAGACTATTATAAATAACTTCTGCTTTCTATAAGACAAATATGGCTGGTAACATTTGAGACTCCGGTACCTATTGGGTATTTTGTGATGACATTTTTTAAATGAGCTTTAATGCATAAAAAAAGCAAAGAAATGGAATATAGAGAAAGATTGGAGTGAAAATGTGCCCAGGCGCTACTCAAATAGTGGGCAAAGTATCGAGTCATAATTCGTCTGTGGTTTGGAGAGTCAATAGCTGAAATGTTTTTTTTTTTTTTTATTTTAAATACACAATTCTGACCCCTGGTGACCAGGGCCGTCATTGCATCTTCTGAAGAAACATCTGTTTACCTGAGGGCTACATAAGAACCGGGAACTTTTGTTTAGAGCAGCGTTTCCCAATCTGGTCCTTGTTTTTGCTCTCACCCTGCCCCCTAACAGACAATCCACATTTCAGGAGCTGGGAGAGAGACAAAAAACACGGACTGTCTGTAGGTGCCTGAGACCGGATTGGGGAACACTGATTTAGAGTAAAGGATGTGCATTATACAACTCCTCCTGTACATCCTTTGAGTGTCTAAAGTGTTTTGGTTTCGTCAGTCTTCTGCTCAGGACTCCTTTCTTAAGCATGCTATTTTAGTGGAATTTCACAGGTATAGCATAATATTGTGTCTGACATAAAAGGATATTCCCACCAAGGCCTCTTCTGGATCCATATGACAATTGCTGCCAGTCGAGTGCAGATGAAGGTAATGAAAGTATGCTGCATATGTCCTAATGTTGGGCAAAAAACCTTCCTGCCCTAACGGTGGCAGTTCTTTTGTGTTTGGCAGCCTCTCCTGTCACCTTGAGTCTTTATGCTAATAAGAACTGAAAACGTTGCGTCTGTGAGGAAGGTGCTCAGCGTCCGCTGCTTGGCAGCTTCAGGGGCTTAGCACATCGCATCCAGCTGTGCTCTGTTACAGAAGCGCTGCTTCCCTTGAACCAGATGTACCGTCTTCAAGTTTCAGGCTGTCAGCTCGCTTGGAATCTAACAGCTTTTCCGTGGGTCATATACAGGTTACTGCAGTCACCTACGAGTCATTTGGTGGAAAAATACATGTATTGAACTGTGAAGGCTTTTATAAACAGACCACTGTGGAACCATTTTTGTTTTCTTTGTTTCAATACTTCCCTGTTTAAAATATGGGGAATGCATAAAAAAAAAACTTCATGATAAAAGACTTTAAGTGAGAATCAGAAACGCAGTTGCAACGGTAAATCTTAGGAAGTCTGCCAATTAGCTTTAAAAGAGGTTTGACAATCAGCATGTGGCATCTAAGAGTTCCAAAGTGACTATGCCAAAATGCAGGTACAATGGCTACAATAACTGCTTAATTATTTAACGTTTCAACTGGAACAGTTTCTAATCAGGATGGTATAAGCTGGACAGTAGTCATCTGCTTTGGAAAAGAGGGACAGTGGTGAAAAGTCATATAACCTGCCTAAGTCAAAAACATCTGAGCAATACAAAAAAATGTAAGATGGTTTAATGTTTCATTTTATCATAGATTGATCCATGCAGGAGCTTTGGGGAGGGGCGTTGGGACAGTGCACTTGTGAGTAAAAGATTGATAGTTCAAATCCCATGGTTGTCCCTTTCAACAAGGCCCTTAACTCCAGTTTCTCCAGGGACTGTCTGACTTTTTCCAACTGCACATTGCTTTGAATAAAACATCTCCCATTTCCTGTCAAAGGCCCAAACAAAGGATTATGTGAATTGGTGCCTCTAAAACTGCCCATGAAATGTAATTGTCTGTGTACCTTGCAATTGACAACCATATGGTCTGGAATGTTCTCTGCATCGTGCCCTGTTCTCCCTTGGGTCATCGTCAGGGGTTGGAGGAACACTCGCCTCTGTGTCTAAGTTCGCCAGTTTGAGCCTGGACTCAGCACATCCAGGGGGGTCCTTGAGCAAGGCCCTTAACCCCAAGCTGCCTTTGGGTGCTGCTATAGCTGGCTGCCCTTCATGGCATACGAAGAGCAAGTTGATGGAGGCATGAAAGAGAACCTCTCAGTGGGGATCAATAATAATAATAATTATTATTATTTTTATTATTATTATCTTCATTATATCAGTCACTAACATTTAACAGCACCTTTTCAAGCACATTGTCCACTCAGTCTAAGCCAAAATAATATTTCTATTATCTACTATATATATATATATATATATATATATATATATATATAAATAATCTACAGAACAAATAAACAACAGATCACTTAGTTTTCCTGTGTTACTGGCTGATATGGGTAATCTTATAACTTAAAATATTAACTAAAACAATGTATTATGATAACTGATTCTATAACTGTATTAACTTTTTAAAAGACATTTAAAAAGTAGTTTTGGTGTTTCATTAAAAAATTTTCACAGACATGAGAATTAAAAAATCCCTTAATTCTTCATGTAACACCTGTAGTTCTGTAAATAAAACCTATGGCAGGAAGAAAATTGTTCACTTTGCTCACCCTATATGTTCAAGTGAATCCAATATCCTTATTTTACAAACCAGTCAGATATGTATGAGAACAGTGATAAACTGAATTAAGTATTAAAAAGTAATCGGTAACTGCATGTAAACTATTCTGCTGAAATCTATACCTAATAAAATGATTACCGTTCTTCCTTTTGCAAATAAAACTTTATTTTTTATATATTTTTTAATTCTCTATTTGTAATCAGATAATGTAAGTATATATTCAATTACAGGTTACCTTTCAACCAGATTTACAGTTATTTATGTCAATGGATGTGTCTGATTCACCAAGATTAATTCAACATGGAAATGAGCCGAGCAAACACTAGCATCTGGGGGACGAAATAGTATGAATGATTAGCAGTATGGAAAGTCTGAGAGGGGTCAATAAAGAAGGAGATGTCGCTTGTTATTAGTATGGCATGGGTGTCATACATTGAGTGTCTATCTGTTGCAAACTATACTAAAATGTCTACCATAAATGCCCTGGTACTACATCTGTTCTTAAAGGATACACAAAAATGTTATAACATCAATAGATGGCGCCAGATATCAAGGAGACCAAGGAAAGATTTTTTTTTTCTAAGCTGTAGCAAGAAACATCAAATAAATAGTTGCTGTTCATTTGTATACAATGCAAATTAAAACTATCCATCCATCTTCCAATTGCTTAACTGTTTCAGGTTTACAGGAGGGCCTGGATCCTATCCCAGGTAGCACAGGACACCAGCAGGGGATACATTCTATACAGGATTCCAGTCTATCACAGTGCACACTCACACATTATGGGCTATTTAAGGACACCAGTTAAATGAGCTGCATGGCTAATTGTAGGAAAAACCCTGTATGATTTGGAGAGAATATGCAAATGAAAATACAGAGGTGGCATTCAAATCCTGAATGTGTGAGCCACTGAACAAACTTAATTTAAAATATTCTTGAGGAAATGAAATGAAATGTTATTTCATGTTTCAGATTGGCTTGAATAATTCCGCTCTGGCCATTGCTGAACTGGAAATTATAGCAAGGCTAATGCTATTTTTTATGACTAATAGCATTCTACTGCTGTTTGTCTTACTACCAGTACTATAATTCCTAGCATTACTGCTTTTGGACCCCTGAACAAGGTCCGTAACCCCAATTGCTCCAGGTATTGGCTAACCCTGCTCCCTCAATTGTGAATCAATGCGTTGCACTGATCACCTCTGGGTACTTCAGTTTGCTCTGGTAGTCCAGTGTAGTTAGGCTAATTGGTGTCTCCTTGTGTGTATCTGCCCTACCATGGATCGTCATCCTGTGTAAGGTTGTACCCCTGTATTGTGCCTAATCCTGACTGGGGTAAGTAGCCAGAAGATGGATAGTATATGTGCAACTGGGAATTACAGTAAACTCTAAACCAACTGTATGCAAAATCACAATCCGCTATCAGCAAAAAGTTTAGCCCATTAGTATCTACTGAAATGCTCCACAGTTAGAGACAAAACCATGGTATTTCCACTCACCCTGAGTTTCAAACCCTCATTTCTCCTATAACTGTAGATATGATAAATACTAAAAAGAACAAGTTTAAAAACAAGTTGTAAATATCCTTTTGAAATAATGGCTTCCTGTATCTTTACATAGTTAAATCTATAACTGGAACAATTTATTATGTAAATCATTTTTCCATAATGACAAAACAGGAGTGATTAAAACGATTAGATATTCACACCAAGCTGTGGGCAACAATAAATGAGGGACTTATTTCGAATTCATACACCACAATATTGTCTCCAGGGCTCCCGCACCTAGGGGACATGCTAAAGAGCGTTATCACCCTGTCCTTCTGCATTATTGATTTCCTGGGGTTTCATCATCCCCTCTGTTTTTCAGAGAACCTCCAGAGGAAGTGGCAGGGTAAAGAGATGTAGGGTGATATTTTCTCTACAGAGATCTGAGAAGCTGAAGCGGAAGCTGATGGAGGAATGTGGGATTGTCCAACCTGGAGACACTGGAGGGTGACTCTCACAAATTCTCAGAAGACACCTCTCCCTTTACTGTCAGTTCTAAAGGTGCTCACATTCCCAGCAGCCTCTTCTCCTCTATTCCACTCGCCTGCCTGCCCCCCAGGGCCCCCTGCAGCAGTGCTACAAGCCTGGCTGTGATTGCCTGAAGATTTGTCAAAGTGAAAAGCAATTAGTGCGGCTGGGCCAGTAATATATGCATGCTCGTTCCAAATCTTGGTGGCACTGTATGCAAGTTCTCTGTGTGTCCTAACTATACCTCTGGATGTTATGTAAGTTCTGGGTTAGTAGAGTATTGAAGTCTCAAAACAAACTTGTATGCTATGAAAGTTCTGAGGCATGCCTGCTCCTTCTAAGTCATAAACATCTACCGTAGATGTCAAAAGACTTACAAACTCTGCACATATGATTTTAAAGATGCAAGAAAGAATCATATCTGAAAGCCTTACTCTTGTGATACTGCAAACACTAATCTGGTCATAACATCAGAGGTTGTAGACACAGATGACATTAAAGGCATATGCTTATCTGTTGATGCAATTATTAACTCATTATTTTCTTTCTTTTCCTTTAGATTGAATTTGCATGTATTAAAACTGGAACAATGCAAACAAAAATATGATTTGTACACTTGTTCTGACAACTCCCTTGGCAATTTCCTGTTGTTATACAATACCACATAACCTTTGTGTTTCAGCTTATGTCCTGATAAATTGATTATGACTTAGTAGGTAATGAGTGAACACCAGGTTCAATAGTGAGGTCAGATTTAATCACATTTCTGAAATACTGGATTTAATGTGCAGAAGTAAAATTCAAAATTACCAATATTGTTTAGGGAAGCTACAGTGTGTATCACTGCCGGACTTAGGCGGAGCACAGTGAGCAACTACACCCTGGTGGCACCATGGTTGAAATGCCACTATTGGCTGTTCTTTGCATGGAAAAAAATGATTGAGTGCCACTCGTGAGATGGCATGATGACAAGGAAATGTTATGAGCTGTTTTAATAAGTGCCCTTCTAGTAGAGAAAATGTGATGCAGTGCCCTATGCTGTGCCCATATAATGGTCTAAGCAGTCCCTGTGGGTACTCTAATACTCTAATAGAAATGGGTGCCATTACAAGGTGACCTCTATGTCTAAATCGAAAGCTGGCCACAAACTGGTACGTCTGGGAACTGGGGGTTATGAACCCCTACTGTAAGCTTGAGGTGTCCTACAGTTGCTTTTCTGGTTGAAAAAACTCATAAAGTGCACTCTGAGGTGCCCTTATGAGTGAGCAATTATGATGAGGTGCCCTCTGACGTGCCCTTCTGAGTGAGCAAATATGATAAAGTGCCCTCTATGGTGCCCTTTTGAGTGAGCAAACTTGATGAATTGCCCTCTGACGTGCCCTTCTGAGTGAGCAATTATGATGAGGTGCCCTCTGACGTGCCCTTCTGAGTGAGCAAACATGATAAAGTGCCCTCTATGGTGCCCTTCCAAGTGAGCAAACATTATAAAGTGCCCTCTATGGTGCCCTTCCAAGTGAGCAAATATGATGAATTGCCCTCCATGGTGCCCTTCCAAGTGAGCAAACATGATAAAGTGCCATCTGAGGTGCCCCTCTGAGTGCCTGATAAAGTAAATAAAAAATATATAGATAAATAAGTGAATAATAAAATAATAGACACAACAATAAAAACAGGAACTGAGGAAATTTTATATTGCATCTTATAAATCTGCAAGAGGAAAGTTATGAATGGTGAGTTAATAAAAAGGAAAGGATAAAGTTATGTTAGATAAAAAAAAAATATCATGCTTAGACAAAGCATACAAGGCTGTATGCAAGTAGAAAGGAAATTGGTGGTGAAACCACTGATGGTCAGGACTTAAGGAGAGATCTTGAGACTATGCTCTCTTAGAGATTAATCCATCTCTCCATCCATTTTCTGTAACTGCTGATCCTATTCAGAGCTGCAGGAGGTCCAGAGCCTATCCTGGCAGCTACAGACACAAGGCAGGGAACAACCTGGGATGGGACACCAATCCATTGCAGGGCACACTCACGCACCATACACACCTACAGGCAATTTAGTAACTCCAATTCATCACAGCATGTTTTTGGACTGTGTGTGTGTGTGTGGCGGGGGGGGGGGGTGGGGGTGGGACCAGAGTACCCAGAAGAAACCCCACAATGTTGTGGAGAAGACTAAAAACAAGAGTTCTAAGAACAAGGGCATAAACCAACACCTAAAGGATAAGAGGAGAAGCAAGGTCTACGACAAAATAGTCAGCTGTTAACCTGAAAATTCCAACAGATTGACTCACAAGGCTGGTGACTTAGTGCTATGGAGTGACAAGACTCAGCCACAAGCTCTGCAGCCAAGAAGTTTATGTAAGACACAAAGCTCATTAGTTGGCAGTAATTCCTGGTTGAGTCGCAGGTTGTAGAGGGCATCCATGCTGTCCAGGACTATGCTACTCCTACCTCCCCCTGCTGGACTGAAGAGGTTATAGCACTGTTGTTCACTGTTTTACAATACATGAAAATATTATGTTTGGTAATGTGTGTTACAAGCATATTAAGCCATGAAAGGCTCTGAAAAACTTTAAGGGTGGTTGTAGTTCATTAATGTGCATTTTATGCTAAAAAGCAATATAGATGTGCAAAACATATCAAATCAAGAAAATTGCTCAAGACTATCCATCCATCCATCCATTTTCCAAACCGCTTATCCGATTGGGTCGCGGGGGTCCGGAGCCTATCCCGGAATCAATGGGCACGAGGCAGGGAACAACCCAGGATGGGGGGCCAGCCCATCGCAGGGCACACCCACACACCATTCACTCACACATGCACACCTATGGGCAATTCAGCAACTCCAATTAGCCTCAGCATGTTTTTGGACTGTGGGGGGAAACCGGAGTACCCGGAGGAAACCCCACAACGACATGGGGAGAACATGCAAACTCCGCACACATGTGACCCAGGCGGAGACTCAAACCCGGGTCCCAGAGGTGTGAGGCGACAGTGCTAACCACTGCACCACCATGCCGCCCCTTGCTCAAGACTAATAAAGCATAAAATTAATGTCATGTACGATTGGTAACAGTGATGTTGTATGATCATAGATGACTTTTGATAAATGCTGAGCTACTTAAAAGTGTAAATTATTTACATTATTGGTTGAATAAACCATTTCTGGCCAGCAAATCAGTGCCCCTTTTCCGCAGCTGCAACATACTGTGATAAGTGATTCTCCATTGCAGCTCCTGACAGCTCACACTAAACCCATATATATTTTAAAATAAAAAAAAAATAATATTAAGTATTCCTGCCTCGTGCCCATTGCTTCCAGGATAGGCGCCGGACCCCCCGCAACCCAGTAAGGATAAGCAGTTTGGAAAATGGATGGATGGAATATTAAGTATTAATTATCCTTAAGCATGAAGGCTATGAAATATTATCACTAAATCCATCAGCATACGTATCGCATTTTTGTCGCTCTAGGGAAGCCAGTATTGGTGTGTCACAACCACTAGAAAAATAGGATAACGGTAAAGAAAATAGTAATCCTCCCCCCTTATGAGTCTGAGCCAAAATTAGTGTTCGGTGTCATGACAGCTCCAGACAAGAACTCGCAAGCTATCGCTCTTTTAAATCTAACTCCATGCTAATCAAACAAACCATGCTGTCAGCTCAACTGAAGTTTATAAACTACAGGTGTAATTTAGGAACCAACAATAATTCTGCACTATTCAGCTTTGCTCTTTAAATAAACTACCCCAGGAACTGAAATAAAAGACTGAGCAAGGTATAGACCTAATCTGCCAAAACCAGTCCCACTTGTGTCCTATATATATCATTATGAGGCTAAGAATGGGTGAGAATGTGCTCCTAATCTATACAATGTGTATCACCTGGGCAGTGTACTGCAAGGTTATAAATCTGCCAGATCTCTAAGAGATGCATCATGTTTTAGTATGATTATTGCTTTTCCAAACAACCTGAGCTGTGTGTCCTGACTTTTCCTTTCTAGAACTGCCACACCTGACTGAAACATGCATATACATTTTAATGTACTGTGCGCAGTTCTTTTTGTTTAGCTTTGGCTCTGCTTATTTTCTTAGTATACAATACTCCCAGTAGATGGAGTTAGTGAGTAACATTTGTTTGGTTTCAACACTCAGATACACCAGCAATCACAAGTAGGATTTATTAGGGAAATGTCAACAATGGCCCAAAGACAAATAGTTCTGAACCAGCAACACTAAAATCAAAACAGGCCGCAGCCTGCTTGCTAATCTGATTGAATGTGTGTCTGCTGGTGATTGTAGGAGCCATGTCTTCAGCTTTATATTCTGCTGCTGCTTCAGCTAGCGAGAAGGTTAACGTCACGCAGAGTAGTGACATGGTGGGATATTGACAGGGTGGGAGTTGGGGGCTTTGCAGGGTATAAGCACTGCTGGGAGCAGGTTGCTAGTATGTCACAGCCTTCCTGAGAGTGTGAAAAAGGCAGGATGAGAGGCAAGTGATGTGGAGCTATAAACTAGCCCTCTGAATTCATTTGTCTTCATACACAATTCCTCAGTAATATGTAATATGGCACAAAGCGACATAGCTAGTGTGTCGCATCCAGTGCTTAAAGGTTTTTATGTAGCATACAGACTTTCATGTCACATACAGTTTATATTGTCATGTATGAAACAAAAAAATCTCCTGGAATCTCAGCTGGAAGTTGAACTGCTAATTGGCACAGCAGAGATACCTCTGATTGTGGGTCTATATCTGTTGATGCTGAAATCACAATTATTTTCACATAACATTCACACAGATCAACATACTTCCTCAAATCTTATTTCTCATTTTTCCATTTGGGCCTCATTTCTGAGTAAACCGATATTAGGCTCAGCTATGATTGCTACAATAATTTTTTTGGGAGGTTTGACAGAACAGTTATGTACTCGCAGAGTTATCCTGTGCATGCTATTAAAGGCTAATCCTTCCTGTCTTAAAAATCAGACTGCGGTTCAGACTGTTGATGGCAATGCAGGTGGCTGGAATATATTTTTTAAAAAGTCTTTTGTCCACACATTTCCGTGCTTGATTTAAATCACTAAGAAACTGCAAGGTTTTACCCAGAATTTCGACATACTTACACCTACAGTTTTGTGCTGGATCTTTAGATAAAGCCCGATGCATTTAGTTCACAGATTTTTCCAAAGCGAGATTTTTCAGAGTGCGAGTTTCCGGACGCCTGTGGGCCACCACAAGCACTGGGGGAGGGGGCGGGTTTCCCCTTCACCTGAAGGCAAGCCCTTCTGCTTTACAGCCTCCGCTTCTTCTCACACGAAGCCCGATCTTCGCCTCCTCGCCGCCTCCTCTGTTTTCTACTTTTACCCGAGCCTGCCAGGCTCGTCGTGCCCCAGCCCTGAGAGCACAGGGCTTCCCTCGGGCGGGGGTGTGCGTACTTTAAGCACTTTCCATTCTGCACCTCGCCTCTGCACTTGGCTTCCACGATTCAACACCCTCGTCTTTCCACTCTACGCTGTCTTGGTAGCTCTTACAGGTCTGGGTCATAATAACTCATCATCATTGCTATGAACAGCAATGAACAGCAAATCAGTTATGCTTTTAACAACTGTCTCAGTGATTTTTTTCTATAGCACAGTATATAATCAATCATTATCTTGTGTAAAAATGAATTTTAGGTTTCAAGTTTTTGAATTAATTTAGTGGATATCCCTGTTTGGTTGTTATTTACATTTCCAAATCAAGCTGTTCCTATAAAATTCTGTGTTTTCTTTAACGCTCCATATATTTTAAATGAATTGGTGAAAATATGGTCACATGACACTGAATGGTTCTCTGAATTGAATGAAAAGTCATGAGTTTCTAGTGAAGCTGAACACATACAAATAAATTGTGAATTGTACATTTCTGTGGGACTGATTTTGGATACAATACTATGACACTGACACATTAACAGCCTGAATGGCTCCCAAGAGTCAGCTGTTAGATGTGAAACAGGCACGTTGCTGTGCCTGTTAATGCTGGATGTGACGATCTGAGCTACAGCCTCAGCAGGACTAGCTCTGAGATGTGGCCATACCTTCATGCACACCAGGTCACGCTCTCAGTGTCTCTGCTGATGCTTTTCAGCTTGACATTCACACCCAGCTACACAGGAAATGCAATGATAAATGTAACTAGATGCCCGGAGCTGCAAGGGATTCTCATCACCGACCATGTTCCTCACAGTTCATCCTTTCTCTTTCTACAAAATTCTTAAGTGATTTTGCCTGCTAAATAATCACTAAGTAGCTCTAAATGAATGTATAACAACAGGCACAGAAACAGTTGCTTTTGTGTGGAGATGAGAGGAGAGACCCACCTTATTTATTTTCCTTGAGTCCATCAGTGGCCACTTTATTTACACCTGCTGGCTAATGCAAATACCCTGCTCCTCCAAGCAGTGAGTCACGTGGTTGCATACAGTATAGCATTCAGGCAGTGTCAAGAGGTACAACTGCTGTTTGACTAAACATGTATGACTAAACCTGCCCTAGAAAAGGAAAACACATGTAATGTGACTACTGGTTGTCAGATGTGAAGGCTCTGGAACCTCAGACACAGCCACCTTACTGGGATTTTCTTGCACTACAGTATCTAGAGTTGACAAAGAATGGTGTGATGAACAAAAAAATTCAGTCAATGGCACTTCTGAGACCAAAACACCATGTTAGTGTGAGATGTTAGAGAAGAATGGCCAGAATTGACAGAGAATTGACCATATTTGCTTCCCATCTTGTCTCTCAGCACAACAGATGACATTTTATGTCTCCTATCCTTTAACAAGCTCCAGTTCTTCCAAATCGTGGTACATGTTGACAAATTTGTCAGAATTTTATCCATCACAGCATATGTCTGTACAATTTACTATGGCATCAGGTCAGTTTGCCTGAACAGCACTACAAGTTTATTATTATAATTATTGTTGTTGTTATTATTATTTTTATGAAAATCTTGTCCAGTGCCAGATTCTAATGAAGTACTCTGATTTTAAGATCCAAACATGCATAATGAGCACAAACTTTGAACTCGGTGAGGCGATCATTATCACGATCAAAATAACAATTACCAGAATTAAGTATTAAGGTGCGAACCAGCACCGATAGGTGGAGAGTCCGAACCAAGCAGATGACAATCCCACAGGGTCATGTGAACAGGTCACCCTGGCACAACGAACTGCAATGCCTGCGTAAGACACCCCCGGCTGTTTAAAGTCCCTGTACAGTCCCCCCTCTCACCGGTCTGAGTGTCCTGCTTCCACATGGAGCATGGACAGACGGGGAGCTCAGCCGCCGGCATTAATTGAAGACTGTCATTAAGATAAAGATGGATGTCATTGCGAAGGCAGCCAGGAAAGTCTCAGAGCAGCTCGGCTGCCTCAGGGAACCGTGGATCCGTGTCTTCTCCCTGCACTGTCTAAATATTTCTCCTGCTGCTTAAGGGCTTCTGCCTTATCTGTGGGTAATTGGGCTCTGCCGCCACGCAGCACACTCATGAAATATAGATTCCTGGAAGAAGAAGCAGCCAGTCATCTACTGCAGAGGCAGCGGGATGGAGCGAGCTGATGGTTGGGTTCGAGACGGCGTGGAGCTCAACCACTCCACCCACACTCCTTAAACAGTCAGAAAACAAACTAAAGTCATCAATAATTGATCTTTTCTTTTTTCTGACAGGAAGAGTAAATGATCGCCATGTGACTACTGGTCTTGTCCAGGGAAGCTCTTTGAAGCCCATCGTTAACAAAGTGTCTCAGGCTCACTCAAGCTAGCAAGCTGCCCTTTCACATAAGGGAAGGATGTCTTCAGAGTTTATCAACGTACTGTCATGGGATGCGGAGTTTATCAAATTCCTGAGAATTCAGAAGTAGGCATTCTAAATATAACACACAGCATGAAACTAACCAGTCGGAAGAACCACAATTCTGATTTTTTTTATTTTATCTTTGAATGTTTATTCTGTCATCTGTAGATGTCCAGTCTGCCTTTTAATGTCTATGGAAAGCTGTATTAGTTGAGCAAGTGACAAGACCTGGACTGATGTAATAGCAATTTGACATGCATCTCAAAATGTTATGTTGCAGCAGAGTAAGATAGTATTCCAGAGTAAGTAATTATCCAAAACAATGACCAAAAAAAGTGCAATGTGGCCAACAATGCGAACAGAAATGACCCAGCAATGCAGCAGAAGCAGACATCCTCAAATCTCTCGGTAGCATCTGCTTAAAGACAAACCATGTAATGTTCAGATCCATAGGTGATTACGTTGTAGTTCACTAGCTGTGCTCATTTTTCTGCCGTTATACTCACATATTTTCATTTTCAGTTCTATTAAATGACGATTTAAGGTCTAGTCCCTAATTAGTCCCTTGCCTCATTAAATAGATATTTTCCCTGTATCATCTTCCATACCTCTGAAGGATAATTCCTCTTCCCTCACATACCAAGGTGGGACTCAAACACCAAACCCTGGTGGTAAGAGATGGCTGAGCCATTGTGATAACATCTTGCAAAATGGCAGTGGTAAGTGTGACAATGTTACGGCTCGAATTTGCTAAGTATTCAGCAGCACAACATTTTTTTTTACCAGCCTTAAAGGTTTAGTTTTGCCATTATCAGTTAAGATTAGGGCACCATCCATCTCTTTTTCTTAGCTGAGGCATTCTCACTTACCCCATCTTTGTCTGTAGTAAAAAAAAAAAAACATTGTGGTAAATGCTAATTGGGACCTTAACAGAGTCTGGGGCAAAACCATTCCAGCACCAGAAAGCACTCAATCCTCTTAGGCTAAACATGTTCTTGCACGAATCTAATGGCCTCCCAAACAAACTTAGCCTGCAAAGCACTTTAATCGTCTGCTGTAGTGTGAAAGGCACTCCCAGACTAAATAACCATATGTGTGATATAAGTGTACCAAATTTAATGTAAGCAAAGACTAAATTCCTTATCTGGTACCTTCACATAGCACTACTTCAAAGCCAGTGCATAGTGGGAAAAGCAGGTGCCTGTCATTCAGGACTGGCTGATTATCAGAGGTTCCGGTACACGAGAAGTGGCATTCTGGAGAGGAAAACAAAGAGATATCGGTACCATGTACCGGTGAGTACTAGTCCGCTTCGAGCATTACTTAAGGCCTTCTTCGCATGCATTCATACAGGCTGTTGAATCACACCAAATTCATGTTCACAGCTTCCAAAATAACAATTGGATTTTGTTCACAACAAACAGAACTAAACAAAATTAACTAACTTTCTGACTTCTCTTTTATTTGAAATTAAGTAGCAAAGCAGTCCATATTTGGTACCAATAATGTTTTCTTTCTGGAAGGATTAGAGTTGAGCATTTTATGTGAGGTACTGAAAGTGTAAGTCTGTGTTCTCCTTGTTTTTGAAAACAACAACAATAAAACTCCGGATTGCAACACCATGGAGTGTTTTTACAGCTCCGGGTCGTCTCCCCTATTGGTCTGGCAGCTGCTTCTGCTCCTGCTAAGGCCTCCATCCTGCCCCCCCCCCGCAACTCCCACAGCCACGTCTGTAATGGAAACAGCCAGCACACATGACGCTGTTCCTACGGTTTCGGGAAAAGCCCACGACATAAACCTCCAATAAAAACAAGACGCTGCGGCCCTGCTCTAGGCAGACTAAACATCTGTTGGGACAGCGACTCTTTGGCTGGGGTGAAATGTGGGGGTGGGTTTGTCGTACTCCAGCGATGTGTGAGACATGCCGCTTTGGAGGACAGTCTACTAAGAAAGAAAGGAATGTGTTGTAGATTGAAAAGGTCATTCCCCGAAGACCCAAATGGCAGAAAAGCATTTCCTCAGACCCCCCTAAAACATGAGTGCAAATACTGTCTAGGGGGTAATAGAAAAAAACCTTCATAGTTATGGGATATACTCTGTTTCTTATTAATGGAACCAAACCTGAAACTAGGTTTAAAGGCACATCTTTAAATAAGACTTTATGGGTTGTTAACAATCATATCGACAAAGCAGCTCTGTAATCGTAAGACCCAGAGTCTAATTTGAGTTAATCTCAGCATTTCAGTGTTTCAAGCAGTTTCTGGCAGCAGTAACATTAGAACAAATATGAATGACAGAGCCTGTCTTCCACAGTAACCTGCTGTTTTTTTTGGGAGGGTGTTAGTGGTGAGTTCTTATCAGGCAGTGCCAAATCCCCCATGTCAGTCAGATGAAAGGCAAAGTCTGTTATTGATCTGGTGGGAAGGGAGACAGAGGGAGGCTAGAAGAGACAGAGACGTAGCTCAGATGTGAGGACTGTGCCGGGCAGCTAGCTGTCCGTCGCCATCCCACTGCTAGTGGTTCCCTCGCGACGGTTCTTCAGCGTGAGCTCTCCTATTGCTGAGAGGTGGAGTACGTTCAGCAATGTTGATCTAGATGTCCTAATCACCATTTTTAACACGCCCTCCTTGCTGCTTTTAGCAAATATTACAACATACTGTAATATTTATTTTCATAAATTCAATATATTCTCTCATATGTAGGTTCATTTTGTACTCTCATACATAGATTATCAAATACTATTGAATCAATATGTATTCCTGCTGTATTGCTTATGATTGTGTGCATATGCAAAACCTAGCCAGCCCACCATAACCCTTTTAGCATATATAGTATATATCTAATAATGTATTTCCAGTTATTCATTGGGATCTTTATTCCTCTCTTTCTAAGCCATAATCTACTCCCATATTTTAACAAAGGGAAATATGATTGAACAGCTCAGATTAAAGCTCTTCAGCTCAGTGTAATAAACTTCCACCCATATGGGAGGCAGCCTAGCCAGTGAAGCAGTGCTCATGAATACACCCCATGGCCCACTGTAGCCCTTTGGACAGCAATGCTTAGTAACCAAACTGCATCAACTGGGCAGGCCGACAGCAGAATGGGAGTCTTTTATATACAAGCCGAGGCAAAGCTGTGGCCTTTACTATTCCAGTGCAGTTTCTGAACTCACAGTTGAAACCACATCATGCCCGGGGGTGTCCAACATTCAGCTGGGCAGGAGAATCATTCGGTATGAGATAGATAGATAGATAGATAGATAGATAGATAGATAGATAGATAGATAGATAGATAGATAGATAGATAGATAGATAGATAGATAGATAGATAACGTAAGGACTGGTCTGTACGTGATGTACATGGTCATGCGTAGGTACGTAGAGTGTCACTGCTGTGGTGTTATGACAGCGGAGAGGGCAGGCACATGGGGGGGAGGGGGGTGGTTTAGGGTTAGGCACAGCCGGGGCAGGGGAGGTTAGCTCTCCCTCGAGGTCAGACCGATAGTCAGACTGAAGTGCCTTCATGAATATATTTACTTCACCCTTTAATTTCCAATGTAAGCCTAAAGTTTAAGTTTCTCATGCAAGAAATGCCTATTGCTTGTTTTTTTTTGACTACTCAGTAAATTAAAAATAAAGAATAAACAAGCCAATACATATAGCTTACAGTAAAGTATTGTATCATTTTGTTGGGCAACATACTCTTTTCCCAGTTACATATATGCACAGATAAATGTTTCATTGGAACAATTAAGGTTCAGTTCCTTGTAAAATGGCAGGGTCTCTCCCGGGCCTTGGATTAGCATTCTTTTGTGCCCTTAATTACCATCACCCCCCCCCCTGTCCATAGCAACAACGGCGACGACAACAGTGACTGTACTGTTCTAATCCTTACTACTGCTAATAGTATTATTACTAGACATTTTCTTTTCATATGTGAAGTCGAGTTAACGACTGCAACAACAACAACAACAAAAATTTTACCAAAGGACCACCAAGCTAATTAATTGTTTCAATACGTGCTTGAAAAATTAATTAACAAGCACCATTAAACGCATGAAACACCGACGTGTATATATGTATACGTAAATAAAGCTGAAAAGCACCATAAAACATGGCTGTGTGCTATGCGAGTAGGAGGAATAATGTTTCATCAATTTTTTCCTTTGCTGCCTGCTTCCCCCTCCCGGCCCCCGCACTCTCCGCCCCCCGGAGCGCCGCGGCGGCGGCGGCTGTGGGGCGTGACTGAACCACGGCGCCCCGGGGGACAGACCGGCCCGGGCGGCTCTCTAATTGAAACGTGTCGCCGGCTCATCGACGTCTCGGCTTCGGTTTCAGGGCAATTTCTAACTGCAAAGCTGATTGCTGGTTTCGTATCACACAGAAAAAAATCAATAGGAGCTGGAAGATCAGGAATTTATTGTTTCCGCACACGGATTTAACTCTTACTAGACCACACGTTTGAGCCATAGGTGAGGGTCTACGTGTATTTTATGGCATTGTTTTTTGCTATTAATATGGAATATATGTTAACGAATTAAATGTTTTTTTTTTCAGTTTCTGTCAGATTTTATGATCCCAGAAATGTCCCAGACCTGAAACCTTAATACGATCTCCGTATGAAAATAATTATTAGATGTTACTCCCGGGCACATTTTCGGTGAATTTTTTCATTCTATAGGCACTCGTTAGCTGGCTGGAGCTCCTGAAACCCCTAAGGCAGGAGACGTTTGGAGAAATTAGTGAACTACCTGGAACTTTTCAAACGTCGTGTGTTTAGAGGATGATTCCTATGTAGTGAATCTAATTTTCACAAAGGTTTTGGATCTGCTGCGCAGAGACGCAGGGCAGATAATGAAGCCCATAAAAAATGAATTGCTCCAGAGATAAGAAACTAATAATTAATGGCGTTGTCACTGCCTCACATAAGCGCGGGAAAACATGTGCGCGTGACTCCCATAAGCTCCGCGAAGCAGTGTCTCACCAGATTATATTAGGCGTATAATATACACATTACACACATTACAGTATTTTTAAATGATTTTCCAAGTTTATATATTTCAATGTGAATATCCAGCTCCTTAAAATTAATGCGTTTTCAAAATGATTGCTTATTCTTCGCGATTTCTAGTCCACTCTTTATATTACGTTTCTCTCAGCTTAGCCTGTTACATCTCTGCTCAGGTGGCATTTGAAAAGCATTTTAAATAATTATGGTCCGAATAATTTGGTAACCAGCCATATTTTCTATGTTGTTTCCTTTTGTCGTTTATTTCAGCACTATAAGCTCGCAGTTTGGCAAGTATAACGCATAGAAACCAGGAGGTGGGTGGTGTTTCATCTATATTCTGGTGTTGAGAAATACACTGGGCAGCGTTTCCACTTTCCCAGTCTTGCTGAGGACCATTGGTTGCTGTCTGTGGGGAAATGCAGAAAGCATTCAGAGTACAATATCCCTCCAAGGAATCAATGGCCACAGTTGCTGCAGGGGTTAGCCAGCAGATCCTGATCCCAGCTGCCATCTGATGAGATTCGGATTTTACATTAACGCCTGACTGTGCCTCTCAAATCCATCTCTCTTTCACGACACCTTGGTCATATGACATCTTACTCTGTTTGCTGTAACACAAACTAAAATACATTAGTGCCATATCGACACATTTAAAGTCACCCTTTCTATGGATCCTACTGAACCTTGGATGCTGGGATGAAGTGAATGTTGAAGGAAGACCCAGAGAAATACAGAAGAACAGAATTGCCAAATTGGAATCCCAGAGACAACCCCCCCCCCCCCCCCCCCCCCAAATGCATCAGCGACAAGGCATGTTGTATGAAATAAACCCAAAGAGGATAGTCAACTTTCATGAACTTCGGTTTGGATTCACGTGCTGTTCTGTTCATAAGTGGCAAAACTTGTAACAGTTTAAAAATCTGCTTTATTATTATATATTAAACCTTTATTATTATTATTATATATTATCATATGTTAGACCAGATAAACAATAGGGTGTTCGCATAAGGTTGTAACAGCATCTGAATGATGCCCTTAATGCCTTTGGTGGCTATTTGTAGTGGGACTGCTTTGTGGATAGTGTGTGAGTGGGCGTGTGTGGACCTCCAAAGGGGGTGTTTGTCTGGGGAGATGTGTGCAGACGCTTTGGGTGTCATGTGCAGGCCCCCTTTCTCGCTCAGTGCTGACAGCTACAGACTTAGGCCTAAAATGATTATCCTGCAGGGCTGGCTGGCAACCCATCCAGTGAGGAGATAAATCCTGTGAGTTAGAGTGAGGGACCATAGACAACTGGCCGACCTCTCCGATCCGCCGTTAGAGGCCAAGGGTGATCTTCTGTGTGTCTAATGGTACGGCGACCGATCACCAGCAGAACTGAAAGGACTACCACACCGGCGTCCAGTAATAAGATGCCATATATTCTTGGATGAAGGAACCAATCAAAGTCATGATTAGGAGCAGAAGTTCTAATACAAGACGGTATAATTTTTATAGACTATCTAGTGAACCACTTTCATTAACAATGCTATTACTTGTGCAAATCTTGGCATTTCGATGTTGAACCCTGATTTATATTATGTGTGTATTTATAATGATCAATTCGCATTAAGAGGATCATTTATACCTTCAAAATAGTAAAATGGCAATGGAATAAATTTGATTTCAATATCCTACGCTAATCTTTAATTAACCTATAGAAAATAATTAGGAAACTTCAATAACAACAAAAAATAAATAATCGAGTTTAACTATTAGCAAATCCAGTGAAGTCGTTAATTTCTTATCCATTTCTGAAATTGACTTGACCTCATGATGGCAAAAGATTTGCAGCGAGCGGGGAGAGACGCCGCTTTTTCCAGGATGGATATATTTTGCCTCGTGTCTGAGAGACTGGCTCCGAGCTCTAGGGGTGGGCTGTCCCTCTCTGATGGTTTTCCAGTGAGTATTTGTCAGGTCAGACTGTGCACCGCCCGGCGGTCTCCGCTCTCCTCCCCGGGTTATTTATTACCTCCCTTCCCCGGCGGCAGCTCTGCGGCTCCGCGGCGGTTGCCAGCGACTAAGCGGAGGCGGGGGCTCTTCAAGGGAACTTTTCTACTTACGACAAAACTCAACAAAAAATGTTTTCTGCTTCTTTATTTTTACTTTAATAATAATAATAGTAATCACAAAAATAACAATAGGTGTTGTAGTTGTTACCCCTTATAACAAGGGATAGGCCTATTTACAAAGTACTGACATTTATAATAAAATTCCACGTATCTTGCTACTAAGAAGATTAATATTAAATTAAATATATTTTTCACGAAATCCTGTCCTATCTTCAGTGTAGTCCTTTGTCCATTGCCCTTTCAAACAATAGGGAAAAAACATGTGAATGCCGGGCTTATAAAGATAGAAGTGACCTCTCAGAGTTCAGCGGGAACCTCCCGCGTCAAACGTACTGAGGGAGTCCCGTCTCCGGAACACATGAATCACGGGCTCGGTCGGGTCGTGGGTGTAGAGAGAAGGGGTGTCCCCCCCACAGGGGAAACCCAATATGTACAGTGTCACTTTCGCAGTTCTCTCCAAAATAGTAAGCGGCACCTTGAACCTGGCTATTTCCCCAGAGAAATGTTACTGATTATTATTTTAAAAGGAGATATTTGTAGACTAATTTGTAAAAAAAAAAAATGTTTAGATCTCACCTCTGATAAAATCTAGTACTTTCCATTGAGCCCATAATGTAGCAATGAATGGCAACAACGTGAAATGTTAGACATACATTTAGGGGACAGATAATGTATGAAGTGTCGGGTTAT
Organism: Brienomyrus brachyistius; assembly: GCF_023856365.1. NCBI lineage: Eukaryota > Metazoa > Chordata > Actinopteri > Osteoglossiformes > Mormyridae > Brienomyrus > Brienomyrus brachyistius. The sequence continues at coordinate 17,102,319 of NC_064540.1, forward strand.
TTGTAACTTCTTGTCGTTTTGGCTTGCCCTTTTAGGTAGTATGGGGCCAAAGTAAGCCCTTCCAGTGGCACCCTCTTCGTGTCAATGTACATGTGGACACGATGGGGTATATAGTTTTTACGGACAACACCATTGCACTCAAGAACAACCAGAATGAGTAGCTTGGAATCTGAACAATGTATAAATCGCCATTAAACAATGGACTTTAGCAATGTCACCCTGAAACATTTGCTAGAGGGAACTGGAATAATTGGAAACCTGTTTTGGTCATGTGACGAGCGTTTATTTATATCTCAGCTTATTTCACGGTCATTACTGCTGATGTATAGTTCCGTGTAGCAGCAATACCGGGGAAAGCTAATTAGGTGTTGATTAAGTGAATATATGTTCCTATGTGCGTGGATATGCGAAAATTTCTTTTCTTATTTTCAAGAAAAACAACTTAAGAACAAGACCAACTATTTATTATTTCATAACACCTTATTCTCGATTTTCCGTCATATTGCAAAACATCGCTATCCCACGTGTAGCGCAATGACGGCGTCCGTCGGAGCCCCCCCCCTCCTTCGTCCTTTTCGTGCCAGCAAAGCCAGCGCTGTTTAAATGGGACAAGCGGCGAAGACTGGAAATCTTGTTTGGTCTAGGTTTCTGAACTAAAGCATGACCTCTGAGACACAAATCGGGTTAAAATAGCCCCAAAAATTCTACTTACATAGTAATATTTACAAAAAGCACGTAAAATACGCAAGGTAAAGGAGTTGCTCGTGGGATAAAAAAAATATTGGCAGAAATAACTTTTAAACGTGACTACTGGTAATATGACAACACAAAAAATTGAAATATGGTGTTTCGTTGATGTTAATATTCGAAATGGATAGATGAAATTAAGTGTTTCTCTTTTACTGAAGAGTACCGTAAATCGAGGTTCACGCAACATAAAATTTGATAATCACAATTCAGGAAGAAGCGGTGAGAATAAAATGACGAAAGGGAGGTACCTATGAAATAAAGTCTCTCTTAGACGCAAGTCGATAAAGGATCAATTATTCAAGTATTTTAAGCCCCGGGATGCCCACAGTGGCTGAGTTTTCCGTAAGAGGCCAGGTATTAGTTGTGGGAGTCAGATTAGTTGTGGTGGGCAGGGGAGCAGCGACAGCCGTCATGCGAGCGCCGCTGTGAGCCCAGCAGAGCCACTCCACGCAAGGCTGAGGACTGAATGGAAACCTACTGCTGATCTCCAATGCTGCGCTGCTGTAGAGAGACGCGGGGGATCTACCTTAAACAAAAGTGGCGCGGCTTGGATTTAGGTGCGGAGCAACTCCGAAAAGAGGACGTGCAAGTTAAGTGGAGGGGAACTGCTGAACACTAGTTCACCCACGTCGCGATTTCAGTAACATGCCCGCAATCAAAAAGGAGATACTGGATGGAGATGACATGGCTTTGGCTGCCTTAAATCAACCCGACTACCTGGCCCCTTTAAATAGCAGCGCTCTCCCTGTGGTGACCCCTCATCCGCCGCCTTACGAACAGATTTTCGCCCATCACCGCGCTTACTTGGGGCTACAGGATACAGCGCTGCATCACCAGCACCTCCACCACTTCCCCGAAGACTTAATGCTGGAGAGGTTCTCCTCCATCCCCGATTTCCAACCCTTTTTTGACAACGGGGAACCTTGCATTGAAGTGGAATGTGGAGAAAATAAAGCTCTGCTGTACATCAACAAATTGTGCCAAGGCAGCAAGGGACCTTCGATTAAATACAGGGGAGAGTGGCTCACCCCCAACGAGTTCCAGTTTGTTAGCGGACGGGAGACTGCTAAAGACTGGAAACGTAGTATCAGGCACAAAGGTAAGCCCTAATACCCTGCCCTACTACTTATTATATATCTTATTTATAAAATTCCATGCTCAGATTGCATCCCCCAGCCCCCACCCCCCCCTCCCCGAGGTTGGTGTTGTTATGGAAGTAAAGGGTTACTCAAAGTAACTCCAGTGCGCAGTTTAACACTGAAATGAGACAAAAAAGAAGAGAAAGACAGACGCCAGATTCTACCTTTGGCTACTGACCATAGGGCACACGGACTGGGGTAGCAGATGGAATAAGGTGACATTCGTGCGTAGATCTACATTTTCTGTAACTTAATTTGTATTTACGAAAACCGCCAGAATAACGTAACTAATTCCGAAGCACTTAATATTTAACACGTTAAAGTTCTTCGTGAAAATGCTGAATTGTAGGCTATGAGGCAGTGATTTATATGAACGTTTTCTACAATTAGTTTTGCTAAGGTCGTTTTGTTTATATTTTACTATTGCTAAAATGTTGTATTAGGAATGCTAACAGTAACAATAATACCAACAACAACATCAACAATAATAATAAAAGTTCACAAATCGAGCCGTGGTATATATTCTGCACCGATTTGACATGAACTCACACGAACAAACGAACTTTTACGCATTTTGTGTTTCGACTTTATTCAAGTTAGACTGCACTGGTAAATATCGGTGGGGTTGCCAGAACTCAGGGGAGGGGATGGAAAGGAGAAAGAAAAGCATTCGTTACAATTCTGAGTGTGTTTAATGACTGTGTCTAAATATTTGGTCTAACAATGATGAGGTGACGCATCACGATTCGTTCATGTCTAATTGGGATGTAAAGGCGGGTGCAGTTGAATGGATTATTCATCCATTCATCCTTATTTTGAATGCTTATCCTTGTCAGAGTAATGGGGAACGTAGAGTCTGTCCCAAATAACATAGGGCACAAAATTGGGGTACACCCTGAATGGGATGCCAGCCCATCACAGGGCAGATACACACACAAGCACACACAATCACACACACGCACACGTCTTGGGACTGTGAGAGGAGACAGAAGCTGTGTGACAAAGAGAGAGCTTCATATACACAGAGCAGAGGTGACTTTCAAAATCCCCACCTGAAGGGATCATATAGAACTGCCCACTGCACCATCATGCCCACCTCACACCAGTTTGCTTATTCCAGCTCAGACATTCTTAGTACACAGATTAACTTCATTGACCCAAAGTTATATTTCCGGATTTTAGGAAATAAAGGGAGCATTTTATATTGTAAGAAATCTAGGAATATCTTGGTTTTTGTTTGCTTTAAAATCATTTTTAAGCAATAATTTAAATTGATAGATATGATGTTGAAAAGCACAATATTCCCATTATGAACATCGCAGCCTGCAAGCCTATGCTAAATAATGCAGTGTAAATGTAAATTTCAAGATCTCAGTACATTGTTATTATTTATCAGAGTAATGAATTATTTAAAAAAATTCCCCCCATCCATTCACTTTCCCTTTCTTTTGCAGGAAAAAGTCTGAAGACCCTTATGTCCAAAGGAATTTTACAGGTACATCCCCCAATCTGTGATTGCCCTGGGTGTCGAATTTCGTCTCCAGTGGTAAGAGTACAGTTCAGATTAGTGTTTCAATTGCTCTTTGTGACTTGGGGAGCATTAGGTCTCTTTAAATCTCATTATGGGGGAGCATTTGGTTGAAAATTTTTATGTATGTTTACACAAACGAGAATGTGTATGTTTTTAAAATATATTTTATATGTCAGAGTTGGTGAATGTTTTTGCATTTGCATTTAATTGACAAATGTGTCAGATGAATCTCATCTCTATTGAGGGAAGGTCTTTGTTTGAGAAACAGCTGGTCTGAACGTTTTGGGAAGGCTTCTGATTTTAGTCTTGTAGGTCGGTATGCATGTGAGTATTTATTACAATAAAACATTTATTTGTGTTAATTAATTGACTTAATTGAATAGGTTGCTGACAATTCTCCCAATTTAAACCTTGGATTTAACATATATTGGGAAATGTAAATTAAAATGTAATATTTTTTTATTTATTTAATATTTTTAAAAAGTAGCTTGGATGTTTTAATGGTCTGTCTGTCAAATAATTGTTTGGAACTGAACAAAGCCGATGTTAAGTTTCCTTTGTGCAGGCATGCTCAGTGGATATGTGATTGGGCAACTTGTCTGTTTAGTCAGGTTAATCAAAGAAGGAAGCTATTTTATACCTTAAATCCTGCAACATGAGCTAGACCACGTGATTTTATGACAGATACTTCATACGGCATTGTCTTAATAACGAGGTGATGTTGCATGTACCACAAAGACCTCCTTGATCGTTGACAGCAGTCTGGACCTCTAGTTACACCATCGGGCTTGTAACTAGAAGGCTGCGAGTTAAAACACCTTGAGGTTCACTGCTGCTGTACCATTGACAATGGAGCTCAACCTAAGATGACTATTTAGCTACTCAAATTGGTTACAGTTTTTTATTGCAGGTAGAACTGTCTTCTCATGTAGCGAATATTAAATATGTTGCATTGTGTTTCTGACCTGGCATTGTGCTGGTAATAGGCTGAACTTCTGGCCTTGGAAGGTGGGTGGGTGAGATTTCCCAGCAGGGTGGGGGCCTGTTCCCATTAGAGGCCTTGGCTTGTGGTCCAGGGACTATGTGCTTGTTACAGGGACCCATTTCCTCATGAACGGAGCATTTTCTGTTTTATCTCCGTTGTTCAACCTGGAATGCAAGAAGCTTACTGTGCTGCAGAGCATGGCTGCCTGTTCTTAGTGTTAGTGGAGGTGGTTTAGATATGCTGAATGTATCCAAGTGATGCTGCTCAATACATTAACATGTGGGCTAATTTTTTTTCAAATGAGACTAGGAGAACATTATGTGTATTTCATTCCAGGAAATTGCATCGAACAAGCTATAGTGTTCTGCTTATCTAATGATGACATTAATTAATGGTGATTTTGGTTTGGTTAGACTGAATGCAACAATATTCAGCCCCAGTTAAGTACTAAGGTATGTAGTCATATTTCCTGGGAGCAATGGAGACAAAATAATATATGAATATATATATATAAAATAGGGCGGCATGGTGGTGCAGTGTTTAGCACTGTTGCCTCACACCTCTGGGACCCGGGTTCGAGTCCCCGCCTGGGTCACATGTGTGTGGAGTTTGCATGTTCTCCCCATGTCGTTGTGGGGTTTCCTCCAGGTACTCCGGTTTCCCCCCACAGTCCAAAAACATGCTGAGGCTAATTGGAGTTACTAAATTGCCCGTAGGAGTGCATGTGTGAGTGAATGGTGTGTGAGTGTGCCCTGCGATGGGCTGGCCCCCCATCCTGGGTTGTTCCCTGCCTCGTGCCCATTGCTTCCGGGATAGGCTCCGGACCCCCCGCGACCCAGTAGGATAAGCAGATTGGAAAATGGATGGATGGATGGATATAAAAAATTATATTCATTGACATACAGAGTTTCACGGAGAGGCCCAAAGACGAGGTGAATGTTGAGCTCTTGCATCACAGGTCCTGATGTCACAGGCTAACAGTCTTAGCATCATTGTCAACAATCCAGCGCCTCTCTTGGTGAGTCTGAATCGCTGCACAGTAATTGGCATGAAGACTCAAGGTTACATCTTCACAAAACCAGGAGTATGGAGTTCTGGATAGTTAAAAAACATTCACTGTACCAGATTTGTACGAATGTATTATGCAGTTTTAGGCTTGGATTTTGAGACCAGGCCTAACATGTTGATCTCAGGGAAGAGAAATGTTACGAGCAGCATAGAGGTGGTTCTTCTGTACAAAAGAACCTGAAAACGTTTCTAAGTATAACTTTCGAAATATGACATTGTGTTAGTTTTAAGGTTGGTTTCCATGGTGATCGATGATCCCCATGCTTGTTAAGGATGTGTATTTGTTAAACTTACCTCATTACATTACATTTCTGTTACCTTTGACTGTGACTTAGATAATGATAAGTGGATTCTTTTGTCATGTCATGTTAGGTTGTAGCAATATAAAGTTAATGTGGCAATGAGAGGTTTTTCAGCATTGCTTTGGGGTCAGCGTACCGTGTGAGCTTTAAATGATATGTATTTCAAAAAGAAGGTCAGTTTGTGTCGGTCTGTGTCAGTTATATAAACTGGACCTGAAGAGGTAAGCAGAGGCTTGGTAAATATTCAGCTGCATCACTGATCTTGACTTGGAAGAATCGACTACCGGCTATTTTGCCTTGCCTAGCAGAGTCAGTCAGCAGGTTATATTTGCTCTTTGTTCTGGTTATGAATGTGCCAGTAATGGAGCCTTACATGGAGGTAGCAACACGCTATTCCTTAATATTGCTACATAATACTTATATCTGAAAAAGAGTCCAAGCAGATTGATTGTTGGCCTGTTTGGCCACGATTCCAAATAATTATTTAATTTTTTTTACACTTTATTATAATGGAAAGCAAAGCTGCGTAGTGAAAAAAGCACAAAGTCATTTTTGGCCCCCAGTTCTCCGTGTCTCTCTCTCTCGTTTCTTATCTTCTCACGTTCTCAGTCTTGTTTTGTTTGCTCCTTACTCCTCTCTTCCTCCGGAGGTGCCGTTGCACATAACCCGCCTCCCCCCTCCCTCTCGCCCTCCCTCCCTTCTCTCAGTCTTTCTGTCTTTCTCGCTCTACAGCCCACCACTGGTTTCCTGAGAGGCATGGGGTGCCGGGGGGGGGGGGGGGGGGGGGGGGGTCTGGGGCGACAGCTTGTCTCGCCTGCCTTGGCTTGGCCGTTCTCCCCGCCCCAGGGCAGGGCGGTAGTCAAACATGCTCAGCAGCAATCACAAGACACACTAATATGGCCACTACTAATATATGGCACACGCACACACGCACACACGCACACACGCACACACGCACACACGTGCCCTGGGCCTCGCAAAGCCGGGAGCGTGCCTGAACGTCGCAGGGAGACAGCACACGCACGCATTCCACCTAAAGCACGCGCAAAAACAAAATGCATACATCTTTAAGGAACTATAATTTTTTTTGTACTTCTTTTTGCTGTACATATTTCGGTGTTTATTCATACATATTTCAATGAATAAATGCAGGAGTACTGAAGCATAGCAGCCAAAGAGGGTCAGAAGAGAGAGCAACAGTCATTTTTCAGAACTATGTTAAAGTGTCAAACATGCTTGTTTAAGGGAGGTACGTAACCTCTATGTTAATCTCTGAAGGATGACATGCAATTAGGTCAACAGCTTTTCACACAGCATAAAAACTTGTCATCTTTGACTAACCTATCAAGAAATGCATACACACACATGCATATATATATATATATATATATATATATATATATATATATAATTACATACACACACATATGTGCGTGTATTTATATTTCGCAGAACAAACGAAACTCAGTAGACACACACCAGATATCTGCTTAGCTACACAATTCACCGATGTGATAATGTTCAATGTTTCCCTTCTGTCATTTGCACTGCCTTGTACAACAGGCTTTTCTTGCTACAGAAAGTATATTAATTTTTGAAAAATAGATTTTAATCTAATTTACTAATTTAAAACACAGATTATTCTCCTTTGTATTGTATGATACGCTAGGATCAGAATTATGCTGAATAACGTGATAAGAAAATAAGACAAGATTTTAAAGTCCACACAGCCCTTTAGACTGTAATTCAGTTTCTGTGTTTAATGCCAGTGGAGGAGTATTAAAAATGGCGTCAAAACTCGTATACATAGATAGACACATTTTTATATTTGAATAATCCTGCTACTCTGGTCATTTTCGGTATTTTTAGTGGAGTTGGGGGTGTCTCCGTGTGGCCTGGTTTGGTTCCTGTTACTGATGCTGGACAGGAAGTGTGTACTGCATATGGAACTCACCGCAGTACCTGTCACATGACCATAGCCGGGGCCGAGGATGCTGGGAAACAGAGTGGCAGGTCACTGCCTGGCGGCAGGAGGGCCCTCCTCCCCGGGCACGGCCCCATCAGCGGGCAGGCTGCCCTGCAGTTTGATCCTCTCTCTTTTCTTCCATCATCCTAACAAACTCTCCCAAACTGAGTCTGATGTTGGTCCAGCCATATTTATTCAGCATCCCTAAGGCCATTACTAAGGGTTCTTTATTATTGATATATAAGGATGCATCAGGGTAGTTTGTATTGTAATGCTGCTTTTCCCAGTCGCTGGTCAATAAAGGTCTAGGGTGACTAACAAAATGGCTGCAAACAGTCATAACGTGGAACGATGAGCACATGTGACAGCTTAGAGATTTGAAGGATGCTTTTCAATCATAACGAGAAAGATGTCGATGAAAGCAGGGCTTTTTATGCCTTGCTGCGTCCATGCGGTGCGTCCGTAATAACGGGTGCCTGTCCCTTTAAGCGCGCTCTGTCTGGCCAGTGCGGTCTTCGCTGTCCCCCAGGAGAAATGGGCTTCCTTTGCTCTGTTATTGCAGCGGAACCTGCGGAGGCCGGGAGGAAATTAGACTCTCCTCCGTCTCGTAAATATCTCCCCAAGTCAGGGCTTCCCGCAATGCATGCTAGTTAGGGGAAAATAAACTCTGGGGGATTGGCTAGGGCACTGAATGTGATTTCAGAGTGCTTTTGTCACTTTTCATGTTCTACTGCAGTCATCTGCTAAGACAGGAGGAAGGTAACATGATAAATGTCATTGCATCTGAGTTGATAGACACAGAGTTGAGATACACTAACGCATAGGGAAGTTCTGCTAAGCAAATCTGTTCGTTTTGCCTATTATTTCTCATTTCATGTTTGTCAAGAATGTTCCTGGATTTATTTGCAGCAGTTTCTTTTTCTGTGATTATATGACGTTTGCTGTGGTGCTTTCAGGTTAATAGAAATAAGGCTGTAAGGTAGAGGAGCTCGTACTGTATTACTGAAAAAGAATCTTACTCTTAGTATCGCATGTTAACAGGAAGATCAGACAAACATCAAAACAGAAAGGCCATGAGTTGGTAAATTAACCTTACTGCATGTTGCAAACACCCCTAACAGACATTTTAAGCATGTCGGAGCAGGAAGGGTATAAAATACCGAAGAGAGTATAACTTCCGAGAGAAGTGGTGATGCACTTTTTGTGCTGTCCTGGACAGACAGTGTTGCTAATACAGGTAATTGGTAGAGTACATTAATGATTATAATGGACTCTGATAACGATTATGATGATTCATAATGATTCAGTCCTGGGTGACAGGAGACAAAGTAGACACAAGAGCATAGCAGTTTAGTGTATGTCTGTGTTGCTCTGTACGCCCCGAGTGTGTATTTCCATAGTATCGGTTGGGCGGTTCGTGATCTCTTTTCCCCTCAGCACTGAGGCTGCTGCCATGGAAACAGTGGGAACCTCCCCCTGTTCCTTGGGCCAGTGTACAGGGGTGGGCGCCCTCCAGCTCAGCAGAGCAGACCATTACATCTGTGAATTAGCTCTGAATTAGCTCTGGCAGAGGAAATTAAATAACGGCTAAAAATTCACAGTAGATTGACACCGGCTCTCTCATTCAGAAAGTGCGGGCTGTACGGGCTGCTGCTCCCTCTGATCCCCTACAGCAGCACGCAGACACAAGCAACGTAACATTCTGAAACAAAGAACAACTTAATACTTGCACAATTTATGAAAACAAGGGGTGAGAAAGAGATGAGACGGGATCCACAGTGACGGTGGATGACCTTTATGGGTTTTTATGGGGTTTCTGTTCAGGCAGTGAGAAAGACAGCTATACAGCCATGTGGAATACTGAGGTCTGCACACCAGCTGAACCCAAGCCGTTAGAGCACATTGCGACAGTGGCAGTTTGCCGCAGACGTAACCTCTGACCCTTCCAGTAGGCACTCACTGTTCTGGTTCTTCGCCTTAATTAACATCAGCATCTCAGTCTCTTCACCTTTACATACATTTCAAGATTATAGTAAGTATTATTTCCACCATGCAAATTGTGAACATCTTTAACTTTCTTGTGCAACCCAGTAGTGTTTATTGGTATATAATGTTAAATAGTGAACAGATTCACAAGACAGGCTTTATTATTTAAAAATGTTATGGAACAAACAAAAAAAATGCCCACGACTGTAGTGCACATGCGTAGACTGATTACATCATTGTGTATATTTTCGAATATGCTGTTTTAAGCAAAAAAAATGAATCAAATAATATTCGAAGTATGCCATATCCTATCTCAGGCTGAGAGAAACAAAGTGCCAGAATTAGTTTTGAAAGCTTGAGCCGGTGATAAGCCATTCAGCCCCTGTGCCAGGTTCCCTTTCGGAGGAAATAGATTTCTGTGATTACTCAATCAGAGAAAAATGCTTCCCCATATATCTGAAACACGCAGCATTTTCATCAGTCCTTTAGTCGTTTTCAATACAGTCATAAACATTAACATGACTTATTGTTATATTAGATAATATGATGGTTATAAAAACATTGACACACAATGCCTGTGGTGTTTCCCTCCGTTTGTTTTGTTTGAGCGCGAGACCCGAATTGTTAGCCGCCCATAGACTTTAGCTCCCAGTCCAGCCCTAGATAGAGGAGGATTCACTGAGGGAGAGCAGCCTTATTGTGCTACGAAAGGCAGGGCATGGTAGAACGGAGTGGAGTGTGGCCTGCCTGTATTTCACAGCAGGACAGAGTAGAGCGCGATGTGCCTGTGCTCACACGGCACTGCGGAGTGGAGTGCGGCCTGCCTGTACTTATGTGGCCTGCTTGTGTCTTCGCGGCAATGCAAAGTGGAGTGCTGCCTGCCTGTATTTACGTAGCAGGACAGAGTAGAGCGCGGCCTGCCTTTGTTTATGTGGCAGGATGAAGTGGAGCACTGCCTGCCAATGTCTTCGTGGCCTGCTTGTGTTTCCACGACAATGCAAAGTGGAGTGCGGCCTGCCCGTATTTACGTGGCAGGACAGAGTAGAACGCGGCCTGCCTTTGTTTATGTGGCAGGATGGAGTGGAGCACGGCCTGCCTACGTCTACGTGGACTTCTTGTTTTTCCACGATAATGCGAAGTTGAGTGCGGCCTGCCCGTATTTACGTGGCAGGAGAGTTTACATCGTGGCCTGTCTGTGATTATGTGGCAGGATGGAGTGGAGCACGGCCTGCCTATGTCTGCGTGGCCTGCTTGTGTTTCCGCGACAATGTGAAGTGGAGTACGGGCGGCCTGCCCGTATTTACGTGGCAGAAGAGAGTACAGCGTCGCCTGCCTGTGTTTACGCGGCACTACGGAGTGGAGCATGGTCTACCTATGTGCACATGGCCTGCCTATGTTTACACGACCTGCCTGTGTTTAAATAGAGCGTGGCCTTCCTGCATTTACATGACAGAACAGAGTGAAGCATGGCCTGCCTGTGTTTACATGGCCTGCCTGTGTTTACATGGCCTGCCTGTGTTTACGTGGCAATGCAAAGTGGGGCGTAGCCTGCCTGTGTCTATGTGGCGGAAAGGAGCGGAGCGAGGTGTGCCTGTGTTTAAGCAGCATGGCGGCAGGGCAGAGTGGAGCACAGCCTGTCTGTGTTTACATGGCAGGGCTGAGTGGACTGTGACCTGCCTATGTTTACGTGGCCTGCCTATGTTTACACGGCAGGATGAAGCAGAGCGCGGCGTGCCTGTGTTTACGTGGCAGGACAGACTGGAGCGCAGCCTGTCTGTGTTTAACAGCAGGACGGAGTGGAGCTTGCCTGTGTTTATGCATCAGTATGGACTGGAGCGCGGCCTGCCTATGTTTACAAGGCAGGATGAAGCAGAGCGCGGCGTGCCTGTGTTTACGTGGCAGGACAGACTGGAGCGCGGCCTGCAGGTGTTTATGCAGCAGGATGGAGTGGAGCGTGGCCTGCCTGTGTTTATGTGGCCTGCCTGTGTTTATATGGTAGAATGAAGCAGAGCACAGCGTGCCTGTTTTTACGCGGCAGGGTGAAGTGGAGCGCGGCCTGCCTGTGTTTACGCGGCAGGACAGAGTGGAGCGCGGCCTGCCTGTGTTTACGAGGCCTGCCTATGTTTACATGGCAGTCCCCAACACAGAGCGTTTTCAACTGCTGGTATTTTGGACGTGTTTCCCTAACATTTTCTCTTTGTACCATATATGTTGGATTAGAGATTAACCCTGACATGCTGTATTTGTGCTCTTGAAACAGGGAAACAGTTATACTGACTCTCTCCCTCTCTCTCTCTCTCTCTCTCTCTCTCTCTCTCTCTCTCTCTCTCACACACACACACACACACACACACACACACACATACACAGGTTTTATGGGAAGAACCCTAACCACATCTATGACAACCTTAACCCCTATCCAGCTCTAACCTTGACCATAAGTAACCAAACAAAGTAAACGGCTATTTGGCTGTGATTGCAGCCACAGATTTTTTTTATGAAATTGATAATTGGGGACATTTGGTCCCCATAATGTAATATATAAATCACACACACACACACACACAGCTGCTTTGTACCCCATAATGCTGGGCCGAAAGGCCAGGGCTGCAGATACAGGATAATTGTCAGCGCTTACATGAAGGGTGTTGATTTAGCCGTTTGGCTCTAAGCTCTGGCAGAGGCAGTGAGGTATTTATCTTTTTTAATGTGACGCGCCAGTGAGGCCAGCCAGGGTGGCAGTGCCCCCCACTCCCCCCGACCCCAGAAACTCGCTCCAAGTCTGTCTCACCCGGCAGCCCGCCCACACACTCGCACACAGAGGTTATGCCAGGCGGCTGCGTGATTCATTAGGCATGCATCACTGGGGGGAGTTAAGGGGCGGCCCCTGCAGGGACTATGCAGCTACAGGAATGTCACTGCTGGCGACTGCGAGGTGTGTGTCTGTGTGTGTGTCTCTGTGGGTCTGTGTGTGTACCTGTGTGCGTTTTTGTGTGTGGGTCTGTGTGTGTATGTTTGTGTGTCTGTGTGTGTATGTCTGTGTGTCTCTGTGTGTCTGTCTGGGTGCCTGTGTGTCTGTCTGTGTGTGTGTACGTCTGTGTGTGTGTATCCGTGTATATGTTTGTGTGTGTGGCGGTGTGTGTTTCTGTGTGTGTCTGTGTGTGTATGTCTGTGTGTGTGTGTGTATGTCTGTGTGTGTATCCGTGTATATGTTTGTGTGTGTGGCGGTGTGTGTTTCTGTGTGTGTCTGTGTGTGTATGTCTGTCTGTGTGTGTGTATGTCTGTGTGTGTATCCGTGTATGTGTTTCTGTGTGTTTCTGTGTGTATCTGTGTGTATGCATCTGGCTGAAATTTTCCATGTTGTGTATGACATTTTAAGTACTTCCGAGACCAAATATCAACGTACTTAATTTTTGTGTGTAGGAGTGTATATGTGTGTGTTTATGAGTGTGCAAACGATTTTAAATCTACGTTAGAGTGCTTGCTATTTGCATTCTGTATGTACACACACGTCCTGCTAAATCCAGTGCTTATGCATTTGTTTATTCAATATACCACAGTTTGAAAAATGGGTAAAATATTTACCCTTTTTCTTGAACTTAACGGCGCACATTTAAATATTTGTTCAGGAGGACATTGGTTAATCATATATGCCTGGGTAATTAAATATTGTAGCAGGAATGAAGAGCTCCATTAAATCTGAAGTGGGAGGGTGGCGCAGAATCGGCTCTGCCTTTGGTACTCCGGACTGAACATGCAGAGGCCATTGGCTGATTCCTGTGGTCATGTGCCATCTGCTTGAATTAGTGCCGGCAGTAAAATGCCCGAGTTATGAAAAGTTACCTGGATACAAATGCCTCTGCATTTTGGTCTTACTGAATTGTTCATTGTGGTACCTTGGGCATATAGAGAGTTTTCAGGCACCAGTTCTTGCTTATATAGAATTTTTGGAGTAGTTCCTGTGGTGCTTCCAGGTGGTATCGTGGCTACAGCACTGGACTTCAAAGTTGTGGTCTAGCAGGTACACATGCAGGTGAATGCGTGCGAACTGTATGCTAGATAGATAAAATGCTTTATAATGAAAAGTAAGTCTATTCTTTGCATTTAGGACTTAAACGTAAGAATAAGGCTTCTTGCGCGTTAGCTCTGGCTATCAAGGCCGGCCGGCTGAGTACAGGATTGCATTCTCAGCATGCGCCTGACAGCGTTTGATAAGATCGAAACGGCATCAAAGCAGAGCTGAATTGCTCATAACCACAAACTGTAATTTACAATGATGTTATAATGTTTTGTTCCATTATATTATTATGTTATGTATATTTATTTAGAAAATTCAGTTTTAAGCCATATTAAATAGCGTCATTTTGGCCAGCAGATCATAAACAAGTGTGCAGTTTTTACATCACAGTATTTCCGTTTGGGATGTTTCAAACCGTACAGCCCTACTTCTATGAAGCCATTATATACCCCGATGGAGGGCTCACGTTAAGTATAGTACAATCTTGTTTCTTCTGTTAAAGCTATCCATCCAAACTGAGTGTTGTTTTTGACTGTAATTAACGGGAATGCCGACACAGAAGACTTTCAATTATAAAAAAACAAGTCAGACATCAAGATGTCCGTGTTCAGACTCAGGACATTAGTTTGTGTCATTCTGGGCTAAATAATAACTGATATCATGAGCTGACGGGTACAAACGCACACTGTCTATCCGGTCTGAAGCAGGGGAGTTCTAAGTGCGTGCCTCTGTCATTCATGACAGTGCTGGCATGGAGAACAGTTATACATGTGTCTGTTTAAATATAGCCCGGCTTGCAGCTCGCAGACATTCAGGGTGGGAGGGTCGAGTCATCAAAGAGAACTTTGCTGGAAATTTCGAGCTATTTTTGTCGGCGAGGTCCTCAGATGGTCGTCCACACGTGGCGCCTGGTGGCGAGGCGTCTCCGCTCCGCGCCGTACGCGCGTGGCAGGGGCACGGGTGCATGTGCGTGGGTGTGAAGTGCTTTTAGCGGCATCGCTCGGCTTGGGCACCCTTAGCAGAGGAGGCAAGGGAGATGCTGCGGGTGCAGGGGCGGAAGGGGGCTGATAAGCCTGTGTGGTGCTGCTAGGTGCCAGGATGGTGGCTGATTTTGTGGTCATGCAGGTAGCTTTTCCCTCACCACAGAGCTTATCATTCCCCCCTCTGGCTGATGGTGTGATTGGCCCTGTGTGCTACACATGGGGCCAAACGGGGCCCCACCGACAGACGACTGCTTTAGAAATTCACCTCAAGTTGTTGCTGAAGTATAATAGAACATGGGAGAGTAGACATGTGCACTTTTCCATTATTTATTCCCTGAAAAGCCAGAGGTGGGTGTTCAGGTCCAGAAAGTACAAATCCAGACCAGTATTTTGTTCCAGCCAGTGAGTTGGATACTCTGTAACTGTGACTCTTTATAGAGGACTGGTTGGTTGAAACAAAATCTTGGTCTGGATTTGTACTCTCTGAACCTGAACTTTCCACCTATTCTTGCTAATAGTGTAAAAGTTGATTACTGGAGGTTAAGCTCTTCTTGGGTGAGGTTTTGTGCAGATAATAAACGGATAAAAAAACTTCGATGCGTAGGCATCCTGCCTCTCGTCGACTGAATAACTCAAGATTCGTGGCTGTTTTTTTTCTGATTTGCCTCATTTTCCTCACACACCTGACCAAACATCCCTCCAGTGTTTTTTTTATCTGTTGCTCTATGTGTTTGTCTCTGCGCACCGCCATAAAGACCTGCAAGACCACGCTCTCTTTATTTATTTTCATAAAAATCTGGTAAAAGGTATTCTAACGTGCCTCTCTAGGTATCTTGGAATGAGGCAGGAGAAAGGTCTTTGGAGCACTGCAGCTTTGGAGCTCCAGTGTCATCACTATTTTTTATACTCTCCCAGTTTCTCTTTATGGAAGGATGGCATGGGAAATAGGAAAGTCCCCCACCATTTCAGTGCAGGAGGGGAAGGAAGCGGAGGTCTTGGTGGCCCCCAGCGGTGGGAGGGGATGCTGGCGGGCAACGAGCATGTCAGGTCTCTTCATGAGTCCTGGCTCTCCTCTCTCTGCATCTCTCCGCTGCCTGATAATTCACAATGACCCCTTCAGGTCACATTAAAAGTTGTCTGGCTTCACACGCCAAACCCCGAGGGCCACAGTTATTTTCCTTTCTCCTCAGTAGAGAAAAAAAGAAACGATTCTTGTGTTTGGTGCTGCAACCCAAGCAGATAAAGCAGGTCGTGTTCACCTTGTTCGCTGTAGTAGTCAAAGGAGATGTCAGACTCATTACAGGACATTGTACTGCCTGCCTTCACACTACATTGTACAAATATTTTTATTTCTTTGTGAAAATTCGCAAATAATATTCAGCAAGTTGGAGGAAGTGGACAGTAATAAGAAAATGGATTGCTTTTGAACTATATCCTAAGTTTATCTAGACGTCTCTGACTCCAGATTATTCTCCTGTGGCGTCAAAGATGCTGAATTGAAGATGATAAATCAAACCGTTTCTTGAACACGAAAAGAAGAATTCGAATGAGTGACACAAATAAGTCTGCAAGAAATCATAAATACACATTTATTTTGTCCAGTGTCAGTTCTTGAGTTTCATAGAACCATATGGGCCATATTGACTTTGAGCAAAGTAGCAGAGTGTTGTCTGTTAGCTGGGTGATGTGTCGTTTGTTAAAGATGGGTTAATTAATGCAATAGCATCTTTTGCACATGTGCTGCCCTGGGAACAAGCCAATAGTCCGTGGAGCTTGGCAAGCTCTGCTAGATGGTAAATTATTGAGCTACGTACTGCGTAACTGTCCATAATGTATAATACATTACTGTTACATTTTTAATTTTATCACAGTAATAAGATATGGTTTTCCTTCATTTACTGTTTTTGCTAACAAAGACTCGAATAGGCTGTGCATGTATTTACCAACCACTGTTTTTCTTTTCTGTTGTGGAAGTGTTAATATGTATAGAGTAATAATAAACTTGTGATTTATGCGTTAGCATTGCAAGATCGCCATGTGCTGTGTATGCGATGGCTGTGTTGCATACATCGTGTGTGTTGTGTAAAGAAGCTCTGAGATCTAGCTGATGTGTAAACCGCGTGTGTGCAGAACCGCGGACGCCTGGCCGAGAAGCGGACCATCCCGCTGCCTCCGACACGCCTCCCCAAGAAGGAGCTGGTCTGTGCCAGCAGTGACGACAGTGAGAGCAGTGACAGGGCCAATGGTGATCCCGCTGACATCAAGCAAGAGGACCAGATGCAATTCAGTATCATGAGAAAGAGGTGAGAGTCTTGGTATTCTTGCACCAATCTGTGTGTACCACTTTTGTTATATTAAATTAATCTTTTAGGTGTATACTTGATTTTTTATTCAGGTGTATAACATAATTTTCCGTTTTGTTGCACAAAAATGCAAGCTTTGGTTTGTCCCATCCAGGGTCTTATCTTCAGTATTCAGTGCCTGCTGATCATATCGATGGCATTTCCTTTGAGAAGTTAGTCTTCTGTTTGGGTCTTCAGGCGTTCCAAAGCATTGTTCACTGTGTTAAAAGTGAAGCATTTGGTGCAAATATTACACTAGCTGACTTATCCCAAAATAAATGTGATATTTTTACAATTAAAAACATCTAGATAATTTTTGCTTTATAGATTTTTGTTGTTTGTCAGGGATTCGCCATGTTGAGTTGGTTTAACATGTGGAATATGGCCTTAGTAATCTGACTGTACGTTATGTTGGATCCCATACCACAATTTTGTCCAGGGAACAGAGAAGCGATAGAGGCGTGTGATCGCATGTCACATGTTCCTCTGGTGACTCTGTGTGGCTCGTTAGGGACGCTACCATTGCTTGGCAGATACTATGCTGGTTAACCACCGCGATGAATCCCGCACTGCCTTCTCAATGAGAGAACTCCATGGGCAGATAGGAAGGGTCTCTTTGGTAAAACACAGAAAAGCTGACAGACGGTTGATTTATTCCAAGCATAAGAGAAAAACGCAGCATTCTGTGTTTGTGTCATAATGTCTTGTCTTCCGTTATTTTTTATGTTTGGCAAATTAAGGGAAATTGAAAGCAGGGTTGCGGCTTTGAACAGCTGAATGAGGAAGATGAAGGAAGTGATCACTTTTGACTTAACTAATTTCTATCGCTGAGTCGATTCTTCTGTTAAGCAGACCCTGAGTTTTTTTGATAAGCGGCACAAACGAAGATGGTTTGACCTCAAACTTAGAGATGCTAATGGTAGAGACAGTCAGGCAGTACTTGCAATTCATCCGTGATGGTCGCTCATGTCAGTGTGAGTTAAAGGACACCGTGAATGATGTTTTTGTGGCCTGCAGGGCAGCTTCTCACACCGGTTCTTCATTAGAAGTTGAGCAATAGCACTTGCTTCCTTGATGACTGGGGCAATAAGAGGATGCTTACATTAGATTTATCCACAGTCTTGTACCCCCCCGAACTGAGGTCTGAGGTCAGCGGAAGGGCCAAAATGTTAATCCGGCCGTCTTTTCCATGGCTGACCTTCAGACGCACAGACCTTTCAAGGGACATTTCTCTGTCAACACGACAGACAAAGCCTAAAATTTTTCAATATTCCAGAGTTGCAGGAGTGATATGAAAATACAATAGGTTCATCTTTTCTGTTGATTTGGTATAATTAGTATGATTAAAAAGTACAGAGGTTCCTGTAGGTATACATGACTGCTGGTATCCAGTGATTGCTTTTCAGCTCTTATTCATCTACACTATGGATTATGCTTTTGGAAGTTTTTGTGTCTCTATACATATGTATTTCTGTCCAGCTTTCTCCACATTCTATGTTGTGTATGCTGTGCCTGATGTGTACATATATATATTAACAATGGCAGCTCGGTCTTCTGAGGCTTCACGTGTATATCATCAAAGAACTGGTCTTCTCTAGAGCAATGTTTCCCAATCCGGTCCTCAGGGACCCCCAAACAATCCATGTTTTTGGATGGTCAAGAATGTAGACTGTCTGGCAGGGAGCTGGGAGGGAGCAAAAATGTGGACTGACTGGCAGGGAGCTTAGAGGGAGCAAAAACGTGGACCATCTGGAGGTCCCTGAATACCGGGTTGAGTAGACCCTGCTCTAGAAAGTACAAACATTTATCTGTACTGATCCATCTGTCCATTTTCCGACCGATTGTCCAGTACAGGGTCATGGAGATCCTGTAGCCTAATTTAGGAAGTGCAGGGCATGAGGCCAGGGCTAAGCCTGGGAATACGGCCGGATGGATGGTCGTCTGAATTTAACGTATTTATCTCCGTTTAGCATAGCAGAAATGTGCGTTGATTTTATAAGAACAGATGTGTGCTGCATATTCATTTAAAACAATCCAGTGTACGTGGTTTTAGGCACCAAATGGGAATCACAAGGCATGCAAAGGTCCCACTAACCTCATTACACAGATTTTTACTCGACACGGCTAGTGCCTGCGCGCTAAGTTGCTAATTAATTTATAGAACACTTAGAACTGTTATGCAAGGCTTTTACCCTTTAAAACCCCGCCGTCACGGTGGAGCCGAGTCTCCGATCTATTCTGGGGACTCACCATTCATTCCTACTTTGCAGAAATGCAGGGTTGAATGAAACACATAATCGGATGTTCAATCTATGAAATTGCATTTACATCAAATATGGGGCAGTAAGTAAGTTAAATATGGGTCGAAAAGAATTAGATTTTGTCGGCTGATTGGTTAAAAAAAAAATCAGCTCATTCCAAAACTACTGTCAAGGTTCATCAACCAAAGTGCGTGGATTATTGTAATTTTGTTTAGTTTTTTTTTTATTTCATTTGTCTATGTTTAATATTAATATTAGTATTGTGATATAGCATACATTTTACATTTTGATATTTTAGTTGAGGTTAATTCTGTAGAAATAGCCAAATGAATTAACACATAGGGACAGGCAAACAGGCGACAGGATGTTTTCGCATCATGCTGACGGCCTTTCATCCCGAGATCTGTCAGATTCCATACTTCTCACTATGTTTTTAATATAGATTAAGAGTAATGGCAGTTAAGCTTCACGTCTGCTGAGATCTGGGATCCATTCAGAATAAACGTAATGAGTGCCGTTGACTGGATAGATCGTACATGGTGCACAGAGGGAGCAAAACCTGTATAATAATACATGCTTAGAAAGTTCCGCTGATCTTTTAAGGTTCTTGATGTTGCATGATTATTAAAAATTAGATTAGTTTTATTGAGGAAAATACTAATTAAAAGATATTTAACAAAAATATTCACATATCTTAGAACCAACATAATCTTTAGTAATTACCTTCAAACACAATCATCAAAAGAACTTGATTAATACATACCTGTCTGCATCTCCTTTAAATATGTACACAAGGTGTTAGCTAAAATGTGCTGACTTCTCTCCTGAGTCATTACTCAGGTACCTTGACGGATTAAATTATTTACATCTGCTGACAAGGACCATCCCAAAGACTCAGTCTCCTGAAATCAGCCTTGGACCGGCCTGTGAAAGCTATTGTTTGGGAACAATTTCCGCATCGGTTCATGCCAGTCAAGAGCACGAAACTTTTTTGGTTGATTGGTAAGTCGACCGGGAATATCAGACGCCGATGAGGAACTTTAAATACTGATAGGAGTGCAAACGTGGATCTGCGGGATCATAAAGAGGAGAAAGGCTGTAGCTCCCTAACACACCTGTCAAGACTCCCTGATAAATCTGTAGCTATAAATGTATCTGTATAAGAAGCGAGGTGTTAACCTGTATGCACCGGCTTGCCAGCGGGCCCCGCGATGTGGCGTGCAGACCTCGCTCACTCATCTGGGGATCCGGGCTTTGGCAGCTGGGCTGAGAATGTAGCTTCCTCTTGATGCTCCTGATCCTCTGCAGCCTGTAGAACTGCGATATCCAGGCCGGGTGCCAAAGGTAGGAGGTTTGGTGTCATCACTCAGTGCTGGTAGGTCCCCGTGTTGATGTAAAACTGGGCAACTGTGCTGATCTTTGCATGTAAGTGTTACAGTGTGAGGCTTTGGTTTTACTTAATGGCGCAGTGTACTCTAGATGATATATCTTATCTCTGAGGCTGGGCCCAGCACCACTGCCGATTCCGATAGACATCGCGAACAAATTGAAATTATTACCACAAACATGGTATTTAGAAATGTAACCTACGTTGTTTTGTTTTTTTTAATCATGGACAGCCGAGTCTTCATACAGACATATTTGTCCACGTTGACAGGCGCACATAGTGCCTTATTTATAACCATAAGAGCAAAAATGTTCTTTGAACAGCAAATGGCACAAAAATGTTAGCTGCTGCTACTGTATTTTCTGCTGCTGTGCAACATGAAACTGTTAAATAAGATATTGTGTGAATGAAAGGATATGGAATATATATATATATATATATATATATATATATATATATATATATATATATATATATATGTAAAATATATATTTCCTAATAATATATATTAGGAAAAACATACAAAATTAATGCAAAAATTCAACTGGTCATCATAAATTTTAAGGCTTTTATTAAGAAGGTGATTTACGATTGTTTATCCCATAATATTCACTGCGGACGGCTTTATCCATAAAGGACACTGGTAAGACTTTGATTTGGTCCCGATTCGTTAAAATTATTTTTCATTTCTTGGTATAGAAGAGGTGAGCGGTGTTAGCGGGAATTAGCGAGACAGCATTACTGTGAAGGTGCTTCCCCAGTCATGGGTTTTTGAGACTGGAGAAGCAGCTTCTCTGCCCTGGATGTGGCATAATCTTCTGCTGGAATGCAGGTTGGTTGGACATTGAGAGGTTGTCAGTGTAGGTCATTGATTAGCGCCGCCTCTTCATCAAAGAAATATCTGTATAGAACCGAAGTGGAGGTTCTTCAGACTCATCGGCATTACCTTGCATACATTACACAATACTCAGGCACGTACAGATACACGTACGCAATCCATTTGACTGTCATTCTTATCTGTAGCAACTAATTAGGCCATCAAAGCAGTAACACAGTCAATGGCTGTTTTTTTTGTGGCTAAGAAATTTAAGGTATAGCGAGGGGGTGTGATTGCCCCAGAGCCGGGGGTGGGGGTAGCCCCTTTGGCAAGTGGAAAAGACCCAGTTTCGATCTGACTTCACCCACGTGGCAGTCCCCGAGGGCGGCTTCCCCTGCCGCAGCTGCTGCAGAGAAACAGAATGGGCATCCCCTGCGCCCTCCTCCAGGAATGAGCAGCAGCCGTCACTGCTGGGGTGGATGAATCGTCAGAACTACAAAAACATTTTGTTTTGTTTTTTTTTTTCTTCGCCTTCTTATCTTCCAATGCGCAAAAAAACAGGTGCCGAGTTTCATTTTCTGCAGCTGTTGCCGCTGAGAACTCTGTGTGGGCGTTCTTTCAGTATTTGTTGTCGTCAAAATAGTGAAGGAATACTTCAGAAACGGAGATTTGGCTATTTTACGTTTCGTGTGTGCACATTTTTTGAATGTTACAAGTGTCTCCGCAGTGTGAAATTTCCAAGCTTCCAAGTTTCCCTTCAGGGTAAAATCTCAAAGAGCACGAATCTTCCTTCAGTTTGATTATATTTGGATTATTTACGTTTATCTGTGCTAGTAAACACACAGCGATACAATTATTGGTAGTCAGATTTGAGTACTCCGTGAAAAATGGTGCATTATTACGGTGCTTATTTTGCAATTGCTGATGCCCCAGGATCGAACACAGCCTAATTCCCCCCGCTCATAGTAAGGCCCATTACCTGGAAAACGCTTAGATGATCCCTAAGAGACGATAAGAGCAAATTTATTGTAAAATATAATTGCGTTTATTGTCATTATAAGCAGAATTAAGTATTTTGCCACTGCAGTTGTTTTGATGAAACTACGCTAGGATTAAGGATAGGGCACAGCAAAATGATTAAATATAAAGTGGATCAGGACGTTTTGAGTGTTGCTGACAGATCAGTTATCTTGGGTCGGCATGATCAGGTCCCATTGACGGCTTGGGCTGATCACTAAAAGCTAAGTTCTACACATATGGCAGTAGCTGCAAGGCCCATAGGATCTGTGGCTGCTTACTTATTTGGTTACGTGTTCCTTTATTGGCATGTCACTCCTCCCTCCCTTGCCAGGGATGCTTATTCCAGGCAGTCACTCAGTTTTTAAGGGAAACTGACCTTTGTTAGTGAGGATAAACTTAGTGTGCATAATTTACAAAGTCTCGGAGTTGTTTTACTCTAATCTACAGGAATGTATTTTGCCCATAGAAAATGTTTATGATATAATTTATTTATGTATTATTATTATTATTTCTTTAAAATGCATATAATTACATTATTGGCCACTGGTATCACTGTTGTTATTTTTTAATTCATTTTGATTGGTGTAAGTTACTAAGTCTTGCAATCTCATCCCCCAAACCCAATTTTTCCGACTGGATATGTGCATTTTATTATGCGACTTTAGCGAATGCGCGGTTCTTCAGGAATGCATTAGTTACATTGTAGCAGGCCTGAATGAACATATCTTTTTCCATTGCTTTGGGTCGGTATCAGCAAGGTGTAAGAACTTCCTGCATCTGAAGCTGACTGTTTGCGGCAGGGTCCTGCCCATGTCCGTCTGTGCTGGCGCCGGATTTTTGCATAACTGTGGCAGCTGGCCAGGTCCCACTGTGCACCTGGCACCGGCCTTCTCATTCCACACCCTCCAGCAACGAGGGCGTCCCACCCCTGCTCCGCTGACACCAGCCTGCGCTCAGCCATAGTGACAGACAGGCAGTGGGGCCCCTGTCTGCCAGCCCCTACGGTGACACCCACGCTTGGCGCCACTATCTGGCGCCCCCCGCCATGCTCTGCCCCGCCCTCCGCGCCCCGCCGGCGCTTAGAGCCATGCATCACTGCTGGAGCCCATGTGTCACTGCCAGGGACAGGTGCCAAGCTCAGGACACTGTGCTCGTCGTCCGTGATGAGGTAGAACCTACGCTTTAACCCCAGCATCAGTAGCAGGAATAAACTGGAAACTGCATTGTCTTTGTAGTATTTTGGTGGAATCTGGGACTTTATTTGTCTGTCGTTAAAGATGCGGTTTACAGAAGGTATGCCGCATCCAAGCATGCGTCCAAGCATGCGTCCAAGCATGCATCCAAGCATGCATCCAAGCATGCATCCAAGCACTCTGCCCAAGCACTTCCCCCAGGTTCAAGTCAGTAGCCGGCAGCTCCTTTAGAGGGTCGGAGGACACTCTGACATTGCAAGGGTGGGATGGTGGTCACTTTGGGCGAGCTTTTGCCTTGTGTATCGCTGGTGAGATGCCTCGGTAACTATGACAATAGAAGCCTTTTACTACCACGAAGAAGGTGAGGATGTTTCCCACCAGTGTAAATCAGAGTATGGTTATTACTTAAAATGGGAAAGAGGACCATTGTAGGCAATTTAGAGTAGAAGTAGCAAAGGAGAGTTGTCCTAAACCTTTTGTCATTCCTGGTAGGTGTCTCAAGTGAAATGTAGGAGGATGTTGCTGGGCAGCAGGGGAGTGTTAGGACAGTATGTTCCCCCAGTGTGTGCCGAATGAAAAGGGGACCGCATGCCCTCAGTGGTTCTGTCTGTCTATACCCTCTGCACCCACCGGTGCTCCTTACTCCGTTGGAGTGCTGAGTCAGGCAGCCAGGTCTTACCTCTGACGCAGATTATGACCTTGGCCGACTGTCCACAGGCCATCATTAGCCGATCTGGGACAGCCGAGAGAAAGTGCGCTAATTAGCCCCGGGGAACTGTGCCCTTGCTGCTGGGACTTAGTGCAGATCCTTTGGAAGAGGTCTCCCGGGGAGCGTAACCTGCTTAGGTAGGAAGTTCAGGTTGGCATTAGCACATTGCTAGTAGGGGAGGGAAGCCTCAGATTCTCCCTGCACCCTAACTCACAGGTAAACCGTGCCAAGCATGTCGTGTGAAGGTGCAGTGTAGCTTCTTTGACATGTACTCTTTCTGTGCATGTTGTGTCATGTTATGCATTTCTCAGTACCTTTTTGCTGCCACTGGGAAGTTGTATATATGGTGCTGTATAGACAGAAGACTCCACAGACTGTGTTCGCTGTGCACTGAGCCAGTAGTGTTTTTATATTCTAGCTGCTGGACTCTTGGACATCTATGGAGCGGTGACGCTGTTTATGTCAGGCAGGTGTCATGCAGCTGACAGACCATTTGATGTAGCAAAGTTAAATGTTTTACACTGTCCAAAGCAGTCAGTGTGTCAAAAGGACTTTTTTTCCCCTCTACTTAAAGCCCAGTCTACCAGCCTTTCACTGAACAAATACTTCCCTGCTAGCCAAAAGCCTTCCCAAACACCGAGGAAGAATTACCTTGAGCAGTCTCACCATGGATGCTGCGTGTCTGTGCTCAGCCTTTGATTCTTCTTCCAGATCAGTCCCCGTAGCAGACAGTTGCCATCATTTCCACAGAACTGACTGGGATTTAGCGTTTTTCCAGACATAAACTTAGTATTTGTATTTATATTTGTTAGCACTGTAGTAACGGCATGTTGTAGACTTAGTGTCAGATGATAATGAATCCTTGATCATGTTTTAAAGGGCTTTAATCAGTATGTTTAGAAAAATTTTATGTTTTTATTATATTTTTTTAAAACAGCTGCTTAGCTGGTCTAGTCTGGTTACCTGACCTAATCAGCTCTTGTGTTTCCATGGATTTGCCAAGAATAATTGTTCTAGGGTCTATAATTTACAGGCTGTAGAACTGGAATTTTGGGTTCCAGTTTTGGGTGAGAGATCTGGCAGGGAGGGCTCACTGAATCCAGTGACAAGGACGCATTTGTCATTGAGATATCTCTGGAATCCTGGATGTCTGTCTCTGGGCCCTTGGCCATATTGAGATAGAATTCTAATATGTCCAAAAAGCTAAGCCGGTATTGATCAATATTATGACGGTTAAGGAGATCGGAGGAGTAATCAGATTTGTGGGAAATACCCCCATGACATACTTGCCTTAACCTCAGGGCCCGATGAGAGACAGTTCTTGCTTCTCAGAGGTGTTAATGAAGGCTGATGGGTAGGCTGACATATCCTGCCCTAATCCCACCCCCACACAATCCATTTGGGGAGAGGTTGTCACATGAGCACCAGGTTGGCTCCCTCTGATCTGGGATCAGTCTGCCCAATCCATGCCAAATCACACTGGTATAGAGGACACAGAAGATACCCCCAGCTGGTAGCTCTCATGGGCAAAGGCCCTACATGAGAGGAGCTTGTCCATGTGTGTCCTGTAGCACACAATCCAGTAATTATGCATAAAAGAATAAAAAAGGCTGGATGTTCCTACAGTGGTATTGGGTTGGTGCCATCTCAGGGGTACCTGAGCTCCAGGATCTACTGTTGAGGCCTGACATCATGGTTACTGAGTAAGCAGTGTTAGGTTAGTGGATACACTGTTCAGGTCACAGTCTTAAATCTGCCTAGTTCTTGCATTCATTGCCATTGTGCTTTCCGTATGGATAAGAAGATATATAAAGGAGGTATGCAGACCTATGAGGAATGTAGACCTAACATACATGAATTACTATAAACTTTTCCCCCTAGCTTGTTAATGATTTTTGTGTGCATGAAAAAAAAACCTCTAATCACTTCATTTTAAGCTCATAAACCACTTATAAATCCAGAGTGTGATGATTAATGTCTCTTAAGGTTGAAGATTAGACAGGATAAGACGCAAAATTGCTTCGGACAGTAGTCTGTCATTTTTTTCCTGTGCGGAGACAGGCGATTACCATTTGTGCTTATGTCATGCATGTTAAAGGGGGTTTATCAATTGGCAGCTTTTCTTTCACCGTGTGCCTCGTTATAGAAAGAAACTCTCTGGCTGTGCACAGAAAGCCGTGGTCAGACATGTGGCAGGATGTCAGCAGACTCCGTGATCAATCCACGGCATTAATGGAGACCTCGGACACACCGATTAGATGCCCCTCTGTCAAGTAGCTGGCAGTGGAAGGTGTTGGGGAAAAAATCCTATTCTTGTGGACCATATCATAAGCCGGGAGAGCTTTGGCGGCGCAAACTCCAGTGAGATTGATTAGACGTGGTCATGTGCTCTCAGTTAATCAGAAATGTGCCTTTTCCAGCACTGCTGTAAGTTGTTCTTAATTATTTTGAAATCGTTTTCATTGCTAAGATCCTGGGTTTGATTTGCTTTAGCTGTTGCAGATCGATGTCTTATTGTGTTCACTTTATATGCATTTCAGTAGCTGGTATTTTTCCCTGCAGCCTGTTTCTGGTTGAGGTATATCTGACATTCATTTGGTGGACCGGCTTCGTCCACGAGGGCTCTTTACTTCTTCCCTTTGTTGTGACTCGACTGCAAACAAACTGATGTGGCGTGAGGCGAGGGGAGACTCCCCCCGCAGACCTGACCCACCTCCCGTTGTGTTGCAGCCGCGACAGTGACCTCACATCGATCATCTCCAACCTGCACCACAGCCGACAGCTGGGCATGCCTGAGGGTCCGCCCTGCGGCGACATCATCAGGAGCAACGGCATCGAGATCGCGTCCGCAGCAGCAGGTATTCGGGGCTTCTGCAGGTCCTACCTGTCATTTATTCACACGTTCTATATTTCCTCTTTTTCCCGGTTAGTCTCTACGCTAAAGCATGCTGCCTCATTTTCAGTACGTCTGTAAGTGTTTTTTAGTCTTTCCTGCCATTTGTTCTGCCACATTACGTATTCTCTTCTTTTCCACTTCTGACAGAGTGCCATGCCTATCGGTCTTAGGACCAGAGGTGGATAGTAAGTAAAGATCCAGACCAAGATTTTGTTTCAACCAATCAGTTGAGTACTCCATGGACTGTGAAGCTTTATACTCAGTTGGGTTGGTTGAAACAAAATCTTGGTCTGGATTTTTACTTTCTGGACCAGAACTATCCACTGCTGCTTAGTCTGGACCAGAACCCTAGTCTGTCATCCTTTAACCTAATGGGCATGATTAATTAATTACTCGTCCCCTTGTGTCTGGCCCCAGCTCATTACTTAATGTGCGGTTGACATTTTCTCTCACATTTTTTAATAAATTACTTTATTAAGATGTAATCCTGTGTGATTTAGAGATGCCGAGAAACTAATTGAATGAGTTAATTAGATGACGTTTATCTCACAGCCATTTCAGCTGCATTCTTTTTCTATCACCACTAGTTTATCAATAGCGTTAGACAGAAAAAAAAATGTTAAATCGGCGCAATGAAAAGTTCAGTGTTTATTAGGTAATCTGTTTGTTTCCTGGGTTAATATAGACCAAATATATATTTGTATGGTTATAGACAAATATATATTTGTGATGGATGCACCACCTGCTACCACTGCGCAGTTAGATGACTGTCTTGATTATCTTAACGAAATTTATTGCAAAATCTTAACCTCGCAAGTCCTTGTATTATGGATGGAATATCACTCGTATTGGCCATGCGATGCTGTCCGTGGCTTCAGAACTGAAGCAGGCGCCTGCGTCTGGTGATTATCAACCAAACCCCTTATTGATCAGACGTGGAGCCAGAGAGCCGCAGCTCCGAGACGAGGTGGGAACCACAGGGTGACATTATCCGCCCTGCCGGGATGGTTCTGGGGTCACGTCGCATGACTCATTCACCTTTTTAATAAAATAAGAATCAATGGAGGGGAAATGACAACATTCTCGCAGGGACAAAAACGATGTGCGTGGGAAAAAAATGTAGTCACATTCCATTCAAGTTCCTGGCCATTAATTTTTGCAGGAAATGTAACATATACCAGTGTGGCTATATGGATGCGTCCCACAGGTAATGATAAAATAATTGCATCTTTGCCTTAATACTCTGATATACTTAATACTCTGAAATGAAATTTTAGTTTCTATTGTTTCCTCTTAGCAGTCTGACGCCATGTTCCATCCTTTATGAGATGACCTGACTGAAGCTGCAAGCCCAGGAGAGGCGATTTGTAGTCAGACCTGATTTGAGGCGAGAGGTTTTACCCCCCAGGAATATATAATTATTGCTCCTTATTATCTGGGTCCTGTAATGCTTATTTATACCTCCCTACTTCACAAGTGCCCTGCCCTGAGGACATAAATAACGTATTGGCAAAATAAGGAAAGAGAGCATGTTTTGGTCCTGCGCGAGATTTTCAGAAGGCGTTCCTGATCTTAAGTGAGGAAGTTCAGGTCCATTTGAATGTTAATGGGGTGAGACACAGAGTATGACGCAGGGAAGCTGTCAGTTGCCCCTTTACACTCTGATTTGGGAGTCTGCATAAGCGGCCTGTCCCATGTCTGTAAACAAGTCCAATCCCATCACCTGGTGTCCTGTTGTGTTTAATTCTGCCTGTCAGTGAAATAAGAGAGAGTGGGAGGGGAGTTGAGGTTGAGCAAAGAACAGGACAGGGGAGTGCAGTGGAGGGCATCGCCTCGGGGGGACCCAGCGGCCTCCTCCCCGCCCGACCTCTGGCTTGTCTCCGCCTGGCTCTTCACGACGCCCAGAGTCAAAATTCCCTGTCATGGCCAAAACGTCGAGAATTCCTCTTCTTTCACAGATTACGATTTACTTTCAGACTGCAGCTTTTCCACATTCTCGAAAGAGCTTTGTTAGTCTGATAAGTAAGAAATATTTTCATTACCGGTCATAGAAAATGCTGCAGATTTCTGGAGAGGTGACTAATGCAGCAGTCTGTGCGGTGAATGGGAGAGAATAAGGGATCTAGGCACTGCAGGCAGGCAGGGAGGGAGGGCAGTGCCACAGAGGCCGGCCGAGTCAGAGTGAAAGATGTTCCCTCCGTGTGGGAGGAGGGGGTGGATGTTAATTACATTGCAGGGGGCAGACAGGGGAGACAGCCCAGGCGTCAGCGGCAGAGAGCCGAGGCGGCCGCCGTTCCCCCAGGCGACAGCTGATTGGCCGGGAACGCTGACGGGCCGTCTGGCTGCCGGGGCTTTACGGTCAGACCGGAGGCTCCCGCCAGCGCAGTGCAGCCCATCGACGCGGCTCCTCCCATTTGGCGGGGGCAGCGGGGGCGGCAGGGGCTCTGCGTTATTGGATAATGGGTCTGCATGACTCCTAAGTTAACCTCTTCCTTGCTGTTTTGTTTGTTGCCGTTAAAATTCCCTTTTATACTGCTTAGGGGCTTTTTCTACACTCCCAGTGAATGACCTTGAAGTTTCACACAAGGGCGCCATCGAGTGAACTTTGCCTACCTCTGCTTTTCAGCGTTCCTGTCTAATTTTCAGGAGGAATTTTGTCTTTGTTTATGATTCTCAGAGTTAGACTATTTAAGTCACCACAGATAAGCTCTCTTATTTCCCAGATTCTCAGAAATATAGTTTTACTTTATTCCCAAAGATAAGTAGCCGATCCTTTACGATTTCATATAGCATTCGAATGGTACCTTTCCCCTCCTTACAAATCATGTTTTTTTATTGTTTTCTTAGTTTTTATCTTCAGTCTGTCGCTGTTGCTAGTGCCCCCCCGCTAACCTTCCTCAGGGTCTCTGCTCAGAGACAGGCTCAGCCCCCTCTTCCCTGCCCCCCCCCCCCCCCCCATCCCTTCTGGGCAGCGGAAACAGACGCTCTTTCCCCTCCAAAGCAAATCGATGGCCGTCTGCGCGCTCTGGCGGAGGCACCGCGGGCAGCGCGATCGATAAGTTATTAGCACCATTCTGTCAGCTGTAATGTGGAGATTGATCGCGAGCCGCGCCGCCCCGTGGCCGGCAGCCGTGACGGATTAGGGGCCGAGAGGGGAGTTATGGGGCCCGGCCATGGGCCTGTCACAGGAGAAGAGCTGTGGCCGTTTACGCAAGAGCCACGCTCGCCTTTGGCCTGATCCGCTCCGCCCCCCCCGCTCTAAATGCCTGGCCTTTGTGCACTAGCTTAGCATCACGCTTTTGTGACAAAGCCAGCTAATGGCACATATTTTTTGCTTAACAGACTGTTCATTTTTTTTTTATCAGAACAACAAAAATGGCCCGCTTATAACCCAGAAATGTCTGTTTCATTTAAAAACGAGGGACCCCTTTATTCGCAAAATATGTAAAATGTGATTTGTTTCCTGTGTAGCAAGAAGTAGGTTTCAAAGCTGGGAAAGACAATAAAGCACATGAGATACAGTAGATGGGGTGACCATAGTCGTGTTCGACAGCAGTCAGTCACAATTTATTTAAAATCGAAAACATATTTTTGAATATGATCATGGGCAAAGATTTGTATAGCAGGTAGGTTACTGTGAAAGGCTTCAGTATTGCAGTAAAGGAGCGAGGTCGAACATAGGGGTGTTTAATCTCAGTTACAATCCTGAGCTAGAATAGCAAGAGAGAAAGTGTTTGCCGTACAGTGTTGTCTTCTGTGCATCCGTACATTTTCTGTAACAACCTATTCTGTAGGGGTTTGTGGCACCTGGAGTTTGTCCAAGGAAGCAGAAGGGTACACTGTAGGTTGCGTACTGTTCCATTGCAGGACACATGTTCACACACACACACACACACACACACACACACAAACACAGAGAGAGAGAGAGAGAGAGAGAGAGAGAGAAAGAGAGAGACTACGGGAAATTTAGGGGCACCAATTCACTTGATCTCAAGTTTTTGGACTGTGGGAAGAAACTGGTGTAACTGGGAATATTGCACCACTCGTAAACAAATACAGTTCTCATATATAATTCAATTAAATTCAATGCAACTTAATTCAGACTTATTTATATAGCACATTTTCACAATATTACATTGTTTCCAAGCGCTTTACATTATCCCTGCCCAAAGCCCCTAGTGAGCAAGCCAAAGGCAACTGTGGCAAGGAAAAACTCCCTAGTAGGAAGAAACCTTGGGAGGCACCAGACTCAAAGGGGAAGCTCATCCTCCAGGGGATGGCAGAGGAAGTTCAAAATAGCAAAGGTCCAGTACTTTACTTATAAAGTAAAATTGCGTATTGTCCATGTAAAAATGCAGAAGCTCCAGCTGCCAGGACAGGCAGGTGATTGAACTGCTTTCTTCAGTGAGATAGAGGGGTCGTGTAACAAAATAATCAAATGCACAATGGTAGCTCACATGCTTTATCGTCATTATTTTTAGAAGGTTGAAAACCTGAGTACCTGTGATATCTCACTTATTTGGATGCTACATGGAGTGAAAATGGGGACAGAGTGGATTGATCAGCCATTTATGCCCTGGGGGGCAGCACAGTCAATCCCTGCCCCATTAGAGGTGGTTTTCACATCAGGCCCCGATTTTGGAGCAGAAATGCTTCCCCAGGGAGGAAACATCAAACAGCATCATTAGCGTTCCCCAGTCCTCAAAAACTGTACGGACCCCCTCTGCTGTGCTGCAGAGTCGGGACCCTGTAAAAACTGTATAGACCCCCTCTGCTGTGCTGCAGAGTCGGGACTCTGTAAAAACTGTATAGACCCCCTCTGCTGTGCTGCAGAGTCGGGACTCTGTAAAAACGGTATAGACCCCCTCTGCTGTGCTGCAGAGTCGGGACTCTGTAAAAACGGTATAGACCCCCTCTGCTGTGCTGCAGAGTCGGGACTCTGTAAAAACGGTATAGACCCCCTCTGCTGTGCTGCAGAGTCGGGACTCTGTAAAAACTGTATAGACTCCCTCTGCTGTGCTGCAGAGTCGGGACTCTGTAAAAACGGTATAGACCCCCTCTGCTGTACTGCAGAGTCAGGACTCTGTAAAAACTGTATAGACTCCCTCTGCTGTGCTGCAGAGTCAGGACTCTGTAAAAACTGTATAGACCCCCTCTGCTGTGCTGCAGAGTCGGGACTCTGTAAAAACTGTATAGACCCCCTCTACTGTGCTGCAGAGTCGGGACTCTGTAAAAACTGAGTTTTTTCCCCTCTCAGGTCATTGCAAGTCACTGATGCTACACGTCATGGGAATACCTGTTCTCCCGTTGTTCATCGGGCAGGACTGCTTTTCCTTTTGTTTGAATGTAGCCCCCTGCGTGATCGCAAAACCCTGGCCCCCCTCCCAGTTAAAGACTACAGTTGGGTGGCCATTACCCTGATGCTCCGACTTGTGAACACGAGACGAATAAGCGGAAGCATGGCCACATGCTCGTGCGGTAGGATGTGAGCGTGCGGCTAGGGAAACGCTAACAGGCGCGGGCTCTGCCGGCACTCAATGACAAACGGTCACTTCCTTCCTGCCTGCGTGTGCTGCCGGCGCCCCCCCCCCCCCCCCCATCCACCCACCGGCATGTTATCGCCCGGATATTGATTCTGAATCTCTTTTGGGCAAGAGGCTGTAATTGTAGACCGGAGCGGCTCTGTGTGGCATTTACTGCAAGGTTAACAGAGCGTTATTTCAAGGTTTCCTTGTGCTGTTGGTATGAGGAGAGTTTTACTTAGGTGATGAGGAGGCAAGGCTGTTACAAGAAAGAGAAAGAGAGAGAGAGAGAGGGAGGGAAAGTCGAAAGAGGCAGGAACAATGTAACAGTGTGAAGTAAGAGCGACCCTCCGAATGAGGCTAATGCATATATTAGCAGTTAAAAGACACAAAGTTGGAATTCTATGCTCCAACTGAACAATGCCAAAGTTTGCACTCTTCATCTCTCTCTCTTGCTCTGTCTTTTTCTTTCATGTTTTCTGTATGGTGGGTGGGTGTTTGGTTATGAGCAGTAGGTGGAGCATAAGGGGGGAACTTGGCACGTGGGTTTGAGAATGGCGCCACGGGGATCTCTACCTCCATCGCCACACGCCAGTAGCCGGCAGTCTCGTCACGTGCGGCAGCCCCGGTGCTCCCTGCGGCCTCTGACAGCCAAACCCCCTCTCTGCTCATCTGTCAAACCCCCTCATTACTCACGGCGCTCGTGAGACACATGGCCCCAGATCCGCACGAATGCGGCAGGTCGGTCCCCTGTTTGTTGTATGGCGTGAATCCCCCACTCATGACGCTTCCTATCTGTCCGACAGATGACATTTTAGGCAAGAGGAGAGCTTGTTCCCCCAGCAGCAGCAGCGAGTGCCCCTCGGAGAGTAAGAAGTCTCGCAGCGTGTCACCTAAAGGTGAGGAGTGCCTCGTCTGTGAGGGTGTAATAGGAGCCGAGTGTGAATGTGACTGACGGAGTGCTACTCTGCTAGGGGTTGACTGGGGGGTGAGAAAAGCACTCTGCTTTCGTGTAGCTTCCTGGTGTCACACATGCATACATACACACACACGCACATACGCACATACATTTCTATTCATGTCTTTGTAGGGACTGTCCGTTCATTTCAGTGGAGAAAGCTCTAATCCCAACAATGATGACCTTAACCCCTACCCAGCCCTAACCTTCATCATAAGTAGTAAATACTTACTAATAAATACTAAACTTTTTGGCATTGAATAATAGTAATAGAATTTTCATTTTATATATATATATATATATATATATATATATATATATATATATACACACACACACACACACACACACACACACCCAAACAAATGATCTTTTATTCGCTCTATTGAGATCATTTCATTAATTCAAGAATTGAATCCACTACTTTGTCTATAAATTAGGACAATTCTACTATTGTCAGTTTATCGTAGAAGTGGAGAACTTGAAACCTGCCGTTGAATATCAAAAACGATACAACACCACTTCTAAGCAAGAGCGTGGATACATTTTAATAACAGATCTGTTGACATGTGTACATGATTATTAGGAATTTTATATGGTTTCCAAGTGTCTGTTAATAAAACACCCTTTTCTTTGAAGCTACTACATTAATTAGGCATTTTCAGACAACATAAGTTTTAGCAAACAGAATTTACCTTGCAGCAGAGCAGTATAAGTTTTGTCAACGCAACAAATTATACTTCACAGCAACAGCATTTGAGGACGTGTTTAACAAGGTGATTTTAGTTTGCCAAAGAACATTATTGAGGAAGCAGTGGAGAAGGCTGCGGGGATCAGTTTGCGGGAAAATAAGGCCTTTCGGCTGGTTAAGTCTCATTGCTTAGAAGCTCCACAGAGATGCCGTGGACTTCTGCTGCAGGCCGGAGAGTTCCGCTGGGGCTACAGCATCCCTAGCCACACAAGCTCAGCTCATACATGAGTCATTTCTCCCGCTACCTATAGGTCCATGAATAATATATGATCAAGATTTAAAAAGCATTGATCACTGGAGGGAATTGGGCGGGGCACTGATGTGAGAAGGGTGTGCGTGATTACCCCAGTGTGTGGGTCTGACTGTGTGGGAAGATGGACAGTGAGGTTCTGGGGTATATATCTTACAAAGACTGACTGTGCTATGTATTAAAATCCAACACTCCTTTTACCGGCAAAGCCATTTGCAGTCACGCAGTGAGGGAGCACGCCTCTCCACATGAGTAGATAAGCACTGATTAAATTTTTTGTGCTGATCTTTGCCAAGTTTTTTTTTCTTTTCTGAACCCCTGACCAATCACAGTTCTGCAATAGTAAGATGGACAGCTGCTGCAGCCTATCGGTGAGGTTTTTACCGTTAATGACTAAAGCAGGCAGGAACGTGCTGGAATTATGGCAAGCAGAGAGGAAAACAGGCAAATCGGAGAGTGGAAAATTCTTACTGTAGGTAGCCGGGTTGGCGTCCTCCCCAGTGTGCAGAAACACGCACGGAAAGAGATGTTCAAAAAAACAGAAAACCCTGGCTCACCACCTCACTCTGACACATTCATACACAAATATAGGCGCATACAGACGTACACATTCCTGTGGGATTTGCCAGCGCTTGTTCTATCTGCTAGTATATGCCTGCTGACCAATTCTCATGGCCTGCACAAGGCCGACTGCCGATCTTCACATGCTGTAAGAGATTCAGGTCTCTCTGAGGCAGGTAAAAGTAAAAATAACCTCCTGTCCTCATAGATGAATATATGATGCACAACCACTGCAAAGAAATATATATATATATATATATATATATATATATATATATATGTGATTATATGGTGAGTGTATATATTCAAATTCAATTCCCTTCATTATTTGAGAGCTATATTGATAAAATTTATATATGCATTTAATTTTATGTTGGATATTTCAAGAATATGATATTTCTGCCTTTTCACTATTTTTTTGAGAAGCGTCTGTCTTGCACATGTTTTCTCGGGAATGTAAAGGGAAACACCTATCCCCCACAGAGAACTCCCACACCCCAGCACTGGAACCTCTGTCTGGTCACATGACCCCCGAGGAGCACTACAGGCGTATGATGTCAGCGCTGAACGAGCAGGGCTCCTACGAAGAGCAGCAGCGGCTTTACCGGCTGGCCAACAGCATGACGGTCCCCAGCCACGGAGGTGAGCGGGCCTTCTTCACCATCGGCGTCACGGCCATGCTATGCCTAACATTCTGCACTCGCCATCCTTCTGAGTGAGTCATGTTTGGCCAAACTTAGCGCCGTGGATTTTGAGCGATTCCTTACTGTGCTCTTTTGGACTCTTTGCGTGTTCTGGTTCTGTGCCGTCTTTGTCAGGCTTGACGTTAGGCCCCTCCTCCTGCTACCCTGTACGCCTTCAGAAATACGTGCTTGTATCTTTGCTATGAATGTACATCCTCGAGGAGAGGGTGAATAGCTGAATGACAGGAATAATGACAGGACTTCACAAGGGTCTGTTGTGTTTACAATGGTGAGTTATGTGTGTGTGAAGTTTGCTGGTTCTACTTTGTATTTTTCTACCTCAGACCGTATTAACCCTTTCGCCGTTAACCATGTTGATTCATAAGACGCATTATCAGCTGGGTCCGGATTCGGTCCGCGTCCGGACTTTGAGCTCTAAACAAACTTACAATTCACCTCACGACCGTCCCCAGCGTTTTTACAAACCATTTTCATGCCCTTTTTCCGGCAGGGTAGAATTGCCAGTGACTGAAGGGCTGAATGTGCTTCTGGACCGTGGTGCTTTGAGATGGGGCAGAATGTGTGTCTTCTTCACTGGGCCCCTTAAAGTGGTTCAGAGGGGCTTTTGACAGATCTTGGGGTCTTTTGCTGTGGGTAGCCCAGCCTAGGAAAGTTGTTATTATTAGCTTAGTAAAACAAATTTTTATGCAAAATTACCCAGTCAAACTTTTACTTCTGCAGCGTAGCTTCTGAACCTTGCTGAAGGCTGTAGCACGAGTTCCTTTCTGGGGATTTGAACCTACAAATGATTGATTTCGTTTCTTAACCACTATTCTCCAGCTGTCCCGCACAAAGACTACCTTTAGGAAATATTCTATTTTCAAGCTTACCAGTTTGTGTCAAAATGTCATGCCTCTGTGATTTGTGACTCTTAGTTCAGTTATATATGCAGTTATAAATAAATTTTACCGTGGCGGCTGATTTTCATTAGACATTTAGACATCTTACCCGTCTTTAAATGAACCTTTGCTTTTATTTTTCTTTACTGGGCCTGCATTCATATACCTATATTTTAGGCACTCCGCCAGATAACTGCAATGTAGTACACTGAACAGGGGAATTAAAAAATGAAAATAAAGCTATAGGAATCATTTTAAATCCTTTTGTCTTTTGCCCTTTGGCTTTTAATTCATTTCCTAGAGCAGCATCTTCTGTTTATTTTATTTTAATTTATGCATTGCAACTGAGTAACTGCTGTGATGTTGTTATCGATGCATCTTCGTGAAGTGCTTGTTGGAATTAACATTATATAAAAAATATTTCAATTACATTGAATTCAGTGTATAATGCACTTTGGAAGTCTGAGGATTTGCCCCTTCAGAGGCAGATTCAACACTGCGGCAACAGTGTTTAAGCTGACCATGTGCTGCATGAAATACCATGTATCCTTAAACATGTATTTTCCATTTATCAAACACTGAGTCACTGTGGTACTATCATGGTAGAAGATATCTGTAATGATGGCCCACCGTATCCTGCTTTTGAGATCCTAGGTTTGGCTTCAAAAGCCCTCAGAGAAATATTCACACTTTTCTAGCAGAAAACTTTTCCAAAGTACAAAATCGCCCAGTTCTGTGTCAGGTCACAGTTGTTTTGGAGTCCGTGTTGCACGATGCCCATCTCGGAGACCCTGCGACCTCTCCAAGGAGACCCCTTAGGTAGCCACACTGGTCGGATGGACCTTGAGGGCCGTATTGATCTGAGAAGCTCTTTAAGGCTCCTTGATGTTGACGTGGGGCTCCGGCGGCATCTCCCCACGCACACCCTCCCCCCGCCCATTCCACCGACACCCTGACCCCCCAAACATGCAGCTGCTTTCCAATTCCTTCTTTTTCTGCCGCCTCCCTTGCTGAAGCGGAGCATCTTTTCATGCTGAGGCGCTGAAATGAAAGCGTGCAATGATAGCCGTGGGAGGCCGTGTGAGGTGTTTGCTGTTTGATGTGCAAGACCTTAGCAGTTTCACAGATTTCTCGGCTGAAAGTGAACTCAGATGTAAAGTACTTTCACTCCATTATCAGTATATTTTCCCAGTATTGAAATTATACTTCAGCAGGTAATAATTAACAGGTAATAATTATTTGGTGCACTGGTTTTCCTGTCACTGGTTACCTGTCACTGGTTACCTGTTACTAGTTTACCTGTGGCGAGTACCAGCTGTGCCCACCTTTATTTTAGTCATAATACACTGTTCTGTTCTAGGGGGAACCTGAGCTTCGTCCAGAGGATTTCTGACTAATTCCGTCATTAGGGGGGCAGCACCCAGGACAGGCCAAGCCATTTTTAGAGCCTCATAAGGACACAAAAGCAGAGCCAGCGAGCCCCAGCCTGACCGTCCCTAACACCCGGCACAGCTGGCTGCTGTGAACCTTGTCTCTGCTGCCAGAAGGAGTGTAGTATGGGGGGGGTAATGTTCTTCTAGGAGACAGAGTGATTTGCGGGACTCTGGATAAGGGAAGGGCGGCTTTATGATAGACTGGCATGGTTTAGTCGAAGATTTATAGTAGTGTGACCACGCCCGGGTAAAATATGCCATGACTGAATGACTTAGGGGCCCTGCAGCATGCTTCCTGCTGTCCTGCGAATCCCTCTGGTGCATCTTTCATCAGGATTCCCTCTGTTCCCTCCATCCACTAACTTACTAACTCAATCACTCACTCACTTGCTCACTTGTATACTCACTCACACACTCACTCACTTACACACTCACTTACACACTCACTCACTCACTCACTTGTATATTCACTCACTCACACACTCACTCACACACTCACTCACACACTCACTCATTTACACACTCACTCACTTACACACTCACTTGCTCACACATTTTCTCACACACTCACTCACACACTCACTCATTTACACACTCACTTACACACTCACTTGCTCACACATTTTCTCACACACTCACTCACACACTCACTCATTTACACACTCACTCACTTACACACTCACTTGCTTACACATTTTCTCACACATTCACTCACTCACACACTCACTCACTTGTATATTCACTCACTCACACACTCACTCACTTACACACTCACTCACACACTCACTTACACACTCACTCACACACTCATTTACACACTCACTCACACACTCACTCACTTACACACTCACTCACACACTCATTTACACACTCACTCACACACTCACTCACTTACACACTCACTCACACACTCATTTACACACCCTCTGTTCCCTCCATCCACTAACTTACTAACTCAATCACTCACTCACTCGCTCACTTGTATACTCACTCACACACTCACTCACTTACACACTCACTTACACACTCACTCACACACTCACTCACTCACTCACTTGTATATTCACTCACTCACACACTCACTCATTTACACACTCACTCACTTACACACTCACTTGCTCACACATTTTCTCACACACTCACTCACACACTCACTCATTTACACACTCACTTACACACTCACTTGCTCACACATTTTCTCACACACTCACTCACACACTCACTCATTTACACACTCACTCACTTACACACTCACTTGCTTACACATTTTCTCACACATTCACTCACTCACTCACTTGTATATTCACTCACTCACACACTCACTCACTTACACACTCACTCACACACTCATTTACACACTCACACACTCACTCACTTACACCCTCACTCACACACTCATTTACACACTCACACACTCACTCACTTACACACTCACTCACACACTCATTTACACACTCACTCACTCACATCACTGGCATGTGCATTACACCTGCACTGTTTCTGTCTGTCTTCTCTG
Organism: Brienomyrus brachyistius; assembly: GCF_023856365.1. Lineage (NCBI taxonomy): Eukaryota > Metazoa > Chordata > Actinopteri > Osteoglossiformes > Mormyridae > Brienomyrus > Brienomyrus brachyistius. The sequence continues at coordinate 17,142,245 of NC_064540.1, forward strand.
GCTTGGGAAATATTTCCATCAATCCATTTGGAAGGTCTGTACAGCCATTCCCAAGCACCTGAACAGACCAGAGAAAATACAGCTCACCTTATATTATTGAGTCAAACAGACAGGATATCATAATTAATGTCATTATGAAGGACTTTTTCTGCTAACACTCTCACTGCGGCTATAAGTAATGAGCCGCTCTTTATTCTTGTTTTGATGTTTGTGGGTGCTTTAAAAGCAGGCGTTCGAAGGTAGTAAGATGATGTTCACGTCCTCTATAGTCCATCTAAGGTAATATCTACCTTCATACTTTATACTGAACGTAAAACCAAAGTTAATCCATTTTGTTTTGTTCTACAGACTTTTGCAACAGGTGCTGTCAGCACAGCCATCAGTCCGTTATATAGCAAGCAAGACAAAATGCTTGTTTATAATCTTGACTAGAAAAATTTATGTCTTATTTGTCCCAACTGTTTGACTTCTAATTAAACACTGTGTGCCATTCCTTATAAGTTCAGCTTTTACCAGTGATGTGATTGTAAGCTTTGTATAGTCCATCCGTTTTCAGTAACTACATAACGAGTACAGAGTGGCAGTGAACAGGATGAACTGGGATGCTAGTCCATTGAATCACGGACTGTTTAGAGACTCCAGTTCGCCTAACCACATGTTTTTGGACTATGAAAGGAAACTGGAATACCTGGAGGAAACCCGCACGGATACAGTGCGAATATGAAAACTCCACACACAGACACACACACACACGCACACACACACACACACGCACACACACACACGCGCACACACGTTTGTATTCATATCTTTCTGGGGTCTCTCCCTTCATTTCTATGGGCATAACCCTAATCCAAAGAAAGAGAACCTTAACCCCTACCCAGCCCTAACCTTAACCATAAGTAACCAAACAATGTACAAGTCTTTTAGTTTTTCGGCTGCAGTCACAGATTTTGAGTTACCCCTTGTGGGGACCGAATTATTTGTCCCCACAATGTCAAAGTAACAGATTTTTATCACATTGTGGGGACATTGGGTTCCCACAATGTAATATATATAACACCCCCCCCCCGCCCACACACACACAGACACACACACAGCTGGGTGAAGAATTAAAGCAATTTATGGCAACCCCCCAGATGCTAACGCATCATTTTTCATTCCTCAGAGCTGCTGCGGCTTCGCCAGGAGGCGGTTGCCGTGGCGCGGAATCCTGCGACCATGGAGGCCCACCTGCCTTCTGCCGGCGGCGCATCGAACCAGCGGCGCAAGCAGGGCCTGCCACAGCACCGCGATGCCCACTTTTCAGAGAGGTACGCATGGGATGGCATGGGGTGGGGGGCAGGCCATACTGCTTCAGCGAGAATGAGTGTCCGTCAGGCCTAAAACGGTTAAACCAATATGGGAGGGACCTAAGGACCGAACCTCTAGCCTGCCAAATGTGAATGTCAAGGTGAACACATGTTCTCACTTACTAAACAGCAGGAGACAGCTAAAAGGAAAACAGCATAAGGAAGCAGACCCTCCACACAGATAATCACATATGTTCCTCCCCCACAATGCCGCCTAGTTTCACAAAAACAGGAGACGAGGGCTAAAAACTGTAGAACAGAATAAATATTTTATAGCTAATGAACATAAGATCCTGTGTGGATGAATACTGTATGAATGCAGGAGATGCCATATGGGAAACAGTGTGGCGAATTGGGGGAGGGGAGGGGGGCAGGACTATGAGCGAGGAACACGCTGGTTAGCTGAACCTGCCATGTGCCCCATCTTCAGTTTGATCTTGTCAGGATGTGTTTAAGAGGAACCCTGGTAAATGTTTCTCCTGCAGGTCAACCCCTCCCCTCCTCCCAACCCCCATTACACACCTTCTTTTTATGCCCCCCCTCCTCCCCCTCCCAAACTAGATCTTGCAGGGCAGGTAATTGGATGTTGATTATTTATGTGACAAAGGGAGCTGGAATATCAGTAATGGCTGGAGTGGGAGGAGGACAGGTCACCAAGCGTGGGGGTGTCCAATTTCCATCCGGACTTCCTGTTGGGGGCAGTGTGAGGGGCTGGTCATGGGGGTTTTACTTTGGAAAATAATTAGTCACGCAGGACTGTGGTGTGGTCATGTGCGTGTTTGTCTCTGACAAACCTCTGCGTGTTTGACTGAGCTCCTGCTTCTCTATGTGTGTCTGTGTCGTAGAATCTGAGTTCATCTGATTTTACTCCAAATCCTAACATGAGGAAAAACTCTCTAAAAAGATAAGCATTCAAAAGTGTACTGTCTGAGGAAGCTGTTCTTGGCTTTTTTTAGTGGAAAAAGTGCCAAGATCTTCTATTATCACAGTGTTTTTGAGTTTTGTTGCGGTGGCGTCAGGAGTGATACGTAATGTAGCAGCTCTGTGAGTTTCCCGCAAGCATGAGTAAACAAACAATCGTAAATGTCTGTTTGTGCGATTGTGTCTACGTGTGTGACGTCAGTCTGATTTAGGCCAAATCAACCAAACCAGTGAAGATTTGAGTCAAAGTATGTTTTTCTACTCTGCTCTCTCAGTAACACATGCAAGCAGTATGAGTGAAATATCTAAAAATATGAAATAGGGGAAAAAAAGTTTTAAATTATTTTGATAACATTTAAATTTGAATGGCTTGATTTTGTATTATTTTAATATAGATGATCCCATATTTATGATATTTTTAGCCCTTCCGCTTAAGCCCCAAACCCGTCTGTGAACTTCCTGTTAACGCCTGTTGACTTGCACTGTTTTCAATGCTGTTGGAGGGGCAACATTTTCATGCTCCCTTAGGTTCCTTCATTAGCTTTGTGATGTTACTTTGTCTTGGTGTCTCTAACATGGGTTGAAAACTTACTGTGCTGAGCAGTGACTCCCGCAAGGCTCCGTATATCACACACTTCCTCACATCGTCTACGGCTGCTGTCATTATAATGCGATCTCACAATCGATTATTTGATGTATGTCAGCGCATACTGTTAAAAACGAATCTTTACAGAAATCGATATACTGAAATTCGTATCTGCAGCACTGAGTAATCTGCAAGGCAAATGTTCGTATATTTGGCACTCGAGCCTCCGGTCCGAGCAGACGCTGGTCCTATGGGGTCAGGAGGCACGGGTGGGGGCCAGGGGTAGGGGCCAGGATGGGGTCATACATTTTAATGTGCTTCCTGTGCAAACGCCCGCCTTTGGAGTTCGGTCGTAATCTGGCCTGTGCTTGTGTCATTAAGAGCTGGCGGTGCAGTTGCCCTTTGGGATAGACTAGTGTGTTTGGGGGGGGGGGGTGGAAATGGAGGGTGCTCATGCAGTCAGAGGCATCTCAGGAGTCCAGCGTTCTGTGGCAGGGGACAAATGGACATTGTGTAAGGCCTCGCCCTGCTCTTAAGCAGCTCCTCATTACTTTCTAATTAATGGTAATCTTTATCTTTTTTATATCCTGGCTAATTCCCATGCCATTTTGGGCAGAAACTCACTGCGAAGATCATATGTTCAGCCTCAGTAATGAATATATAAAATTTTCTGTTAGGTAAACAAGCAGCGACGTTTGGCAAACACATTTATATGATGCGCAGTTGACGATCGTAAGCCGATTCCTGTTAAGCAACTCTGTGTATCTGCGACAGTGTGAATTCACCGGTCAGGTAAACGAACAGTGATAAAAAGCAAAGATGTTTAAAGTGACTTGACTGATAGAGAGACTGATCGCTTAGAAGGCATGAGGCTAAAGTGGCGATTTCGCCTTTGCTGTGGAGCCTTGAGGCCCTTAGCACCCAGAGCGAAATGGTTAATGGGGCCCCCGCTCCTAAACAGTCCCCTATAAAAGGACAGCCGTCTGGTGGGTCGGCTCTCCCTGTGATTACGGCTAATTAGGATGGAGCGGACGCCTCTCAGGCCCGGCCGTGCCGCTCTAATTGACCGTTATTCATCTGTGGGCGTCCGGGGCGGCGCTGCGCTCTGCATGCTGGGCTTAATTGTGAGGCCTGGGGGATTAGGCCAGGTGATTACACATTTCACAGCGTAATTACATAAGCGCCGCTTGCCGGGGCCCGCCGGCCCCTCGGAGGTCACGTGTCCCCCCTCCCCTCAGTCCTCCATCCCCCTTGAGATTAATTGGCGCTGCCAGCCAGGCGCGGGGGCGCCTGCAGCGCAGTGACGCGATTAGCATTAACATTTCAACAGCGGGCGGATCGATATGCGCCTCTCTGTCCGCCACCCCGCCGCTTTTGTTGTTTTTTTTATTTTTTTTTTAACCCCCCCCCCCCCCCTTCCTTCCCCCTCCCCACACAGCTATTAAAGTACACAAGTCTGTCTGGCTTTGAGGTTGCCGAGGCTGCAGGAAAAATAAGAAGAGAAAAAAATGTATGGTGCTGAGGTGGCGATCCATGGGCACTAGGGGCAGGAGAGAGGGGGCAGGGACTGAAAGGGGGGCTGGGAACTACTACTGGGGGGGGGGTACCCGCTGCAGTGTCCTCACTCTTCGTAAAGCCGCTTTCCCAATACCGCTACACAGCCTGCTTTCACCCCTCCGTGAAAAACCTCAAAGATTTCACACATTTTCCTTTTTTCTGCAATATAATGAATCCATCCGTTCACCACCCCCTTTCTTCGTAAACCCCCCTCACTCTCTGTTTTGGAAAGTTAGATGCTGCATATGTACCCAGACATGGCCTCCTGCCTTAGTAAGGAGGGTAAAAAAAAAATTGGACTTTTAATGGCTCTGGTGAAAGTGGGAGTCGCAGCACAGTGCCAGATCAGGGAGTGGGTGGGGCGAGCTGCCAGGTGATGTGGCACGCTCTGATTGGCTGTTTATCATGGGGAAAATTAAGGGATTGTGGGTAGCAACTGTTCTGGCAAGAATTTGCTGAGATAATAATACTGTGTATGAATATCTATAACAATGTTTTTATATATTATATTATATTATATTATATTATATTATATTATATTATATCATTAATAATAATAATGTTAGTAGTGTGGATTTTGTATTGTATTTTATTATAATAGTAGTATTGAGGATTTTAAAACTGCTGTTCTGTTGTCCTATGTGTGTCACAGAGACATGTCACACCCTCCGCCCCTGCTGTCACCTCAGACTGCACCTCACATTGCTCTGGGACCCCACCTGCGGCCCCCCTTCCTGGGCATGCCCTCTGCCCTGTGCCAGGCCCCCGGTGAGTCGACCCACCACCGCCCCCATCAACAGCTATTTCATCACACGGCTGCTCAAAGCAGATGAGGGATAATAAACAATGCAGCTGACAGAGAATGAGTATAGATCTGTTTGATATGTCACTTTATCTTATTCCCTTTAACAGAAGTCAGCTAACAGCTAAACAGCAGCAAAATTAATGTATTTCATATAAGCATATCTTTAAAAACATAAAAAATGTCAAAATGCCTGCATAGTGCGCGTTTTATATTTTACTGATTACACACACACACACATGCACATGCAGAGTATACCTATCCTTATGGGGACCGCTCATTCACTTCTATGGGAAAAATGCTAACGCTAACTATGACAACCTTAACCCCCACCCTGCCCTAACCAAAACCATAAGTAACCACGCAAAATAAAGGGTTTTTGCTTTTTTAGTTTTTTCATGGCAGTCACTGATTTTTATAAAATAGACTTTTATAAAGGGAAAAAAAAACGGATGTTTATCACGTTATGGGGACATTGTGTCCCCATAAGGATAGGCTCGCACACACACACACACACACACATATAGACACATTCATATGCATAATGAAAATCAAAGCATTTTCCCTGTATTATGAATATTTCTGAGGAGCTACACAAAGAAACACTTTCATCTATTTCGCTGAAACATGATCCGCTGGCTCTGTTTCAGGATACGGCTTCCTGCAGCCGGCCCAGGCTGAGATGTTTGCTCGTCAGCAGGAGATGCTGAGGAAACAGAACCTGGCAAGGTATTGTGGGAGAGAGAGGGGCCAATAGCTTTTGATTAATCCATCCATCCATCCATCTTCTGTGATGCTTGTCCAGTACAGGATGATGGTAAATGCCCTGGATGGGATGCCAGTCCATTGATAGTCCAATCTGATATTATCAAACTTGAAGTAAACTCTCCAAAGTGTAAATACAGACCAATGCTTTACATTTACCATGACATCCTGACACACCTTAACAGCTGTAAAATACCTTAACAAGAAACATTATATAATTATGCCACTATAATGTTTGTTATTAATGTATATTAAAGCTGTGAAGGTATGTGAAGGTATGCTGCTTATGAATGTTCTATGAATGCATTATGAATGTACACTGAATGTTCTATGAAAGCATAATGTATACATTATGAAGGTGCAGTTAATGTAAGGTGTATTGTAGCTGCATAAATCTGGAAAGTACTTGTTTTGTGACAAATGTGAGCTAACGTTGAGCATTTCAAGAGCTGCCTGTGGATGCATTCTGAGCCGGTGAGTTTCGCCTCTGTTGTCCTGCAGGTTAGAGATGTCGGCAGAGCTGTTGCGCCAGAAGGAACTGGAGAGTCTGCACCGGCAGCGTCTGCTGGGGGACCCTTTGAACCTTCACCCCAACTTGCCCCCGGAGCACCCGGCCTTGCGCAGTCTGCACGACATCCCCGAGGGCCACCCGCTGCGAGAGGAACTCAGCCGGCGCAATGCCATGCTGGTGCTGCGCCACAGCAACACGCCGCTGCTGTCCCTCAACCACCAGGGCGCGCCGGGCAGCGGCGGCGCCGCGAAGGAGCCCGGCTCACGGAAGAGCATCCGGAAGGGAGCGCATGGTCGCGGGGACCTTCATGAGGGACCTTCTGAAGTTAAGGACCTCCAGGGAGAGGGGCAGGCTCACGATGGGCTGGCAGATGGACAGGACGACGCGAAGGACTCGGAGAGCGATGCAGAGGTGGCGGAGGAGCGGGTGGAAGGGCGGCCAAAGCTGGAAGGGCACAGCTCAGAGGTCAGCAAGGAGGCGCCAAAGGCCTTCGAGAGCGGCAGGGAGCTGGGGGAGCCTTCGGGGCGCCTGAGCGCCCCCTGCAGCTCCGCGGGGTCTGTGTCGCCCAGTCAGCACTCCTTCACGCCTGGGATCCCCAAGAGTGAAACCAAGTACCTCCCTCCTGGGGCGGTGCCCCCCCTCCCCACGCCGATGTTCCCTTTCGGCTTCCCGTACTCCAGCCCATATTTCCACCCCGGTGAGTTTCCAGTGTTACACGAATATGACGCAGTGTCTCCCCTTTAAGTATGTTACTTGGTAACACTTCCTATGAATGCCATGTCTGTAAGAACCTATGAACACATTCATAATACATTGTAATGCATTCATATTGCATTATAAACATGGATGGCTATAAATATTTATAAAAAGCTGTAACACATTATAGTCATGTTTATTATGCAATATGAATGTTTTATGAGGCTCTATAATGCACTGTAGATACCTTCATAATGCATTAAAAAGTATCCTTGATTCTTATACCGACCATTATAAAGCATTATGAAGGTATCTATAGTGCATTAAAGATGAGAGCTTATAAAGTATTATAATCAACACTATAATGTCTTATGACCGTCAATAGAAGATGCTGTAACACTTTATTAATTCAATAAACGATGTTATAATGCTTTATTAATTCCTATACTGACCATTATTATACATTATGCAGGTATCTATAGTGCATTATAGATGAGAGTTAAGTGTTACCACGAACATGAAATGTGTGTAGAAAAGACTATGCTGAACTCGAAAGACTGCGTGGCTTTTTGAGGTGGAACAGTGCTGAGAGCTCAGCTCTGGCTCCTGCCTGGGTGCGTGTGCATCTTTGCCTTCTCTCGGTGCTCCGTTTAAATGAGGCCAACTCCCTGAATTGTTCGCGGTGCACAGTAATGGTGGGGGCTATTGGTAACATAAAAGCTGCAAGGCAGCCATGTCCCTGAGGAAAAAGCTGACCTCACCCCTGGCTAAGCTGTGGGACACAGACAGCTTTCCCCACAGAAGAGGGGGGGGTTGACAGGGGGCTCTGAGGTAACCCGTTCCTGCCCTGCAGGTACCATGGGAGGAATGTTCCTGGACAGCGAGGAGGCGGTCCCCATGGAGGACATCAGCAAGTGGAGTGTGGAGGAGGTGTGTAACTTCGTCGGCAGCCTGGGGGGCTGCAGTGAGTACACACAGGTGAGTGGCAGGAGGCATGCGGGGGGTGCAATTCAAAGCATTAAAAGTAACCAATGCCTGAAGTCCAAAATGGCGTTTTCGTATGGTTGTCATGGCAGCAGTTACCAGTTGTTAGAGTTTATAACAGGACTTTGAAATAAGGTCTGATCTTCCAGAATGAATGCCAAGCAGATTAGTTATAGGAAATTCAGCTTTATAAAGAGCAGATATTTTTATTCCTGTTCAGTTGAGACATAAGGAGAGATACGGAACTGTGCAAAAGTCTTAGGCAGTAAAAGAAAATGATGTTTAAATGATCTTCATCTAGATGCAAAATCTCTCCTAAGTCACCCCAGTATTTGCAGGAACCATCCAATACTCCCCCCTACAAGCCGAAATGGCGCCCTAGAGAAGCACGCCCGCCTGAGGCAAAGTGAAATCGGCTGGCAAGTCGGTGCCCCTCAGAAGCTGCTGCCTGTGTCGCCTATAGGATTAACTGGCACTCATATACTATATAACTGGGCTGTCCAAATTGCAGTCCTCTTGGCTGGAACACGGCTGATTTCCCAGACTTCCTTGAATCCTCTGGCCAATCAGAATGAGTAATCATGATATTACCTAGGAGAACTGAAAACAAGGCCTGGATTTGGAATCGAGGGCCAGATTTGAAGAGCCCTGCTATATAATCTGATGAGTGTGTCCCACCCAATAGCTGTCTGAGCCCATGTGGCACCCCTAGGCAAGCCCCCCTCGCCCCTATTCCAGTTTTTATTGTGTTACTCTTAATTTACATATGTTCTACTGTAAAAAACACCCTCACCACCCACATAAATAGCTTTAAACATTTCCTTTGACTGCCTAAGAGTTTTGCACGCTGCTGTATGTAAATAGAGTGACTGTACCTCCCCCCCCCCGTTTTATCGTTGCTGTTTGTCCAAACACTCCTGGTTCCTCATCTGGACCTCTCATAGATCTTGTTGCATTGTGGCTAGCACACTGCTTCACTGATCCCCGCTGAGGATGTATTGCCCGCCACTGGCAGGTTTTCCGAGATCAAGCGATCGATGGGGAGACACTTCCACTGCTGACCGAAGAACATCTGCTGAACAATATGGGCCTTAAACTGGGTCCTGCACTCAAGATACGCTCCCAGGTAAACCGCTTATTTGGGTAAGGCTTGCTGGTTCATTGATTAGTCGATACTACAGCTATTAAAAGCTGTACATCAAAGGAATTTACTTTGACCGTCAGTCAAATGTTTTACATGTTTCATAGTTTCATATCTTGCATGAGGGGAAAAAAGGTCATTCATGTGTCACTGGTCAATTCAGACAGATACACAGTAACTTTATATCCACAAATTTTTCAGAGACTGTATTGTACTGGTTGGCCTAGCTTAGCAAGATGTAAACCGTGTCAATTGCTAGACAATATCTTAGTGTTTAACAGTACAATGTGGATGTAATAATCTTAATTTCAGTATTATATGAAGTATATATTTTTATGTTTGTAGATGACTTAAGGCTTGAATGTTGCTTTATTTGAATGTCAGAATGTGAAACAAAAGAAAGGCAAAGCATCGATAAGCATGTTCAGTGGCTAGTGGAAATGGCGTCTCCTAGGCGATGAAGCTGGTACCCAGTTTCCCAGGTACCACATACTCCTGTGCCAGCTCTGACTGGTGATGTGTCCGCAGGTGGCCCGCCGTGTGGGTAGAGTGCTCTACATGACCAGCTTCCCGCTGGCCTTTCCTCTGCCATCATTGGTTCCCCGCCCCCCTGAGAGGGACCAATCCGCCGCTGAGGCCCGACCAACTTCCGCTGGCAGCCCCCCCACCACATACGGGGCCACGCCCACCAGCCGCTCCTCGCCAAAGACCGAGAATGGAAACACTTCCTCTGCCGTAGCGTGCGACGCCAGCAAAGCGCCATCGTAGGTAGCCGGAAGTCGAGGACGATCCCTGGGACTGCTTTTGCGTCTGTCACAGAGGAGGGGGCACTGTTGTGGTTGAGGGCAGGCTGGGCGTGGCAGACCTCTCCCAGTAAACCTTGAATCGACGCTGCTGATCGCCCACAGGGACCTTTTATTGGAAGCTATAGACTTCGATGTCAGTAAAATAGAGAGGTCTCGTCACGTTGCCATCACCTTGTAGATGCAGATGAATAGACATGTGAAAAAAAATGGGACCCCCTTGAGGGAATGGAAGTGGTCATGCTGGACATGCTGGGAAAGAGATCGCCAAAAGGGAAGCGGAACAGCAAACGCAGCACTGTATAGAGAGGCGTCCCAGAGCCGGCAACGCCTTTCTGAGGGGAGCTGCAAGCACTCCAGTTCCCAGGATTATCATGGCGCTGGAAAATAAAACAAACAAAAAAAATGGGAAAGACTTTATTCCCTGGAATTTAGCACCCACCTCCAACATGCTCCCTCCCAGTAAAAAAAACTGCAAAATGGAATTGACTCCTGCAACTATGCATTCCGTGGATCGAAACCAAAGATGGAGATGTGCTCCAGCTTCATGTCATGTATAGTGTGCGCACAATGCAGTCTGTGTGGCCCCTTCAGCTGCTATTGGATTGACGTGTACACAGTGGAAAAGGGCCTTGGATGGATGCAAGTACAAGGAGACTCATGCTAACGTGACTGACTCGTTCTCGGTCGGGATAGCGGTTACACATGCAGTGGTTCGATAGTAGTGTTTGGCCTGGACCTAGAAAGTGCCTGGCAGAGTGGGACACCCAACCCAACATGACGCGGAATCATCTGTCTTGGCTGCAGTGTCTGTGCTGATCATTGTGTGACCACGTCTGCTACTGTGGATGAACAAACCAAGCCGGACTGTACAGTAGCACGCTAGAGATAACAAAAATATTCTGAGGGTTGCGTAAGTGGTACTTTTTGTTAATTGTAGTTGCACGTTATTGCTGATTCTTAAATGAACAAAATATGACTTGCTAACTTTCGGTGGTACGTTTTTGTTTGTTTTTTTTTTTTTTTTACATTTATGTTTGATACTTATTCTATTGTAATATTAAAGCCCCACTTTGAAATGCTGCTTCCTAGCAAATACATAAGGAAAGCAAGAAAACATATTTATAACTTTTTCTGTTATACTTAGGATGATGTGATTACAGTAGGTATATAATTTTTGGTATACGATTATTCATCCTTTAAATGGATGCCAAAGATCAACCTTATTTTGTCTCTTTATTACAGGGAAATGAAAGGCACAAAGCTCTTTATGCAAATCTTTGAATTCGTTATGAATTTGTAAGGAAAAACAACAAAAAAATTAACATTAAAATGGTCTGTAGTTTTCCCCTTAATGCTGTCTCTGTTTTTGGGTCCTACCTTTCAAATTCTCAGGTGAAATAAACCGCTGAATGAATCCCTTCTACTGAATTTATTGCAGCATGTTTACAAAGGACTACATGTGATTCATGAGGATATTCACGTACTCCAGGTTTTCCCGGGGAGGATTCTGGTATTGACAGCAGGGCTGTAAATTCACTGGCTGGACCTTGGCTCAGGGCGTACGGGTGATTGGCAGGGTGGGAGGTTCAGCTGGAGGTCGGGATCTCAAAAGACTTTTACCTTTTCTCTGCCTGACCTTGCGGGACACCTGCCATCCACGTTAAACTTCTTTATGGCTACTTATGAGACTGACAGCACCAGGTGTATGACTAGGTGGAATGTGAGAACATTTATGGTCCTCCTTACACAGAAAGACCTCAGGACACTGGGTCACAAGCCGTCCAAAGCCTAACCTGCCCAAACATGCCATATGCATGCTGCCACTTAGCACACCGAAGCAAACACATACGTAAGCAGACGGTCACGCACCGTAGTGACATTGGCTGCTGTGGCCACTGGCAGATGCAGGTCCTTAGTATCTTATTGCTTAGTATCTCAGGGTCATATTCATGGTAGACATGCTCACATCTGCACCCACAGACTGATAGACTTTCTGAACTCAGGACTTCAGTCAGAACCAATCTGGACAAAATCTTTGTGTGAAAGTAGAAGAAATGAATGCAATGCAAATACCAACTAGATAAAAGCAAGATGTTAGAAATTAGCTGAATGTAAATTACACGTCAAAATAACATCGTTAATTGAAAGGTAGCCACTTTATTGTCCTCTTATATTGCTTGTGAAGTTTTGCTTCACAAAACAGCAAAGTAGGCGACCTTTGACTCCTCCATCACATGACCTATATGCAGGGTTGCCAGCTTTAGTCAGCTGGACAGAGTGGGACCAGTCTGCATGCACATGTACACGCATGTATGTAACAGTTTTACCACCTTGTAAATAGTCTGTCGGGTTTTCAAACTACCCCTCTACTGATGCAGCTAATTGTAGGTTTATAATGGAATAATATAGATTCCTGTAAGATTTCTTGCATGAGAATCTGAAGGCGTGAGTGTCATGCCAGATGCATGAGGGCTGGCAACCCCATGTATTGAACTGGGATCTCTGCAGACACTGACAATGAGAGTGCAGTTAAATATGGGAAGGTGGGTGGTGGAAGAGCAGTGGGATTAGGAGGGTGGTGCTGGGTGTATAGTGGGGGCCAGGCTGGGGAATTGCTGGCACTGGAACAGCATGTTCCCTCTTCCTGCCCTGCCCCCCAGGGAGAGCGGCTGGCAGCGGATCACAGTGGGTCCTGGCAGACGCCGCCTCCAGGCAAGCCTGCGGCCCTCCGCTCAGCCCCCAGGCAGCCTGGGCTGTGCAGCATGTCTCCAGGCAAGGACACACACACAGGCACAGCAGCCTACCGCCCACACACACACACACACGCATGCACACACACACACACACACCCACGCGCAAATACACACACACACACACACCCACGCGCAAATACACACACACACACACACGCACAATATGTAGGCAAACATTTACATGACAAATAGACACGACATAAAGATACTAGATTACACGCACATTTTGTTTATAACAACAATAATTATAAAGTAATAATAAAAGTACCTACATATGATACTGTACTGTGCCTTGGGCCGCCGAACTGCTGAAGCCATTTTCACGAGCATCACGGACTAGTGCAAGCGTTTGTTGTTACCAACCATTGTATTTAACCCAAATATTTAATATAGCACGCTTTATGGCAGGCTGTTCGTAAGTACGAGTCACCATTAAGGCAGATGTTCTTAACCCTGGGACTGCCTGTGGACACAAAAGAATGATGTCATCAGAAATTTTTGTAAAACACCTTTACGAACAGAAAATCATGGTACTGCGGGACTTCCATCTGTCTTTGAATCACTCTCAATGGCCAACAGTGCAGGGTGGCTTGGAACCTATCCCAGGATATCTATCATATCACGCATTTCTGCATACAATATGAATTACAACTAATTTCTCAAGTAAAATTATTGCAGCCAACAGCACACTGCTGCCCTTAGATATATATATATTTTTAAATATGTTGTTCTTTGGGCGGCTTTCTTCGCACCTCCATGGAAGTCTCCCCCTTCTGCTTCATTGTATTCCTCCTCAATGAGCCCTAGGAACATCATACCAACCTCCTTGCTCTCAGCATGAATAACTCTCTTCTGCCTGAAAGACATGTGCCCCTTGGAGGGTATTAAAGCCCCTTCAGACCTTCTCACATCACCTGAGTCTCCAGTCTCCTCAAGAGTTCTGAGAGATCACTACAGCCTACATTTACTGTAGTCAAACCTGAGATGTCCGATGGTCCAGCATATGCAAAAGATCATCTATGTATCTCCATCACTTATTTTCACACAGACAAAAAAAAAAAACAAAAAACGATGGATTGCTTCTCGCCATCTTCTGGGGTCTCTAAGCACCCCCACCTGCTCCGACAACCCGTCGTAAATCACCTGCTGGATGATGAGGCCGATTAGGCGCAGGGCTACAGTCGGCCAACAGTGAGCCTTTGCTGCATTAGCTAGACATTCATGTTCCCCATGGAAGAGATGGGATGGATTTTAGGGCTTTAAGTGCATAAATCAAAATGATTAAGCACCACTGTAGAGCCATCTCACTTCGAAAGAGCACCACAGAGACAAGGAAATGAAAGAAGGGAATGCAGTGTCCGCAAAAGTTTCATGTCTACACTTCCTAGAACTCATTTCATTCTTAATCAGGCTATATACTAATCAATATAAATATGCAAAGTGATAATTCAGGTACTAGACCCAGGGATGAGGATTCCAGTTCCAGAAGAGGATTTTACTTTTTTTTTATGTAAACGTTTTAGTAACATGTTACTTTATGGACTCACATACAGTAATAGTTAGTAGAGAAGTCCTATCATGAACAAAGCATGAACACATGTAGTCGCTACTTGAGATAAAAGATGCGTCGCGATGCATTAATGATGAACCAACATGAGATCAGTGTTTCACTTGTGTTATTCGTTACTTGTTCCTTCAGTAGTTCATAGGGTTTTACAGAATTAACAGATATAGAGACAAATATAGCAAGTGTTTGAGACAAAACATGGTTCACAATTCATTAATGATGAACAATCATGAGGTCAGTATGCAACTAAGACTAAGTTTCTAGGTAATTAATACATAAGTAAGAGTATAATGCTGCATTATTTGTGCCCTGTTAAGGAAAGTGGTTCCTTTTTCCATCTGTAGACAGTGCTACTGACATCTGTGGATTTTTGGTCATTTGTGTTGGTTTGTGTTTATGTGCAGATCATAACTTTCTGTGGTACTGGGTTTAGCTGGGTTAGGGTATGGTTATGCCTAAGTTTGGTCATCAGGTTACAGCAAAACAGGCTTTACTCTATTACTACAGAATAGACCTCAGTGGACACTCAGCATTCTCCCGATTGTCTTCTGTGGCCGAACTGCAAGCCCAGACGGACGTCGTGTAGACGGATTGTGAAAACTGAGCAAGCAGAGAAGGTCTGTGCTCCGAGCTCCAGAGGACAGCCCCAAAACACCTTTCACTTAACAGGCATTTTATTACAGCCACAGACCAGCAGCCAGGCCGAGGAACACAGCAGCAACCTCTCACACACTCTCCACGCTGCCCAGCCAGGAAGCCCCCATGTTCTTCTTCAAATCTGAGCTCTCCCATTGGCTCTCAGAGGAACTAAAGGGAGGAACAAAGGAAAAATCAAAAGAAAGGAAAGCGGAACACCCAGCAATTTTATTTGGATCAAAGAGACCTTTAGTCCTCCTGTAGCCTTCATTCTTCTTCATGTGCTATAGTAGATATCAATGCTGACATTTTCATTCATTTTCTGTACCCACTTGTCCTATTCATGGTTGTAGGGGGTCTGTAGCCTATGGGCACAAAGCAGGGAACAACCCAGGACGTGGCACACATGCACCAAGGGGTTATGTGTTTTTTTGAGAATATGGCGGGAAAACCAGAGTCCCGGGAGAAAACTCCATGCTGACATGAGGAGAACATGCAAAGTCCACACACCGTGACAGAGACTCATACCAGAGGAGTGAGGCAACAGTGCTAACCACTGCACCACCATGCCGCCCCCCTGCTCATAGTTCCTGACATGCATTGCTGTAGTTACCTACAGTCTCCTCTGAGTCCTCAGTCTCTAAACGTTTTTAATTACATCCTGCCAGAGTGTTTAGTAGCTGACCCTCTGCGGAACAATCTGCCGAGGCCGGTTTGTTTTTAAATCCCATATTAATGCATAGCCTTACTCATAGGGTTTGTGTGTCCGCAAGAAGACACCATGCCCTACAATAGAGGAAAAAGTAACTACTCCTGGTATCTTTCTTACACTATCAGGGAAAACCCTCCCTTAGTGACTGCCTGTAATTACATGCCTCTACCATCTGTGGTGTAGTTTTTGTGTAACAAAATGTGACATAAAACCAAAGTACATTAACAGACTGATTCTTCTGAGGAACATTTACAAATGACTACAGTAATGAACAGCAACAGTTAGAACAAAGACTGACAGGGTCAGTTTTTCAGTTTCCTAATATGTGAAAGTACCTCCTAAGTGAATAGTCTTCACTGTGTATATGTTGTGTATTTATATATCTTTACCTGTGCCTGTGTGCCGACCCCAGGCAGGTTGTCTCCTTGCTTCTAGAAGATACCCAGCACACTCCTAATTGGAACTTAGCAGCTTAGAAAAAAGAGCTGAAAGGTTTTGTCCCAAACCAAATAAACAGAGACATTTACAGATCACGGGTATTTACAGGGTTTCAGTAAAGTATTTATATAACCATTCGCTGAAAATAGCTTTTATCACAGTTGTAAATTTACCATAAACCCCTCTTTTGGGCTTAAACCGCAAAATTTCAGTGATAATTCAGAAGCACACATTGCAAACCCTGAATTCAAGTGAATTCTGATACAACAGTAGAAGCGCTCATGCTTCATGTCAGAGCCATGCACATACCTGCCTTCATCCACATTAAGGAGCTTCTCGGCCAGCTAACATAGCTACTCTAACAGGAAGTGGTAGGAATTCCTGTCGTTTGATGGAGGATTTGACAAGCCCATGCCTGGAAGACACTGCGCTGTGGATGTTCCCACACGGAAAAAGTAGAAGGAATCCACCAATGAGTCATCTGCAGGCAGCTCCCCCAGGACCGAGCCCACTGCGGGCCCAGGGAAGCGGGACCGAATCCACTGCGGGCCCAAGGAACCGAGACCGAGCCCACTGCGGGCCCAAGGAACCGGGACCGAGCCCACTGCGAGCCCAGGGAACCGGGACCGAGCCCACTGCGGGCCCAGGGAAGCGGGACCGATTCCACTGCGGGCCCAAGGAACCGGGACCGAGTCCACTGCGGGCCCAGGGAAGCGGGACCGAATCCACTGCGGGCCCAAGGAACCGAGACTGAGCCCACTGCGGGCCCAGGGAACCGGGACCGATCCCACTGCGGGCCCAAGGAACCGAGACCGAGCCCACTGCGGGCCCAGGGAAGCAGGACCGAGCCCACTGCGGGCCCAAGGAACCGGGACCGATCCCACTGCGGGCCCAAGCATGCCAAGTTCTACAGCACAAAGCAACCCGTGACCCTAATCTGAAATTTTAATAATATTGTTTTGTGTGTGTGTGTGTGTGTGTGTGTGTGTGTGTGTGTGTGTGTGTGTCTGTATGTGGGTTAGGTATATATTACATTGTGGAGACCAAATGTCCCCTCAGTGTGAGAAAAAAACCTGTTATATTGATGTTGTGGGGACCATGCTTTTGGTCCCCACAAGGGTTTGAATGGAGAGTCCCCACAAAGATATGAATGCAAACCTGTGTGTGTGTGTGTGTGTGTGGGTGTGTGTGTGTGGGTGTGTGCACGTGTGGGGGTGTGTGTCCCTCCCCTTCTGCCATCTCCACCCCCTCCGCCGCCACAGAATCTCTAATTATGTGCCGCCGGCCCCACAGGCAGGGGGGCCCAGCAACGCCCGCTCCGCCAGCCAGCCGCTACATGAAAAGCCTTTAATTGTTTTCAGAGAACTCGCTGGAAGACTTCCGAGCGCGGATTCGCTATGCTTTTTTTTTTTTTTTGTCCGCACTTATCCAGACAGAAGTCGGCCCAACGGTCGCTAAATAATATTCAGCCTTCAAATCTGCCTCAGATTAAAATGCCCCCCCCCACCCGCCTGTCCTGCGAAGAAAAGAAGAAAAACAAAAGAGAGCTAATAGATAATTAGTAAACATGAAGCTAGAAATAAAAATACCCCCCCCCCCCCATTTCCTTTCCTTTCCTGCCTGGCTCTCACTCCCCCCTTCTCTTCTGTATCTATGACAACTATTTGACCAGTCTACCCCCAGCGGGGCCCGGATGTGCTGCCAAGTCGGCAAGCGTTACGGATCAACGAGAGGGAGGTGGCGGCCGGGGGCGGGGTGGGGGGGGGCTAAGCCGCGTGTTGCGGCCCCGGGGGAGCGGCCTGCCACCGTCTCCCCCAGCCAACTGTTTTGAATTACGGACCCCCGCTGGGATCCAAGCCTGCGAACGGCAGAGCGCTTCCTGTGCAAGCGGGGGCTCGCCTCGCGGGTGCCGCCCCGGAGCTGGCGGGGGCCGCACACAATGGATACCAGATGCAGGAAGAGGAGCCCCGCCCCCCCGGCCCCCCCACAACTCCAGCCTGCAGATCCTTCCTTCTATAAGGCTGCAGTTTGCTTATGTGTCCCAGGCTTGACCCACCGCTAACAGAGCCCCCCAGGAGAGGAGGCTGGTTTCTGGAAGAACTGAGCAGGCAGACAGCTGCACAAAGTGCTGATCATCACGTCACAGGTGCTCATGTATCCCACCATAGCACCAGTGGCGTGGATGGGCCTCGAGCCCAACACACTGGGCTCCACAACACCTTTTAAGCAGTTCACTTATTATCCACCTGCATCAGTGGCTGTGTCATCCCGAAAGAAATAAATGAAAGAATTCCTTGTTGCCCCACTGAACAACAAACTAGAGACTGCATTAAGACTTTTTCATAACAATGGTTTTACTATTTATGGATTTAGTCATAAGCCTTTGAGAGATAAATAATGAAACATAAAATAAATAAAAATAAGGACAATATATTCCAGAAACTGAGTCTGAAGTCTGTGTTCCAACCATCTGTCATGTTGACAGTGTGCTTGAAAATCACTCAAAGACACAGCACCTCCTTGTGGTGGGTATGGGAACTACACAGGCCCACCAAAATATCTCGGCTTCTCCATCATGTACCCAGTGTCCCTCCAATACATGGCCTGGAAACACAGCTTCTGTAATTCAAAACAGAATGTCTGGGTTCAGCCATGAACTTGATAGCATGAGAGCTGTCCAATGAAAACATGGCTGTCTGTCTCAAACCAGTATTTTTCCTGGAGAGTGTGATGGTCAAAATCACTAGAATGCCTTTACTTTATGGCTATTTGTAAATCTCTGCATTTTCTTCTTGTACATAGCATGTCTGAGATCAGAACAGAGCAAAAAAGGTAGTAGGTGACATAGCTGCTAAGGAACTGGCTTTGCTACCAAAAGTGCAAAGAAGGGGAGATTCTGTTGTACCCTATAGCTACAAACTTGCACATAAATGTCATCAACAAATAGACAGTGAGTTCTGAATCAAAGTATCATGCCTATCAACACAATTAGATGTCACCACACCAATCTGTAGAAGGTCACAGTGAAGGAACTATTCTGCCAGAGTGCAATTATGCTGTTTATAAAGGGAAAATTCACTACTGACTCATGGTGAGGAGCTCACTGAAGGACAACTACTTACTGGGTGGAAAAGAAAGGGGCAGCTTTTGTCTTACTTTTTCAAACCTTGAAGTGTCAGTCCTAGGCATCAGAGTCGCTTTCAGATCCAAAGAGGCGCTGACCCACCGTCCTCTTGTTGGCTTTCTCCTCTTGTAGTGTTGTGTGTGATTGTAGGGAGGTCCAAATCTTACATCTTAACACGTGAATTAGGGGTAGAAATAGAGGACTTGCCCCAATCAAATGCAAATGTTTCTTTCTATGACGTAAGACTTGGTGGTAAAGCTAGGAGACGTTACTTATTGTAACTGTAACCAAGAAAACGCACTGACAGTGTGAATTATAACAGGTCTGCTGTTTGCCAAAGTCTGTACATCATACCTCAAACGGCACCACTGGAGGAGTGTCGCTTTTTTGAAAGACGGCTCTGGCCAGGACCGACGGCCCGCTGGGCCGACGGCCAGCTCTCCACCCTTTCCTGCTTACTTTGAAGCCACCTGTCCTGCCTGCTGGCCTGTTGGAGGTGCGAGCCTGAAGGGCTGAGGGTCTCCAGTATCTCAAAAGGGCTTGCAGGACAGGGACAGGGTACTGATTCACAGGGAGCAAGACTCAGCACCAGTCAAACCATCCATTGGCGTGGGGCCCCTGAGGTTTGGGTCCCCCCCGCTAGCCACAAACAGTCACTATATTAGGAAAGGCTGGGGGCCCCAAAGTGAGCTTTCAGTGGGGTCCTGGAAACAGCAATTAAATGTCATCAATTTCATAATTTAGAAATATGCTTCTGGTCAAATAAGCTATTGTATATAAAATGGACACAAACGGAAAATCAAGCTTGGGAACCACAAAGCAGAACAAATAAATTAATTCAAATAGCTGCAATTAGCCAATGCTAAGGATGCTTAAGAGTAAGAACATCAGCACCTTGATAAACTAGATAGACTGGATAGTGACCCAATCTTATGTCTGACTTCTCAACCTAGTCCTGCGCATTTCATGTCTGAACTACAAATTTGCATATATTGCTTCATTTAAATGTCAGGCTATTACATGTATTGGTTTGATATTCAAACTATGCAACATTATAGTGCAGTAATACAGTACCTAGACAGTATGGTGTGTGTGTTTTCCGCATAATTGAATCTCTAGCTGCACATGTGGTTGTAAATTCTGCGATGAATAAATTGCAGGTCTTCGGTGAAACACTAATCGAACGGCTTAGACACTGTGCTCAAACCCTTGTGACTGAATTCACCGAACCCCCAGAATTCCAGCAAACACCGAGATGAGCATCTGTTATTCCAGTCACGGCGCCCCCTAGGGGCAGCATCTGAGAGTGAGATTCGGCAGGGCGCTGCTAGTGGCTGAAGCTCTGACCCACCACGCCCACAGAGTGACCTTCAGCCCCCCCGCACAGACCTCCAGCTGCAGGTGCCGCTCCCACATGGGAGAGCTGAGGCTTCCCTTTGCCATCCGCTTGGTGGGGGTTGCCTGCCGGAGCCCCCCAGAGACAACATGAAAGCCGGCCATGAATTATATATCACACGCGGCAGCATGGATCAGGGCACCTCTGGTGCTGCTTGGAGAAAGAGAAAAAAAACACCACCGTAAGATATTTTCAAAGAAAACGAGCATCAGTGAGTCGTTCTCCAGCTAGGGAATAACGTATAGCCTAGTGTATGAGGGGGGTGGCAGGGTTTGCAACTGGAGCCGAACTAAAAATTCAAGTTTTTCAATGGCAAGCATATACTTTTGGAACTCTTAACTCATATTCTGAATGACAGACTCAATAAAGTAAAATTTATTTAAAAATATATTAATCAGCTTAATGTATATAGGGCATCTTATAGTATACCTTTTGCTACTTGGCATGTAGTATAATCGCAATTGTATAATGTTATAAATAAAAATAGCATCATATACCTTTTGACTCATTAGTTTACTGACCATCCGTTCCCCGATGAGCATTGCATTAAAATATGTTTTTTTCCGGCGTTTATTTTATCCTTTTGTGAGGATCGTAATGCTGGAAGCCGGGATGGACATGGCGCTGGGTGGAGTGACACTGCTGGTTGAATATGGTGAGACACGGCAAATGGCTACATGCCAGGCTCCCCGCACTCGCCGTATTGATTAGCTCCAATAAGATTATCTAACCTTGAAATCCAATAGGTGATAATAGATTGCGGTTCCAGTTGCTGGTTATTTAAACGGATTTCTAACAATCTGCGGCGAGGCTCTCAGGGCTGCACTGGAAATATGTGACTCGTTATATCAATACGATGCAGCATATGATAAAGAGGCAGATCCAAAAAGTCACTTATCTTCCTCCAATAAAGCCAATTCATATAATAATTATTAAATTCTTATAATAACAGCCATTCAAACCTGCACACCAGTAGATGATTGGACAGGACAACAATATCCACAATAAACAAAGAATTCTTACATGACCTTCAGTATGAGTGTAATGCACTGGAAATGTTAAGATTTTTTTTAGTGCTCATACTATATGTAAATCTGACTCTACTGAATAAATGTAAAATAGAAAATGGATGGATGGATGATTGGATGGATGGATGGATGGATGGATATTATATGAGTAAATATTATGGGGGAGACAAAAGAACTTTTATCTATTGCCAGTAGACTTTGCCTTATGTTCCAAGTCCTGATTTCTTAATGAATATATTAGTTTATTTTGAGGCATATAAAGCACACAAACGAGGCACAAATAAGCAATCAATCTTCCTGGCATTGATATTGATATAATATTTCACAGATCCCTGTCTCTGTCTTGGTCCCGGTCCCGGTCCTCCCAGAGCACCACGCACCATCACCGCCATTGCTTGTGACGGGGGGGTGCTTACTTCCGGCACAGATGCACAAGGCCCACGGTGCCACACTGTCTGGTGTAATGTCTGCTGGGATTACATGCTGAGAAGGGTCCCTTGGTTGGCTTTCAAAAGCCTATCAATGGCCTGGTTGTCAGTGATGTCTGGGGACAGGAGGGCTATGGATGTGAATGTGATAGGGGCTGGGGGGTGAGGGTGCAGGGGGGCGTGGACATTAGGGCCGGGATTTTCATACTATGATCAATTTCACTAAGAGTTTTTGAGGGAGCAAAACTGGCTGCCTTCCTGCTCCCAGCTCAGTTTGACGTCCACCATCAATTCATATTACCTGTTTCTTAAAAACATAACAGCACAGTATAGGGGTGGAGTGTCTCACTGGGATGGGGCTCTGTGTCTATGAGCAGATGGGTGCAATTTCAGTTCCCGTGTTCGTTGGAATGACTTCACTGTGGGGCCCCTGAGCAAGGCCTCCAATCCTGATTGCTATAGTGACTGGCAACTGTACATTGCTTTGGATGAGAGTGTTTCCTAAATAAGCAAATATACATAAAACCACACTAAATGCTTGGAAAAAGCAAACTCATGATAACATTAGTAATAACTTTCAATAATATTGTTTTTCTTCTTATGGACTGAGTTGCTGGGTCAGTTCATGCTGCAAACACATCCCTGACAGTCTGAGGTTCCGGTCTGTCTAGAAGAGGCCTTAATACAAGCAGATGCAGAAGGTGAGGTCAGCTGATTTGTATTCACTTTCTTCTAACAATGAAAACAATGTAATCAAACTATTATCGTGAATCACACTGATCTTCAGCAGTATCTCCCACAGTGAAAAACACACAAAATAAGAGCCAAAGTAGCAGATTACACTTCAGTCTGGGACATTGCAAGCAGCCATAGAATGACATCACTTATGCGTGAATGGCCATGTTTTCTGAAGCATAAAATCTTCGTATGACAGGAAACAGCGCACTCCACAATAAGGCATAGCGGAATGTGAGGTGCGGCACAAGCAAAGGCTGCTGGGAAGGGACATGTGGTTGGTCCTTGGAGTGGCCTGCACAGCCCCACCCTCAGCCTGCCGCCCTGCCCACACACAGCCGCCGCAGACGGCGCCCCAGCCATACAAAAACCAGGCTGCTGTCTCCAAGCGGCAGTGTGGGACATGCTTTCTGGCACTTTCCGCATGGATGCCGGATCTGTGTGCGGTAATTGGCCACTTTGCATTCCTCCAGGATGGATTTTAAATGCCGGCCAGACAGAGGGGTGTAGAGAGGATATAAACATCCAGGTTAAGGCTGCCCAGGTCCCCAAGGACTGCAACAGTTACGCAGATCAAATTTGGTTGTCGGAGCACACTTAAGAGCCTGAAATGCTTCCTGTCCCTATTACCATTTTTATGCATGTTGTTTTGGATTATGGGAACCAACAGAAATAAAACTTTGCATATAAAATCATAAAAAATTATTAGTTTTGTGTAATGTGCTAAAAATGCATTGCGGAAGTCAAGAGTCAATTCATCCATATTTAGGGTCATGATGGGGGGGGACATGGGGAGAACATGCAAGCTCCACACACACAGAGCCAGGGCAGAATCTCGAACCCTGGTCCCAGGGCTAACCACAGTGCTAATCACTTCATCTCCACACTGCCACACAAAATCATTACACTATTATCTGAATAATAATGAACTGTATTTAATAATGCTTCTAATAATATTCCCTCTAAATGGTCATCTCTCTTAGCCTGTTGACCTTTTGGGGGTCTATCCTGGGCAGTGCAGGCAAGGGGACCCCCTGAAGAGGATTCCAGCGAATTGGAGGGGACACTTACGCAGACGTCGTCCCGCACACAGCTCAGACACTCACACAAACTAGAGACTCCTTTGGACTGAGGAGGAACCTGCAAACTCCACACACAGCAGAGTAACGTATCAATAAATTTATATTACAAGACAGTAACAATAACAATGCATAATGTCATCATTGCATTTTACAAACCAAATGGACATTTCTTGTTTGATTTACTGTTTTGTTTGAATTATTCATAAAATACAATACAGACTATATGTGCCTATCTTTTTTTGTAAAGTTGTTGAATAAATTGTAATAGCATAAGTATATTAATGAAGTTAAGAAGATACTGAAAATTGTCGAGCCGACAGTACCGGACAATGAAGTGAGTGTATTCAATCCAGCTGAGTGTGTGAGCTCTATTTGGCACTATTAGGTTCCTGGGTTTGGGTGGTTCCTCCCCAGACTGGAGCGGGTCCTCAGATGGGGTTTCCTGGACATGTCCAGCAGGATGTGGACCTGGCACACGTCTGCCAGCACACCCAGTCAGAACTCTGGGACATATGTATTTACTTTCCAAATATGAAACGTTTTGCTGTATTCACAGAAAAAAAAAATACAATTAGAAAAATAATGTCCCGGAATTCCCAGAATGCAAAGCAAAAATTTGTTGAAAAAAAGAATGGATGCAGTAGTAAGCAGTATGCAAACATTTACTATCTGAATGACTCTGGGGAGTCATATTGCTGTCCAATGAGTTTTGTCTTGTTCCTAAAGGTTTAAGATGCTCCTGAGTCTATCCCTTAAAATTTTTGTTATGCATTAGCCTAAAATTACAAAAAATGTTCCTCCATTGATCATTTTGATTTTTTTTACTTAAATGTTTTTTTATGGGTTGGGCTTAATCAATTACCATTCCATGAAGTGTTTTTGTTTTTGTTGTTTTGTTTTACCTGTTTACTTCGCTACATCCTATGTAAGATGATTTGCGGTTTTGAAAAGTACTTTTTAAATAAAATATATTGTTATTAGGGGGCGGCATGGTGGTGCAGTGGTTAGCACTGTTGCCTCACACCTCTGGGACCCGGGTTCGAGTCTCCGCCTGGGTCACATGTGTGTGGAGTTTGCATGTTCTCCCCATGTCGTCGTGGGGTTTCCTCCGGGTACTCCGGTTTCCCCCCACAGTCCAAAAACATGCTGAGGCTAATTGGAGTCGCTAAATTGCCCATAGGTGTGCATGTGTGAGTGAATGGTGTGTGAGTGTGCCCTGCGATGGGCTGGCCCCCCATCCTGGGTTGTTCCCTGCCTCGTGCCCATTGCTTCCGGGATAGGCTCCGGACCCCCCGCGACCCAATAGGATAAGCGGTTTGGAAAATGGATGGATGGATGGATATTGTTATTAAGATTATTATGAAGTTACTGAGAATCAACTGCCTAATACATTACACATGCAGTCAGGTCAACATAAAATATAAAAAAATATTTACTATCCGAATTAAAGAAGGTACAGCTCCTTTCTCTGTGGCCACATGTTTGCGATTTCACTATAAGAGAGTACAGTGCTTAATGGGGGGACTTGTCAGGGACATGGAGACCCCGGCAGATTCATGGGTCCCTGCATTTTACAGGGGCTCTTCAATATATAAAGTTATACGTAACACTGGGCGGAAGGCCTAAGGTGGCATTCTGTTAGGGGGTTCAGAATTGCTAGCTACACACCTGATTGGAATAGAAGGTCAGCATTACCTGACAATGATGGATCACCAATGCGTTTAAAATCACAACATGTGTGATGCAATTTAAATTTCACATACATGCAGTACATATGTGTGTGTGTGTGTGTATATATATATATACACGGGGCGCCAACCCGTCACAGGGCACAAGGCAGGGAACAACCCAGGATGGGGCGCCAACCCGTCACTGGGTACAAGGCAGGGAACAACCCAGGATGGTGCGCCAACCCGTCACAGGGCACAAGGCAGGGAACAACCCAGGATGGGGCGCCAACCCGTCACAGGGTACAAGGCAGGGAATAACCCAGGATGGGGAACCAACCTGTCACAGGGCACAAGGCAGAGAACAACCCAGGATGGGGCGACCAACCCATGGCAGGGCATGCTCACAGCCATGGGCAATTTGGCAATGCCAATTAGCCTCAGCATGCTTTTGAACTATGGGGGGGGGGGGGGGAGTACCCAAAGGAAACCAACCTGTCACAGGGCTCTCCAACTCATTGGACAGCAATATGTTTGCATACTGCTTACTACTGCAACCATTCTTTTTGCAACAAATTTTTTCACTTTGCATTCTGGGAATTTATATATATATATATATATATATATATATATAAATGTGTGTGTGTATATATATATATATATATATATATATATATATATATATATATATATATATATATATATATATATATAGTACTGGGCAAATGTGATGTTTAAATGATTTTCGCATTGGTGTAAAACTATGGTAATATATCTGTCAAAGTGTGTCAGTTTAGCCCTTTCAAAACCTCTGCTAAAGTCACCAGAGATCACCAGAGTAACTGTCGCAACTCTCCAATACATCCATGTTTTTTTTGACGCAACCACAGTGACTTTTTGGTGAACAGATGGGAATCTTGTTTATCTTTTATTGTGTTACTGTTAATTTGCATATGTTATATGTTAAATTGTGTTTTAGTCTGAGGAAATATACATTTACTATCAAGATAAATAGCCTTAAACATTTCCTTTGACTGCTTAAGACTTTTGCACAAGTACTGTATATGTGTTTGTGTAATATCTATATATTTTACCTGTATAATGCATACGTAGCTGAGACAGTATCAAGCTAAAACACAAATTATCACCCAGTCAAACACTCCAGGCTTAAATAGATCAGCATGACCATACTCTTACTACAGATAAACACTTCCTGACAGGCCTGGAGCGTGAAGTCTGTGGGCTGGATGCCACTGTGTGCTGCACTGCAGCCTGCGTGCCAGAGGTCATACAGAGATAGGGCGTGTGTGTAGCAGCTGGGGCCCTGCTCCCGAGTCCTGCCATCTGACTAAACACTGCATGTGGTCTTGACTAAAGGAGTCAAGTGGTGGCAGGGCAGCAAGGTCTGGGGCAATCCTATGCTACACTACACTACCCTATGTTATACTATACTACACTATACTACCCCACACTGCACTACCCTATACTACACCACATTACACTGTCTTATATTATACTATACTGCACTATACTACACCACACTGCACTACCCTATACTATACTTTACTACACCATACTACACTAACCTATACTACACCACATTACACTACCCTACCCTATATTATACTACACTATACTACACCACACTGCACTATCCTATACTACACCACATAACACTACCCTATATTATGCTATACCATACTATACTACACCACACTGCACTACCCTATACTACACTACACTATATTATGCTATACTACACTATACTACATCACACTGCACTACCCTATACTACACTACATTACACTACCCTATATTATGCTATACTACACTATACTATACCACACTGCACTACCCTATACTACACTACTTACACTACACTACATTATGCTATACTACACTATACTACATCACACTGCACTACCCTATACTACACTACATTACACTACACTACCCTATATTATGCTATACTACACTATACTACACCACACTGCACTACCCTATACCACACTACTTACACTACACTACCCTATATTATACTATACTACACTATACAGTATTATCTGCTTTCTGCAAATAAGGGAAGGCTATCGAGACATAAAACTGCTACTCCAATTCTAAAAAATGCATCAAATATAGTGTTTTTGACTAACATGGCTCGGCTGCATGTGTGAGGGCTAGGAGGACTATAGTGGGGAGTGACTGGAAACAGAGAGGATGTGGTCTGTGAGGAACTGTCAGAGCAAGTGGAAACCGCACAGCGAGCCATTCCCACCCGCCCGCTGCCTTTATCACGGCTCGGTCAACAAAGTGGAGGTCCTCCAGACCACACTAGCGGCCGGTCCCACGCAGGCCCCCGCCCCGCTGCTTTTTGTCCATGTCATTCGCGTGGTGATCAGCGCCAAAGTGTCTGGACACCAGAAACTCGCACGTCCGCGCTCCTTCACACATACACAAGGCCGCAGCAAGGAAAATGTTGACAGTTACTAGCAAGTACTTTCATCTTACCTGATAACAAAGGTGTCACTTCCTCACCAAGAGATACTTGCTGCTGGCCTGGGGGGGCGGGGGGTTGTTCACTCCGCCCCTCAAGTTCCACTCTGGCCCACTTTTCAGTTACCCTGTGCAGACTTGTGGCTAAAAAATGTAAAGGTCTGTCTCTATGCCGTGTCTTTAAATATAGTAAAGACCAACTGTCACCACCTCAAACAGATACCTCCTGCATGTTTGTTCTTTGATCGATGCTTTGTAAATGGATCGCCTTTTTGTAGTTCTTCAGCTAATTAACTAAAAATCCTTTATAGTGCAGAAAAAAAGTGGTTGCTGTCTTCTGGTGAATATAAACAAATGTTGAATGTACTTCTGTGAATTATGAATGAATGAGAATGGATGACCATAACCAACATGAAAATATATGATACATTTTTATATTGGAATCATATTGCGATAGTAGTTGCTAGTGCTACTATCTGCCTAACCTTCTTCTTCCATACACACCTGCTCACACACTAAGATCCGACCTTCTTACTGTACCTAAATTCGGATTATCCTCGGATTATTTTCAAGCTTCGGTTGAAAACTCATATATTCCAAGGATGCTAAAATGTAACTGCTACTACGTAACATTTCTCTTGTTGTTCTGCTGTTATTGTTGCTGCTGCGTCTGAATTGTTTTCTGTATCATTGTTTGCATTGTAAAGCTTCCTTGAGTGTGAGAAAGGTGCTATATAAATAAAAGTAATTATTATTATTTTTATACACAATTCTTTAACATTTCATTTAACATGCTCTTACTAAACCCGTTTGCCTGATTAAGGAAAAGTTGTTCAATTCTATAATTCTATAATCATCTGTTTAAACAAATGAGCACAAAGACTCCCGAAACAAATTCAGATAAACATCTAAATAATTAACAGCACAGTGGGATGAAAAACATTTAAGTACATCGCTAAATTGGGTGTCTAATAAATATTAATTATTTTATGGCGAACATGTTCAAAAAAGCAAACATGACAATTAACCGAGAGAAATAGTGATTCGGGTGCTTGTAAAGTGGTGAACAGGCTCCACCTGCAGGAGAATTCGTGCATCGTCGCATCTTTTTTTTTTTTGCCTATCGAAGTAGATAAAACACGACAATTTATATGGCGCATCATTCTCATTCATTAAACTGGTACATATATTCCCAAGCTAAGATTCAAAGTATAACAGGAATAGCGTTCTTGAGTATAGCATAATAATAATGAGAAAAAACAATCAGCCGCTAGGGAGACGTGATACATCAATAGGAAAATAAAACAGCTACATACGATCAGAATCCATTCTCAGATCAGAATGTTTAGCTACAGTAAAGTACGAAATGTAATGAATTAATATGCAAATTATTTAATAACTCAAATATAGAATTATTCCCTGAGAATAAAGTTTTAAAATCTCAAACTCTGGGAGCATAAACATTTTTCTGTTGTTAGTAATGGAAGAATATTTCTGATTAATATCCATAAGAGGAAGTATACCCGTGACAGCATCGCTATGCCCAGTGCCGAGCCGTTTGACAAAACCGTCAGACTACACTCGTTAATTACCGTAACGCTACTCCCATGACAAGGAAGAGATGGGTTTTGATTAAATTATAAATAGACTGCGGACTCATTTAATATTCAGCTGCACTGCATTTCAGTTAAGCCTCACCATGACTATCTTATATTCAGCTATGAGTTTAATTAAAGTTTTTCTCTAATGGACGCATTAATTTTCACTGTAAATTAAGCTTCATTGAGTCTTTAGATTGCAGGAGACCAAGGCAGCATGTATCACAGACAGGACTATAACCCCCAAACGACACCACAGGGCCACCAAACCGCCC
This sequence comes from Brienomyrus brachyistius, assembly GCF_023856365.1. NCBI lineage: Eukaryota > Metazoa > Chordata > Actinopteri > Osteoglossiformes > Mormyridae > Brienomyrus > Brienomyrus brachyistius. The sequence continues at coordinate 17,172,298 of NC_064540.1, forward strand.
CAGAGAACAACAGTAATATAGGCATTTCATAGCACCACATTACTATACTTTCAACAGAACTTGTAAACTCAACAATGGTGATTAGAAAATAATGTGAAGCTTAATAGAATTAAACTTCTGAGAAAAAGTTTGGGTCTTTCACTATTACTAAGATTTGCACATTATTTGCTCATACTTTGAACTAATTTTTCATGGTCCGTGCTAAGAAAAGTACGCATGGGTGATGGCTTCCATTTCCATGAATAGGGTTAACTGCAGGTGTATATTGAGTGAGATGTATAAGTGGGCTTTAAGCCAAGATCCTATAAAAAAAAAAAGACAAACTTTATTGCTCTTCACAGTAAAGACCAGCTGAAGTGAAACATACTGGAGCAAAATTAGGCTTTCAGAAAATGGGCTGCTGAGGTGCATAAAGCAGGAATGGGCCACAAAAGCCTGGCAGACAGTCATGCACAAACTGGAGGAATTTCCGTACTATTGCTGCTCTCCCTCTGAGTGGGCATACTGCAAAGATCACTGCCAAAAGCAGTGAACCTCAGGGGAACAGCCAGGTATCTGTGAGCAAGTCTTATGCACTGGCTAATGTCTGAGTGGACAATCAGAAAATCACTGAGCAGCAGTGATGCTTGAGCAAGGATCGCACTGCCAAGGCCGCAGCAATGGTTAGCACTGTTGCCTCACACCTCTGGGACCTGGGTTTGAGTCTCCGCCTGGGTCACATGTGTGTGGAGTTTGCATGTTCTCCCCATGTCGTCGTGGGGTTTCCTCCGGGTACTCCGGTTTCCCCCCACAGTCCAAAAACATGCTGAGGCTAATTGGAGTTGCTAAATTGCCCATAGGAGTGCATGCGTGAGTGAATGGTGTGTGAGTGTGCCCTGCGATAGGTTGACCCCCCATCCTGGGTTGTTCCCTGCCTCATGCCCATTGCTTCCAGGATAGGCTCTGGACCCCATGCGACCCAGTAGGATAAGTGGTTTGGAAAATGGATGGATGGATGGAGGCCTCCAACATCTAAATTCACACACTTGTAAAAGCTGCTAAGTTAAAAAGTACATTATGTATTTTATACCACACTGGTCCTATTAATAGTTACAGTTTTCTTATTATAGCGCAAATGTTTACTATTAGAAATTTTAAAAGGAGGTATTATATTTTTAAATACAAACGACTTCTAGAAAGATTTATAGCTTAAATCAGTATAAATATGCCATGAAGGCATATATATACGATTTATAATTACCATACGCAGATGTGTTATGCAGAAGTAAAACGTTCAGGTGCAGAAAGTACAAATCCAGACCAAGGTTTTGTTTCAACCAACCAGCTGAGTACTCTGTGGCTGTAATTCTTTATACTCAATTGGTTGGTTGGAACCAATCCTTGATCTGGATTTTTAATTTCTGGGCCTGAACCACCCACCTCTGGTGTTATGAATATTCTGTACAGTAGGGGTCACCAACCTTTTTTGAAACTGAGAGCTACTTCTCGGGTACTGGGCCATACGAAGGGCTACCAGTTTGAAACGCTCTCCTAAACATATCTAAACTTCATGTATAATAAACATGATTTAAATGCTTTTTTTAGATATTGTCATTTTCAAATCTATATAAATGCAAATGTGATTAAAGAAGAATAGCAACAGGATAAAATTAAATTTTAGAGGCTGCTCAATGGTGAGTTGTGTTATTTTTTAGAACAGCTCCACGGGTGACTCATGTGGTCCTTAGGGGCATCCTGGTGCCCGAGTGCACCGTGTTGGTGACCCCTACTGTAGACTGTAGTGCAGCGGTGTCAAACTCCAGTCCTGGGGGGGCCTGGATCCCTGTGCATCTTTGGGATTCCCCTCATTTAACAAACCTAATTGACCTCCTTGTTCCACCACAGCTCCTCAGCTGAATCATTTGTGGTGGAACAGGGAAAGAACTAAGCTATACAGGGCTCAGGCCTCACACGACTGGAATTTGACACCCCTGCTGTAGCGTATAGATTGGCCAGGGCATGGTACTGAGCAACAGTAAGGTGGTATAAATCAGCCACTAGGTGGCGCTTATCACTCCCGCACCATTCACCCTAGAAACTAACACCCACGCTGTCCACTGTGCGGGTCACCCCGAATCCGCCCCCCCACCCCAAGGCACACTGCCATTTACAGTAACATTTAACATTAAAGGCCATACGTGACATTACAACACAAAGACAAGCACACAGAGGATGACTGCACAGAGCTATTTGCATTAATTACAGGGCTGGCGGCGGTCCAGCACGTCGCGCGCTCGCCGGGTCCCCCCGCGCTACGGTATTTAATACTTTAACGTCGATATTTTGAGACGTTCAGTACAAAGGCACCAAATATATAAGAGCCGTCGTCTAGGGAATATCTGTATTTATTTCATGAACAGGAAAAGCTGTGCTTGATTGGAGCAATACATTATACCAAACCAATACCAGTTACATCGCGGTACTTAAAATATGAGTGGAAGAGGCCAGTAGAAACAATATATTTACCCAGCTGTTTTTATTTATTTATTATTTTTTTTAACACGTCCAGAAAGAGCAGCATTCCTGGTGCCATAGTTAGCCCCGAGCTGGAGCAAAACAACAGTTATGGCCATCTGACAGTCGGGTGTTTTTTCCTTACTAAAAAGCAGGACTTTACCCACAGCAAAAGACGGTGAGTTTTCAAACATTATTTTAGAAGTTGGCTGGGAATAGACCAGGTACAGATCAGCAGTCACAGCAGCCACCGATCGCGGTGTAAAAACGTAAAACGCCTTTACGTTACATACCCTTACATATGCAACACAAACTGTAACCTGGCTTTTTATTTAAAAACGATTCTGGGAAGAGTGGAAAGGGACTGCCAGTGTGCTAATAAGCTGGGTATACCTACACATCCGCCGTATCTTGGTGCAAGTAGCCTGCTGGTTAATGTTACATTTATGTCTGGCTAGATAAATAGTATTTTCGAAGACGGTGTTTTACAGCCTGGAGTCGCACTGTGATTGTCAGCTGCTTGTCTGGCTGCCTGTTTATGGCTGTTCACAACGCCGGGTAACGTTGTTCACATTACAGTAACTCTTCAATAAGTCTTTTGTGTGTTTCTGAAAGCGGCGCCTCAATGTCTTATCGGGGTGACAATAGTGGATTTTTCCACTGAGAGGAACATATGACAAGCTATAATAGTTAGAGGTAATGAAATATTAAAAGAGTCGTAAGATTGTAATTACTTTCTCAAAGAAGTATAAGAATAAATAGGATGTTACAAAGCTTCCTTGTAGATACTGTTCAGGTTTTGTCGTCATTGCATTGTTAAGGTGGTGTATCATTATTTGCGCATTAGTCCGTTGGATCGACCAGTATTAAACGGACCGGCACGTTTGTTAGCAGGCTAAGCTACTTCGGTTCTACCTTAAATTAATGTCGGCAGTCATTTCGTTTGCACTGACGTCAACAGTAGACTAAAGCCGTGCTTAGTATTTTAATGCATTGCACGATTTATGTTGACAGACCTATTGAAAACAGCAGAGACGGATATTATTGAGAGGTTATGGTTGTGTAATTACCTGCATAAAAATAAACATAAAGCGAGACTCCGCGGAGAAATGAATTCAACGTAAATTTTTTCAAGCAGTCCCCTGAATTGTTTTGTTGCTGGTTTTAGTGGTGAATAACAGCAAAAGAAAGATACCTAGGCATTCTTATCCAAAAAAGAGGGTTCAAGCAACGCATGGATTCATCTGACGTATGTATGTAAGTATATGACATTCATATATTATTGTACTCTTAGCCTACAAATTTGTCTGTATCCATATAATGCAGGTCTAAACCATTGTTATGTGTTTCAACAGGAAATGAACAGGAAAAGATTATAATACGATTTTTTTTAAATGTACAGGATTCAGTGGGAAATGTGAAAATAAACTTGTGCTGACGTTTGCCTCTGCAGTATATTGCCTGCCGCTCATTTTTCAAACATATCACATGAATAATTGACCTGCCTATTGATCTGTGGTAAATGACAGGTGGCATGAAAGGTAGACAGATTAAATATACATTGCACTGCTGCATATTTGCTCTGTTTCTACCCATTCCAGCAGTCTCAAAACATTTTGTGCCATTGGTGTGGCAGTACAGCACCTCAAAGTGATGAGACTGCGAGTGGTTTGGCGTGAGTTGTAAGACAGCTTGCCATTGGTCACTCCACTGCTGTGACATAGTAGGACTTCCTTCGAACAGAGGTTTATTGTTTTTCTTGATCAATCTTTAAATATAAGGCAACTGTGATCTTTTATAAGATTATTTAGAATCCATTGGACCAGGTCAGTTATAAAGGCTGTAGATGAACAGCCTCATCAATCATTCATGAAAACATAGACATTATACTTTGTTATAGGAGGAAAGAAATTTATAATGATTAAGCCTATTTCTCTGAAAGTATTTCAGAAAATGACCCCGAAATCATCATCATTTGAACAAATGAGCCCTTGTACAATTAAATATGTGCAGTTTCAAACACAAATACGCATGACCACAAAGTACTATATCACAAAGAAATATCTTACCTCCTTACAAATACTCAAAATTACAATTTTGCTATAATATTAAATATTAACCTGATGATCAGGTTAAGCCGCCCCAGGGTCTTTGGAGTAGAGAAAAAGGAGAACGTTTGGAGTAGAGACCAGTGTTTTTTTTAGGAATTTACTCACCTATTACTATGCATGTACAAGGATGGTTTTCTAGATTGTTTGGTACTATATACAAAGGGTGCACAAAGGCTACACGGTGCACAAAGAAAGAACATGAAATTTTGTTCATGGAAAAGAAGGAGTGGTGTTTCACTTCAAAGGTTATGACCCTCTGCCCACGATCAGAAGGTCGCTGGTTCAAATCCTTTCGTTGACAGAGTGATTTCATGGTCGGTCCCTTGAGCGAGGCTTTGAAACCTCATTTAGTTCGGGACTCGCTGACCCTGCTTCCTTAATTTTACATCATCTAGGATAAAGTGTCTACTATTTAAATAAAGGCAGGTCCACAAGATTAATTCATTTTTCAGCTTGAGCTTAATTTTTATATGCAAAGATACTAATCTCATAATATGTCTGTGTATTTCAAAAAGGGTGATATTTTATTGATTGCAAAAATTATACATTTAACAACATGAAATATCTTTTTGCTTTTAATAGCTTAATGTGACAGAGCATTAAAGGTAGAATATGAATTACTTCTCTGGAACTTGGGAAAGCTATATCTTTTTGACCTCTCAAAAGAATATTGTGATGTGTTTTCAGATGCTACATTTAGTAGTGGCTGTGCAATACAGGCAGCTAAGCAGGTAATAATTAAATGAAAGAAGTGAAGCATGTCATCTTAGTACACAGAAGGGCTTTTTGGGCTGGGTATGTGGTTTACAGAGACTAATGTCATGTTTGAAATTTGGTGAAGTGCTTTTAAGTTTAACCTTTATTTTGAAATTTAAGCAACGTCAATGTAGAATTGCAGAATTGTTTTACGGGTCATATTCTGCAGTCAGTATTGCCTTGGCACTGGTGTTTTGGGTTTTGTAAAAAAGCTTAGTAGAGTGTGTTTTATTCTTGCTGTATTTGAGAACCTCCACTTTTTTTCAGTAACATGACAGCAAATCCTCACATTATGCCAATAACAATTGTCTCATTTATTAATTTAGCTGATGCTTTTGAGAAAAGTGACGTATAAGCTAGGGAGCTGGCACATTACAAGCATGCAATGGTCAAGGGTTAGCTTCCAATGAATGACCAATAACAAGTACGACTTAGATTTGGAGCAAGAGCTATACAACATGTTACGTATATAGCAGGAATCTAAAAGGGGAGGAAAGGGGAAACAAGTGCAAAACAGAGCATCCATGATACTCAAGAAACCAGCTAAGGGATCACAGATGAAGATTTTCTCAGTGATTAGAGGATTATTTGAGATACTCCTAGAACAGATGGGTCTTGAAGTGTTTCTTGAAGTCTAAGGGGGATTCTGATGACTGGGTTTGGATAGGTATCTTGCTCCACCATTGAGGAACCACACAGTTGAAATAGTGGGTCCTCTCATGCTTGATGATGGAAGAGGGCAAGATGGGATGCAGGTCTTGATAAGCTGCTTGATGGAGGTGGGTGCTCTTTTGTTAACAGACCTGAAAGTCAGCAATAAGGACATGTTGTGCGTAATTATAGGGAGCCAATGAAAAGGGAAAAAGAGGCTGTAACATGAGAACATTTTGACTAACTCCGGAATACTAGCTATGCTGTTACATTTTCAGACATCTGCAGTGGTTTGACAGTGTAAGCTAGTAGTCTTGTCGGTAATCTAGTCATGAGATGACAGCTGTCGGGACTAGAAGCTGAGCTGAATATTCTGACAAAGAAGCCTTGATATTCCTGGTATTATACAGAGTTGATATGCAAGCCCACGAGGTAGCTGCTGTGTGTTTCGCCAAGGATAGTTGACTGGCTATCATCATCTGTAGGTTTCTAGCAGACCTTGTTGGGGACAATGTCAGTGATCCAAGCTGTACAGTTCAGTCATAGTCAATGATAAGGCTGGCAGGGAAGACAAGAAGCTCAGTCTTAAAGAGGTTCAGCTGGAGGTGACGTTCATACAAGCTCCAAGCATAGACTGTAAGGTTCAGTTCGCAGCTTGTTTTTCAATGACCTATTGTACCTTTTGATGACTCCTGCTAATAGCGGGTCATAAGCACAATGCAGAAGCTATTTGTTTTGGAGGTCCCTGCATTGTCTCTTTACCAATTAACCTCTAAAGTTGGGTCCCTGGTTACTACACGTTCTCAATAGGATCCCAAATCTGCAGATAAAGTCTTTTAGTTTTAACATTAGGCACTGTAATATCATATGACCTACCACAAGGATGAGGTTCTACCCGTTTAAAAACATGTTTACTATTACTAGGCCAGAAGTGTGTTTATTTACAGCAGGCATTTCAATAAAATCCATCTGCAGAAATGTAAATATGCCCAAGTAGATGGGCTGCACTACATTTCCAACAATGTATGCTGGCACAAATTGCTTGACTTATACAATTCATGTGCAATTTTAGTCATTGTTAGGGCATAAGACACTCATGCTTTTGGGACCCAGCATAGCACCGAAGAGGAAGGTGTCATATTTTAGGAAACCACTCAAACAATGAGATAGAGATAGATCTTTATTATCATTATTACTGAAATAGTGAAAAACAGTAGTTATAAACACCATAGCAGAAGATGGTTTCAATCCATCGACCTCTGGGTTATGGGCCCAGCACGCTTCCGCTGCACCACTCTGCTACACACATGCACCCCCTCATTTCTGCAACCCTCTGTTGCAACAGCCTTGGCATTTCTACATGGCATGAACGACAACAGTTCAATTCAGTGCAATTCAGTTTTATCTGAATAGCGTATTTTCACAACATTACATTGTCTCCAAGTGCTTTACATTGTCACTGCCCAAAGCCCCCTGAGAACAAGCCAGAGAAGACAATGGCAAGGAAAAACTCCCTAGAAGGAAGAAACCTTGGGAGGAACCAGACCCAAAGGAGGAGCCCATCCTCCAGGGGGCAGCAGAGGAAGCCCTAACCCTAACCACACCCAAACGGGGAGCCCATCCTCCCGGGGGCAGTGGAGGAAGCCCTAACTAGGCCCAAAGCGGAGCCCATCCTCCAGGGGTTGGCAGAGGAAGCCCTAACCCTAACCAGACCCAAAGGGGAGCCCATCCTCCAGGGGGCAGCAGAGGAAGCCCTAACCAGGCCTAAAGGGGGAGCCCATCCTCCAAGGGCTGGCAGAGGAAGTCTTAATTGGTAAAAGATTCCTGAAAATTAGGTTTCGAATCAGAATGTAATGCTTAATAGGGTTACCAGATGAGAAATGCATGTTGTTTCCACAAACCTTTTTTAATAAGACCCTAGCAAGAGGAGTAAGTTCAGCTTTCTAAGGTTGTAATTAGCAGTGGAGCAGCATCAGAATAACAGCATGTCCTGCATTGTGTGCCATCTGGAGCAAGAGAAGAACTATCAACATATATGATCAGGGGGGCATCTGATACATGGAAATAATGGAGAATGAAACAGCCAGTTTGCAGTCATGTGGCTCCCCATCATTTGGACAAGGAAAAAGTTTAGATGGATTCAAAACAACATATGGTGGCAAAGAGAAGCTCATAGATGCTGTGTAGCAAAATGAAGTTTCAGTCACATGTGGTTCCATAAGGACAACAGTGTGTCCCAGTTCCAGAGGAGCAGCTTGTTGGACAGCATATGCAGCTGCAGCCACTGTACATATCCTTCAATATCCTGAGAAAACCAACTAATGGCCAGGAGTAATCAGACAAAGTAAGAGGATGTGTAGGACTGAGGGCTGTTTTCAAGGCTGGGGGAGTGCTTGCTTAATCCAGTGAAGGAGCTCAGGGCTCGATGGTTTCCTGATGTCCAATAGTGTCTTTGCTAATGCTACATAATCTATAATGCACTGTCTTAGTAATACTTAGTACAAGTAATATCATGGTGTTTGTTTTACATGCTGCAGTGAAGGGGATGTGACCAGGGGGTCACCGACTTACTGACTCTCCTGGAAAACAGTGTGGGACTCTAGGCCTAAACTTGAGGCAACACAGTCTAAGTGTACCAGCAGTCCCCAGGTTAAATACGTCCAAATTACGAACAACTCGTACTCACAAACGGACTACCATGAAGTCAATTATATTAAATATTTGGGTTAAATACAATGGTTTGTAATGACGAATGCAAACACCACTTTGTGATGCTCATGAAAACATTGCAAGGCTTTAGTGGTTTGGCAGCACGAGGTACAACACTGTATGTAGTTACTTTTATTAGTATTTTTATTATTTTATTTTATTATTGTTATTATGTACTGTATTGCTATTTTGCAAATTTACTGAAATTCAACTTAAAAGACAGACGTAGGGACTGGATCCCATGCCTAACCTGGGGACTGCCTATATACCTCCTACTGATAGGAACTGGAAGGGAGTGGAATGCCCTTCTTGCAACATAAGAGAACGGCAAACATAAATCAATGATGTGAGGACAGTTGTTGAGTTTGGGACCACTGGAAAAGCAGGAATTACCCATGCATTCTCAGGTTCTGCAAGAATCACCATGAATCCTTTCCCAGTTACTCAACCGACAATATGGGAGTATTATTGAGACTCTGAGTAGGAATTATTACACCTTGTTCCAAGGAGTAATCACTGGTGCTATACCTCTTTCAGCTTCTCGGGAAAGTGGATAATGTAGCTTCCCCAGAACGGGCTTGGAAGTGTTTAAAGTAATACAGACGGCTAGCTCTACGAATGTGACCAACATCACTGGAATGTTTAGCCTGCGGATGGCTTGGAACTTGTGACAGCTGGCCATGGGTAGACATCCCTGCAATAACAGATGCCTATGCAAATACAGCAGAAGTGCTCATAGATGTTGGACATCAAGCAAGATAGATTCCATCTGCCGCCTCGACCAGCAGTCCTTTTGAGATGTTCTTTTGGCTTTTCTGTTCTTCCATATCCATCCTACCCAAGTGCTCTGCATGATAGCCATTCTGAATCACCAAGGTGGCATGTGAGTTTGTGCATCAGAAAGACAGACTTGTGCACACACTCCATATGGGCTGAAAAGAATTGAAGTTTAAGAA